>NW_026294535.1:37922602-38542602 GCF_007827085.1 Peromyscus californicus insignis
AAGTGGGTGCAAAAGCAAATAAATAAATAAGTAAATAAATAAATAAACAAACAAATAAATAAAGGCTTTTCCCGAGTCTGAAATTTTTCTGTGTTTTTGAAAAAAAAAAAAAAGTTTGCTTCCGCCTTCTCTGCACATTGGAGGAGTCAGGCAAGAGGCAAAAACCTTCCCTGCAGGGGACTGGAAGCCACTGCCAGCTAGGTGCTCTTCCCACAAGACCCTCAGTCTTGTCCCCACGCTCCCCAAACTGGGCACGAGCCTCCATTTCCATTGTTTCCCCCCAAATCCAATTTTTTTATGAGAGTCCTACCCTCATGGATCAAGGTGTGCGTCTGGGCAGGTGGGGCGGTCAGGCACAGCTACCATCCAGGACCTAGGGAACAATTCTGGGTGCCACCGGGTTATCAAGAAGACAAACCACGCCGCTTAGCGGGCATCGGTCCAGTGCAGAAGTGAAAACTCCCTGCGAGGAGGACCAGCTCCAACAGCAGCCCACTAGCTTGTGGAGTCTCCGTAGTTAACTTCCCGGGAACGTGCCAACTGCCAGCTAGAGGAGGCAGAATTTGCAGACGGGCACACAGACACAATACAGTTAGAAAGTAAAGGTGGACTGTGTGCGTTTCAGTTAGCCCCCGGGATGGAAGACGGGGTGATCACCATCTTCGATGGCCAATCGAGCCCACACATGTCTCTCCCGGCGGGAGAAGGATCGAGTGACGATCCAGAAATCCCCTTGGGTGCTTTTTCTCGGTTGTTTCCCCATCACACAACCCCCGGGGCGCTCAGCACGCACTTCTTCTCACCTGGCGCGAGCGAGCCTGGCCGCCTCCCGGGTACCGCGGCCCCGCCCCCGCGGCCCCCCGCAGCGCCCCCTCGTGGCGGCCTCCCGCATGCACCTCACCAACTCTTAGCGCTCGCCCGCCGGTGCCAGCCGTGCGTTCCCGCGGTTCCTCCCTCCAGCGTGTGATCCTCGAGCTGCTGGCACTGCGGGACGTGCTGGCACCGCCAGCTCTGCCAGCATCGTGTCCCTGCGGACCTCTCTCTCTCTCCAGGGGCCCCCTCCTTCGGTGTGGCCGCGCATCCACTCCCTCCTTGCTCCCTCCTCTCCAGCTCTCCCAGGCTCACTCGCACCGGAGACTGGAGACTGCACAGCAGCCCCATCCGTTTTGAGTGGGAACCGCTCCAGCCCCGCCAGCTGCAGCCAACCTCCCCACCCCCCGAACTTCACAAGCGCAGGTTGGGTCGCTGCGGCAGGAGTTGCACCACCAGAGAGAAGGTCCTGAGCAGCAGCATGGCCAGGAGAAGTGCTATCCCAGCTTTCGCGCTCCGGTTCTGGAGCATCCTACCTTGCCTGCTCCTCCTGAGAGCAGATGCCGGGCAGCCAGAGGAGAGCTTGTACCTGTGGATCGACGCCCATCAAGCGAGGGTGCTCATAGGTAAGGCCCTGCATTTGCACCTTCCCAGTCAGTCCTCGGTCTCTCCATGCATGCACCGAGTGTGATTTAAAACTTAACTTCGAGGGTGATTGCACCCTCCTTTTAAAATCAATGTCTTCCATTGGGAAGTTTATGAGTTTCCTTCTGGGGGGGGGGGGGGGGTGTGGGAAGCAAAGGCGACCGAACATCCCGATTCTGGTGTTGCTTACGGGGAATCCAACATCTGCATGACTCCACTGTGTGTGTTAGCACGCCCGGTTCTCACCACAGACGGACGGAAAATAACTCTATTAATGTTGGTACCAAAGGCAGGTGCTCTGTGAACAGCAGTGACCTACCCTGGTTCTCTCAGGCTTTTGCTTTCTGCATGAAACACCTGTCTCTTCGAAATGCGTCCGGTTTGATAAGTTTGTTTGTTACTTACACACAGGGTTTGAAGAGGATATTCTGATTGTCTCGGAGGGGAAAATGGCCCCCTTCACACATGATTTCAGGAAAGCCCAACAAAGAATGCCAGCCATTCCCGTCAATATTCACTCCATGAATTTTACCTGGCAAGCTGTGGGGCAGGTAAGTTCTGATAAGAGAGAAAAAGCGTTCTTCGGTATTTCTAGTCTCCGGTGGTGAGTAGCAATAATAACGGTGTGTGGTGCAGTAACATTTACAGTTCTGTACCAGTTCTTGTCTGGTTGCCAAAGCAAATAAGGGATCAGTTCCAATGTATTTAAAGTTGTCAAATACATGGAAGAATCTAAGGGGCAATGTGCCTACAATCCCTATTTTAATAAGATTTGGTGTCTTCAGGTTGTTTCCATAATCATTAAACAACTAAGAAAACATTTGAAAGAATTTCTATATTAAGTGATAATCATTTGTGATATTATTTATACTTTATAACCAAATAAGTCTGTAGGTATTCTTGGCACACATTTTTAAAGGCTGATAGGTTGAGTTTTGATCTGAGAAGTATGATGCCATATGTTTCTGGTAGAGGTTCGTAGACTCAAAAGAAGTAAAATAAAATTCTAAAAGTCAAAGACTATTGATTTTTTTTTAAAGTGACCACTCAAAATGCTTTTCTATGAAAAAAGAAAAACCAATCTATGTTAATGAAGCATTCCTCTTAGTACTTAACATGTAATTGGCTTTTGTGTGTCTCCTTGTATACATCTTCATGATAATATTAGTGGTCTCTAATTTGAGAAGGATAGGATGCTTGTGTGACTTTAATTTCTGTGGCACAATTGTCTGGAGGACAAATGGTAAGTAATAAATTCTGCTCATTAGTTGGTAAAAAATTGTGTCTACTATGAAAACCATTGTAATTATAATTAACTGCACATTTTCAGGTTTTTTTAATTCTAAAATTGCTTAAATAGCCATTTTCAAGAAGAATGCAATCAAGAAAACACTTTATAAAAAGCAACTATGCTAAATCAGGAAACCACTTTGGTTCCCTGAAATTGCCTATTACAGTGCAGGCATGGCCATTTCAGCTGTGTTCTTATCCTCAGTGTGTATTGTTCTTTTTAAAATCTTCTTTGAAAATAGATCACATCCAGATCTTCAATGTTTCTATTGCTATGCGTTTTTTTGTTAAGTGATGGTTGGTGGATCCGGGTCATAGATGCTGTGGTCCCATTGCACAGATGTGTTCCCTGAAGCCTCTGTCCTCTTCCTGGTGATGTTTGGTGGATCCGGGTCATAGATGCTGTGGTCCCATTGCACAGATGATTTCCCTGAAGCCTCTGTCCTCTTCCTGCCTGCAATCCTCTCTTCATAGAGACTTTATGTGCAGTTTAGTTCGGAATATTGTGCAATCGCTAATGAATAACTGGCCTTTCATGGTTTCCTTTTCTTTCGCCCAAGTCTGTTTCCTGGTGGCTAACCACTTGTTATTGCACTCAACAGTCTATAATTTCAAGATACTTGTTCAGAATGATGGATCCATCAAAAGCTTTAGAAAGCTGTTCAACGCTCACCCAGCCCATCAGGTGAAAGGGTCGCATAATTGAAAAATTATGGTAGAAAATGCCAAGCTCCCCAACACACACACACATACACACACACACACACACACACACACACACACACACACACACACGTGCACAAGCACACCTTCTGGAGAGTTACAAGCAAAGGCTTAGTGCCATGCTCTCTCCTCTATCGCCTGTCACTGCTTATTTGCAAATACTGCCTTCTTGCTGAATATAAAACGCATTCACATAGTCAGCAATCTCACGACTGTCTTGTAAGGGGTTAGGGGAAACGGCAGAAACAGCTAAAGATGAAGTGTCTAGTGTTTTATTTCTTCTGCTTAGGTGTCGATTAAATGTATGACTTATCTCTTTATGTAGAACAGCGTTATCACCTCAAGAAGTTACTTTGTTCTCTGTGGAGAGGTAACTCCAGGTCATTACACAGCATCTGATGTGTGTTTTCCTTATGCATGGGAGAGTGTAGCATGGGGGAGAACTCCATAATGCCAAAAGAAATGTATTTTAAAATCTTATTTAAATATAACCAATTTTGCTCCCTAAAATAATGTGATTCCAGCACCATACATTTTGAAATGCCTGGGGAACTTGAAGATGGGAGAAATAATGACTTCAGTATCAATTAAGTATTTTGAAAGGTACCCATCGTGACAGCCAAACCACATCAAAACATGAAAAATGAAAAGTTAACCCTATTATCTAGTTATTTAATCCAAATGATATCAAACACTTAGACATTTCAACACCGCAGAGACAAAACAGATCTGATTCATTGCATTTTAAGCTTTGGCTGTTTTAACAACATGTGGACCAAGGTGTTTGTTTGTTTTTTGTTTTTGTTTTTTAAAGATACAAGACCTAGTAAAAGCAACAAGGAATCATCTATTTCTAGCAAATCTTGAGTCCAGTCACCCAAAGTGTCGAGAGAGCCATTTAAAGCATACCCTATGATTGGCTCCAGAGAAGTTCCAGGGGAATTGCAAAGAGCTTCATTTTCCCGCAGGAAACTGGTCAGGTCTCATGCAAGTGTTTTCAGTATGGAGGGAATTATGCAGACTCTTACATTGTGTGAGAGCATGAAACTCCTGGCACAACAGTCCCACCAGGGTGGGGAGAGGTTCGAATGGAGCCTTTACAGTGGGGGCATTTTATTCACAGAAACCAATCTTAAGAAAACCATTATGAAGGTGAATATAAGTATAGCTGTAAAGTCACTTAGAGATCCAGCGGTCACAGCAATATATGATGAAGCAATAACATGGCTAGTCTAGGCATCATTTGAGGCCATGGGAAATTTCTTAATAACAAATTAGTCTGTGATATAGTGCATTTTGTTTGGTTCCATTATAAATAGGTTGTCAGTCACAGGAAATTTCATCTGACTAACTTCCAATCTTCTAAAATGTAAGCACTGGTCATAGACGTCCTGTGACATTTTGGTTTCCCAGCAGTGAGCATGTGTTGATCTAAAAACTCATTTCATATTAGATGTGTATGAATGGATGGGTTTGTATTGGATGGGTTTAAACTCATATTGGATGAAGTTCTATGTCATAGATACTTAATATCTATTTTCCCATATCATGTCTATACTCCACGTCACTCAAGAAAATGGCAGAATAAGTGGTTTTTATAGGCAATCATCTATGGAGACCAGAGAGCTCACTAATGTTTATGTGATTTTACCAGCTTCTGAGGCCCTCAAAAATCTGCTTTTGAAGGCTTCCCTGCCTGAAATCATTCTACCTGAATTTCATTTCTTTTGGCGGGGAGGGGGGTGGTGGGGGGAGTGCAGGGGGTAAGAAGAACCTTTGCCCCCATTTTCTCTTCCATATAAAACACTCATTTACTGGCCGGTCTTTTTCTAAAAGCTTTTAGTTGAGAAGAGTTTCCATTGCAAAAGGTTTGGGCTGAAAGGCTTTGTAGTCATGAAGGCGAGAGCCCCTTTACTGTTGTGTACAACTGTTTAACGGTTGTTACTTTTCAATGTGTCCGTGCCTTATTCATGTTCTTTAAATTTGAGACAGGCAGAGACCATAAACAACCATTTTGGTTTTCTAAATTAGGCACTAATTAAACATTTTATTTGGAAAATAACACTTCCTAAACCCCAAGGCTTTCAAGTAAAAATTTTAATGGGAAGTTTGGTTAGACACATCTGAATTCTAACTTTAGGACATCAATGCTGATTTCCATATGAACGAATTTGGTGTAAGGCCAAAAAGGTTTGTAGATCCTGTGAGTAGATCTTCATGTATAAGGCTGACAAAGACTTGATCTTTTAGTGATAATACAGCCAACATTAAGACACTATGAATCTAGTACTTAATGAGGTTTATTATTTATTTATTATTTTTGGATGTATCTATTTTGATGTTTGTAGCTGGAGTTTTTTCCAGTCCCGTCCAGCCCGCAGCCACTCAGACCCAAATAAACACACAGATGCTTATATTATTTAAACTCTTTGGCCTAATTGCTCAGGCTTCTTGCTATCTAGTTCTTACATCTTAAATTAACCCATTTTGAAAAAATCTATACCTTGCCACGTGGCTCATGGCTTACCAGTATCTTTATATGTTTCTTCTCATGGCAGTAGCTGGCAGCGTCCCCTCACTCAGCCCTCCTGTTCCCAGAATTCTCCTTTTTCTTTGTCCTGCCTATACTTCCTGCCTGGTTACTGGCCAATCATCACTTTATTTATTAACCAATCAGAGCAACACATTCACAGCATACAGATATCCACAGTAGATGTTGCTTTCTTTTTTCTTTTTTATTGGGGTGGGAGTGGGTGGCCACAGTTCGTGAAATCATGTTGAGCTGTCAACATTGATTTTCATTCTTTTTATGGCCAAAAGTCTGAATTTCTTAGTTGGACAGCAAGGCCTGGGATGAAATTGCTGTCCATGGACTAGACATGCTTTGGGTGAAGATAATCAATCAATATGAACTTCAGATCTATCATCTGAATTGTGGGGCAGGCTCTAGCCATCAGAACCAGGTAGTCCAGATCTTAGAGAAAGTGTTTGGTAATGCACAGCATGTCAGTTCGTATAGCCACTAGAAACCAGTGGTGTGGTCGTTTTCAAAATGTTTTAAGATACCTGCTGTCTGAGTGATGTATCTATTTTAGAGGACTTGACTTTATCAGGCTAAAATGCAGAAACACGCTCCTTTGTTGTTGTTTTTTTTAACTTATTATTCTTTTTTTTTTTTTTTTTTTTTCGAGACAGGGTTTCTCTGTAGCTTTGCGCCTTTCCTGGGACTCACTTGGTAGCCCAGGCTGGCCTCGAACTCACAGAGATCCGCCTGCCTCTGCCTCCCGAGTGCTGGGATTAAAGGCGTGCGCCATCACCGCCCGGCTTAACTTATTATTCTTAAGTGTATATAGTGTGAGCACACATGGGCACATGGGCAAAAGCCAGAGGACATCGCGTGTCCTGCACTCTCACTCTCTGCCCAGGCCTTGAGGCAGGGTCTCACACAGAACCTGGAACCAGGCTGAGAGCCAGCATGTCCCCAGAAACCCTTGTCTCCACCCAGTAAACACAGCCACACCTGGCATTTTACATTTCCATAGATATGAATTCAGGTCCCCATGTTTGTGCAGCAAATACTCTTTTATACACTGAGCCATCTCCCCGGCTCCCTCCTTTGCTGCTATGCATGACCATTGAGAATAGAAAATATTGGACGGGATGAATAACCCAATAGTCAAGCACTGATTGCAAAAAAAAAAAAAAAAAAAAAAAAAAATTGGGGGCTAGTCCTCTGTATCACCCAAAACAAGAATAGATAATAAATATGCTGAAGTCACAGTGTATCAAAGGAGGCATTTCTAGCATGGAAAATTAACTATAGATAAATCAGTGATCCTCATTAGCTCCCTATGAACTGAAAACAGTCTTGAATTATTGAAATTACTAACTAGTTACTAGTCACTTAAAATAATAGGGAATAAAGTACACAGAAAGCATGACATCTTTGTACGGACTTGCCTTATAAGTGAATCCAGTCAGTCACACCCAGACTCAGTTTTAAAAGGAGGAAATCACCATTGAAAAAGGATGAAAACAAAACCCGGGCCATTTCTCGGACGGCCGACTCGGGTGCTGGCTAATCGCTTTTAAGAAAAGAGAATGATTGTACAGATTCGTTTCGGTAGTAACAACTAGATGGTCCATTCCGTCAGTCAAGTGCCTTCACCATGCCAGAGAGCCTGTTCCCAAGGCAGGATTGAGATGATGCAACACTGGCCCGGTGAAACGTGAGCTGCCCTTTGCAGCCTCGGGTTTCCCATTGGAGTGGCTGCGTTCCAGAGACCTGTAGTCAAGTGGGGCTTTCCCCCCTGATGAAAATCAAAGAACAGCAACAGGGGGTGAATTTTAATTTAAGAACATCCTTTCTATCTTCAAAAGACCTTCCCCTAGCTTCACCACAAGAACACTCTGAAGCATCCCTTTGCAACCCCACATTTATGATAACAGTCTTGTTTAGATCCCTGTCCACATTTTCTCCTAATGGAGTTAGGATTGCTTGAGTAGCTCCAACCTAGTGGTTGCATGTCTTAGGACTCCTGGGACTTTACCCTCCAATGTTAGTGTGTCTTTCCATCACCAAATGAGGGAAATGCCCTGTTTTCTCACCCCTGTTCCACTACTTCAAAAGAATAAAATGGTGAATACATTTTCCATACCGTGGACGTGTTTTGTTTTGTTTTAAAGGAGGTACACGTCTCAAAAGGACGACTTTAAACCTTTCGTGTTAAGACTCCGCTGTGCCCTGGTCTTTTACGCTGTGTTGTGGGCATGCCAGTGGGGATCAGAGAGTAACTCTGCAGAGATCCCGTTTCATTTAGCAAAGCAGGCATATGCCAGCCATCTGCTGTATCTGCTGATAGAAAACAGCAGTTTCTCAAACATTTGCCAGAAAAAAAGGGGGAGGGGCTTTATAGCTTAGAGGAGATGAGTTACAAGTTACCTTGAGAGCCACATCTGGTTCTGTAGAGGTCTACATGGCATAAATGTAAACTCTGTTATGTCTCCCTTCCATGGTGGTGTGAAAGCGCATAAACAAACACTTCACTGGCATCCTTTCTGCTTAGTCCTGGCTTTGAACTACTTGCACAAATAAAGGTATTTTAAATTTCTATGGTGAAGCAGAAATGTCTTTAATTTTAGGTTAAGCTCATTTAATCTATCTACCCCTGATAACTAAGAGGGGTGTGTGGAGGAAATGAATTTGGGGAAGCTGAGTTTCATGACAGTGATTCTCATTCTGTGATGTGAGCTCCAGAGGGTGCCTCATTGGATCAGGGCCTCGTTGTTGACCACAGTGGTCTAGCTAACTCTCTCAAGTGATGTGAGAATAACATGCTTACATGCCTAGGGACCTGAAGGAATGGGCATTGTTCTCCCATGTAGACTGAGAGCAACAAAGAAATCCATCCCTTTTCCTTCTAGGGAGGAGTGAGGTTCTCTAAGCAGGTGCTGTGTGAATTAATTCCCTGATGGGTGAGTCAGATCAGTCACTGACAAAAATCCTAAGTGAAAAGTCGGGATTCCCAGATGCTTGGAGGTCCCAAAGGCGAAGGCAGGTTCCCCGTGACTGTGCAGGACTTCACCTCATATCTGAAGGGTAATGGGCACCCAATGAAGAAGAGTTAAAGGTCAAAAGGTAGAGGAGGGAGCTTGGTGTGAAGGAACAGAAAGTAGAAACCACTCATGTGGTTTGTCTCTCGTCTGTTTCCCCTTCCTTTGAGAGGCATCACTCATTATCTTGCACATTTATGCTGGGGATGCACTGAGTACATTTTGTTTATCTGCTGAATGGCTGATGTCTTCTCCATCACCTGAATTCAGCACTTTTCTCTAGAAGCCCTTGGAAAAAATTTGCAATGATTTCTCTTCTCTGTCTTTCTTCCTCCTTGTCTCCCCCCCCAGCCCCCTGATTTTGATTATATAGACATGAAACTATAAAAAAAATTAGCTTCTATGGGGCTGGAGAGGTGGCTCAGTGGTTAAGGGCAGTTGCTGCTCTTCCAGAGGACCCAGGTTTGGTTCCTAGCACTTATATGGTGGCTCACAAATGTCTCCAATTCCAGGGGATCCCATACCCTCTTCTGGCCTCTATGGCATGTAGTGCACACACATACATCCAGGCAAAACACTCATACACCTATAAAAATAAAAATAAACAAATCTTTAAAATAGCTTTTTAAGGGAATAGAACATAATAAATGAATTTCCTAATGGAGTCTCAACCACAAAGGGGAGCTTAAATAAGGAAAGAGTGTGTTAATTTAAAGAAAACAAGTGAGTTGGCCTGCCTTTTCAGTTCTACAATTATCCTGTAAATATGAAGAAAAGTAGACACAGGGCAGTAATCAAGTCTGGCAGGTGGCCTTCCCATTTAAAGAATGGGAAATTGAACACTGTATGTAGATTCATTTAACATATGGTTGACTCTTCTAATATTTGTTTTTCTTTAATTTATTAATGTTTAAAACACAGTAGAATCCCAGAACTTTTACTCTTCTTCTTCTTCCCTGTTTTCCTCAGATAGTCATGTGGATGGTACTTCTGAGCTCTGAATTTTATCTCTGGTTGGGATTTTATGGATGCCTTAGTCAGTGTTCTATTGCTGTGAAGAGACACCAGGACCATAGCAACTCTTGGAAAGGAAAGCGTTTAATTGGGGCTGGCTTACAGTTTCAGAGGCTTGGTCCCTTATCCTCAAGGTGGGAGCATGGTGGCACATAGGCAGACATGGTCCTGGGGAAGGAGCCTTCTCATCCCGATCTGCAGGCAGCAGGAAGAGAGAGAGACACTGGGCCTGGCTTGAGCATCTGGAACCCCAGAGCTCACCCCAAGTGGCACACTTCCTCCAACAAGGCCTCCTCCAACAAGGCCACACCTCCTCCAACAAGGCCACACCTCCTCCAACAAGGCCACACCTCCTCCAACAAGGCCACACCTCCTCCAACAAGGCCACACCTCCTCCAACAAGGCCACACCTCCTAATCCTGTCAAGTAGCACCACTCTCCAATGACCATGCATTTTAATACATGAGTTTCTGGTGGTCATTCCTATCCAAACTACCTCAATGGATAAATTTGATGAATCTGGGAAATGGTCAGGCAGCATTTAAAACCCAGCCCTCAGAGTAAAATCTCACATGCGGCGCCATGGTATGGCCCGAGACAAAACAGTTTATGGGTGAGAGCTTAAGCTAACAATGTGAGAAAAAAAAGGCTGTAGTCTCTGTGGCTTGTCCAGTACTCAGAGCATGCTTTGGGAGAAATACGTGATCAAGAACTCTCAAGAAAATTGAGCACCTACTTAAAAAGTCAGAAGTATAAACAGGTCACATGGATGATACTTGGAATGTGGCACGTGATGTTGCAGAAGTTCTGAGGCATCCGCAAGGAATCACATGAGTGCAGAGGCAAAACTACATATGCCTACTGAGTTAACTGAGCAAAGAGAGGTCAAAGGAAACAGCTGGGGATGAGAAATAGAGACCAGAAATGTCTGGGTCTCTGGTCTCTCGGGTGGCTAGAGTGTGTAGTATGATGTAGAAGTGGGGCAGGAATTGATCCCAGGTGACTTTGTCTGTAGACAATGGCCAGCCAGTCACTGAAGAAGCGTAGAGTACTGGACAGCCTCATGCTATCTTGGTAGTACTTTCCTAAGGGATCTGGGCTGCAAAGACATCTGGGAACAGAGGAGAAGATCATGGATGAAGGGGAGGGAAAATAGACTGGAGAAAGATTTAGTTGATACAAATCTGGAAGTTGTGGTGCTAAGAATAAGGGGTCACTTGTCCTTTCCTGTGCCTCACTCAGTGGCCCTTCAGCCTCTCTGTCACACACACACACACACACCACCCCGAAGCGCCTGCCTTCCCCACCTCCGGACTTCCGTACGTGAAATTCCTTTCGCTCAGAACGCACTCCCTTCAGAACCCTGCATGGCCCTCTCGTGACTACCCTCTCTTACACCTCTGGTCAATGGTGCCTCCTTGGAGAGGCTTTCCTACAACAACCGGCACTCTGTTCCCTACCGAGCACGCGTTCTCACCGGAGAATGATGGCGGTGCTTGGTTGGTTACGTTTGGCCTTAATCGCCTGGCTCCCCGTTCCACGCAAGTTCACGAAAGCAAGAACTCGGTTGTGTTTACTGTGTATCTCCCGAGGCCAGAACATCCTGGCTCCTAGCGCATGGTTGATAATTCTATGCTGGACGAATAAAGGAGGCATGTCTAATTATCACTGTCACTGCACAGATAAGGCAACCGAGGCATGGAAAGGCAATGATCACACCACTAATAAACAGCAGAGTAAGGCAGGATCCAAGCCCAGGCAGTTAGGGCCCAGATCCCTTAGGAAAGTACTTAAACTTAGTACGTCAGTGTAAATACTAAACAGAGCTGTGACCACAGAGCTTTGGGAACACAGAGGAGGAAGCAGCCAGTTTGGGCTGGGGGAGCAGGAGGGTATGGCTCGTCTATGGAAGACTTGTGACAATAGGAAGGATGTTCATGAAACTAATCAGTTGGGGGAGGAGGAAGGCTTAGGAAGAAGGTCTGGCAATAGGAGAGTCAAAGGAGTTGCATACGTACATTTTGGGAGAGAAGCACATTCTGCCTGAGTCTGGGTCTTCGCACATGGAAGAAAGAATCCGGGGCTTGGGAGGGGCCCGTAGAGGAGGACATGAGGCAGGATGTTTGGTCAAGGTGAAGTGGAGAAACATTGGAGAGGTCACACCGCCAATCCAGGGCTCTGGCGCTTTTATCTCTCAGGGCTGTGGTTTCAGTTACATCTGAACCCTACCAAATTCTCCCGTGTGAGTGTATCTCAAAACTCCAACATCTTCAGTCACTGAACATGAATGGCAACTTGCGTCTTTGTACAGAACACACGCTCTAGCTCCAGTTTTGGAAGACAAGGCAGCAGGATTCGTTCCCTCCAATATGGTTATATTTACTGCTAGGTTTCAAAGCATTTGCATGAGGATCCCTGTTTGCTGAGTCTGGGTCAATAATAGTAATAGTCAACAGTGGCCTAGAGTGTAGCTTAGTGGCAGAGTGTTTGCCTAGCATCCACAAGGCCCTGGGCTCATTGCCAGCACCTAGAGAAACAGAAGCCAATCCTTAGTGGAATCCTTTGTCGGGGACTCTTGTGAACCCTTTCTGGATCACCTCTCACCAGATCCTCAGAACACCCCTATAGTACTGCATTAGTTGCTATTTTCATTACTGTGAGGGGGTTGTCTTGGCTCATTCTTGGCCTAGTGGAGTTCCTGATGACAGAAGCCCTTCCCATCTTAGAACATCTGGACCAGATGAGTAGAGCTGCAACCAGAAGAAAATACCACCTTCAAAGTCCCCCCCCCCGCCACACACACACACACACACACACACACACACACACACACACACACACACAGAGCGACCCACTTCTGCTAGCTAACCCATAGTTCCAAGAGTTCTACAAGCCCCTGAAATGGGGCCACGGGGTGGGGGGGAGCTAAGTGTGCGAATGCAGCAGCCTAGGGGAGAACTTTGACGTTGAAAGCATTATGGGTAGGCACCCTTGCTCTCCTGAGGTTATAAAAAGGACATGGAGGTATAAAAAAGTCAAGTTATTTACTTAAGAGTAGACTGCTAAAAATACTTCTGCATATAAGAAACATAAATTTTTTCTTTTTGTGGTCCAGAGACCTTATTCATATCTGCTTTGATAGTTTTTGGAATGTCTACTCATTCCAAAAATCAACAGTTCAAAGGACACATCAATGCTTTGTGTGTCCAAGTCCAGGAAACATACATTTTAATTGCTACAACTGCTTTCAAGAAGTCACCAGTTACAGGAAAGACACAGACATTCCTAAGGCGACTCTAACAATGGTGATATGTTCTCAGGGTCAACGTGGATAAAATGTTTCTTTGCACTTGAGAGTCTAATCAAAGAGGTCAGTGGGGGCTGAAATCCAGCCCACATTTCACTTCTCAGTCTTTATACTCGGACACAAAGTTACCCTGTTTGGAGAAAGCTCCTTCACGCCATTTGCAAAGGAGTCCAAATGGGGCAGCTGTGGTTTCTGCCAATATGCTGAGGAAGGCGCTATGAGACCACAACCCCAGATAAATGTACAAGTGTCTACATTCTAGCGAAGACATTGCTAAGCAGGAAGATCTGAGTAGCATCTGGAAAGACGCAGAGGAGGCAGGGAGTGTTCAAACAAAGGTGGTTGAGATGTGCACTCTAGTTATCATGAAGAACCCATAGGAAGGTACGCAGACGTGAGAATCCTTGGTGTGTGTGCAGAATGACAATTATTATGAACGGCCAGAGCTTATAGGATAGAAACTGAGGAATGTGGGTCTGAAAGAGTAAGCTTAGGAAAGGCCATGATAGTTACCTGCATGCCATAGTTGACATTATCTTGTAGACAACAAATGGAGGTGGGGGCATTGAAAATTTTAAACTAAATAGTGTGGTGTTTGAGTGGGGGATAATGTTGGACAGATGGAAGTCTGACTGGAGACTTGGGGACACTTCAGAAAGTATTTGATGAGATGTCACAGAAGGTGAGGAGGGCCAAAAGCCAGGCAGGCAGTGGAGGGAGGGGCGGATTCCTGTCCTTGCTCAGTATCACTCACTGGACATGGCATTAATGGAAACAAGGGGACAGAAGATGACTTCAGGTGGCTTAGTGGATAGTCATGTAATCAGAGGATCAGCATTTGAGGTGCAAAGACAATTAGATTCCGTTCAGAAACTGTGGGTATATTTCACACCAGATGGCAAAGTCTGGTAGAGCCTTGAAAATTTGAAACTGGACTTAAGACGTGATGTGAATGACAAATACCAAGTTTTGAAGGCTGACTCCTTCCTGTCCTTTCCTTCCCTTCTTTTGACCTCAGGTCAATGTTTATTAAGGTCCTACCTAATGCCCATGGCTATGAAGAACACTAAGAAGATCAGAGTGAATGAATGTAAAGCTTGCTCTCATGGAGTTCACAGTCCAGTATGGAAACAGATATGACCCAAAGTAATAGCAACACACTCTAAACATTTTTCAATTGCAGGATGAACAAGGCACAGTAAGTTCTGGGGAGGGAGCATTGGCCCGGCAGAGGGGGAGCCAATTAAACATGGCATTCCTGATGTTCTTCGGGGTTGTGCCCTGAGTTTCATAAAACTGTGACATACTATGTGGAACAAGGTTTGCTCCTCTTCATGACTTGCATGGCCTTGAGCCTTGTGAATTCTGCCTTCCACTTGTCATAAAATCTTGGACATGGACATGACCAGGGTCACCATTGTCACTAGGGGGCAGAGCAAATCAGCCCTCCTAGGGAAGCCATCTGAAACTACTCATGGCAAACTAGTTTGTGGAAGCCAGAGATGAGCCTGAACAAACCTGGTGAGGTGCCTTGTTTCCAAGGACCATGTCGGTCTTGGCTATGGTTGGATCACTAGGAGGATTCTGAAGCTAAGTCCAGGGGACATCTTTTACTTCTGGTGTAACCAGAGGGTCCCCTGCAGACTTGTAGAACACTCCGGTGTTTGGTTTTACAGTTTTATATTAATTATTATTAATGAATATCAATTACTAATAATTTATCATATTCACTTCTATTTCCACTTAGAAGCTGATTAGAATGGAAGATTGAGTTTATGTTGCCATCACGTAAAGCAAAGTGAAGTTTTTTCTTGGGGGTTGTTTTCCATCTTGACATTTTTTTGAGCCTTAGGTGTGGTGTCTTCCGGCTGCTACTCATTTCAGTAGCTCATTAACACCTTTAGCATGTTGGAAGTTGCTCATATTTCGGCCACTGATATCATTATAGCTCACGATATATTTAAGAACTGACTAATTGTCAACTAAAGACAGGAATGATTTCATTACATATTAATGACCCATTTCTTTGGCTTAAACAGTGCTCTAATGCAGAGAGGGGTCAAATGTAAGGTCATCTTTCCTTGTGCGTTTGATGTTGGCTTTGCCTTTTCTGAATGTATGATTCAAAGGAGCCAGTCAGCCACTGGAAGAGACTGGAGGGCTCCTCCAACCTTACCCCAAAGTGTCAGAGCACTCAGTGCTTAGGCTCTGGTGGGGCTCTCACAACGACAGGGCTTTTTAAAAGGTTTTCTTTTTTGTGTGTGTGTCAAACACAGTTGCTTTTCATAAGGGATCATGGCCTGTCTTCCTAGTACAAACTGAATAGCTCCAGCCTCTACAGCAGCTGTTCTCAACCTGTGGGTCACAACCCCCTTGGAGGTCAAACAACCCTTTCACAGAGGTCACCTAAGACCATCAGAAAACACAGATGTTTCCATTACGACTCATAATGGTAGAAAAATTAGTTATGAAGTTGCAATGAAATAACTTCATGGTTGGGGGTCACCATGACATGAGGAACTGTACCGAAGAGTCTCAACATTAGGAAGGCTGAGAATCACTGGTGTACAGAATCCCACTTGCGTTTACACCCTCAAGTTGTTTAATTTCTTCTGCTTCTTCCCCAGCGGGGATCTGCTAGTTGTTACCATGGCTCCACAAAACCCCATCCTGGATGGAGATGTTTTGACCTCTTATCACAGTGCCAGGTTGCTTCCCAGACCTGGGCAAGCTGTTCCCACTCTTTCAGCAGTGATCACAGAGCCAGCCAACCTGGGGTCTATTCTTCACAGGCCTTTGGGGCCACAGAGCAACTTGCCATTATGTGGGGGGAAAATGAGTCTACCCCTTTCTATGGTTTGACATTGAACTTTGTCTCTTGGTACCTTGAGCCTGCTCCTGCAGCTCAGGTCCCCATAGATGTCAAACCCCAGCATTAGAATCAGGCCTTAACTCTCCTAGTAATCTTTGTCTATCTTCTAAGCAACTGCATTAAAAAACAACTCTACCTTCCCATGGGTGATGGAGGGCATCACAGACAACCAGAAGCACATCCAAACTCCGGATCCCAATTAGAGCTCTGCTGGGATGCCTGGGTGGATCCCATATAAAATCCCTGGTTCCAATCTTGCTCCCTGTTTCTGGAGCCTGAGGGTAAACATTTAACCTCTTTCTCATTTGAGACTGGACCATAGGCTCCCCTTCCTTTCAAATTGTCCTTTCTCTGTGCCAAACTTGCCACTTGGTGTAATCAGCTTTATATTTCTTCAACCTTGACTTGTATACTTTTATGAAAAGTACAAAGTTCTCCCAGGATGGAACTCACTAGGACTTTACTCATTATGCTCTGATAAGCAAAGAGTTGTTTTTTGTTTCTTTGTTGTTTGTTTGCTAGAATTGGAAATTAGTTTATAGGATTTTGAAAACATCTTTTGTTCTGTAATATTTGTGTGATAAAGAAGGAGGTGGGGGCTGGAGAGATGGCTCAGCAGTCAAGAGTACTGGTTGATTTTCCAGAGGACACGGGTTCGATCTCCCCCATTCACATGGCAGCTCATAACCATCTGTAACTCCAGTCCCAGGGACTCTGATGCTCTCTACTGGCCTCCATGTGCATCAGACATGCACGTGGTGCCACAGACATATATGCAACAAAACACCTGTACACATAAAATAAAAATAAATAAATCCCTTACAAGGAGGAGCCATGGAAGAAAAAGGAAGAGATTAAAAACCAAAGAAACTGCCGGGCGGTGGTGGCACACGCCTTTAATCCCAGTACTCGGGAGGCAGAGCCAGGTGGATCTCTGTGAATTCGAGGCCAGCCTGGTCTACAGAGCGAGATCCAGGACAGGCACCAAAACTACGCAGAGAAACCCTGTCTCGGAAAAAAAAATTATCTAATTTACTTCCCATAACCATACTATTATCCCCATTTTACAAAACAACAACTAAGTTCTACAAGGTCAGATAACGTGCCTGAGGCCACAGCTAGCCGACAGTAGAACCAGGATACACAATGAGGTAGTCAAAATCCGTGATCAAATTGCAGCTTGTGCTCTTTGAAACCCATATTTTCCCGAATCTTTGTTTTTATTATTTGAATACTATATTGCACTCATCTACAGGGTATCCCACTGTGCGCTGCATGATTTTAAGACAGCCTCCTGACCAGACATTGTCAGAAGAGACTTTCATAACTTGGCTGATGATTTACTTGAACTTGCCATTTTAAAGATTTTTTTCTAATTTTTATTACATTTATTATATTGTGTGTGTGTGTTTGTGGGGGGCGGGGGGAGGGGAGGCAAGCCACGGGGCATGTGTGGAGGTCAGAGCACAGCTTTCAGGAGTGAATTGTCTTCTTCTATAAGGTGGGGCCTGGGGATCGAACTCAGATCGCCAGGCTTAGCAATCAGTGCCTTTTATCCTCCAAGCCATCTCGCTGGCCAGGATGTCAAAAATCAGTGGTTTCATATGACTTAATGGTATCATGATAGCAATAACCGACATTCACTGGGCAGCAGCTGTGGGTGAGCTAAGCAATTTACCTGAACTCTTTCTCTTAACACTTCAATCGATTCTATGGGTTGAAAATTTTATTTTATTTTTTATTTATTTATTTATTTATTTTTTTTGGTTTTTCGAGACAGGGTTTCTCTGTGTAGCTTTGCGCCTTTCCTGGAACTCGCTTTGGAGACCAGGCTGGCCTCGAACTCACAGAGATCCGCCTGGCTCTGCCTCCCGAGTGCTGGGATTAAAGGCGTGCGCCACCACCGCCCGGCCTGGAAATTTTATTTTTATCTCTTTACATTCAGTGCAAGTGAAGAATGAGGTCCAAGGAAATTGCATACTTTTTCTCTAGGTCACACATTGGTCACCTGCAGGGCATGGGTTTGAACCCAGGCAGTCAGATGAATGGGTCATAGGTATATTTTATTTCAGCTTTTCATCATCATCCTATAAACATTGTACAACTTGTTCATCCAAACAATTTTGGTTTTGAGACAGTGTCTTATGTCGCCCAGGCTGGCCTCGAACTCAATATATAGCTGAATTTCTCATCCTCCTGTCTCTACCTCCCAAGTGCTAAGATTATAAGTGTATATACCTGGTTTTATTCGAAGCTGGAAATCAAACTCAGGGCATCATGCATGCTAGGAAAGTAGTCTATCAACTGAACCCCACCCCTAGCCCTCAAATAATTCTTTAAAAGGCAGCTTCCTTCGTAGAGATATCAAACCACCTGAGAAAGATGTAGATCAGAAGCCAAATGGATGCATGATCCACTCATCTCCAGATTGGATGCCTGTCATAAATTCTGAAGATTTCTTTCTCATTGAGTAATAAACCTTCCTGGCTTCTTTAATATCTGCATCCTTGAGCTCAGGGGGTTATTTTTTGCATGTCCCATGCTGTCCGGGATCTGAGGAAGCATCCACTCATAAATCTAGGGGTAGAAATAGATACGCTTCTCTCAGATTAAGAGGTTATATTATCAGGTGGGTGGTGGTGGTGCACGTCTTTAATCCCAGCACTTGGAAGGCAGAGGCAGAAGGATCTCAGTGAGTTCAAGGCCAGCCTGGTCTACAGAGTGAGTTCCAGGACAATGAGGGCTACACAGAGAAAACCCTGTCTTGAAAAACAAACCAACAACAAAAAAGAGGTTATACTCTTATCCTGTTCATCGTGGTAGACACCTCTCATTTTTATTATGCCATAGTTTAAATTCACTTTCATGTATGTTATCTCATTAAGTCCTTTTGGCCCTCTCAATGACTTGTTTTCACCATGCACCCACGAAATTTTAGATAATCCAAACAGGAAGAGTAACTGGTAACTGATCACGAATGGTGTTTAGCCAAAAGGAAAACAGTTCAAACCTAATCTTCAATAGTTGTACATCTTTATATGATGCACAAAAGACTTGTGTTTATGATTTTATAGAAATGCTTTTGCAGGCTGGCAAGGTCGCTCAGTTGGTAAAGTGTTTGCCTCGCTTGGAGGAAGGCGTAGGTCCAAATCTCCAGTACTTCATAAACGAGGCAAGGTGGCCCAAGTCTATAATCCCAGCACTGTAGATGTAACCATCTCATTAAAATAGAAACACAGAGCCAAATGCAGAGTTGAAAGCCCAAGAGGTCAGAGCAGTAGCTAAGAGCTAAAAACCCTTTCTTACCCTTCACTGCCGCTGCTGTCCTTCCCCTCAGCAAGAGACCTACTTCCTGTGTATCTGTCTTTTTATTGACTTTCTGTTCTGCCTTCTCATACCAACCACATGACCTCCTCGTCACTGCCTGTCTATACAGACCTCCAGGTCTTCTATGGTTGGTATTGAGATTAAAGGCGTGTGTCTCCATGCTGGCTGTATCCTTGAACACACACAGATCTGCCTGTCATGTGATGTGGATTAAAGGTGTGCGCCACCACCACCCGGCTTCTGCTATGGTTTGCTATTAGCTCTGACCCCCAGGCAACTTTATTTATTAACATACAAATAAAATCACATTTCAGTACAAATAAAATATCACCACACAGCACCCAGATTCTAGAGATGGGAGAATCAGAGGTTCAAGGTCACCTTCAGTTATATGTTGAATTTGAAGCAAGCCTGGGCTACAATGGACCCTATTTTTAAAATGCATTTACCTTTTTTTTTTTTTTTTTGGTTTTTCGAGACAGGGTTTCTCTGTGCAGCTTTGCGCCTTTCCTGGGACTCACTTGGTAGCCCAGGCTGGCCTCGAACTCACAGAGATCCGCCTGACTCTGCCTCCCGAGTGCTGGGATTAAAGGCGTGCGCCACCACCGCCCGGCCTGCATTTACCTTTTAATGAAAACAAACAGAAGCCTATTTAATGGATATTATTCCAATTACCAGGCAATTACCCAATAATTTTCTGTTGAAAATCCAGTGGATTTTCATTCCATTCAATATAACAGAAACAACTGGCATCCATCTTTTTTTTTTTCAATATTTCAGACATTTAAACATTTTTTTACTTTTGCTATAAGTTCCTTGAAAGGCTTTGCTTACCCAAGGCTTTGTTTGAATGGTATTTCTTTAACTGTGGAAAGTTGTCTCCCCATGCCCGGCCCTGGCCCCCAAATGTAAGAGAGGTGATGGAATCTACCTGTTTGGGTAGGACACTGGGCCAGAAGTGAATTTGGGCCAGGGAGGTACTTGGGATGCCTGTATGAGCCAAGGGGATGGGTGCCTCTCTAAACATATACCCTGGGGGTAGGGGTGGCTTATCTTTCACCCAGTCCAGGCCTGAGCATGCTAGCCAAGAGGTGTCACGGTTAATATTATGTGTCAACTTGACAAGGGCCATGAGGTACCTAGAGATGGGCCCAGCATTATTGTGGGTATATCTTTGAGAAGGTTTCTGGGTGAGATGAACATTTGAATTCACAGCCAGAGAGAAGAAGATTGACCTTTCTAATGGGAGTGGGCCCTATCCAAACAGCTGATGACCCGAACAGAACAAGGAGACATTTTACTGCCAGCTGCTGTCTTTCAGAACGAAATGAGAGTGTGGGCTGCCTTAGGTTCCTAGCTTGCCAACTGCAGCTCTTGGGATTGACGGACTCTGTCTTCATGTGAGTTCATCTCTCTAATCTCTCTCTCTCTCTCTCTCTCTCTCTCTCTCTCTCTCTCTCTCTCTCTCTCTCTCTCTGTGTGTGTGTGTGTGTCTCTCTCTGTGTCTCTCTGTCTCTCTGTGTGTCTGTCTGCCTCTGTCTCCATCTGTATCATGCACACACACACACACACACACACACACACACACACACACACACACACACAGAGAGAGAGAGAGAGAGAGAGAGAGAGAGAGAGAGAGAGAGAGAGAGAGAGAGAGAGAGAGATCTCCTTTTAGTTCAATTTCTCTAGAGGCCCTGAACAATAAACCATTCAGAGATCACAGTAGTTGATCGAGGCTAAGTCTTGATTAACTTTAACTCTCGGGGCCTCATATTCAAGTACTAAAATGAAATCAATAATTCACTTCCTTTTTTGCAGGGACAGCAAAATGCAGTCACATAATGTGTACAAAGTACTTGACACACAGAAGAAGTGGGGTCTTTTCTTCTCTTGGTATTAATGAGCTGTTAGAGCTAGGTGGGAGTCATGGGGCCAGAGAAAGATCAGCTGCCAGATCCCAAGCTGGGAGTGTGCTGGCATGATGCCCAAATTCCACTGTAAGTGAATGGCGCCCTACCCTCTGAACTCAGAACGTCACACTGAGCTGGCCTCAGGAGACCTGGCTTAGAGCCCAGCTCCCACACCCGCTAGCTGGGACCTCAGACAAGTATTCCACTTGATTTCTCGTCTGTCGTGTAAGGGGGTTTCTTTCTGGTCTAAAATGCCTCTGACTTCTTATTAGTCGGTGTCTTTTCTGCATTGTTCTTAGTCTTGTGTTTGAACTCGGGTGACAATAACAGAAACAGTTCAGACAGTACAATGACTTGTCGAAGTGATAAAGCAGAGGCAACTTTTCAAAACACTGCTGGCCCATTAAATCTACTCGACTCTATTCAGACAACTTTTGTGTCTTCTGTGTTAGCTTAGTTCCACTCCTTCAGTCTGACTAATGAGATGACTTTAGGAGCTGAACTCTCAGGCAAGAAGACAGAAGAGCCTTATTATTAATATTCATCCTTCAAAACCATCCCCAAGTCATGTCTCCTTTATAGACACCCATGCTTATTCCTGGCTTGGCTCTTTGCAAAGGACTAAGAACTCTGAGATTTGTCTTCCTGTTACAAGTAGTGGCTTTCACAGCTCTGCTTGTCTTTGTAATAATTATAACTTGCAAAACCCATTACTCACCGGGAACACAAACTGGACCTCATTAGATACCATCCTTCGCTTCCTGGGTATAACTCTTTCTTTTGATGAATCATGATAGTTTTTTCTTCATGACTTTTTTCCATCATAAACTACTGCATTCCCTAAAGGCTTCTGGAAAATATGGAAAAAGAGAAGGAAGACTAAGGAAAGAAATCATACGTGCATAACTCACCTAGGAAAGTGTGAATAATTCGGTGCTCATCTGAGTACCATTTTTCTAACAAGGTAGCAAGTCCAATTTTCTCTGTTGGTTGCTGAAGGATACAGCACTTTCCTACATATTTGCATACATGTCTTGTAAACTTGATTTTTTAAAAAGGTTATGCAACATCCCATTGCATGTTTAAACGTTCTCCTGTCTAAATTATGTGTAATATTTCACTATTGTAAATAACACCATGAAGAGCAGCATAGTATATAAAACTTATTCCACATTGGGATTACTTCCTTAGGACTAAATTCCAGAAGTGGAATTTCTGTGTTAAAAAGTCCAGACCCACACACGGGCTTTTTGGCACACACATTACCACTGAACTTATAATGGCTACTACTCCATATACCTGCAGCAGAAGTGTGAAAGAAATGTTCTTTTTTGTATTCTTTTAATGGTCTTAAAAAATACACTACAAGATGCTTTCTAACTGGTCCTGGGGTGGTTGATACGCCCCTGTATTTCTGTTCAGATATGGCAAACTCAGCTCAGTCGGATTTTCATGCTGTAGGGGGCAGTGAGTGATCAGTGTGTGGGAGGCAATTCTCTCCTGTTATACAAGGCTGTGGGTGTCCTTCAGGGGAAGGGGCTTTAGAGCAGTGGTTCTCGATCTGTGAGTCACGACCCCTTTGGGGGTTGAACGACCCATTCACAGGGGTCATCTATCAGATAGCCTGCATATCAGATACTTACATTATGATTCATAACAGTAGCAAAATCACAGTTAGGAAGTAGCAACAAAAATAATTCTATGGTTGGGGGTCAGCACAACGTGAGGAACTGTATCAAAGGGTCGCAGAATTTAGGGAGAATTACTGCTACAGAGAGAGCACCCAGGCAATAGCAGGGCTGGCTGGTGTCATGTTTGAACCTTCGAGGTTCAGAGCCTTCATCATCGACGACTAAAACAGCAACCTTTTCAAAGAGGAAGAATGGGCCGGGTATAGTGGCTCACCCCTGTGACTTTCCATTCTCCGGAGGCAGCGGCAGGGGACTGCCACAAGTTCAAGGCCAGTTATAGAAGGAGTTTACCAATCTTATTATCAATCATACTTTATCAATATGAGGGAACTATGTACACACACACACCCCCACACACACACTCACAATAAGAATGAAAGTGAAATAATTAAAAAGACAAATGTCATGTTTTCTCTCACTGAGGTGGGAAAAGGAGACTGGCAGATGGGGAGGGAGGAGGATGGAGGGTCATGGGGGTGAAAATAAGAAAAATACAATGGTACAGACATATGAAATGTCATAATGAAATCTACTCTTTTAGACACTAACCAAAAAAAAAAATAGTTCATTAAAAAAATGGACTCTAGGGGTGTTCAGAAAGGAAAAGACAGGCCAGGGTGTGCGTGTACAGATGCACAGTGTGTGATTAGTAGGGCCCTGTGTTCACCCTCCAATCACTCTTCTTCTGCTCTACCCCCAAAGAAAAGACCAAATTGCTGGTTAGAGTCTCATGAGCTGTCTGAGCCGAGGAAGGAGTAGATCTGGGAGAGTCTTCAGGGAGAAAGCACACCCAGAAGGCAGCAGGACCAACCAGCTGGCAAGTTTACTCAGGAATGGGGGGGGCCCTGCCTGGTAGGGAGACACAATGATTGTTGATCTGCCCCTGGCCTCTGAGCAGAGCATCTTCCTTCCGCGGTCGCTTCAAAGAGACGCGTGTTCTGTGGCTGCCGTGAGCACAGCACACAGTGGAGACATGTGGCCAAGGCAAAGGGCAGTCGGGACAGAGAGAACTCATGCTCAGCTATCCCACTGGTTTATTTTAAGTTGTCTCATCCACAGGCTACAACACTCCCCTATATATCCATCTGCATGGGGAACTGCTAAAGGCCCAGGGCGTCTCCGCGGGTGTATGGACACTCAATTTCCAGCTTCACCTTTGTTTCTGAGATTGCTCATTAGATCATGCTAGAACAGAACTAATATGCTGGGCTTCAAGAACTGTGAGCTTATCCATTCTCTGCATAGGCACGTATTCAAGAGGAACTATATCTGCTCCATGCCGCAAAGCTCAGGACTCTTAGTTGAACACAGGGGAAGCTTGCCAAGCACTTATACATTTCCAGAAGGTCAGGAACCTTAGGCATAAGTTCAAGCACCCCATTTTTCAAGGAGAAAAACAGACATTAAACACGATGACAGACCTCTGGGCCTAGCAGAGACTGCTACCAATGGAGCTGGTGGAAGAGTGTGTTTCCTGACAGGCAGAGCCAAGCTCTCCACTTTATTTCAACCTTAAACTCTAGTCTGTGAGGAAGTGCAGTATCATTGCATCCCAGCTCAACAGTCCCATGACGTGTGGAATGAAGTGTCCTAGCAGTTTCTCAGAGTGTAGAATGAAGACACTCATTGATCAGTTATTCAGTCCAACATACACACACACACACACACACACACACACACACACACACACACATACACATGTGCATATGCATGTGTGAGTGGATTTTAGTGCTCATTTTTGAAGCCAGAGTTGGGTGGGCTGAAGGCAGTCACTATTCTGTTCTGGCCCTGGTGTGTCTTACTCAGCACGCCATCTAGGATATGAAAGGCAGCCAACAATGGTAGATGGACACATGAGCAGGAAGGTGAGGTGGTTCATGGGAGAGTGTTGGGTAGGCTTTGGATCTGGAGTTTAGCATCCATCTCTCTGTGCCCTCCTAGAATCTTTCCAGCTTTGGAGTGTCACGGTCTACCATCTTACCCTACAGGGACACTGTCAGGAATGACTTGTATATAAGACTCTCTGAGATCCCCTGAAACACAAATGCAGCCTCCTCAAAGATAGATTTTGAAAAACAAGATTGTTTGATAGATAATACACACCTTTAAATAGAGCATTGCTTTTAACGATTTTGGGAAGTTGTCCTGACCTGGTGGAAACATGTTTCTCAAAGCCTGTGCTCATAGCTTGATTACCTTTTATCCACTATCCATGGAGGAAGGAAGATATTATGCCAACACATCTTTACTCACCCTTGTATTCTGCTGCCTTTCTCTGAATTTTTATTGGAACTTTGGTTCTTGGGTATGAGTTCTCTCTCGAAAGCCACCAAGTTTAGAGTTAAACACAACCCTTCCTTCCTCTTCCTCCCTTCTTCTAGGCAGTAAGCATATTTGTCCAGTGATATTTCTTACTAGTTTTTATGGTGTCGTATTTTAGCTAGTGAAGAACATTTGGAGATCAGTCTCTCCAGAGTATTTAAACCTATTCAATTTAAGGGAAGCCATAGGCTTTTGAAGGTCTTTCTATTTTGTGTATGTCATTAAAAAACAAAAAAACCACCTTAAATTAGTTTCCAAGACTAAAGCAATCACTATCCAGTATACATACCTTTGAAACCTAGGTCTGTACGTAACTGGTGACTGAGCCATCCATCAGGATGGGAAAGGCTTAACTGTTCATCAGTCAGCATGCCACGTGGAAAGGAATTGAGACTGAGTTTTGAAATAAGCACAACTATTTCTACTATTCCCTGACCCTTATTTTGAGGAAACATCAATTTGGAATTTGGTCTGGTACTTTCTACTTCCTCTGACCATTTTTTTTTTTAAATGTCTAGGTTGTTCTTCCAGATATTTTTTTTTAAAAAAAGCCATGAAAACCAATACTGAAACTGACCAATGTAAATTTCCCGTTGTTTTTTTTAAAAAAAATGAATAAGGTAATGAACAAAAGAGATTCCATTCTCAGAGCTTTTCCGTTTCCATACATCCACCAAATTGTGATTCAGGTCACACCAGCCTCCCTGACTTGTGTACATCAGTTCTCCTATTAGTCTATCTCTTTTCTTCTCCTATGGCCTGTCACCTTCTGTCACAACTGGAGACCCTCATAAGCTCACTGGGATTTTCTTTAAAAGCGGCCAAATTGAACATAGTCAAGAGCCTCAGCCCTGGCCCCTCTGGAATTATCATCCTCTTAGATCCCCCCTTTGTACTGTGTGAACCTTTGCTCTATAAAATAAGGGGGACACTGGAAGAGGATGATGGCTACCGCACCTGCCATGAGAAATGACACTCAGACGGGAGGAACGGGGCCAAGTGTCAGATTTTCAACGCAGATGCAAGGAAGGCGTTGGAAGCCAGTGATCCCAATTTTCATTTGAAAGCTACTAATGGATTTTTTCAAGCGGAGTGGTTCTGTGGAGGGGAAAGAGAGCCCTTAATGCTCTGTTAGCATTGTTGATTTGAATTCAGGGATCTAGACCTGTATACATCTGCTGCTAAAAACTGGTTTTTGCAACTTTTTTTTTTTTCGGGGTGGGGGGGGCGTTTGGAGACAGGGTTTCTCTGTGTAGTTTTGGTGCCTGTCCTGGATCTCACTCTGTAGACCGGGCTGGCCTCGAACTCACAGAGATCCGCCTGGCTCTGCCTCCCGAGTGCTGGGATTAAAGGCGTGCGCCACCGCCCACTGCCACCTGGCCTTGGTGTTTGCAACTTTTAAGTCTGTTCCAAAAGAAAAGAAAATCCATGATTAGCGGTACCCAAACTCGCCCAGGTGACATTGCAGGCAGGTCGAAAGTAGCAGTCACAGGTGGTGTTAAGGGCAGGGGACCAATGCAGAAGAAACACCTTTGCTTGGCCCATTTTGGATTGTTGTTGACTTTTTAGTACTCATGTTTTTTTAAAGGTCTGATATTTAATCCAAAACTAGGAGACTAACCTTTCCTTATAACAGAATATATATATATATATATATATATATATATATATATATATATATATATATATATATATGTATATATTTATTCTATTAACAGTTGTTGCTGCAATTCAGACTTTTGGTTCCCGTCGATCAAAAACTGTTGGTTTTGTTTTCACACTAGTGAGGACCTGGCTTGCTTCTTGTCCCCCAAATCCTTTCCTTCATACTGACTGCCCTTCCTCCCTAAATGGAGGCAGTTAAGCTATGCCAAACATACCCACTTCCAATTCACTAATACAAGGTAATTTATTTTTAATGAGAGAGATGGAAAGAGAGAGAGAGAGAGAGAGAGAGAGAGAGAGAGAGAGAGAGAGAGAAGGAGGAAGAGAGAGAAAAAACCTAAATCACTACTCCTGGGCTTCCTAGCCAGGTCCAAATTATTGCAGAACTTTACATAAGAGCACATCTTTGCTAAGTGAAAATATCTTCATACAGATTTCTAACAATTATTTACTGAGAAGTCTTTTTATTTCCCAGTGTAGTTTTGAAAGCACACAGGCCATGCAACTAATTAAAAGGCTACTAGCTTTGCTTAAATAATTTTGTACAAATGAGTATCTTCTGAGTAGGAGAGAAAATATTTATTCTTTTAGGCTTTCAAAGAATCCGGCCCTTTAAGGCCCCACACCCAAACTAGGGGTCTAAAGATGGCTGGCAGTAGCTGTGAAAAGTCTCATTGCTTTTTATGAAAGTTCAGCAGCTGTATTCAGGGAAGAGACATGTATCCCACGCAGGACTGTAAGCTAACAGAGAGCTTGTAACATATGGAATTCATAAAGGTCCAATTACAGGGCCGTCACTGTTTGCCATGGTTTTAACTTATGTAAGTTATGGATTATACTTTCATGAGATCATAATCAAAAGGTTATTCTTTGGTAATGGTGTGTTAGAACTTCAAAGCCATCCTTGGAGCCCCGAGAACAAAGGCTCAGAAGTTTGAACATAGGCCAGAATCAGTCTGTATGAGTTAACGACGTTCAACCATCCGGGGGCCGGATCAACCTATCCATGCAGGCGGACTTTTCTCTCATCACATCAGATCAACAGTCGTCACTAAAAGATGACAGTTGATTCAGCTTTAATGCGTCCTATTTTTTTTTTTTTTAATAAATCAGCCTGACTAACCAGGGTGTCTGCTCACATTTGACTCAGAACTGTTCGTCGAGACTGTAAAGTACTGTCACTCACTGCTCTCCTAGAACCGAGGAGGGATGATTAATTAGGGACTCAGCTAGGGAAAGGAATGGCAAGTTTTGAGGAGTTTACAGAACTGCTCAGTTCTCAGGAATGAGAAAGCGACTGTGTAACTTACATAACAAGTCAGAGTATAAAGAAGGCTGCGGTCCGTCCCAGCATGCTGGCATGCTTTAAGTCAATGACAAAGAGAGGCTGTGGGATTGGCTAACATCACAAACGGGGAATCTGCCCCCTCCCCTTGGCTCTTAACATCTTCAAATAAGGACCGAAGTGGACTTAAAACCATTATACCAAGTAAGCAAAATGCTATGGTGTGTAATCACACTGGCAACCTTACAGCTCCTTCGCAGCTGGCCTGGCCTCCAGTGCAGGCTGCTTCCTCCCTGGGCGTAGGGATAGATCCTTGGGCCCATCCTGAGATTTTGCTCATAAGCCTCAGGTGGTAAAACATTCCCATTATTTTGACCCAACAACTGTTCAGGTCTTAATTCCGAGTTAACATGTCTTCCCGGCCTGGGCTGTGGCTGGTGGAGTCAGGAGTGGGAGGGAGGCAATGTGGTTGATGCATCTCTCTAGGCTGCTTAGTGGCTAAGGCATAGAAAAAAGTCAAGAGGGAAGGAGCAGGGTGTGTGTGACTACTGGCGTGTCCTCTGACCTCAAAGAAGTTGAGAATTGAAGGAAAGCGAAGGTCGCTTTCCTGGATTCCTCCACTGGGAGTGTGGGCTCCTTTGCCTGTGTTGAGTAGCTGCTTCCTCTGCAGGACACTGGTAATCAGGGCGTCCATCCAGTTCACAGAACCTCCGTGTTGTTCCCTGGACATGTCAGGAAACATGCTCGCACCCCCCCAGAGACCCAGCCTGCACTCTTCTCTCTGTGACGCTGCCTTTCCCCAGATACCTGCTTGTTCTGCCCTTGGGTCCAGCCTCTGGTAAGCTGCCATCTCACAAGCGGTGTTTCACGCCCTTCATCTCTAGAGAGCATCCCCCCGCCACGCCAACTTTTATCCTCTCTTACCTCTCTCCGCTTTGCTTTCCCATGCAGCCCTCGGCTCATGTCCACTCAGGCGTTTTATTTTTAATTTCCACCCTCTTCTTCACCACACGAAGGGTAAGTTCTCTAAAGACCAGGACTTGACCTCATCACTCGCCACTACACCCCGATACCCAAAGTCATGTCCAGCACATATTGAAAGGGTTCAGTAAGAATCCACTGCCTAATTGAAAGAAGGAATGGACAAAGAAAGACCTTTTGAATGCTCTTCTTCCCTTTGTGTTTCAGTTTGAAAGGTTTATTATTTGTCTTTGTCACTGATTAGAACTGATTTAAAATCTCTACCGTGTTCAGAGCTCTTGGCCAAAACCGATTGCTAAAGTGGAAGATAAAGTCTGTGAGAAACAAACAGGTTTTTGGAAATCTAAACACGATACGATTGAACTACAACAATATTTTATCCCCATGCGATTTCTCTCTAATCACATAGAAATATAGGAAATTGGCTGTACAGGATGAAATGTCAATGTATTTTGAAGAGAACACACTCTCACTTCCTTAAGTCCAGGCAAGAAACAGTCAGAATTTCCCAGAGGGAAGGGCTAACCCTTCTTCTGTGGCCCTTCCCTTGCCTGATGTGATGCTGGACCCCGTAGGCAACACCCATGGTCAACTCAACCCTATACTTTCACATTTTAATTCTGCATTCAAACTAATAACCTCACCTGTGCCAGGGAAGCATTCCATCACCAACCTCCTTTAAATTTTTTATTTAGGGAATAGAGTCTTGCTAAGTTGCCCAGACTGGTCTCAAATTTGTAATCCTCCTGCTTCAGCCTCCCAAGTAGCTGGGATTGTAGGTGTGTGTCTTAGTTAGGGTTTCTACTACTGTGAAAAGACACCGTAATCTTGGTAACTCTTATGAAGGCAACATTTAATTGGGGTGGCTCACTTACAATTTCAGAGGTACGGTCCATTATCGTCATGATGGGGAACATGGCAGTGTGCAGACAGATGTGGTGCTGGAGTAGTAGCTGAGAGTCCTACATCTTGCAGGCAACAGGAAGTTTACTGAGACCCTGGGCAGTATCCTGAGGATAGGAAACCTCAAAGCCTACCTCAACAGTGACACACTTCCTCCAACAAGACCATATCAACTCCAACAAAGCCACATCTCCTAATAGTGCCACTCCCAATGAGATTATGGGGGGGGGGGGTGGTTACATTCAAACTACCACAGTGTGTATTATCACACTTGACTACTTTTTGCTTTTTAAACATACACTTCACTGCTGTCTTTGTGACTTGAAAAGTCTCTATCAATACAACTAAGTAAATATGAGCATGAAAACCTGAATAAATAAGCTAACATAGATAGATTATTTGTGATATGTTGTTCTCTATGAATTGAAGAGTAGTCATTCAATACAGAAGACCTTTCCAAACATACAATTATTAACATACTATGAATAAATGAATTACTTCTCACTCATGGCCAGTCTTGTTTCATCTATACTTAGTCTTTTAAAGCAACCCCCTGCAGCAGCATCTCTTGGTCCCTAATATTTCAGTGGATGAATATCTCTGGAATTTAAGAGCTTAGAGCTTAAAAAATAGGCCGGGCGGTGGTGGCGCACGCCTTTAATCCCAGCACTCGGGAGGCAGAGCCAGGCGGATCTCTGTGAGTTCGAGGCCAGCCTGGGCTACCAAGTGAGTTCCAGGAAAGGCGCAAAGCTACACAGAGAAAGCCTGTCTCGAAAAACCAAAAAAAAAAAAAAAACCCTTAATAAGATGAAACACGCAGCTAGCATTTAAATTTCCTTTTGTATCTTGCAAATGTCATATCAGGCCCATTTTCTCTGGCCCTCTTTGGTCTCTTCCCTCCCTCTTTCACCTTTTAAAAAAAATTACTTCAAGTTTTTCATTCTTCTAAAGAAATTAGGCTATCCCTGTAAAATTTACAGGTGAACAGTCTACTTCCCGCAGTCGAATTGTGTCTGCGCTACGGTTCGACTTGTTCATCTGTCTTCTCAATTTTCTGTAAATTAATAGTTCGATAGCATTAGCTCACTTATTTTAAAGCTAAGGAAAATTCTGCTTTTGCCTGCGTATGATAACTAGAACTGTATAAATGTTTTTGCATATGCTAGCTAGGGCTGTACAATACAAATTTTTGAGACCCAGGCAAAAAAGATGGCTATTTTCAAAGTCCCTGCTCTGCTTCTGGGTTCTGCTGCTTGGACCCACAGCACAAGGATGATGTCACTCAGGACTTTAGCGGGCATCCTTGATCTCACACCCTCCAGCCCTAGTACCCAGAATCCCAGGCTGCTCCTCTCCGTGTGCGGGTGTTCCCCTCTTCCAGACTCCAGCCTCGCCACCCCATCAATGCAGCACTTTGCCTTGACCCTGTCAATACTGATCAGCATTTGTCGAACTCTTGCAACATGTCGACCTCTGCTAATATTTTACGCGCATCATCTACTTTGATCCTCACAGCCTCTTTATGAAGGGAAGGATGGCTGCCCCTAGATTCCCCAGGCTTGCTGACATCCTGTCAGAGCTCTTCCCTCTGCTGGTCTAACCACCGCGCGTTGAGTAGATCTCGGTTCTGCCATCTTTCCTCAGGGCAAGCCTTTACAAGCCCCACAGATAAACCACAGTGCGCACCTCAGATCACCATATGCATTTCTGAGTCACTTTGTCACAGTCACAGATTTAAAAAATTATCCGATGAGAGACTAACTTCACACTCCTCAGGGACAAAAGCTAAGTAAGGCAGTAGTTCTTAACTTTTTTTTTTTTTTTTTTTTTTTTTTTTAGCTGTATGCTCCTTTAAGAATATGAGGGAAAAAAAATAACTAGGGTTCATTCTCCCGAGAAAAATATTCATATACCAATGGACACAAAAGCCATAGATTCTGAGGATGCATGGACCTCTATGCAGGACTCCTATCTCAGGTACCGTTTTAAAGAGGGAAGGCACATTAAAGTAACTAGAGAATGAAGGGAGGAAGGGAAAAGGTGGCCGCTGTTTGTAAGTCAAAGAAGAGAGGTTAGTTATTGAAAAACAGGTTTCAGAGGACATAGAGATGGGAACACGCTCACTGGACCTCATAGACTGCAGGTCTTCACAGTGAGGTGGGAAGATGAAGGAGCGAGAAGGTGGAGGCCGTGACTGCAGACTCTTCTGGAAGCGACGGAATGAGGGACAGAACCTGCATGGTAACCTTCTCACCACATTTGTCTGCGTGAGGAGAGACGGCGTAATTGATGGGGGCCGGGCTCAGGGGGCTGCGGAATGGAAAGTGGTTGCATGCGATTTGAAAGGACTATTTGCAGGCGGATCAAAGAATTCATTGTGGGTCATCACTGTTTCCCTGACTCGGGTACTGTTTTGAGTTGGGAGAAGAAAGGGGGTTGAGCAGGGACTCTGGGGGAAACAATGGACTTGTGGAGGAGAACAGAGAGGTGGCGCTATCTCAGAGAATTACCCAGGGATCTTGAGAGACAACCAGACTTGGCCACACAGGTCTAGCCAGATCTCAGGGCTTTCCGGGGATCTCGGGGGACATTTGGAGCTGGCTACACAGGTCTAAGTGAGTCTCCAGGATCTTGAGGGATAATCAGAGTTAGCCACAGAAACCTAACTGGATCTCAGGTTTGGATTTTCGTCATCAGTGTTACTCAGGAAATCACTTTGATCCTGCATTGGTTTCTCCTTTTCAGAAACAGGATGAATGATAGATACAGATACATATGTGTGTGTCTGTGTGTGTGTGTGTGTGTACCATATGGGTAGAAGAATATTACTAGAGTACAAGGGTGATTGGGGGTTGGGGTTTTAGGGAGATGTGAGGTGGCTCATGGACAAAGGTGCTTGTCACCAAGCCTGACAACTGAGTTGGACTTCTGGGACTCACACGGTGAAAGCCGAGAAATGACTCTTACAAGTTGTCCTCTGACCTCCACATGCACACATGGAACATGCATGCCCCCACATAGACACACACGGAACATGCATGCCCCCACATACACACATGGAACATGCACACCCCCACATACACACACACGGAACATGCATGCCCCCACATACACACATGGAACATGCACGCCCCCACATAGACACACATGGAACATGCACGCCCCCACATAGACACACATGGAACATGCACACCCCCACATATACACACGGAACATGCATGCCCCCACATATACACACAAGATAAACAGATGGTTTTAAAATGTTTCAAAAAAGGCAATATAAAAAGGGGCTTTAGGCCGGGCGGTGGTGGCGCACGCCTTTAATCCCAGCACTCGGGAGGCAGAGCCAGGCGGATCTCTGTGAGTTCGAGGCCAGCTTGGGCTACCAAGTGAGTTCCAGGAAGGGCGCAAAGCTACACAGAGAAACCCTGTCTCAAAAAACAAAAAAAACCCAAACAAACAAAAAGGGGCTTTAGGCGATGGCTTTTTCTAAAGTGTAAAATGAAATGTGTCGAGTGAATGGTTAGTCCTTTAACCTGCGGTAAAAGCTGCCCTCGGAATTGTGTGGCCATGAGGTCACAGACACTTTCCTCTTCCTGTTTGGGTTTTAGGGACAGGACAAGCTAATCATCAGAGACTACCTTGTAGATGGCATTTTGATATATGAAATTTCAAATTCATGAGCAAAATATTTAAATTCAGGCAGCTCCCATGACTTTCTCCAAAGTGCTTTGAAAAATATTGGCCAAAGCTAAAGAAGAAAAAAAAATCTATTTTTTGTCTTTTTTTTTATGAAAGAAGCAAGTTAATACTGTCCATGTGGATTCAATAAAAACATATTAAAGGATTTTTGAAAACTACCTAGACCTTAAAACTAAGGAAAACATGACCTCGTTTCAAATATTCTGAAAGTCATCACTGAGACTATTTCCTGATGTTTCTCAGTTGGTTAAAAGATTCAAACATGTTTTATCACTAGGACGAAGCAAACACATACCTGCAGAGGTATGCATATGTCATGTAGAAACAAGAAATGCAATCTTCATTTGGCCTTTTGGGGGGCTACTTACACCTATTACCCAAGTGTCTATCAAAGTCATGTTCTCCTAGTCTCTGAAGTGCCGAGTAGACCACACGTACTGTTATTTCTCTTTCCCAGCTCCCTTATCTTCCAATGTTTTATTTACCCAGTGCTGTTGTTCCTCCCAAGTCCAGCCTGTAGACAGCTCAGCACTGGCCCTGACTTTACACTTGCTTGCATTGAATCTGGCATACTCGGAGGAGTAGGTAACAAGTAGCCCGGAGCTTGGCGACTGAAGGGAAACATAAGCACTCAGAAGCCCAAGGATGCCTGCCTTGTCCTTCCCACTGGAAACACGGGCAGTCTGCTGAAAGCCATGCACAGAACCGGGCTCCATCTGCTGTTGCTTGAGTTCTGGAGTTCGGTCCCAGCACAAGGGAGGCCAGCATCCCACCAATGAGCTATCCAGCTCTAGAGAGGAGTATCACAATCATGTTTTAGTTATTCCTTTCTTTCCTTTGGCCTTGAGACAGACTGGGAAAAGTCTTTTCTACTACCCAATGCTGTTTTTTTCTTTCTTTCCTATTTTCCTGTTACCCTTCCCACCAAAAACAGACACCTTAACTTTGGGATCATTTACTACAAAAGATCAGCATAACGTGGTTTCCTCCCCATCTTGAGGACTTCTGAAAGAGAGCAAGCGACCAGCCAACGGTTTGTCAGACAGCCAGGTCTGTTTCTGGTTTGCAGAAGCAGCGGTGATTCCAAACGCTAGGAGGAAAGAGGGGGGAAAATGTCTTAGAAATTTCAGATTTATGTGCAGCCGAACTGTGTGATCTCTTGCCAACTTTAGTTTACAAAACTCGCATGGTCCCAGATGTGTTTACTTGAACTCTAAGCTTTAATGTCACCATTTTATTCCAATAACTTCACTCCCTGCATCCAGCGTCACCGGCTGTGGTCTGGTTTGGTGTGCATAAAAATGATTACTAGAACAGAAGAACTTGGCGGCCTGGTGCCCTCTCCCTAAGCAGCATTCCTTTCGATGCCAATTAGTGAACTGATGAAGTAACTATTCTGCGTGGAAAGGTGCTTTTTCTTGTTTGGATTTCACACACACACACACACACACACACACACACACACACACACACACACACTTCTGAAAGCCAATCGCAAAAGAAGGCCCGGGAGGGGGCATTGTTGCTATCCCACAATTCCCAGCAGTACTACAGTTACATATTGAAAGTTATAGCAAGCAAGGTGGCTAGAGCTCTGAGTGGGAAATGTGAACCGGAAGAGCATGGGGACACAGTTACTTTTCAGAACCAGACCCTGTTTATACTACCCATTTATATTCTTTCTGTTGAGTCTCCTTGCCAAGGGCTTGCTCCAGAATAAGCACAAAACAGCGACAACCTACACACGGAGTAGCCGCCTATCAAATGTCAGTATTTATTTGCTTGCCCTTAAAAAAATGATTCCGTATTTTCTACGTGAGCAGCAGAGAATGACCATGCGGTAAAGTCAGGGAAGTTCTGGGACCCACAAAATAAGTTAGTGATTGTCAAAACAACAGACAGCTTCTGCCAGGAAGTGGAATCGGAAGCTGATGGCACCAGGACGTGCTCTGGAATGCAGTGGGTTTATGCTTCTAGTCCCTTTTCATTCATTCATTCATTCACCAAATATTTTTCAAGTGCTTTGTGCATGAGTCTCCAACAATCTATTGGAGAAAAACATACTCATATTCCATTCTTTTTTTTTTTTTTTTTGGTTTTTTCAAGACAGGGTTTCTCTCTGTAGCTTTGCGTCTTTCCTGGAACTCACTTGGTAGCCCAGGCTGGCCTCGAACTCACAGAGATCCGCCTGGCTCTGCCTCCCGAGTGCTGGGATTAAAGGTGTGCACCACCACCACCCGGCCATTCTTATCCATAAGGAATCCACAACTGTCAGGGGCTGGACACTTCGCCTAGTAGTTGAGTGCCTACTTAGAATGAGTAAAGCTAGGTTCTGTCCCTACCACCAACAAAAGCTCTGTTTAGTTGACAAGAAACGACCTCCATTTGTGAACAGTTGAATGAGATTAAGGAGCATGCTGATTGAAGACCAGAGAAACCAGGCTAGGTAAAGGCAATAGAGCGTGCCTGTGGTATCACAGAGGCCAGCTGAACTCCAGACGGTGACACCCACTGACAAATAAGAGATGAAGGAAATTTGACCCAGATGGTGATGATACTGAAAAGGCTATGGACCTTATCCTGGACGTAAGAAGCATCAGGGAAGGATTGAGACATGGCAAAATGACGTTTCTAATGAGAATGGCAGGTTTGTTTTGGAAGGCAAGAAGGATTTTATAGTAATGCCGATATGGGAAAGGAAAGGTTGGGCTAGAGTTGAAAGAGAGGGGTAAAAGCAAAGGACACGGAGAAAGATAGCACAGGAAAAGGGAGGGTGATGTTCCGGTGCCCAGCTACGAAGAGAAGAGAGATAGCAAGAAAGGGCAACAAACGAAGTGCAGGGTCTTTGTTATTGGAAAAAGGATAGGACCCTTGTCAGGCCCGAAGAAATCAGCAGCCTTGGAAGATGAAGAACCAGGCTTCGTGAGTATAAGCATGGACACGTGGCAGGAAGAGAGAACGTTCTGTACTTCAGTAGAGGGATGTTGACAGTACACGTTGAGACATCAGCTCATCCACGTTGCCACAATAAAATACCCAAGGCTAGTGGCTTTTAAGGAAGAAAAAATTATTTAACGCATACTTTGAAGAGTCAAGTCCATGGATAGGGCCTCTAGAGAGGGCAGCCTATTATGGTAGGAGGAGGTAAAGGTGACTGTTCACGTGTCCATTCAGGAAGCAGGTGGGGGCGGGCAGGAGATCAGAGTTCTCCTTGAGGGTGTGTCCCCATGACCCAAAGACCTCCCACAAGGCTCTATCCTTACAGCTGCCCCACCCTGGTCCTTTAGGGGATGCTCACTCAACCAGCACAATCATCATTGCCTAAAAGGGGATGTAAAATCAATGCAGAACATGAAAAGGAAGAAAAAACAAGTCCTCGTAGGTTGGCAGAGGTGAAGTCACTGAAGTATGGCCACAGTGGAGGCCACTTATTAGCGGTTTGCTAGGATCAGAGGAGAGGCGTGAAGAGCTGATAAGGATGGGCAGGGAAAACAGGAAGTGGGTGGAGACTCGGTGGTGATGCAACCCAAGGTTAAGTGAGTTCGGGGTTGGAAGGATGACATCTCCAGAGAGGTAACCAAAGGAACTCAGAAGAGTGAGAAGTCTGGCGGCCTTCGGTCTAGACATGCAGGCAGCAGATTATTTTAAGCCTTGGGCATGCTTATTCATTTTGTTGGGCTTTTTAACCTTGTTTATTTTAGTAGCTGTCTTCCTACCTTTCACATACAGTCCGGGGGCTATTTTGTATCCCTTTATGCTTCTCATACCTAGGACCCTGCTAATCTGAACTCTTTTGAACACTATAATCATCGTAGACTGTTTTAGCAACAGTGGAGAGCTCTGAGAGTTGTGATTGGGGTGTAGTAAACACTCAGCAAGGATTATTTAAAAATTTGAATCCACCGACTGTCATAGGCTTTAGTGTCTGTGGAAGTTTGAAATTTTCATTGGAACAAAGATGATACCTTTAGAGTTTTACTTTTCTCCTATGACCACTTGGGGCAGCATCATGATAGAGGTCCAGGAAGGTTTGGGGGCCAGGGTTTTCTGAAAGACTGATCCCGAGGTTTTTTTCAATTATTATGCTTATTAGATTAAGTATACACTGCAAGCCCAGACGTTCAAAGGTAGAAAAGAAATACTAGGTTCCTCCCATAGTTAGTGTGGGTCTCTATTTCTCTCTGTCTACCCTCCAAAGAGCCTCAGACCAAAGGCCTTCTGAGCTGTTCCAATTTGCTGTGTAAATGATGTCTTCATCTATTTGGAAGGAGTGACTATAATTTCAGCCAAGTCAATTGGAAGCAAGATGGATGGCCTCCAGCACCCCTCCCTTGATAATATTTGGGTGCCTTTTATATTTCTCCACACACACACAAAATATTTTACTGTGTGGCAAAGCAGTCTAGCAAAAAAAATTTTTTTTCAGCAACTTAATTTAAAAGTGAATTAATTATTCCCCTGAATAGACCCATTCTTTGTTTGAATACAAAGCACTCTTTTCATGTATTTCTCAAATAACTGCCTTCCTTGCCTCTACCTGAATTTCCACTAATGTTATTTAATAAAATGAAATGTACTTTTTCCTAATAGCAGTTTCCAATATAACTCTGCTGTTACAGTTCATGCTCTGAATTCCTTTTATCTAAGTAATAAATCTGTAATTTGTGAAACTTGTTCCCAAACTTTAAAGCTAGTTCTCTGTTCTTTTTGGCATAGAATTTGGGTTTTATTTGCCTCCAAATAAATTTTTCCAATGGAGAGATTGGGGTCTAGGAATATTTATTATATTATAAATAAGGTAAAAATGGAAAGTTCTGTCTAGAAGTTAGAATATGACATAAATCTAAATCTAATATTCATTTGATCAACCATTTTATGACTTTTTAACTTAAGTCGTTAAGTTAAGTGAAGGATAGATTTACTCTCTGTTGTGGTAATGATTTTATATATATGTAGAACTATTTACATGGTAGTGAAGGGTAGACCTCTTTACAGTAGTAAGTTAAATTTTCAAAGAAGTCAGTGTCAAGATCAAACAAAACATTGGTTCATTTCTAAGTGACTTTCAAGTTAGAATATTTAAGAAGCAATTGAAAGAGTAAGTGGGAAAGATTCCTTTGGAAATACATGCATATATAAAATAAATATGGGACAAGTGAGACAGCCAGCAGATAAAGGCTCGTGTAGCCAGTCTGGACAACCTGAGTTCCATCCCCAGGACCCACACGATGGAAGGAGAGAACCAACTCCCAAAAGCTGTCCCCTGACCTCCACATGTACTGTGTACCACCACACACTAGATAAATAAAAAGAAATTTAAAACATAATCAAAAATTTGTAAACAAACAAACAAACATGAAAGAAACTGCATGATTTAGAGACCTGAGCACCGTTACTGTCCTCAGTCAGAAGGACAAACAGACAAGGTTTGCTCCAACGACTACCTTCTGCTGATAAACTCCAAGAAACTTGTGCTTGGAGATGTCTTAGATACAGAATTAGAACCGCAGTAAGGAAGCCATAATGTGTACCGACCGTCCAAGAAATTAGATCGATGCCCTGAAATCAATAGTGTGGGATCTGCTGTGATAAGGTCGGAGTGTTGGCCATCCTCCTCCACAGTCACGCTAAGGCGAGTTAGAAGATAATGAACTCGAGAGATCCACACCTCCCTAGCCTGCGTTATGTGACGCCGTGGAGAACTAAGAGTTCCTTAAAGTTGCATTTCCGGGACCCGACTGAAACACTCCCAGACTGTCTTCCAGCGTTATTGGAAAATTTTTGGAAGAAACATTCAAAAGCATCTGTAATGTTTATTGTTCTTTCACGTTCCAGGGGCTGTGCCAAGAAGCGCTGTCTGAGCACAGATGCCCTCATCTGAGATCCAGTCAGAGAGTTAGTGTCTGCCACTGCCACATGGAACTGACAGTGGGGTCCCATGCTTATTTTTTAAGTTAATGAATTAAACTTCGCTATAAAATTAATAGAACCACATACTGAAAGTGTGGAGGAAGCAGAAAAAAAATAGTTATTATCAATTCTAGTTCAGTAATGCCTTCACCTGGATGCTTCAGCTTTCTTCTTACTAATAAAACCACTTTAAAAGCGAAAACTCTCGTTTCTTTTACAAAATGGTCTTGCAGTTTTACAAATGGAACTGGTAAGCATATCACACACAGGAGGACAGGTTTAATTTCCAAAGCGATAAAGCTCCAAGACATGCTTATGGCGTAGCAAAGGGCAATGTATGAAGAAGGATTTGAATTTTGGTTTTGCGGGATTCCTGCTCTACGCACGCAGTTCTGAACTGTCATTCCAGATCCCGTTAATAAAGTGTTCCCATGGACTTGGGACACACGATGTGTATTACACCAGGATTTGGCCTGCTATTGTTACTTGCTGTTTTATTATCCTTGGTGGCACAAATAACTAGAATATAGTTAATTATAACGGCATTCAGCACCAAGTCCTTTCACAGTGCCACTTTAACTGTGTTTTAAAATCAAATGTTTTAGTGATAAATACTATGAAGTAAAGTGTAAAGAGCGGGGGGGGGGGGGCAGCAGTGGGAGAGGGGTGCAGTTGATAGAAGTCATTGGAAACACCTGGATCTATGGAAACCGGAGTCTTTTTCATTGATTTTTCCTGCAGGGACAGAAATACTATTCATTCTCTATCTCAAAGGAATTCGTTGCAAATTGAATTACCTTTCCCGACAGCATCGCTTTCATGGGCTTCCTTCAGATCTCTGCCTTCCCTTCCATAGGGGAGCAATCATCTGTCTCATGAACTGACCCTCTCCCTTTAGCAGATGAACTTAATATAAATTCACCTAACCCTGTCACTCTCCAAAGGAACAAACATCGTGGTCTTCTGGAAGCTTTTCAATCATTGCCACAAGCCAAAGGAGGGGGTTTGGCTAAGGAAGTTGCTTTTCGGCTCCATGAATCCAGGGAGCGTTTCTTAGCTCACTGCACATGTGGACAGACTCTCTAAGGGAGCTAAAATTCCATCAATATCCCCTCTTGAAGGCCTTGGTAACTGATGCATTTGACAGTGACTTAAAGTCTAGTGGTTTGAATGACTTCTGTGCACTCTTCATAGTTTCCATGTTAAAAAATCAAAATTATGCTGATGTAAATCCCATTATCAAAAAACCTCTCACTCAGTCTACATGTCTGTACTACAACTCATTTCTATAACTCATCCAAAACTCTAGCTGTCTCTTTGGATAATGGCAGAACCACTCAACTTACCGATTTCACATGTTAGTGTGTGTGTGTTCTTTATTAGTTGCTCATCATGCCTAAGCAAGAAAGACCGTAAACCATTTCTGAAGACTGTGTGTGTGTGTGTGTGTGTGTGTGTGTGTGTGTGTGTGTGTGTGTGTGTGTGTATGTGTGTGCTCAGAAGTCAGAAGAGGGCATCAGATGCCCTGGAGCTAGAGTTACAGGTAGTTGTGAGCCACCCTATAGGAGTCCTGGGAACTGAACTCTGGCACCCTGGAAGAGCAGCAGCTGCTCTTAACCACTATCCATCCAGCCCCCACAAACTCTTTCAATAGAGATGTTAAGCACCAAAGCTCCATGGTTAGACTGTCCATCAATTCTCCATACTGATGGTCACCTGAGTAGCAGGACTTTTTCTTAACTACTGATATAGTGGGAAAACGAAACCGTTTACATTGTAAAGTTTTATGACTTGTTGACATTGCAATGTTTTTGTTTTGTTTTAAGTTTCTGGGCTTTTCTCTCTATTAAATTGAGACCTTAAATATAAATCTTTCAAACTTAATGGCAGGATCCTTAAATTTTGGTCTTTAAGTGTCTTCTTTGCCATTAAATTTCTATTTCATTAATCATTATTTATTATAGCTCTACCAATTCTAACTAAAAGATTCCTGTCAAATTAAAAAAATATATATTAATGGCTCAGGCTGCTGAATTGAGCTTTCCAAGGGCTGGTCACTAATTGTTTTGATATGTCTTGTCCCTCTGTTTTTCCTCCAAATCCTTCTACAGACAGCAACTAATAATATTGCTGAAGTTAAATGACCTTCTGAGCAAGCTCTAAATAAATGCTTTGAGCATGTTAGGGATTCTCTTCCCTCCAAGCATGGTCCATCCCATAGGTATACATCAAAGAGGGTGAATTATGCCTATGTGATATTTTAGATGTTGAGGACGCCCAACTTCCCAGAGGGAAAAATGATTGCTCTCTCATCACATGGATTGTTTGTTAAGAAGTGTCTTCTCAATCACCCTGGTTTCCCTGGTGCTGACTGGCAATGCCTTTTGTTGTAGGCAGAATACTTCTATGAGTTCCTGTCTCTTCGCTCCCTGGATAAAGGCATCATGGCAGACCCAACTGTCAATGTCCCGCTGCTGGGAACAGTGCCTCACAAGGCATCAGGTGGGTGGCCGTTGCTTTGGAGAAAAGTTTGTTCATAAGACTTAATGGAGATGAGGATATATAAGGTACACGTGTCATCCATTAGAGGGATTATGGGATGTTTTCCTGAGGAGAGCTGTTGCATTGAGGGTAGCTCTGTCATTATCCTTCAGGCAAAGGATTAGGATAAGAATAAAGAAAAGATGGGTTCACAGTTTCCTAAAAGGCCAAGATAGCCCAGGCTAGACTCATTCATTAATGATTCTAGATTTTTTTTTTAAGAAAGAAAAAAGAAAAGAAACATGGCTGATGAGATGGATGTGTTCAGCCAGTGAGTGTGGATTAGCACAGTACACACAAATGGGACAAAGATACAAAGTGGTTAGGGGCAAAGGACAACCAGGAAAAAGTTCCCCAAAGTTAGCGTAGTGTCAGAAAACCTTTAGGAGACCGAGTGACATCAACTCAAGCTTCCAGATGGAACCATCCTGCTTGGCTGAGAAAACTGTGTATGTGATTTGGTTCTAGCTTTCCATCTTGTGTGACACCCTCTCAAGCGTTATCTGACTTGATCACACTAAGACCAGAACTACAGCTCTATTTTATAAGCTTAAAAAAAATGAAGGGTCACACAGCTTAACCAATTTGTTCAAAGTCAAATGTTAGTAATAGAGAGTAGAGTCAAGACCAGAGCCCAGGATTTCTGGGTTTTGGGAAACACAAAGTGCCCCTGTATTTCCTTCTAGTCCTGTTTCAAGGAGCTATGTTCTTACATTGGATACTTCATGACAAGCATGCCATTGACAGGTCTTTCTGAAAGTTGTTCTTACCCTTGTAAGACATGAAACCTTTATAACATTCTATTTTATGGATATTCCATAGTTTGTTTCTCCATCCCCTCAGTTTTTATTAATGAGTTTTTTTAGAGTTTTTATGCTGTAAATATCATGATAAATATCCTTTGGAACTAAAAAGATGCTCGCTCCTATAGGGGAAGGGGCCCCATGTGTCTTATTTACCATGACTCCTAATGCAAGGCTCAGCAAACAGCCAACATTCAGAAGGTCATTGTTGGATTAATATGTATGCTAAATTCTTGGTACTTGCTTCTTGATTATAATAGATGGTTGGAAGGGATATTTTTGTGATAAAGACTATAATATGAACTATTAACTTAAAAAAAAAAAACCATGAAACTGCTCAAATGCCAATAGTACTTTCCTACAGGTTCTATCTATTTGTATCCTGGCTGTAGTGTGGGAATGTGCTTAGCTTACCATAATCTCATCAGCACAAGTTACTAATTACTAATTAAGAAGTAATTAGCTACTTCGCCAATTTAAAAAGTGAAAAGCAGCCTTTTCACACTGTTCTTCAGTTTGATTTTTAAAATTTCCTACTGAGATGGATAGAACACCATCCCTGGATTTAGTAGACTATGTGAAATATCGGTGTGTCCCCTTATTTTTTTAATATTGAGATAATAGTGTTCTTATAAGTTTTCAAAACTTGTGACACATATCAAATAGTTTTCCTGACATTTACTATGCTTTTATCAAGCTACTGTTTGTTTATTTAATTGATGAGAGAATAAAATTCATATTGCCAAACTTATTTTTCCTTTGCAATCTTTCCCTGTTTCTTTTATGTTTCAAAATTAAGTCCTACTCCAGAAAGCTGTCATGTGACCACTTAAACAACTGTGACTACTTAAACATTTATTTTGGCAGCAGTAGGAAAGAAGAGCTCTAGCCCGGGTTGTTCTTGGTCATCCTAATGGAAGAGGTTCCACTGATATGCCCCGTACTTCACATTTCCACGCACAGAGTCAGCCGTGGCCGTGGCTTTCTAGCATTTTGAAATAAGTGATAGTGACTCCTACTTTTAATCTCATTCTTCTAGAGGAGTGATAAGAAATTTGTCAGGTATCAATAAGAATTCCTTCAGGAGCTAACTTGAATCTGTAGAATGATTAGGCATTGAGGCCCCTTCACGGAGACTGGGTTGCTACCACCCGCCATTTCCAATGGATCTGTGATGTGGCATGCTACCTCGAGACTTGAAGATAGTCTTTTTAGATCCAGGACATCAAAGTCATTGTGGGTGCCAACAGGAGGAGAAGGTCTTAGTTCTTTGCAATCAATCATCTTCCCAGTGCTGTTGTGACCAACAGCGTCCCAGGGCATTCACTGCCCGTCTGCAGGGGTGAGGGAGAGAGGGTTTGTATTCTCCCAGGGCGTTTGCTGCCCATCTGCAGGGGTGAAGGAGTGAGGGTTTGTATTCTCCCAGGGTGTTCACTGCCCATCTGCAGGGGTGAAGGAGTGAGGGTTTGTATTCTCCCAGGGTGTTCACTGCCCATCTGCAGGGGTGAAGGAGTGAGGGTTTGTGTTCTCCCAGGGCATTCACTGCCCATCTGCAGGGGTGAGGGAGAGGGGGTTTGTATTCTTCCAGGGCATTTGCTGCCCATCTGCAGGGGTGAAGGAGAGAGGGTTTGTATTCTCTCAGGGCATTCACTGCCCATCTGCAGGGGTGAAGGAGAGAGGGTTTGTGTTCTGGAGATTCAAAGGACTGAGATTTGTCACCCTGTGGACATGGACATCCTACTCCAGAGATATGGATATTCAGATTCTGTTCAGATGGCATCCGCAGGGCATTACCACTTCACGGAGATGAGCAAAACACCCTGACTCTGAAAGGTCTTGAACACGGTCACTCCATAATCTGCCATGGGATATGATATGTTTTTTTAGCTAAAGATAATTTTATATAAACTTTTTCTTGACCATTTCCCCCCTCTTAAAAATAAAAGAGCCAAGAATGAACACATAGCATGTTTCTCAGCATCCAACGTATATTTTTAAATTCCCCCCCCTCGCCTTTTTCTGATTAGTAAAACTCATACAGAAGCTCACTGCAACTCATTAAAATTCATCAGCTCAGGTAATTACATTGGCCACTTGTGCTGAGCCTCCCATAAAACTCAAATCGTTAAATTTCTAACTTAATGCCTGCATCCCGCATCTCCCTACCTTCACGGTTTTAGTGCCTAGTAAAATTCTACTTTTGAAGCTATTGGCACATCAGTTATTGAGTGTGCGATAGGAGAATGCCTTCACTGGGAGTGCTTAAGTTCAGCATCCCTTTCTAACACTACAAAATCTAAAACAACAAAACTTAGAAGCTGGGGAGACGTCCCTCTTGGGAAAGTGCTGGCCACACAGACCTCGGGCAAAAAGCTGAGCATGGCAGTGCCCAGTTGTAATCCCATCAGTGGAGAGACACGATCCCCAAGCCTTGCTGGCCAGCCAGTCTAGGCCATTGGCAAGCTCCATGTTCACTGAGAGACCTTGTCTCAAAAAACATGAGGGAGGGCAACCCAGGAAAACAGCTGATATGGACTCCCGACCTCTCCCTGTGCATGCATGCACACATGCACATCCATAAAAATAACAAAATTAGAGGGAAAAGGCAGATGCCACTTGGGTCAAGGTGAGATTTTAAAAAGAGGAACAGGTTGTCTTTGGGGACAAAGTGACGCCCCCACGTGTGAGCGCGCACACTTCATTTTGCCCCCTTAAGTCCTTCCACCTCGGTGTGCACGTGTATTTTTTTTTCTTTCTTTCTTTGAGAAGCAGATGTAGGGTTTGTTTGCAAAACCACAGGTGCAAGAAGTTTATGAGGGTTTCAGATCGTTGCGGGGCAGCGATTCATTAGGCTCATTAGCTTGGTCACCACAGTGGGAGAAGGGAAGGCACCTTGCATTATTAACAAGTGACCAAATCACTGTGTCTTGGCTCCTAAGCATCCAGGTAGCGTTCGTTATTGTGCGGCGCTGTTTTATACCCCCAAGCTGCTAAGCTGTTCTTTTATCCCACGGGCGCCTTTGTGCCTGGACATCTCTTGATCTTTGAACAGTTATGGAGTGCCTGCCTTCTGGCATTTGGAGAGAACAAAAACAGGAAATACAAACCGTGGAGCAGTTCAGTAAAATTACTGAGTTATATGCATAAATATATATATATTTCCCATAAAACCAGGGCTTTGCCCCTTTGAACACTGTTATTGCATGGAAGCCACAGAGCGGCGGTATGCCTCAGGAACCCAGTGTGTAGAGGTTTTTAAATACGTGTTAATGTTGGAGGGATCCCGTCTTCTTGATGGCTCCAGGCCAGAATAAAAATGGTCAGTATTTGCTGAGAGACGGAATACCACAGCAGCCGGAAGCATGGAGTGCTTAATGCTGAATACTTTTTATATATGTGTGTATGTGTGCATGCATGTTCCTGTGGGTAGGGGGTGCTAGAGCACACGCACGTGTGTGAGTGTGAAGGCCAGAGGAACCGCCTCAGGTGTTATCCTTGGGAATGCTATCCACCTAATTGGAGACAGGCTCTCTCATGGCCCTGGGGTTCACCAAAGCAGGCAAATTCACCAAATTAGCCAGCCAATAAGCTTCAGGGATCCTCCTGTCGCCGCCTCCGCCAAGCAGGGATTGCAAGCACAGGCCACCATACCCAGCATTTAAAAAAATAATATTTGTATTAGTTCTTTGAGAATGTCATACAACTTGTTTTGATCATATTTACCCCCTCTCCCCTGGCTTCCTCCAAGTCCACCCTCACCTACCCGCCCACCCAGCTTCCTGTTCTCGCTTCCTCTCTTTTAGAATAGCCCATCAAGTCTAATTTGTTTTTTTCTCCAATGCTCTTGGGTGTAGAGCCTGTCCTGGAGCACGGTCCACCTCGCAGGGGGTCACACCTTGAAAGAAAACCACCTCTCCCTCTGCCAAACGTTATCAGTTGCCAATAAGTCCTCAGCTGGAGATGGGACTCTGTGCCCATCTCCTGCCTCAACCGGGGCATTTTGACAGGCATGAGCTTGCACAGGCCTTGACGCATGCTCTCACAGGCTGTAAGTTGGCGTGTGCAACTGCCACACTGTGTCCAGAAAACAAGTTCCTCGTAGTCGTCCACCGTGTCTGAGATCTTCCTGCCCCCTCTTCCCAGTGGATCCCCGAGACTTGAATGAATGGCTGCCCCACTTAGTGCTAAGCACTAAAGTCCATTTTAATAATTTTCTAGACCTCCACCACTTGTGCACACCCAGAATTTTTGGGTCCTGAGGCTCCAACTCCATCCTCCATACTTACAAGGCACTACGTGACCGACTGAGTAAATCATCTAATCAGGGGACAGTTTAGAATTCTGTGACATTTGAGATTGAGTTCCTGCCGCCTCTCAACCTCTTATGAGGGAAGTCGGTCCCATGAGAGGCTGCTCTGGGGGTTTAAAAACCACGTCCATCTGCGTGTGGAAGGGGTGTTCAGTTAGTATCGGTTTTCGCTCTCTTCTCCCTGAGAGTTGTTTATGTGCAATCAATTGTGGACGGATGTGTACTTGAATGCCATGTGAGTTAATCTGTTTTAGTGTTCCGAAATTGTTTTCGTTCACCCCGGTTTAGCTTACACAGCACAGACCGCACTGGAATTCACAACATCTGGACTTGTTTTCACTTAGCCTCTGGTAAAAGCAGCTTATCATTGCCTGAGGACGTGAGTCTATTTCTACTATCTCTTGACAAGGCCAGAGCCTGCAAGGGAACTTTGGTTCTGCAAGCACGTTAAGAAGATGGTACGGCCAGCATGGGTACTGAGGGGAGCAATTCCCAGCTCTTTTCAACTTCTAACCCTAGGAGGAAGGTGTAGTCACACTTCAAAGGAAAAAGTCTGTCCTGCTTTAATATAAGCTCATGTTTGTTGGCTATACCCACCACGCAAAAGCTCTCCGTACACTTACTGGCAGTATTTTTTATTTATTTATTTATTTATGGAAAAACTGGAGTCTAATTGTCAGCTAGACCAGTCTTTCTCAGTGGGTGGCATGATAATCCAGGATATTCTGGAAAGTTCCATTATCATTCTCTCATCCAATAGCCAATGTCTGGCTAGCCCATTCCAGCTAGTGATTTGTATTACAGAATTGGTGGCCTCCTTATCCTCTTTGTGCAGAAACACTTGAGTTTCCACGTCATGCCTTGTAGCTTTGTCGTCAATACCTGGACATGCCAAGTACCCAGCAGATGCACAGGAAGTCCCAACAGGTGTACAGGAAGTGGCTCTACATCAGGAAGCTGAATCGTGAGGTCTAGCCTACCCACCACATTAGCTCAGCCCACCAAACACCTCGTTATGTCAACAGGTGCCTTGAGAAAATAGCAACCTGGTTAACTCAGTCACTACTGGAGTCCAGGCTGAGCTGCAGAATATCATCAAAGAATTTGTTTTGTTACTTTCAAACCAGGGAAATAAAACATAAACTAGTGGGCTATTATTCCAAGGGCTTACTAAATGGATATTATATTATATATTATTATGCCTTTTTCTGGCTCTTTGGGGATGGTAAACATACCTATAAATGTCTCATGATGATTAATATAGTTATGCTTCCCTTTTGCATCTTTAATTTGCAGACCAAAAAATAAGAAATAAAAAAAACCACACATCTTTTTAAGGTATGGCGCTGGAAAGATGGCTCAGTGGTTAAGAGCAGTTACTGCTCTTAAAGAGGATCCAAGTTTGCTTCCTATATTAGGTGGCTCAAAACTGCCTGTAAACTCCAGCTCTTGGGATCTGACACCCTCTTCTGGCCTCCACACACCTGCACATGTGCCCATATACACATATGCACACACACACACACACACACACACACACACACAGAGAGAGAGAGAGAGAGAGAGAGAGAGAGAGAGAGAGAGAGAGAGAGAGAGAGATTAAAATAAAATCTTAAAGCAATATACAAGCTAAGATTATTAAGCCAAAGATATCAAGCCAAGAACCTGTCTCAAAAAAAAAAGTTTTATCAACAAAATATGTCCAGTTCTGATTAGCTGAACATAAATTACCAAGAGTCATTCATTCTTTTAGCACCTAGTACGGTGCATATGTCCCACAGAGACTGTCTGGGTAATCAAAATACCAACTCTCCTGGAGTTGACTCCAGGAGAAGTACACAAAAATCACAAAAATGTGACCCTTTTTGCTGCTTCTTGGTCTCCCTGCGATTCCTGTAGCACCAGGATCAATTGGTTAGATTGATTTCACGGACTCTCTTTTCCTCGTAGTTGTTCAAGTTGGCTTCCCATGTCTCGGCAAACAGGACGGGGTGGCCGCATTTGAGGTGAACGTGATCGTCATGAATTCTGAAGGCAACACCATCCTTCAGACCCCTCAAAATGCCATCTTCTTTAAGACTTGTCAACAAGGTGAGCTCTGACAGGCACTGGAGAGAAGGCTTTGGCGGTGGGGAGGCATGGGGCTTGTTTTGTGCTTTTCTTTGTATGTATACTTTGTAGGGAAGGGGGAGTAAACACAGGGCCCATTAACAAGGACTTCGGTTTTCTCAGGCTTCGAACCACGTAGGGACTCCAGTGTGCCGTCAAACACGGGCTCTTCTTCCCCCTTTTCTGACATAACATTTAGGAGTCCCCAAGTGTGTGTCACCCACCACCACAGACATCACCTTTCTCCTTCCAGTTCCTCATAGAAGGCGTCAACCATCACAAACATTTCTTCCGGTTGAAAGCCACATTACCCATGCCCCTGCCAAATGCTTGGCACAGTTCATAACCACAGCAGACAAGAAGTCGTGATCACACAATGATCCTATCAGGCGGATCTCAGCACCTCACTGCTACACCCCAGGTGCCCACTAACCACAAGGGCACAGCTCCTTCCCCTTTCCAGCATCAGGTTTAAACTATGAAGCCTGTCAATGCTCTAAACATATACAGAAAAGCCATTTGCTCTCTGGCAGTGAATTTTGTTGTTGTTGTTTTGTTTTGTTTTTTGAGACAGGGTTTCTCCATGTAGTTCTGGAGCCTGTCCTGGATCTCACTCTGTAGCCCAGGCTGGCCTCGAACTCACAGAGATCTGCCCGGCTCTGCCTCCCGAATGCTGGGATTAAAGGTGTGCACCACCACCACCTGGCCTCTGGCAATGAATATTGAAGGCAATGCCCCTCCCTCTTCTGGTGTGACTTTAAAGACTTAAGCATACTTTCGGAGGTGGGGAAAAGTAAAAGTTAGTTTCCTCCCCTCAGGCACGGTCCACAGTTGTAAATAAAATTGCACGAAGAACTGTGTGAGAACCGAGGGGTGTGGTGGGAAAGGTTAAAGGTTGTGGGTATTCAATCCATAATATAAATGACGACCCATGGCTCACCCTGGCCTTGTTTCTCTTTGGTGCAGCCGAGTGTCCCGGAGGGTGTCGAAATGGAGGCTTCTGTAACGAAAGGCGGGTCTGTGAGTGTCCTGATGGGTTCTACGGGCCTCACTGTGAGAAAGGTAAGCAAGGGAGTTGACCGGCCTGGCTTGCTTCCCAATCAACATGGAAGCCACAGATGCCCCATGGGGGTCTTTCGTTGTTTGTGACATATCTCTTGAAATTACTACTATTATTTGATAATATTTTAAGGATCGGTGAAACTTTAAATAGCCACAGAAGACCTGTTGGAAAGTCGTACTTCTACGGGTCGGTTTCTGTTAACGCAGTATGTGGCCAGAACTTTGACCAGAGAACTTTGATCTAGGGCCTCTGTTCTTTGTGATCAAGCCTTCAGCCGGCCTATATTTACAGTGTACTTTGTGATACTCTTATGAAAGTTGTAAGGTTCCAACATCACAACTGATTTGAAGTTCTTCCAATTAAAAATAGCTCAATTCACAATTAAACCCATGCCTGAGTATAAGCTATAACTTAGCATAAGTTGAAAATAATTTGGGCAGTAAGTACGTTTATTTCAGAGGTATTATTTTTGAGACCATTATATGAAAAGAAAAATGAGTATTAATCACAAGATCTTTAAATACCAAGAACTTATTTGACCAGAGTAAGCAAAAAATATTTTTTACTCTTAAGAGATAAGAATATTTTCTTATTTGCACTTATCTTAGAGTTTAAAGATCAAGGAAATGGGGCAGAGAAAATAATACTTGGAGGTTTTTTTTTTTAAAAAAATCACATCATAGTCAAGTTGATTCTGAGAAAGATTTTTGTTGTTGTTGTTGTTGAGTTTTTTGTTTGTTTGTTTGTTTTCCCAGACAGGGTTTCTCTGTGTAGCCCTGGCTGTCCTGGAACTTGTTTATATAGACCAAGCTGGCCTTGAACTCACAGAGATCCCCTGCCTCTGCCTCTGAGTGCTGAGATTAAAGGCGTGCACCATCATGGCTGGCCTGATTCTGAGAAAGATTTAATCAGGCATTCTAAGTAGAAAAAATTCAAAATTCTTGCCTAAGAAATTGGCTGAGAAGTTGAAAAAAAAAACAGCCAAATTAATACCACAAAGCAGTTTTTTATATAGCAAAATTGTCTATCTAAGGAGTAAACATCTCAGACTCCACCTCAGAGTTATAAGTGGCGGAATCATTGACATTGCAAAGTGATGCTGCTGCAGAGTCCTGTTTGCCTTAATCAGAGCCCTCTCCCCCTTTAAGCTCTCTGCATACCTCGATGTATGAATGGCGGACTCTGCGTCACCCCTGGGTTTTGCATCTGCCCGCCTGGATTCTATGGTGTCAACTGCGATAAAGGTAACAGGATTTTATTATTTGTTTATTTTTATTTTTTAAGATTTGTGTGAGTGTGTGTGCGCGTGCATGTGTGTGTGCGTGTGTTTGCACACATGCATGTGGAGGCCAGAAGAGGGCAATGGGACCCCCTAAAGCTGGAGTTACAAGTGGTCGTAAGCCTCCATGTGGGTGGTGGGAAGCAAAGCCTATCCTCTGGAAGAACAGTGCTCTTAACCACTCAGCCCACTCTCCAACCTCCCAAATACACATTCTTAACATCATCACTTTGTAAACACCTTATGCTGTGTGGGGTAAAGATGATGTCATCACCTTGCAAACATTGTATGCCATGTGAGGTAAAGATGATGTCATCACTTTGTAAACATTGTATGTCATGTGAGGTAAAGATGATGTCATCACTTTGTAAACACCGTATGCCATGTGGGGTAAAGATGATGTCATCACTTTGTAAACATTGTATGCCATATGAGGTAAAGATGATGTCATTACTTTGTAAACATCGTATGTCATGTGAGGTAATGATGTCATTACTTTGTAAAAACTGTATGCCATGTGGGGTAAAGACGACTGCTATATACCTGGAACCCCAGTTTGGGTATTGCTTGACCCAGCAGAAGTTTATTTTTACTCCCAGAGTGCTCCAGTGCAGGAATATACAGGTCAGTGACTTAAGCAACATCTATCTGTGGTCCCCAGACAGGGTAGAAAAGACAGGAAAAATCTATATGGGAACAAGGAACACCTCTCGTCAGCTGAAAAGCAAGACTCCAGCACAGTTAATATTCGCTGTGAAGGTTGCCACCATGCAGAACCATCCCTTTCCTAGATACTTTGTGTTAAAACAGCAGTGAAGCCGACTTAAAGTCTCAACGTCTATGACCTTGTGCAGGGCTCATTCAATACTCTATTTACAAGAGGTCGGATGCCTCCCTCTAAACACAGCAGCAATGCATCAGATTTCACTCACAGGGAGTGGATTCAAACTTGACCCTGAAAAACAACCTGCCTACTTAGCCAGTCCACAACTTTTCAATGGGAAAACCTTTTTTAATACTCTGTAAAGTATGTGGATTGAACAAAGGTATCCTAATATCCATAATGCTGTTTGCCACAGAATATTGATTTTTTTATTAATAAAATATGCTTTAAATAGATAACAAATACTGTTTTTAAGTAGTGTCTCTAGTGGTCAGTCATTCAGTATGGAGTCATACTGCAATGCAGATTTATGTTCAGTTGGTTGGTTTGCTTTTGTGTGTGTGTGTGCACAGTATTAGGGAAAGAGTCCTTGGCACGATTAGAGGAGTGATTTGCACATCTTTTTGTCTTGGGCTATACAAAGGACTTCCATATGATTATCTGATTAGACTCTTGACAACCCTTGAGATAAGGAAAGCATTAAACATTTCACTCCCAGAAAAGCGTACTGAGGTATATACAACTTCAATCACTTGACCCAGTACTTGGCGGTACAGATTCTCTCCACTGTACCCCCTCGTCCGTCACTGTCTAATCAGATCCCTGCTCCCAAGTGACCTGAGACTTGAGCAGATACCTTGGGTCCTGAGTTTTTCCTCTTTGCCTCCTGTCTTCCATCCCCAGAATGAGATTAATATCTGAAAGCACTTGCATCTTTTTTACTGTTAAACCACAGCATTAGATTAAAAATATTTTAAATACATATTCCTAAAGACTACAACCTAGGGGCCGCAGTAATTTTTAACAGCAAGTCAGTAAAATTACTTAAGAGTGCAACTTCATTTGTTCAGATTTAGCATTTGGTATCTCTACGATTACAAAGCCAGGCATTTCTTGGAATGGAGTAGAACTGAGGCTACAATAGACTATTGGAAATAAAGCGAACCTTCAGAGACTTGAACAGTGAACTGATACACACCCAGGATCAATGACATGATTATCGACACCTGTCTGTTCAGCTCTGGCCATTATTGCCCAGGCTTACTCAATGAAAGATCTACTGAGGTCTTTTATCCAACCTGGGCTGGCTCATCCCTCCTTATGCAACCTGGTGGTTCCCTGCTCCTAAGAGGTCACCATATTGATGCTCAATTTAATACAGACAGCTGACAGGCAAAGTGTGATACTGCATAGAACTCCTGGACTCAAGAGATCCTCCTGTCTTCAAAGTGGCTGAAATGGCAGGCACACACCACCGCCCTGGCTGTTGTGATATATATATATACATATATATATACACACTACAGTGTCACAAATACTTCAGAGTTATGAAGGAAAAATGTACATTTGTAATCCAGTGTATTTTACATTCCATAACATTCTGTCTTTCAGATGAAAGATTTTCCCCCATGTTATACTCTAGTAATTTCTTAAAAACTCATTTGGAAAAATCTGTTGAAACTTCATTTGGTCTCTCTGGAGACCTGGGAACATAAAACATATTAATTTTTACTGGCTCAACAAAAGATTCTTTTATTATCCACGAAGGAAAACGGAGCTGCTGAAATATGGTTTAATTTACTGGCGCGGAGCTAGACTTTAGCACTACATTTTGGAACACACTTTAAAGAGTCACGTCCATCGGCCACATGGGGACATCTGCCACAAACTTTAGGAAATGACTAGTTAAGCCCTGGCCAACCTACCCTCAGCCACAGTGACATTGAGTTAGCCTCTCTGGTTCACGGCAAAACCAAATTTGTGTTAGTTCGCTTTCTGTTGCGATAACAAAATGCCCGAGACTCAGGGTTTACAAAAAAAAAAAAAAAATGTAAGGCCAGTTAAGCTCCCAGTCCTGGAGTTTCAGTGCGACCATCTGTGTGGCACTGGTGAGGGCCTCAGGCTACACCACACCATGGAAGTCCGCGTCATGGTGCGAGCAGCTGCTAGAAGGAGAGATTTCATGGCAAGGCACATCCAGAGACCTTCGAGAGCTGGGCAGCCCTGAGAGAACGACCGAGGTGGACAAGCCCAGTGAGCGAACCGTGTTCCATTAGATCCCACTTCTGAATGGTCCCACCTCTTCTCCGCACCGTGCTCTGGTGACCAAGCTTAGAGCACACGAACCATTAGCCAAACCATGACAGAAATGTTGACCACCTTGGTCAGGATGGCAAAAGTAGTTTGAAAGTCCCACGAATAAGGACAGATTACTCGAGTGTTGTCCTAGTCAGGGTTACTGCGGCTGTGCTGAAACACCATGACCAAAAGAAAACTGGCTTACACTTCCGTTATCATGTCATCGTCGGAGGAAATTGGGCCAGGAACTCAAGCAGGGAAGGGAACTGGAGGCGGGAGCTGATGGAGACGCCATGGAAGGGTGCTGCTTACTGGCTTGCTCCTCATGGCTTCCTCAGCCTGTTTTCCTATAGAACCCAGGACCACCAGCCCAGGGATGGCCCCACCTACCATGGGCTGGGCCCTCCCCCATCGATCACTAATGAAGAAAATGCCCTACAGCTGGATCTCATGGAGATATTTTCTCAACTGAGGCGGCCTCCTTTCAGATGACTCTAGCTTGTGTCAAGTTGACATTAAATTAGCCAGGACAGATGTGGGATCAGTGCTTGTAATTCCTCATTCTGGTGGCTGAGACAGGAGAATCATGAATTAAAAACCAGCAAGGGCTACACAGCTGTATGTTAACTCAAGAAGAAGGGGGATAGGGGGTGAGCAATCAAATTGTAATATAGCCAAATTTAACAAGTTCTGTTTCAAGTGTGCTGTCAGGTCCATTGCCCTTCACAAATCAGTGAACAGCAGGGTGGTGGGGGAGGGGGGAGATGCTGTGGAATAACCCTTTTGTACACTGTAAAGATTTGTCACTCAAATTGGTTTAATAAAACGCTGAATGGCCAGTAGCCACACAGGAAGCATGTGTGGGGCATACCAAACTAAGAATGCTGGGAAGAAGAAGGGCAGAATCAGGAGTCATCAGCCAGCCACAGAGGAAGCAAGATAAGAATATCATATTGAGAAAAGGTACCAAGCCACATGGCTAAACATAGATAAGAATTATGGGTCAATTTCAGTGTAAAACCTAGTCAGTAATAAGCCTGAGCTATTGGCCAATTAATCTAAGCCTCTGTGTGGTAATTTTGGAAGCAGCTGCTGGCTATTTGGGAATTGCTGGTGGGGCAGAGACTTCTGCCTACAGGGAGGGGCATGGGCCAAGTGAACATTGATCCTAATGTTCTCTCACCCCCGTCCTATGTCCTATTCTGGGAAGACATATGGACAACAAGTGGGGGGGTGGGGACGGACGGACAGGACTCACACATAAAAACAACTCAGCCCTAACAACACTCTCTCCAAATGGCAAAGAGAGGGCCTACAGGGCTGGATTTCCTACACTCTAAATCCTGTACCAGAATGGGACTGTGTGTTCATTTCTGCATCAAGATGCTCAGTGCACTGTTGTCTTCAGCTGGGAAGCGTTTATGATTTTTGAATGCTCTTTAATGCATTTAAGAAGCCCGGGGTTCGCAGAACGTTCTAATTGAACTTGTCTTCCCCAAAGCGTACACACTTTAAATTTTCTGACTTTCACACTGGAAGTCTTTAGTCATCTGTTTTACATGACTCAAGAACAAAACCAGGACACATGACTGAAATTTATTTAAGCTCTCATCTTTAGGTTTTGACTTTGCTTTTGTTTGTTTGTTTGTTTTGAGGCAGGGTCCCAGATAGCCACATACCCCAGGCTGGCCTCAAACTCACTGTGTAGCCATAAATGACAGTGACTTCGCCCTGTCTCTGCTGTGTCCCTGGATTCTGGGACCGCAAACATGTGCTTCTACCCCTGGCCCAAACCCTCATTTTAATCTTCCTTACTGAATGAGCCAAGCTACCTCCTGTCCAGTATTTCCTCCTTCCTATTCCCATTTCTCTATTTTCCACTTCAAATGCCAAAGATCAGTGAAATTCAAGACAGGGACACCAAGAGGGAGGGACTCGGAATGAGTTACAGCACGTTTATCCCCCCAGGGGTGTAATTGGAGTTTCACTATCTCGAACACCCCCCCTCCCCACTTCACCTCTCAGGCTCAGTCATGGCTCCTCCCCGTCCTTGGGACCTCACAGGGTCCACAGCCTGTCTCTCTGAGTGCAATTACTGGAGTCTTTCTCCACCTACCATGACAGCCCCTTTTTAAATCCCGTTCCTCTGTTCGTCTGAGAGTCCCTTCCTCCTTGTTGGACCCTGACACACTCAACACCGCTCTCCCCTTTATCTAACCCAAATAAGTTTTCTCCCTTTATCTCCCAAACTTGATGATTTCAAAAAGTACCTTCTTGGATTTGCGGATTCTTCTTTTTAGCACATAAATTTTTATTTAAAAAGACTTTTATTTCATACCTATTATATCTTTTTCATTAGGAATGAATACAATGTGTGATACCCTATTCTCTCTTATATTCTGAAACGGAGTTTTTGTGATTTGACTGTAATTCTAATGTGAATTGGTTATTTCAAATAATGGGGTATTTGGTTATAACTTTTCTCTTAACTGTAAAGTGGCTTGTTTACTATGTAGATGAGACTGCATTAGACACATGCTGGAGAAATAGCACTCACTCTAAGTGAAATTCTTGCTAGGCTTAACTTCCTGTCTAATGACGCCCTCTGTCATTCATTCTAACAGCAAACTGCTCAACTACCTGCTTTAATGGCGGTACCTGCTTTTACCCAGGCAAATGCATTTGCCCTCCAGGACTCGAGGGAGAGCAGTGTGAAATGAGTGAGTACGGACCTCAGCATTCTTTCGGGCTTGGGGGCAAGGGACCTGAAAGACTGAGGCTTCTTTTTGCCACTGAGAAATTTGAAGCCTAGATAGGATGGAACCCTTGTGTGAAACCTCAGGCCAGTGGTTTCCTAGATTCCTCTACTGCTTCCTTTGTCTAAAAGTAAGGCTTAAGAAAGACAGCGCCGTACCCCATAAGCACAGAGGGTTTTCTTCCGCTAATCATTACTAATATTCTAGAACAGACTGACCCATCTAAGAGAAAAGGATGGAAGAGGAGGTAAACAGTAATTAAAACAACACCACAGCCACCTAAGGGACCCCCAGGGATATGTTACATAAAAGGAGGCAGACACACAAGAGGGGTCTCCCCACGAGTCCGCAGTTTTCCAGTTCAAGAGGCAAACACAAATGGATAAAGTGGAAACTGGAGTTGCTGTTGGGGGGCCAAGAGGAACTTTATGGGGTGCTGGGAATCCCTGTGTCTTCTACAGCAGTGTTACATGAGTGCTCAGATTAAAAAAACAAAAAAAAAACAAAAAAACAGCTGAGCTGTGAACTTAAAACGGACACCCGCTTGCCCACACTGAGTTGTCTATCATGCGGCAATACAAAAAGCCAAAGAGTGGTCCCAGCCCCGCCACCTACCAGCTGCCTGGCGCCCAGATCTCTCTTTGAAACTCAGCAATGAGCCAATTCAGTCTAAGCTGCACTATGGCCCAGAAGAGCCAGCATGGAGGCGCCTGTCCAGGCAGGAGCCCAAACTGTCAGGTGTGTCTGTCGAGGGGTCCGCTTCTGCCTTTTGGAGGTGTGTGTCGAGGGCAGTCCTTCCCAGCTGTCCGTCTCTAAAGCCCCGCTGTGCTCGGTGCCGTCACTGTTCCCAAAGCTGAGGTGGATTCCAAATTGAATAATGCTAAGTTCCTATTTTAACTTTCAACCTCTAATTTATTTGTGGGTTTTTGTACTTTAATGAGTAGTCGATGAAGTAACCGTTTTTTATAGAGTTCAAATGGACTAGCTCTGAAGTTTCCATAGAACATGTAATTAATTGTCAGGATGTGGTTTCTGTTCTTATTAATTACTCTTTCCTGATAAAGACATCTTGAGCTAACCCCCCTCAATTTTCTCCCTGTGCTCAGCCCCAGACATTGCATACTTTGTTTACGAGTCTTTGTTCGTGGGTTCATTTCATGTAAGGATGCCTTTTCATGCCTTTGTGTTTATGAACTTTCCTCTGGCAAAGGTGCGCTCTCTCTCTCTCTCTCTCTCTCTCTCTCTCTCTCTCTCTCTCTCTCTCTCTCTCTCCCTCTCCCTGCCTTTCTTCCTTTCCTCCCCCCACCTTCTCTCTCTTCTGTTTTTGTTTTTTTGTTTGTTTTTTAAATTCTAACTGGACCAAAAATGTAGGGTTTTGAAGCTCATCATAGAGATCCAGCCACAAGTTTTATTCAAATTCCTTTAGAAAACTTCCTGTTTTCTGTGAAAGGGAGCACTACCCGAAAGTGGGGAGGGAGTGGGGAGCAGACATAGGTCTGGAGTTGAAGTTTCTCTGAGTGCACAGACAGAAGGCAGAATTGAACCATTTGTTCTTTTTTTTTTTTTAGTGAATGTCTAATTCACATACCATAAGATTCGGCATTTTACATGTATCATCCTGCATATCCACAAGTTATGCTGTCCCCTCGATCTGATTTCAGAACAAACTATGACCACCCTAAATAACAGTTTATATGTATGTTTATTAGAAATGTCTCCCAAGTCCCCGCATAATCCCAGGGCCTGACAACTATCAATCTACCCTCTTTCTCTCTAGCTTTACCTATTCTAAACACCTCATATAAATGGAGTCAAATGAGAGTTAGTGTTTTGTGCCCAGCTTCTTCCCTTCAAGGCCGTTGTTTTCAAGGACTGCACATGGTGCAGAATGCCAGTCCATCACTCCTTTCTATTGTTGAGCAACATCCAGCTGTGTGGGTAGAATTCATTTGTTTATTCACTTATCAGTCGAGGAACATTTGAATTGTTCCCACGCGGGAAAAGAAAGTTAGACGGTCGGAGAAAATAATCAAAAAACCACTCAACATTCCAAGGCCCACACATGGCAGGTGCCAGTCAGCCCTTGAAGACCTCTGTACAGCGCTTTCCTCTTGTCTGTGAAATAGAGTTACGGCATGAAGTGATCCCACAGTCTCACAGGTGGGGGACGCTGGGTGTCTTCACTCCGTGGTAGATGCCTTATGGTCTGGCATTGTTCTCACAAGGACTCCTCCATGGGTTACACGAAAACACTGTTTAAACTGCGAAAGCACTGTGTAATCTTCCTCAGGCAACACATCACCTCTACAAATAGGTTGACTTCTTGGGGGTCTCAGTAGACCTGTTTCCAATCAATATAACGTGGTGGCAAAGTATTCTCAGGCAAAAGAAGTCAGTATTAAAACGTTTTGGGTATTCTGAATACTAAAACAGTCAGATGGTGCTATCTGATACTATGGTCATTGAACTAGCTGTGGCCTAACAGCCCCCTGCAATCTCATTCTGCTGGGTAAGAACCTGGAGAGACCTTCCTGTCCTCCCCCTGTGGTCTCCCTCTCAGCTGAGATGAACCTAAGAGTCTTCATTTTTCTCTTACCAAGAACATGACGGGACCGATAGAATCGGGGAGAACTCTCTACCAGTTAGACTGCATTGTTCCCCATCACCAAGTTCATCCCCACCCCCACCCCCCCATGGAGCACAGAGCTCACCAACTCTTCACACGGAGGAGCAGTGTATCTCTTCCACTGAGTAATGATCATCCCACATGGAGCTGTCTTGATCCAGCTGTGCTGGGGTCACATGCTTCTTTGGAAGTTTGGAGTTAGAGCCTTTCCTGCAAATGGCGTTCTTCAGAAAAACGAGACTCTTTGGGACTTTTAGTGGTCAATAAACCGGTGGTCTTTGAGAATGGGAATGAAAGGTCATCTTTGAGACTGAGAATGTAGCTTCATTGGGACAAGAGTACTTGTGTAACATGCACAAGGCCTGTGTTTGATCCCCAGTACTGAATAAAACTGTCTATGATGGTGCACACCTTTGAGCCAGCACTGGGAATATGGGGGTAAAAGGATCAAAAAGAAGTTCAAGGCCATCCTTAGCTACATGGTGAATTGAACTGGAGCCCAGCCAGGCCACATGAGACTCTGTCTCAAGAAAGAGAGGGGTGGGCTTTGGGGGGGGGGGAAGCTGAATTTCTAGTCTATCTCAGAGCCCTTAGCCTTCCAACACTGTTGTGTGTATACTGTCTTCATGACTAAATGTGGCTTTGTCCAATTTGTAAACAAATAAAGTTCTTTGGGGTGAGTAAAAAGTAAAAACTAAAGTGTTTGTGGCAAAACAATTTTCACATGGAATTCAATTCTTTAGTTAAAAACAGTGCTTATTAGTAAAGAGCATTATAGTTTGCTTTGTTTCAAGCTTTCTTTGGTCATTAAAAAAATCAGTGAGTGAAAGGTGAGTTTGTTAATGCTAATGATTTTATTAGTAAAATAAAATAAAATAAAATAAAATAAAAGGACAAGAACAAAAGCCCAAACTGGGTCACCACTGAAGTCTCGTGGCCGTTGGCTGTCTTTGGGACATCATCATGCACTCAGCAGGATGCAGCTTCAGTTTTGGGTTAACAGTCCCTTATCAGTTCCTTCTAAGAAGTTGTCCTTTAAATAGAAAATTCTAGATCGTAGAGGAAAATAAACACTTGTAGCATAAGAAAGGAGAACATGGTTGCATAGTTCTTGCATCTCTGGTCCTGTTCCAGTTTTAAAATTCTAGGGTTCGAAGCTCTGTGAAAACATTAGCAATGTTGATTCGATGCAGAGTTAACAGGGAGAAGGGTGCATCCTTAGGCTCTCAGACAGTCCAGAAAAATTGGTAGTTATGGCAAAAGGGACCAGCCCCTCACTCCACCCCTTTCTATAGCAACCTGTCCCCTCATCTGACCTGTTCCATCCATGTTCCTCCCACCCAGGGGCATCTCTGAGTCCTTCTGCATTACATGCTGCCATTCTACCATGGCAGTGAGAAGATGTCCTCTCCAAAGGACAATAAACCAGTGGGCGTCAGATGCCACGAAACAAACGCTCCCCTCTGTTCTTTCCAGCCAAACTCTCATGTGCTTCTGATCTAATCCTTGGGCGGCCGGACCGGCAGGACAGGGTCCAGTTGCCCATCGTGGTGACTGACCCACAAGCACGCTTCATGTTGTCTTTTCTTTCCTTCTCCGCTGCACTCTGTTCATGTCCCCGTTCCCGTCTCCAAGGTCCCCTTCTCCCGGTTAAGCTACCGAAATGCAAACTTTCTGAAAGATGATGCCAGGCTCAGGCTGTCATCAGGTGTGGGTATAGACAGACTTCCTTCCAGAAAAAGGGGTTTGCAAAAACCAGGAGTTGTAGAAAAGCTCATGTAGTGAGTCAGTCACGTATGGAGCTCCAGAACAATGTATGAAACAACAAGCATGCAGGAGCCAGGTTAGTTTGTGCTTCCTATTTTTTGGGCATTTGGCAACATATTCATTATGGAAAAAAGAGGCATTATATATAACATAATATGATATAATATAATTCATATAATATATAATATAATACAGATAATCATATCAACGTATTAGCTTGTCTCCAAAACAAAGACAATATTAAAGCCAGAAGGGACCTAAAATAGATGGAAATGACTGCCGTTTCAAAGCATTGTTAGTCCTTTGAAAGATGTAATTACTGTTGAACAAAGCCCTTCCTTACTTAATTTCCTCTCTACTGCAGGCAAATGCCCACAACCCTGCCGAAATGGAGGTAAATGCATTGGTAAAAGCAAATGTAAGTGTCCCAAAGGTTACCAAGGAGACCTCTGTTCTAAGCGTAAGTACCATACACGGTGGCGGTACGGGTGCAGGGTAATTGCAATTAGTGTCTTCTCTGGATATAACATCCATTCCTGCTGCGTGTTGTCTAGACATCAGGGTTGACTTTTTTTTCCCCCTGATGTATATGCTTCCTTTAATTAGACCACAGGTGGGGGGCCCTGCATATAAAATATTTATGCCCAAGCTGAAATCTTTCATTTTTTCTTAAATTTTGTTTGTTTTATCTATTAGGGACTTCTTGAAAGGAATAATCTCCCTCCATCCAGTAGTTTCAAAACTCTCACTGAGAGTCTTTGTGTATGAGAAACAGGATGCTTAGTAGAAAGATCATTCCTAAGGATTTTTTTTTTTTTTTTTTTTTTGCCAACTTTGAAGCTGACTTTTGGCTGGAAAGTGACTTAGACAAAAAAGAAAAAAGAAAAACCAAAACCCAATAACAGAAGCCAAAACTAACACATTCTAAAGAACTAAAGGGAAAGTAACTACATAGCTGTGTTTAAAAGAAAGACACAGGGAAATCAAGGAAGCAATAGCTTTGCTCTGCTCTGATTCCAGCGGTCTGCGAGCCTGGCTGCGGCGCTCACGGGACCTGCCACGAACCCAACAAATGCCAATGTCAAGAAGGCTGGCACGGGAGACACTGTAATAAAAGTGAGTAGAGGCCATCCAGGGAGCGGGCTCTTCGGATGACCTGTACCTCAGCCCTGCCTGCTCTGTCATTAGCGACCATTTCTCTGCCCCCCTGCCCATCTCCTCTTTCAACTTCAAAGCCAACTAAGCTATAGAAGAGAAGAAGGCATGGAAAATGCCACCAGATCTGTAAGACATCACAAATATTCTCCACTCAAATTAATAATTCAGGCTGGTTCAGTAATTTGGTGTATTGAGGGAAGAAACTGATTAGCTAAAGTTCTTCCCTCCTTCCCTCCTTCCCTCCTTCCCTCCTTCCCTCCCTCCCTCCTTCCTTCCTTTAACTGTAGTCCTGGGGATCCAACCCCACCATGAGCCTCGCTAGGCAAGTGTTCTGGGCTCTAAGCTACAGTCTGCCCTCAAGACATTAAATGAACATCAGTACCTATTGCCCTCTGGTTTCAGAAATCAAGCTTTATCAATTTATATATCATACGTAACACGTTTTATTTTTTGAGATCTTTGGGTGGCATTCAATATAATGTTTAGATGAGTTATCTTGGAGGAAAGGACAGGCCCACGGAAGCCCTCCCTGGGAAAACATTCTAATGTATTTGTGTCTTTCGGATTTACTGACTCCCTCAAATGAACTAGTGATGTAGATAAACCATAGGACTATTTTATGTATGAAATGACGCTTGATAGATCCAACCATTCTGCACTGACTGCTGTCCCTCCCCTGTGCTAAGCAGGAATCCAGGCATTGGGGCTCCATGAACAAATAGAAGGAAAAGACCTTGTGGGGAACAGGGTCCAGGGTGGGGGGAGGGCCAATCAACAGACAAACAAAATGGCAGCATTTTAGTCCATCTGGCACCCAGAACAGTCTCCTGTGCACACGTCTACCACTGCCTACCTTGCTTTAAGGAAAAGGAAATTTGGGTCGTGAAACACTTCTACAACCAATTATCTCCATCCTGTTGCACCTCCAGAATAACAAGCTACGAATCTGAATAAGTCACTTTCAAATCCAATATTTTTCTAGATCAGTCTTCAGAGGGCAGTGCATGCAACCCAGTGAGCATGCCCAGTGAGCTGGGTACAAAGGTACTGTCGCCCATCCAAAAATGAAAGCCCGTTAGGAGCCTTCCTGTCACAGAGCTATGAGGAGACCACCATGTGGCACTCCAAGCGGAGACCACACTGGTTCATCCGCCATCAGCATCTCTTTCAGAGCAAGGCATTGCCCCAGAGCAGGGTGCCCTGGTGTGTCGATGGCAACCCCGCTCTGGAGCAGCCTCCCAGCTCTTATGTACATCAACTGAGGAGAATCAAGCTGAAAGGATGGGGTTTATTTTGACTAGAGGGAGGTAACGGGGAAGCTCTGAGTCACAGAGTTCTGGTAAAGAGCCGATTCCCAGTGGGGTGGCACGTTGGGAGGTCCTAGGCACCCGGGCATCATGGAGGGGAGGAGGGTCCTGGAGACAGACCAACTCTGTGTCTGCTTAGGCTCTCCCACCCTAGCAGGGCGGTTGGGCTTCATGGGTGGCAAGCCAGGCAGGCAGCACGGGAAGGATTTCTTCCAGGGCATTGTTAGCTCGTGTTTTGACCATTCCGAGAGCTGGTAGTCTACATCCCGACAAGTCAAAGCAACACATTCGGCAAAGAGACTCTGTTCTCAATAGCTGTGGAACAGCATGCTTGCATTTAAAAACCACAAGGAACATATGACATGTTGAATTTGATTGACTCTGATGCACAGGAAGATGGAGACAGATTTTTTTTTTTTTTTAAAGATGTAATTGCTGTCTTGGATCCATTTTAGGAAAGCAAAAAAAAAAAAAAAAAAAAAAAAAAACGAGCCAGTGTCCCCAGCACCTCCAGAAATTCACGAATGGAAAGAAAGGAGGCTCATGTTTCATAAACAGAGTTGGAGATGGATGGATGACCACTTGGAGCAAAATTTACAAATCCTACCAATAGGAGTCAGCTCAAATCATAGCTCTTCTTTACCATACAGAGCAAGGTCCTAATTCCAATAGAACGCCTGTGTTGTATGAGCGGGGTAAACTTCATCCAGGGGTCTGGATAAAGACTGTAAGCTGAGCTGTTATGCTGAACTGCTTTAGCATAAGTGAGGCTGGTCTGGTAATGGATTGAAAAGAATCCGTCACCAAATCCTCAGCAGGAGCACTGGAGACCTTGGTGTAGGACCAGCCCTTCCATTCGGTCATCTGAACAGTAGGACTGGGCAAAGTTCACTCGGTAGAGTGCATGCCTAGCACACGCAGAGCCCTGGGTTTGAGTCCCAGCACCGAATAATCCTGGCCTGGTGAGGTGCATCTGTCATCCCCAGCTCTCAGGAGATGGAGGAATGATGAGATCAAGAGTTCAAAGTCAAGCTGGTTTATAAGAGACTGTCCAGAGAGAGAGAGACAGACAGAGACAGAGACAGAGAGAGAGAGAGAGAGAGAGAGAGAGAGAGAGAGAGAGAGAGAGAGAGAGACTTCCTACACAGCCAAAATACAAAATACATAGTGAGTGGCAAGTCCAATGGAAAACAGATCTAGCGGAGTAAGTCAAAATGGGCTTTTAGTAAACAGAGACTCGAACCTGTCACTCGCCATTTATTCAGAGAGCCCTGTGTGGTCACTACGGTCTCACTCAGGGTTAAAATAAGGGAAAATGGTTTCCTTCGAACGGTTAACGAAGAATCTGAAGGGCCCGTTCTTGGAGTTTCTTTTCTTCTAAGCTGTGAATAATTTTGCAGGGTACGGAGCCAGCCTCATGCATGCCCCGAGGCCAGCAGGCGCCAGGCAGGAGCAGCGAACGCCCTCACTTAAAAAGGCCGAGGCGCGGCGGGATCCACCTGAATCCAATTACATCTGGTGAACTCCACCAGCCGAAACGGTTCGAGTTACACCAAGTTCATAGCCTTGGTTAGCCTTTCATGTGTTGAATGTTCAAATGATGCTCATTACACTTTAGAATACTGGCCTGAATTTTATTAGCTTCGTTATAAATCCCTGGGCTGATATTTACTCTTCCTTTAAGGTTTTCTAAGTATGTCTAGCATGATGGTATAGATTTTCCTCTTTCAGTCCTTCGGAACAGATCTTACGTCAGTTGGTCAGGTTAAAAATTTGTCTTTTGGGTGTGTAGTTGGCAGATATTTGCAAAATTCCAACACATTTGTGGTGTTAGGGTGGAGGAGATTAGAGGCTAAAGTGAGTATGATACATAAATCACAAGGGTTTAGATAAAGCAGTTAATAGTGTTGAAGCTACAGGATTTCAAACTTTATTGTCAAATATCTGGACATTTGTCTAATTGATATTTCAATTGCCCTCCCTGATCTTGAGGTGCATACAATATTATTTCACCCCTGCTATTATCTTAGACAGTTTAGTTTTGAGGGGGAACAAAGTCAAAAAAAATTACACTGTGTTAGTGGCATTTAAACAATATAATATATTGTAAACACAACGAAATAAGGAATATAATGTATGAAGTCTTTTCATTGGATGGAAGCAATATAATATATTGTAAATGAAACACAGCTCTTACGTAATAAACATTTTATAACTGTTTGTATGTATAAAAAAGGCGCTGCGTTCATTTTCTGAGTGTTGTGGGGGGGGGGTCTTTGTATGACTGCTAGTTTATGGAAATAAAGCTGGTTGCTATACCATGGTGCTTAGTATCATCACAAAAGAGAGAAGAAGTTGGCTTCAAATCTGCCTCCTCCCTCCTCCCTCCTCCTCCCTCCTCTCTCCTCCCTCCTCCCTCCTCCCTCCCAGCTCTCTCACTCTACCCCAGGGCACATTGTCACTGCCGTCAAGACTCCCACTCAGGTCGCATCTCAGCTTGTCATTTCTTTCAAGGAATCTGCTCGACCTGAGATGTACTAAGCACGTTTCCACTTGTGCTTTCTGTTTTATTAATGTTACGGAGTGGCTGAGACTGATCATGGATTAGGAAGTAGGCACACGGCTGCGACGTCCAAGCCTTCGTGCTACCACCGCAGGTCATGGTGGAAGGCACAAGGACAAAAAAAACGAAGACACAAGAGCAAGAGGGAGCTGAACTTGTGTTTGCAACAACCAAACGCCGAGGCAGCTAACCTACTGGGCAAGAACCTTCACTGATGACTCGCAAAGGGCGGGAGCCTCAGGAGGCAATCACTGCTTACCAGGTTGAGGAAGACCGGCTCTCTCTTTTTCCCCCAGGGTACTCTTGAGGAGGGAGAAGTGAGAAGTATATAGACAGAAATATAGAGGAGAGAGACAGTTAGAAACATAGGATAGCCTCGGGAGGGCCTGAGTCAAAACCCACCAGCCCCTTCTGTCTCTACTAAAGGGCTTTTAAAAGAATGCCAAGGGGTGGAGCAAAAGATACCCCCCCCCCCCCGCTGCCCCCCGCACGGCCAAGTGCAGACCATCCCAGACACCTGGTGACCACACATGTGGTCAAGCCATCCCCCTGATGCAGCCCTGCTGTGTAAAGCAAGCTCAGATCTCACCAGGAAACCTTTGTGGGCTGCCACACTAAGGGACCCCTCCCTCCGACAGTTGGGTCGGGAATTACACTTCCAACATTAGGATTTGGGGGGATCACTGCAAGCCATAGCAATACCCCGCCAGTGGGAGGCCGTCTAAGGCTGGTTAAAGGCTTCAGAATTTCACAAGTGTAAAGCACCACCAATTCATCGTTTAACCTACTGACCCCAAGTACCCAACGTGCTATTTTACTATCCTATAAAGCAACTATTACTGTGTCCATTACTGTAGGTAGGAAGTCCAAGTATGGAGACAGTAAGAAATGTACCCTACGTCACCAATGGTAGGCACAGAGTTTAAACTGTGCCATCTGACCCCAAGGTGAGAAGAACAGGCTACGTTCCGCCTTCCCGCATGCACCGTGAAACCCCAAAACTTTAGAGAGCAGCTTCCCAACACATGCTGCTCCATCCTCTTTCTCTAGGGGGGAGGGTAGGCTTTATCTCACAAATAACCTGGATCAAACAGGGTTTCTTCCGGCTAGGGAGGGGCATGACCAGCTGTTTGGTGTAGGGCGTGAGGGACAGGAAAAGAAGACAGATGACATGCAAAATTACAGACTGAAGTAATCAACACTGACCATCTGCAGCCCCTTTTAATTACGGACTCCACTAGAAATTCGTGGGTACAGTGGCTATGGACTGTTTGCCTGGTGCACATGAAGTGCTGGGCTCAGTCATCAGCACCACAGAAAACTGGGCATGGTGGCACACATCTGTATTCTCAGCACTCAAGAACGGCGGCAAGAGAATCAGAAGTTCCAAGTCATCCTTGGGTACATAATGAAAGATGTGTTTGAGTGTGAGCAGGGGGGGACGGTAGCCTAGGAGGCCAGAATAGGGTATCAGATCCCCTGGAGCTGTGTTAGCAGGTTGTTGTGAACCATCTGACATGGGTATTGGGAACCGAACTCGGGTCTTTTACAAGAGCAGCAAGCATGCTTAACAAGTGAGTGAGTCATCTTTCTATCCTCACATACTGAGTTTGAGGCCTGTCTCTTTCTCAGAGAGGGAGAGGAGGAGACTTATATGAACACCATAAAAGCCAGGAATGTTTAAAGGGCAGAAAAATATAAAAATAAAGATAAACTATAATATCCAATATCCAAGTCACAAACCCCAAATCGTTTTATATATATGCATATATATGCACACACACACACACACACACACACACACACACACACATATATACCCACATCCCAAAGGACACACCACATAACTAGAGAAATACCTGAAATAACTTCAGAGTCAGTGACTCAAAAGAGGTTTCAGACCTAAGCAGGAGTTGGATGACCAGCTAAAGATAGGGTTCCCAATAGGGAGACACCCGAATGTCAATGTCAATGACTGAAACAGGGCACTAGAAGAACACACATGGGGCAGGAGTAAGTGTTTCCAGAGATGTTCGGTTTAAAGTTCCATTGGATTGTCTCATTGGAAATGCCTGGTAGGCACTTGGAAATACAAATACAAGTAGGTACTCAAGGCCAATGACTAGCTCATTACTAGCCATATTATAAGTGATTCATACTCATTATATATTGAACAATTTAGATAAACACGTGCGCACACACACACACACACACACACACACACACACACACACACACATAGAAGAGGTCTCGGGCTGAGCCTATGGTCTAGCTCAGTGTGGTTTTATTCCCTGGTGGTTTTAGATTCTATATGTAATCAGCATTCTTTGATACCTATATATGGCCTTTATTATGTAGCTGAGCGTTGAGGGTTCCAGGCTACCAGGTGTATTATGACTCTTCATTCAAAAATATTCCTTTGGTTACCTTGTCAATATGTGCAGAGCCACAACACTGGAAACCAGCTTTAAAACGAAGATTGATAATTGTTACTGTATAGGATCTGAAATAATTGTTTTGGTTCATATAAAGTTACTCATAAGGGAAGTAGGAAGGCAGAGAAGGAGGAGAAGGAAGGTCATTGCATAAAACACCTCTATAAATATTTTAAGAGTTAAAGACTAGGAAAATGGTTCAACCAGTAAAGGCTCTTGCTAACTGACAGCCTAAGTTCAATCCCCAGAAGCCACAAGGTAGGAGGAGAGGACTTTGCTGGTTTGAATGAGAATGGCCTCCAGAGGCTCATATATTTGAATGCTTGGTTCTCAGTTGGTGGGAACTGTTTGGGAAGGATTAGGAGGTGTGGCCTCTGTTGGAGGAGGTGTGTCACTGGATGGTTTTTGAGTTTTCAAAAGCTTATGCTTGTCCCAGTTCTCTCTCTCTCTCTCTCTCTCTCTCTCTCTCTCTCTCTCTCTCTCTCTGTGTGTGTGTGTGTGTGTGTGTGTGTGTGTGTGTGTGTGATACTTGTGTATCCAATGCAAGCTCTCAGCTACTGCTCCAGCACCATGCCTGCTTGCCTGCTGCCGTGCTCCCCACCACAATGGTCATGGACTCACCCTCTGAAACTGTAAGCAAGCCCCCAATAAACTCTTTCTTCTATAAGTTGTCTTGGTGTTTCTTCACGGCAATACAACAGTGACTAAGGTAAGAACCAACCCTGTAAGTTGTCCTCTGACCTCCACATGTTTGCTAGGGGTAAGAGTACCTCCTCACTCAAAAAAAAAAATGTAAAAATGATGGAAAGTTAAGGCATCAAGGGGGGCAAGAAACTCTGAAGAGTTCTGAAAAAACATGGACTGCATGGCATGATGAAATATGGAGGGAAAATGAGGAAATAAAATGAAGTTTAGACCACAAAATGAGGCAAAGAGTGAGGCCAGTCCACAGGTAGGCATGAGCTCTTGCCTCTAAGCTGTTTCATCCACCTCCGAGAGAAAACCACAGCTGACTAGGCTGGAAGTCCCAGTGAGCACAAATACAAGGTAGAGTCATTGCTCAGACAGTAAACCGCAGAAAGCATTTCCACAAAGACAAGAGAGATTAAGGGATGCAGATCTGGGGCTGGAAAGATGGCCCTGTGTTTAGAGCACTTGCTGCTCTTGCAGAGGACCAGAGTTCAGTTCCCAGCACCCACGTCAGACACCTCACAACCACTTGTAACTCCAGTTCTAGGGGATCTAGTGCCCTCTTCTGGCTTCTGAGGGCACCAGGTATGCACATGATACACATACATACATACATACATACATACATACATACAGGCAGAGAGACACACCCATACACTCGAAAAAAAATAAATACTTTTAAATGAGAGAGGAAAAAGGAGAGGGACTATGCATGCTGTGGCAAAGCTGCCTCTTGCCACCCTTTGAAGGAGACATGTCCTCCTCCATGTTCACTTCCAGAGGAACTGTATGAAGAAGAGGTAAGAAAGAAGGCTTCCTTCAGGGTTCTGCTTCCCAGTCATTATCCCAAGACTATTTCTACCACAGTCTCCAGTAAAGTCCAGCCAACCTACCCTAAGGGGAATTTACTAAGTGTTTTGGTTTTAAACACATTCCTTAATTCTTAGCACCGTCACTGCCACGCCGAGTGGTTTCTGTTCTTCTCAATCATATTCAGCATGCTTCTTGAGAGGAGGATTGGTAATGAGGCGTCTTCCCCATCTCAAGTCATACCCAGTTATCCTTGTGACAGAATGGTCCTGGATATGTTGGTCTTAAGTTTTCTCTAAACGAGAGGAGAGAGAAATGTCTCCTGTGGGTTCTCATGATTCCAGTGGCTCACCTCAAGGCCTTTCATGTGTTATCCAAATTCTCTACCACTGAACTAGATCCTCAGCCATTCCCTATGGGTTCTCAGAAAAAGGCCAGAACGCCATGTTTTACATGACACTCCAAATAACATGTACATAAAGCAGTCATAGGGTTCTTTCTTTTCACATCCTTCCAGAAGTCACAAGTGTTCACAATAGGGTACAGTTTAGTGAGAGCATTTCTACCTTGAATGGTAACAGAAGGGTACACAGTGGGGTGAACAAGTTTTCAGTTGGGCTGTGAGAGATGTCCCCTTTCAAAAGATTTTTCTGAAAGCAATAAAAAAAGAAAGAAAAAACAAGTGCCTGTCCAAAGACTCCTGTCTTTGGAGTTCTGTTGTAATAATTCCTAGGCAGTTTGTACAAGTGGTGCAAATATAAAAATTTAATAAGCACGTTGAGCAAATGTCCTCCATATGGCTCAAGATTAAAAAAATAGAAACCCCATACAGGAAACTGACACCATAAAACAAAATACTCAGGTATTCCATAAGCGTCTTATTTCTTGATTTTTAAGGACACTAATGTAAATGCCAAATGTAAATTGATTCTTCATCTGCTTGCTGATTTATAATTGATAAGTATATAAAAGTTACAAATGAAAAATATTTCAATAAGCACAGGAATTTCAGCATTTCCCCTGAGCAAGATCTGCCTTCCTAATCATGTTCAGCTATTAAAATTACCTGACGCTTCTTCAAAGTCCAAACCAACTAGATATCCAAGGGTGACAAGAAAAGTTACCCAGATGTTGAGAAGCTCCCAAAATCCAGCAGAGAGTCACTGAAATGGACTCAGTTCAGAGTAAATACTCAGCTCCCTACTCCAGGTCCATCACTGGGCTGGGTCCTGAGGCTGGACCTGATATTACAGCTGTCAGGGCAGAGACCAGAACAAGGAAGCAGAGCTCTAGACAGCTATAACCCAGGAGGAAGATGAGCTACATCATTGGAGAGGTCCAAAGCAAAAGGAACCCCTGGCTCTCCTTGTTCAAAAAGGAAGAACAGTTCCATGATGGACGCAGCAGACCACGACACCGCTAATACCAGGTCCTGCTTAGCACAGAGCCCTGTGGAGATAGACACACAGTTCATCCCAAAGGAAGCTGGCCCTATCCACAGCCAATTCTTAAGTCCGTGTACAGGTTGAACACTCCTCATTCAAAGATCCAAAATCTGAAACTTTTGGAGAGCCACCATGATGGCACAAGTGGAAAGGCCTCACAATAGACTCCACATGACACACCACGATCAAGGTATACAGAAAAAATTGTACAGAATTGTCTTCCAGCGGGGCACGGTGTCTGTCATCCCAGTACTCAGGATCCTGTCACTAAGGAGCATAATGAGCTCAAGGCCAGCCTGGGTTACATAGTAAGATCCTGACTAAATAAATAAATAGCTTCAGGATGCATATGTGTGTGTATATATATATATATATATATATATATATATATATATATATATATATATATGTGTGTGTGTGTGTGTGTGTATGTATATATATGTATACACACATACATATATACATACATACACACACAAAGAAACTTGTTTTAATGTTTAGACTTGATTTCCAAATCCTAAGATCTCACATCATGTGCACTCAAACAAACAAAAAAAAATTGTTTTTAAAGTTTGCAAGTCTGGAATACTTCTTCTGGTCCCAAGTATTTTGGGTCATTGCATTGCACCTGTCTGAGAGAGTTTCCTTCCTCTGCCTAGGCACTGGCCAGATGACTGTACCTTCAGTTTCATGGCAGACAGTAAGCACCCAGGCCTTGAGAACAGAAGACTCATTAGCCACCAAGCTAGTTACATCAATGGCCATTGCAAACGTCTTCTGGATTAACGTCACAAAGACCAAACACCGGAAGGAAGAGAGAGGACAAGTTAAGGGGCCCAAACTCATTGGCTTTGGTTTTGTGTCAGTGAAAGTCTTTGAACTTTGGTTCCTGCTTAAGGAAGTAAAAGAAAACTTGTAGTTTTGAATTTACAGCTCATGGGAGGGGGGGATACTTTACATAATTCTGTGAACAATCCATTATAACCAAAAACGGATCAGTTTGGACTATTCCAACTTCTGGCCGCTGTTCTCTATTAGGACACAGAAACATGGAAACCTGGCCGAACTGGGACCCCAAGCCTTTTGACAGACAATGAGTTCATCCCAGCCATGGAAACTTAATTCAATGAAGAACCACATGACACTCTCCAGAAACCTCGTAACAAATGTCCCCAAAGCCCCAATTAGTCTTGCCTCAAATTAAGGAAACACCCAAAACTAAAAAGAAAAAAGAAAACTGAGTTGCCCCCCACTCCTCCCCACACACACTCTCTCTCTAAAGATAATTACTAGCTAAGAGTTTGAACTTGAGGCCAAAGTGGAGCATGCTTTGGAAAGACTCAAACTCCGGCTCTTCGGACACAAGCCCACCATGAGCATATTTGTCCACTGGGCACCCTCTTGAACAGTGAACCCTGGGCTCACGTTGAAGGAACTGAACTGCCAGTGTTCCGCTTGAATTCCAAAGCTGCGTTGCTTTTGGTCATTTAGATATTCTGCCCTGGCTTGTTTATTTGGCTTACATACTGCCTTTCTCCTAAACCAAAACCAGACTCAAGGAACAGCTCCAGAGCATCAGGCCGAGGTGAGCCATCCTGGCTCCACATGTAAGCCACCCTTGAAATCACGATGGGCACACAGGCTATTCCGTGACAACTGGCCTCCATGTAAGCGACTTTAAAATGTACCGGGGAAAATGATCGTTGACAGTTGTGCTTTTAAAGAAAACAGTAACCTTTAAAGCATATGATCAGGTTGAAACCGAAGCAAGTTGGAGCTTCCCCGGCTTTTGCCACATTATCGATTGATGATTTTACAGGGACATCAGTCAGGCTTGGCATTCTAGCCATGTGCGTGACTGAGACTCCTGGCAAAATAGAGGAAGAGAAGAATTGACAAGGGGACTCTCAGCTTGCCTGGGTTATTCCAGCACAGAAGGAGCATCTTGGACCTTTAAGAGACTATGGAAATGTGGATCCACGATGCTCTGTGAGGGGGACTAAGACATCCTAAGACAAGCCAAGGGCTAGGGTTTGTTAGAGATGATGAAACAGTGTAGAAGCCGAAGACACTAATGTGGAGACGCCAAAATTCTGTTCCTCAGAATGCTTGTTTCTCAAGTGTTCATAGGAATTAGATGGAAACAGGATTCTGGGGTCAAAAATAGTATAGCAGACAAGGCTGGAGGGTGTCTATGCAGCGGCACCTTCCAGGGTCGGTATCTTATGACTCTGTGCCGTGAATCTACCGAGAGGACCAGCAGGCTGGGTTCCTAACTTATTTTATCAAAGATGCCTTTTTCTCCCCAAAAGTATTTTCCAGGAACAAAATCCCATACAGCACACCCTGGGGAGCACATCCCGAGTTGAGTAGTTTGAAGTCCCTGAGACTGAGTTGTTAGTACACTTTCTCCTCTGGTGTTTTCATTCTTAGACTGTTTGAAGCTAACTCAAAGAGAAGTGAACCTTGTAATTCACAACACAAAGAAACTTTTGGTTTGAATTCTAAATCAGTTGGTTTTAGGCAATTTGCTTCCCCCCCTATGTATTTTAAGAGAAATTGATCAGTTTATTCCAGATTTGTATAGGTAAAGGAACACTGGAAAACTAATTCTTATAAGTACTTTTTTTCTCAGACAGGGTCTCACTATGTAGCTGACTAGCCTGGAGTTTGTTATGTAGTCCAGGCTGGCCTGGAACTCACAGAAATCCACCTGCCTCTGCCTCCCAAGTGCTGGGTCTAAAGGAGTCATGCCCCCAGGTCTTGCTTGTAAGTACTTTAAAACTTAGATTAAATTTTTTAATTTATTAATTTAATTTAAAAATTCATTTTATCCAAACAAGGATAAACAGATCCTTATAATGCATTCATTTTTCAGGGCATGTTTTAGCCCTGAAATTTCTGTCAGCATGAAAAATACCAAAAGAAAAAAGAAAAAAAAATGAAAGGAAGGAAGATTAATTTTTGGCTCGTATTTTGGAGGCAGGCTTTAGTCATGGTTGGCTAATTCCATTGCTGTGGGCCTGAAGTAAAGCTGGAATGTCATGGAGGAAGGGCATCATAGAGGAAAACAGCTCAGCTTAAGGCATCCAGGAAGGGAAGAATCGGGGTTTGGGGAGGGAGGGAGGGAGGGAGGGAGGAGAGAGAGAGAGAGAGAGAGAGAGAGAGAGAGAGAGAGAGAGAGAGAGAGAGAGAGAGAGAGAGAAGAAAGGTTCTTGCAACAATGATACACCCGGAAAGGCATGACTCTATAATAATTTCCTAATTAGGGTACCTCCTAATGGTCCACTAACTCATTAGCGAGGTACACTCATCTACCAATAGCACTGCCGTCCAGGGACCAAGCCTTCAATACAAAGTTCTCGAGAGGACACTTCATGTCCAGATCTCAACAGTGCGGAAGGAACATCCAGCCTGTAAAGAGTCCCCTGGACTCCTGACAAAAACGCTTCTTTAACTCAGGAATGTGCTTCCGGAGATTTCTCCAATCCTTCATCTCCACAGGATTTTTTTTTAAAGATTATTCAACTTTAAATCGAGGGTGGAAAGGTGGGCAGAGAACAAAAGGTCACCATTGAAAAAACAGTAAAGAGGATGGTGAGCCAGGAGAAAGGCGATTCTACATTCTCTCTTTCATTCTTACATTTCAGTCCAACATTCTCTCCCTGTGGGATCTTCTCCTAAAGTTTCAGAGAGGTACACCTTAAGCTAGATCATGTCCCCCTGGTTGGGCTTTGTGTCTGTAACAGTTCCCTCCCAAGCACTAAAGAGCTGGTCACATGAGCACTCTGATGGAGATGGCAACCTTCCCTTCATATTGTTCCCAACTCTGCCCTTGAATGTGCATGTCCTTAGAGCTGGATCTTCTAACAGCAAGCAGTCTTCCTTGGGGACCAGACAAGGGGTTTCTATGTTGGTGTCCAGACTTGATAGATAATAAGGAAAATATCTACTTTTAACCTTGATAAATGAAAGCTCACTAGCTGAAATCATATGGTAACGGCATAATTAATGCACTCCGCTTAACCTAAGGGTGACAAAGCTTTGCTGACAGTACATAATACAGAGTAAGTGAGCTGGAGTCCACGTCCATCAGTTCAAGAAAGACAGTTAACAGTTGAAAATTGTAGGGAAACGAATGAGCTAGTTGTTGAGCTCAGTCATTAGAATTTCTACAAATATAATCTCATAAATTATTTTTGAAAGTAACAACTACTCAAGGCTAATCTCTTTCCAATAATTTTACTATCTATGTCATATATATATATATATATATATATATATACACACACACATATAGATATAGATATAGATATAGAGATGTATATATCAGTACCAGGTACCTAATTTCCTCCCAGATAGAAAGAGTCTACAGTCAAGTAATAGCAGTAAAAGGCAGAAACCACAGCTCCTGAGGTTGATGGTGAATGGCTAATGGATAAATGGATGCATTTCATTCCTCAGAAAGGCTACCCTGAAGCTAGGGATTCTGTCCCTGTGACCTCTACACCCCCGCTCCGCCCCCACCCCAGTCGGCACCATGATTTAGCTCTCAGCTCTGCTCTATCTTTTCTGCCACTTTTAGCAACTGCATTGGGTTTGTAGCAAATTACCATGAACTCGGAGCTCCAAGCACAGGCATTTCTCCTCATAGCTCTGGAGGACAGAAGTACAGATGTAGTTTCACTGAGCAGAAATCAAGGTGTTGTTACACCTGCCTGGAGGGTCTTTGGGGAGAACGTGTCCCTTTTCTCCTTCATTTTCTGGCAGCTGCCAACAGCCCTTGGCTTGTGGACCCACCCTTCTGTGTTCTGTTTGCATGGTCTCTTCTCTTGTGTGTCCATGTTCAATCTCTACCTGCTTGTGTCCTCTTCTAATAATATTTATGGTGACATTTAAGACCCACTTCAAATTCCAAGACAGCCTCTTCAAGATCTCTAATTACGTCTTTTGTCATATAGGTCCATAGTCTCAGCTTCCAAAAATCACAATAGGAACACATATTTGGAACCACCACTTAGCCCATGATAGCCCACATCCTCAGCAAGCAGGAACCGATTTCATGTTGACAGTTAGGTCTCAGGCAATATTTCTGTCATCAAGAAGCCTCTAGCCTATAGAGGGAGGTAAAACACATACTAAGACAGAATTCCTACCAAGAAGTCATTCACTAGAAAGATAAAATGATACACCACACTGGAAAACATCGTGACAATTTCTCAAAAATGTTAGACGTAGACCGACCATATGACCTGGCAATTCCACTCTTAACTGAACTTACCTTTCTGGGGAGCAGAGGAAGTCCTAAGTGAGTGAAGTCTTGAGCACATGTGTATGGTTGATATGGGCATGGCCATGTTGAGGACCTAGTCTTAGACCCACTGGAAATGACAAAGGCTTCTCACCAGGGTGAGGCTCAGAGGGATGGCATAGCCATGGTCCTGTGTGGATATTGATAGTGTGTGCAGAAAATGTCCACCCCAGTGTTCTCCCCACCAGGGATGTTTACAGCCTGGAGGCTTCTTCCCTATAGAGATTAGATAACTCTGCCTACTTGTTTAATCCCACCTCCCGCTCAACTGGACACAACAAACACACTGAGCTCCCAGCCAGCCTCTCTGTTAGAGAACCCAGTCTTTTCTTCATCCCCTTGTGACCCCCAGTCAGGTCAAGTCCCAGGAGCCATAGGGGGCTCCGCATATGTTCACAGAAAGACTTGCACGTAAATACTCAAAGCACTGTTGTTCATGACCACCAAACAGCAGCATCAACCCAATGACCATCAGCTGGTGCCTTGCCATGGGTCAGTCTCGAGACATCTCCTAAGGGCATCCTCTCAGAAAAGCTGACAGACCTTTCAGAGGTTTAGAGTCTCTTGCTGCCAGTTGTCTGAAAGAACTTTCTAGAGTTTGAACCAATTCAGTGAACCAATTCAGCAAGCATTTGAGTGTTCCATACGAGACTTTAAAGACAACATTTTGTGTTCAGTGAATCATCTTTTCTGATAATTTCTTATTTTGCCGGCTAAGATGGCACCAGAGACAAACTCTGGGAATTTTTCTCTCAGAGAACGACTGGTGAGATCTTCTAAAAGGGCCTTAAGACAGACTTTAGCAACTAGATACCTGCCACTAAACTGCAGCTTAGCAGCACTCCAGATTTATCTCAGATTTCGGGTCATGTATTATGACGGTATGAAAGCCTTCACTTAGGGGAAGTCAGATTGTAACACTTGCTCTATTAATAACCTCTCTGGGCCCCTAAAATGCAAAGGTAACTTCTTAATAAGGTTGATGATGGATAGCATGACCTGTAGATGGCTGGAACACAGAATGCAGTGTCCACCAAGAGCTGTGGGAATGCTGGCTGTTATTCTAAGTATAAAGAAAGTAAGTGGGAAGATACAGTCAGTAATCATTTGAAAGAGCACTTCATGTCCTCAGTTAGTGTCGGTTAAAGACAAATTCAACCTACAATGAGATCCTTTTGGTTTTGTTTTTGGTTTTTTTTGGTCATTCTGGCATAGTTCAAAATGTGACGCATGAACCGCACCCCTTACACTCCCCTGCATTGCTAATGTGAATGTGAATTGATACAACCAGTTTGAAGAGGAGTGTCACATGACCCTGAACATACTCTATCACCCCACAACTCCTCCCAGGTAAATACCATAGAGAGGTGGGGTATATGATGCTTCCAGAATCATATAGAAGGAAAGTGGCATTTTGTTTAAAACAGTAATTGTCCATCTGCACAACACTGGATGACGCGAGCCTTAAGCCTAAGTGACCCCTGACACACATGCCACCATATTTGGGCTTCTCTCCTCTTTTCCTGGATCTAGGCCTTGCTTAAGTCTCCATAGCACCAGCACCTCTTCCCACAGATACCAGAAGCTCTTCTCAGAAATCAGGTGACCGTGCTGCAGTTAGGCAGTTAGGCAAGGGTAGATAGATAATCCCCATAGCAACATTCCCTGCTGGCTGAACAACCCATGATTAAAGTCCTCTCCCTGCTCGCAGCCCCCTTTGCCCCCGCCTATATATGCCATAAGAGGAAAATAAAATTTTGGAGCTTGATCAGACGTCCTGTCTTGCTCTCATTCTTTGTGTCTCTTGTCCCTGTCATTCCCTAGCCCTCCCTTCAGGTCCCCGTTGAAGACCCCGCTGGCTGGGGCACTGGATATATAAATAAAATATATACACAAGAGAGACTACTATGCAACAGTAAAAATACAAAGTACTATGGAAATATTGATCAATCTTAGAAACACAGCATTATAGACAGTAAAGAAGAGTCCAAACAGTTTGTTTCCATTTTCAAGAGAGGCCAAAATTACACCCTCCTCTATTTGGAGACACATAAAGGCTTTGAACAAAGGGGTTGGAAGCACACAAGGTGGTTTTAATCAAATCACTAATGGATCTTATTGTGACAAATATTTTACCGTCTGGGTGTATCAGTGATCAAATAATTTCAAAATGTGTTTCACCACAAATAAAGGGTGATTATGTGAGATGAAGAGATCAGAGGCAAGAGGTGGAAGAAATCAGTTCATTGAAGGAGATAAGATGCCTGAGAAGTGGGCTGTTTGGCTTTTTGGGTGGTGACGGGGAAGAGCTGGTTCCAAAGCCCAGGGACACAAGGCCGGGTGACCATTAGAGAAACAGTCAAAGATCAGTGTGGCCGGGGTGACCAGAGCAAGAGGGAGGGAGGTGGAGAGGAAGCCCCAGAGGACGGCTTGGGACAAGCCTCCAAGGTCACCATAAAAGACACAAGCTTAGACTCTCAGGTGCAAGGATTGAAATGAAGAGCCAAGGACACTTTTAAGGGATTGAGATGCTCGAACAACGGAGAAATGCATAAGCAAGTCACACCACACCCTGCACTTGATCGGAGTAGACTCTCACAAAGTATTTGGAGAAGAAAGGAAAATAATGGACAACTGTGGAATCACTAATAGTTGTGACTTCCAAGAAGTGATACCACACAAGTCAGGTGAAAATCTCCAGCTTAAAAAAAAAATTAGATGTAATGTATGACCCTAATGTTGTAGAGAGAGAAAATTCAACCAATTGAGAGAGATGACAGATCATAAAGAGATGAGAGATAGTATACAAATAATAGATGGATGATTGCTAGATAGACAATAGAAAAATCAATGAAAACCATGAGGGAATATCAACACACACAGAAATGATTTTAAGTAAGCCGCTAAGTTACAAGTGTATTTGATTGGGTTTTTTTTTTTTTGTATTTTTTGTGTATTTCCAAATTTTCTGTAAAAGCAATGTATTACTTTTATATGGGAATAAAACAGTAAATGCAATTTCTCTAAAAAAAATGATCACAACCACATTGTATTCTTCATGTTTTCTATGACCAATGTAAGGCACTAAGTCGTCCCATCATAATTATTAGTCTCTTTCTGGGTTCTAGGGGGAAAAGGAGGTATTTGCTATTCCCTGGCTGGATTCGTAGTGAGCAGCCTGCAGCTCATCCATATGGCTGATCACCCAGGAGCTCAATAAACCCACTGGAGTCACTACAGAAGAATTGCTGATGGGATCATGGAAACAAGTTGGCTGGTAGAAAACAAATGACTAAAAAGGCATTACATTATCTACCCAGGCAGGAGAAGAATTGCCTAATTCAACCACAAAAATCACTACAAAAGACGGAGATAATTGCAGTGTAAATGGGTACTCAGAATGAGACAATCATTTGATTTTAATGACACCTTGAGAGAAAATTCGGAGTGCAGGCTAAGTTTGCCAGAATCCTGTAAAACAGCTCATTAGCACCCTCATTGGACGCAGTCGGCTGCACTTAGATGCCCAATCCTCCTCCTGGGCAATCCTTGTTAATTTCATTCTGGTGTCTGGACCTGATGTCCTCAGTTGCTTGAGGCCCACTTGGGAATGGCAGAAAACAGTTTCCCAAGAGACACATTTCCTTTTAAGTTCCTATGGGACTCAATTTGTAGCAGGATTCCTGCCATCAGTAGCCAAGAACATCTGAGTTGCCGGGGGTGGTGGGGTGGTGGTAGTGGTGGTAGTGATGGTGGTAGTGGTGGTGGTGGTGGTGGTGGTGGTGGTGGTGGTGGTGGTGGTGGATGGTGGTGGTGGTGGTGGTGGGTGGTGATGGGGTATATGGGTCAATGCCCAACAACAAAGCAAAAGTTTTTCAGGGTCCCAAAAGTAAGATTTCCACAAAATATCTAATGGTCTCCCAGAAAACACACCCTTCCTCACCCAAAGAGCCCACCCTTTCCTAAGGAGCCAAAGGAAATCTTTGTATAACTCGATCTTCCAATACAAGCGTCTGGTTCAAGCCAGAGAGGCCACTGAAGTGAGTATCTGTGTGTTCATCTAGTCCTGTACCACTGGTTCAAGCCAGAGAGGCCACTGAAGTGAGTATCTGTGTGTTCATCCAGTCCTGTACCACATGCCAACTTTGTAGATGAAGTCCTGGCATCAAAAGGCAAACCATTGGGAGCTGGGGTGATGATGATCCAGCCATCAAGGAAGCACACCGCTCTTGCAGAGAACCACACATATTCCATTTCTAACACCCACGCTAGGCAGTTCAGAGGCCCCTGTAACTCCAATTGCAGGGGAATCCCACACCCGCAGCTTCAGCACCTGCACACACATGCACAAATATACACATAACTTAAATTATTTTAAAGAAACAAGGGCTGGAAAGATGCCTCGGCTATAAAGGCTAGACTCACAACCAAGTACTATAAAGAAACATAGTGAAGGAGGAAGGGCGGGTCATTTGGGAACGTTCGGTGGGACGCATGCCTGTAGGAAGTACTGTGGGGCACATGGAATGAAATACCTCCTTCTGGCCTGAATAGAAGGAAGGAAAGGCGGTTAAACCTGCCTTCTGCAGAAAAGATACAACTCCCAAAGATGTAAGGTGAAGAAAAGGTATCAGGAGCAGCCGTGACAGCATCCCACGAACATGTTCCACAGATAAGCTCAATCTAAATACTAAAGCATCTTCCTCCGAACTGTTAACATCAGACACGTTTACTCATGAACTTTATGCATGACATTCCTTTGAGGTTGACCACTAAGGTCATCTTCTTTACATAATTAAAATTAAAAATAAATCTTTAATAAAGAAAAAAGATCCTACTTTGAATACGCTAGATTCTTCCATCTACAGCAGTTTTTAACTTTTCCGACATTTACGGCCTTTTGAGAAAAGGACTGATTGGTTATTTTATTTTATTTTTTATTCTTCTTTCATATATTACATCCCAACCAGAGTTTCCCCTCCCTCCATTGACTCCTTAGATCTTTATCTGAGTTTTTAGCAAGTTGAATCATCTAACAGTTTTTTCCAAAGATTTCCCATTGTCATGGTTCATTGAAGGAGTTGGTATTAAGCTTTTATACGAAATTCAGTGTTTTGAAAAGGAAGGCAGTGAGAGTTTCTTCTTGCAGAGACGGAAGTTGAGTCTTTGGATATTATGATCACAGAACAGAGATCCAGAAACTATCCATTTTGACCACCACATTCCTCACCACAGTTTCCAAGGAAGCCAAACTCTCAGGAAATAGTAGATGAACTACTCGAAATCCCATGGTATGCAGTTCCCTGATATTCTAGGAGAGGTCTTGGTTGGCCTTGGAAACTTGAATAGGACTCCCCATTTCCTCCCCTAGTTCCCTCCAAAATGTAAGAAATGTTCAAATGTTGTGGTGGTATTTTACTTGTACTGAAATGTGATTTTAATTGTATGTTAATAAATAAAGTTGCCTGGGGGTCAGAGCTATTAGAGCCATAGCAAGTGCGTGGCGGCGGTGGCGCACGCCTTTAAGGACCTGGAGGGCGATACATTCAGGCAGTGACGAGGCAGTCACGTGTTTGGGTTTACAACCAATGAGAAGGCAGAACAGGAAGACTTTAAAAAGACATTCACACAGGAAGTAGGCCCCCTTTTTCGGAGAGCTCTCTTGGCTGAAGAGGATCCCTGAATCAGGAAGGGTGAGGCTCTTAGCTCTGACCTCTTGGCTTTCTTCTCTGAATTGGCTCTGTGTTTCTTATTTATAAGACCGTTGGTTACATCTACAAAATGTGCTTACAAGAAGAAAGAAATGAAGGGGCAGAGGAGGAGGCAGTGAGGGGATCACGTGAAACAGGATATCCACAAAGCAAATGTCCTCTCACTTACCCATTCACCTGCTGGATCAAAAAAGAAGTATTGGGACATAATTAGCTGCTGTAATAAAAAAAAAAAAACAAACCCTACACATTTAGAGACAATTGAAGTTAAGTTTTCATTTGTATTGAAGTCAAAGTCGATATTCTTTGTGGTGGAAGCCTTCCTCCACACAGCTCACAAGGCGTATGTGTGGATGGTGACCCCAAAGGCACCTGTGTTACAGGCTAAGTCTTCAGGCTGGCTTTCCTGGGAGGCCGTGGAATATGTAGAAGCTGGGGCCTTCTGGAAAGTTTTTAGATCTACGAAGGCATGCCCCGAGTAAGTCATTCCTGTGGGACTCCCTGGAAGTTCCTGCAGGGTGATGGTGACAAGTGCCCCAACTCCTGAGAACAGCCTCCCAGTAAGTAGGGTCTTTCTGACATAGAGAAAGGTGAAAGCTGGCAGGAAACCGCAGGGAGCGATACTGTGTTCGGTCTAGGAAGCCGCCTCTGAAGTGTCCTCCAGCCCTGCCTACTCTGTGTTAGTGGACACAGAACCCACTCCTTCCCCACACCACCCTCCACCAGCAGCAAAGCAGACAGGATCTCAAATGTGACAAGCACCCTTTAGGTAGGATGAAGGCTGACAGCTCGAATTCTCAGTCATCCTCCCTGACCGAAAATTACAACCAAAGCCCCGAGCTTTCTGCTACTGTCATGGAATCGTTACTATATTTTCTACTGCCCTCAACCAGGGTGAAATGAAACCTGTATGGTAAGTATTTTTCTGGAAATAGTATAAAAGGGAATCAGGTATTTCTCCTTACTGGCTTGAAGCACATCTGTTCCTCAGTTACTAAGTAAAGATACAGTCCGGTGTTCAATCTCCCATAACAAAAACAAAGTGTTTTGTTTGTTTGTTTGTTTGTTTGTTTGTTGTGTTGTTGTTTTTAAGCCTGTGTCACGGCAGTAGGATGCTGGGGCAGGAGGATTACCACAAGTTTGAGGCCTAGTGAGTTTCAGGCAAGCCTGGGCTACAGTTTGAGATTCAGTCTCAAAAACAAATAAATAAACGTACCAAGGGGGCACCGAAACAAAACGTCATAAGCTATGAGGAACAGAGTTACAATTATTATGAACCCTCTCATATTAGTTGGTGTCTGGCTAGAATCAGAGGTCGTCTGGAAACTTGACATTTTCCACATATAAAGCAAGATGCAGAATTAAGATGGCGATGTGGGTGGATGTGGACCTGTGACCCCCTTGGAGAAATAGTTAACTCTCACTGGAAAAAATAAGGTTGTACTCTAAGAGTAATGAGGACATAGAAAAAGGAATACATCCCGGAGTGGATCTACTCACCAAACTAGAAGGCAGTTATATTAGTTACATTGCTGTGGGATGGTCTGTATGTTAAATTGCTCTGATTGGTCAATAAATAAAACACTGATTGGCCAGTGGCCAGGCAGGAAGTATAGGTGGGACTAACAGAGAGGAGACTTGAGGGACAGGAAGGTAGAGGGAGACACTGGCAGCCGCCGCCATGACAAGCAGCATGTGAAGACGCCGGTAAGCCACGAGTCACGTGGCAAGGTATAGATTTATAGAAATGGATTAATTTAAGCTATAAGAACAGTTAGCAAGAAGCCTGCCACGGCCATACAGTTTGTAAGCAATATAAGTCTCTGTGTTTACTTGGTTGGGTCTAAGCGGCTGTGGGACTGGCGGGTGACAGAGATTTGTCCTGACTGTGGACCAGGCAGGAAAACTCTAGCTACATTACATTGTCTAGGACAGTGGTTCTTTCTAATGCTTTGACCCTTTAATACAGTTCCTCAGGTTGTAGTGACCCCCAACCACAACATTCTTTTTGTTACTCTGTAATTTTGCTACTGTTATGAATAATGTAAATATCTGTGTTCTCCAATGGTCCCCGGTGACCCTGTGAAAGGGGTTACGACTCACAAGTTGAGGACCGAAGGTCTAGAGGAATGGGGCCTATACATGTAATTGTACGAAGGGATCCGTTAGCTTGGCATCCGTGATCGGAGGCTGAGGAGCAGGCCATCTGTAGCCAGAAAGCCAGGGAAATCAGTAGCTGTTCAGTCCAAGAATCTAGAAGCCTCTGAGTAGGAAAGACCAAAGATGGAATGCCAGCTCAAGGCTGATGGTCCCAAATGCCATGGAGAGTCACTCCTGGAGTCCAGGTTCAAAGACTAAATAATCTGGACGGTGTCTCTGGCATCAGTGGCAGTAACAAACAGTGTCACCCCAAGGGGAATCCAGCTAGTATGGGAGCACCCATTTCCTTCAGCTTTTAGTGTGATTTCACCCTCCAGTCCATGGATGGCACCACCCATATTGACGGCAGAACTTCCCCTGTTTGCTAATCTACACGATAACCGGAAACGCCTTTACAAACACACATGTATCTTCCCAGCTTCCCAGCTCTCTCTCAGCCCAGGTAACGTGACGACTGAGATCAACTATGGTGATGATTAAAGCATGTAAAGAAGGACAGCAATGAATTATAATCCATTTCCTACACAGAAGAAGGGAACCCCAGTCTACACAGAGCTGCTTTACAAATTAATAAATGGACAGTGTGATGATGAGTGTGACATTTACAAAGATTCAAATTATCTTCTTCCCACATGACTATGATTACAGAGTAACACTGATGGAGGGGAGCAGCCAGGTCACACATTGACTAAGTGACCTCTGGTGAGTCATATCACACATTAGCATCTGGTGGCATCTGAGAGCATGTGAGGAGAGAGATGTGCCTTGCTTCTGCAGTCACTTAATTAATAATAAAAAAATAATCATCACTCAAAATTCATTCATGAGAAAACAGTTTTTGTTTTTCTGTTACCGTGATTGCCAGTTCCTGGAACAACTCAAGAAGATGGAAGATCTTCGTCTCGAGATTTCGTTCCAGAGATTTCAGTGTTTGGTTGTCTGGATCCAACGGACCTGGCGTGGGACAGAGCACTGTGGTGAGGAGAGCTTGACAGAGCAGAGTTCATCGGCCGGTGGCAACCACAGAGTGGAGTCAAGAAACAAGGCATCTTTCCAGGGCATACCCCTATTGCCTCCAGCCAGGCCCATCTCATTCTCTACCATCATGCCCGGGACCTATTCACTTCCTGTTGTAGTCTGAATGTGAAATGTCACCCATGAGCTGCATTTGAATACCTGGTCTCTGGCCCGAGACACTCTTTGAGATGAAGACTTGCTGGGACCAGTGTGTTATTGCAGGTGGGCCAAGAGGTTCTGGAACCTGGTTCTATTTCCTGTTGACTCTGCATCTTGACTGCTAATGTGTTGTGACAAGCTGACTACCCACCCCCACCCACCCCCCGAACCCCCCCACCCCCCCCACCACGCCTTTCCCAAAATGATGGGTCACAGCATCTCGTTCACCTGTCAGCCATATAAATCCCACCTCCCATGTGTTGTCTCTTGCTGGGTGTTTCATCACAGTGAGAGAAGTATTAGTATATGATTCCCCCAAAGTCCGTCAGCCGACACCCAGACCTGTCATAAGCTTTTGAGGACATACTAGGTGATTACCACCACATCGGAGAAGCTCACGTGGAGGGACATTGTTCAGAGTAATCGGCCTGTGACCTTTTTCAAGTGGGAGAGCCCAGGAAAGCCCAGGCTTCTGGAGGAGGATGAGGTGAAGCAAGATGCTCAGCTGTACCTTTTGTGGGAAAGGGCTTTACTGGGACAGTTGGTGGAACACAAGGGAGCCTGAAGTGTCGCCCTCCCCACCCCCACCGGTCATGACGTGTCCCCGTAAACTTCCTGGATCTGGTAGTGCACTGTGACCCTGCGAGAGAATGCTTTGCCGCAGGCAATTCGTTCAGGGAGAGGTGACGTTTGTCAGATGTCCCACAAATTCCAACAGTTAGACAAAAGCCAGCATGCCTCAGGAACGTGAGAAGCTCTCCCGAGGGGTCAGTTCCCTTCTCACTGGCAAAAGAGACCATGGCTATCACAAAGAGCATGCTGGCCTCCAGGCTCCCTCAGTGTCACAGGTACCTGTACGCATTTCAGAGTCCATGCTAACGTCCTAGCCCTTCTCACCTCCTCCTCTACCCTAAAATCCCTCCAGCTCATGGGCTCCCCCAGCCCAGCGACTCATTCTCCTTATAACCCTGCCATTTTCTCTATGGTCACTCTTTCGTCCTTCTTGTTCAGTCTCTCTCTCTCTCTCTCTCTCTCTCTCTCTCTCTCTCTCTCTCTCTCTCTCTCTCTCTCTCTCTCTCTCTCATATCTACCATAAAAACTTTCACCCCAACCAAACCATGAAGCAGTCATGTCCTCAGTTTATACAACACTGAGTCAGCAACTTACTCTTAGAGGGTCCTCCAAAAAGTTATACCACAACTATCACTTTTCTTTAAATGTGCTTTTGTTTGAAAAAAAAAAAACATTTTAAGTACACTTCAGACATAAGAACTAATAAATTGTATAGTGACAATAGAATCTTTGGAAGTGGGCTCTCCTGGAAATGTCAGGGTGCATCTGTTCTCTCCAGTGAGTGAGAAAGCACCAGCTGAGAAGTTCCTTTAGCCTTCTCAGAGCCCCTGGGCCTTTGCCCTTGATGCTAGGGTTTCTTTCTTTTCCTGCAACAATGGCGTTCAACAACCCAGAAGGTGTGCATTTGTCCTTAGCAATGGCTTCCCTAAGACTTAGATTTTTATCCTGTGCTTAATGGAACTAAAAGGCCAAGCACCTGCCCACCGAGTTTCCTTGCCAGGGGGACATAGCAACACACCGACCTGTCACCAGCAGACGTCTGTAAACTATGTGTGTTCAGCGGCATCTCATCTAGAAGCCAGTGTTTCTGAAGGATGAGGACAGATGGATGGTTGGAGCAAGGGTCCCAAAGGAAAGCAGCTCATTTCGTGACTATAGATACCTACCACGATGCCGTGGGTGTCTTTTCCTAAGTCCATCAGCCTCCAGTGGGCGGGTGTAGGAGGTGAAGCCTTTCAGAGGTGACGAGGTCATGACAATGGAGTCCTTGTGACCAGGATTCGGACCCCCACAGAAGAGGGTGTACAAAGCTCTCCTCCTAGTCTCCTTGTGAGGACACAGCCATGCTGTGACTGTCTATGAACTGGACGGTCAGCCTTTGGGAAGCACCTACCGGAAACCATGGTGAGACAATTACCATGAGACGGACACTGTGCTGAAGGATGGACTCTGACCCTAAGGCAGGCACTTTTTTAAGGAAAAACATTTTAATTGAGCTATTACATACACTTATAGGCATAAAATCATAATCATACTACTTGGTGAACTTTTATCATTTCCATAGGCTGAGGACGCCAACACTGAAATCAAGGAAGAGTATGTCCAGCTCTTAGAAGTCCCCTTGCTCCTTCCAAGCCCCCAGCCAAGGCTGACATCCACTTGATATTAAACAAGGCTTCGCTTTGCCAAAAAAAAAAAAAAAAGGTCCCACTTCTTCTTCTGTCTGTGTCTGCGGTGTTGGGGATCAAACTCCAGCTTGCGCACGCTAGGCAAGTACGAGCTTCATGAAGTTTCCACCCGGTCAACTTTCAGTGAACGCTATTTGGTGCAGAGCTGTGTACTCACAGGATCGCAAGGCTCTCAGGTGACCGCCACGTGCAGGTCATCCGGATTGGCTTCTCTGCAGTGCTAAGCCCCTGGTTAACAAACAGGGGTGGTGGACTTGGCAGCCAGTCCACGCGGAGATGGAGCAGGAGCTGCTGAATACGGTTGCCAGCAGGGGGCGCCTGGCGATTCCACCCCTTCCTTCTGTATGAAGCTGTGTGTGCTGCTGCTCTCTTAGGTCAACCCTGCGTTGAGTGTTGTTTGAAATAGAAGCGTAAGTGGAGTGGTGGTGGAGTGAGATTTAGCCACGGGTCTAAACAGCATTCTGAACTTACGTATTTCTTGGGAAGTCCAGTCCCCGAGTCTTTCATGCGAGGCCTTCAGGAAGACCTCTGGAATTTCCCCCCGGGTGCCGCCGCTCCTTGCATCAGGAGATCCCACTCCCGCGGTGGAGGCTCTCAGATGGAACCACTCTTGTGTTTGCGTCACACAAATCTCCACAGAGTTCAAGAAGAAGCAGATGGGGTCGCAGCTGAGCCAGCTGAAGCATCGCTCCTTCCGTTTGCAGTCTGAGCCCCTGGAGCTCCGATGAGCCCATGATGGTAGAGCCCTTCCCCACAATCCCGAAGGCCCCTGGTGGTTCTAATTCCACGCTTCATCGAGCCTTTCCTCACCCCGTGTCCCTCTTGCTGGTCTTCTATTTTCTTTCCTTCCTTTTTCCTCTCACACTTTGACTGCTCGCAAGGGTTCCAGTTGTGTCTTACTGGCAATCATGTGCAGAGCAGAGGGAAAGGAAGGTGAGATCACACCAGGAAAAAGGGGGGGGGGGATGGGAAGAGAACCCACATGGATATAATGTGTGACACAGGCCTGCCACCGTGGAAAACACGATATGATGGATAGATGATGGATGAATGGATGATGGATGGATGGATGGATGGTGGATGGATGGATGGATGGATGGATGGATGGATGGGCGGGCAGACGGACAGACAGATGATAGATAAGTAGGTAGGTAGGTAGGTAGATGATAGGTATGTAGGTAGATAGGTAGGTAGATAAAGAGATAGATAGATGGAGATACATTCTTTTAAAGAGAATTTGTGAAATTTACTAGAAATGACTAAGTAAGAATTTTTGGTTTTGTTTACCAGTGGGGAGCAATGAGATCATTTGAAACTCTAGAATGTTCAATCTGAGTTCCCAGAACCCAAGGTTCAGTGGATCCAGCGATATGATGGTTAATCTTGATGGCATGATGTGATTTATAATCAACATGGAAACAAACCTCAGGGCATGTCTGGAAAGAAAGTTCTAGACCAGATTAACTGACATGGAAAGATTGACCCTAAATCTTCCACGGACTGACTGGGGTCCTGGGCTAAATCTAAAGGAGAAAGTGAGCTGAGCTCCAGCATCCTTCTCTTTGTGCTTCCTGACTGGACACATGTGGCCAACGGCCTCAGCTCTTATGGCCGAGACTGCCCCATCATGGTGGACTGGACCCTTACACTAGGGTCCTCTTTCAGTTCACACATCTCATCACAGTGACCAGAAAATACCACACACTCCTTGTACAGATTAGGAAGTACATCCAGAGGTTTCATCTGTGAGCGTTCATACACGTGGTCACTGCCAAGCAGCCACGTCATTAGTCCTTTAATACGGTCTTCCTTGCCCTCATGATTGTTCTTATGAACCAGAAAAGCAAACATATCAACTTCCTCCTAAACGTCCCGTGGAAGCGGCAAGTCCCAGCAAGTTGAGGAATTAAGTACAGTGTTATTTGCAAAAGCATCCATCAGCCTCCATTAGTCCGGCCTTCAGAAAGCACAATACAAAGGAAACAGCGTCTTTACTACCTTAAATTAAGGGCGGCACATTTGGTGAGGCTCCACTCCCTAACTCACTTGTTTTGAAAATGTCAAAACGTCTCTAAGGAATCCAAACTTTTTGTCTTCTTGTGGTTTGTTTGATATGCAGTACCCTCTTTCATCCCCAGTGATCCCTCTCTCTCCCTCCCCCTACTCCACCTTCATACTCCACCTCAATCCCACATGAAGCCTGGAAGCTCTTAAGGGGAAAATATCACCACCACCACCAAGGGCATAGCATCATCCCCAAGACTGATCCCACATGGTGTCTCCAGGGATGAAGGGTGAAGCTAGACTGCTGTCTGGTCCCTCCGGGTGATGTGTGGACATTTCCATTTCAGAGGTGAGTTTAGCTTGCCAGACTCAAGAGTGTCTGCTCCCCTGGCTTCAAGAAAACTTGCAGCCATGCCTTTTCCATTTCTTCAATTGCGTTCAAGAGCAACAAAATCCAGAAGTTTGAGAAGCTTTAAAAGTATATTTCATCTGATCCCGTGCCTGCTGAATCCATGCTCCAATTTACCTTTGGGCTCTTGCCTAGTCCTGCTAGTTCAGATCTTCTTTTTTGTGTCCATAAACTATATTTAGATTTTTTTTTCACTTTCCCCTAACTTGTTTAGTTTCCAGGATGGAAGAAATTTCATCCCAGGCTCTAATTAAAACTCCAGCTCGATCAGTCGTTTGTTTCCAAGATGTCTGAAGAGGTGTCTGTCTCAGTTTCTACCCTCCCCCAAAAACCAGCCCCTTGGAACATAAGTGGGGATTTCTAGAAGCTTCTACAGTGGGCTGTGTCTCACTCTGGAGCCTGAATATGTTCTCCTGAGCTGTTAGACAGAAGCAGGATAGGGAGAACAAGGGGTTAAGAAGATGATGTGTCCGGTGAGGATGGCATGTAGACGACATCCTTCCCAAAGCGACCCCTGTAGAGGCTTGGGGATGGGTCACTCAGTAACATGCTTTCTGGGCAAGCATGGAGACCTGAGAACAGTGCCCAGAATTTGGGTAACAAGTCGGGAGTGGTGGTGACTGTTTGTATTCCCAGCACCAGAGAAAGACTCCTGGGGCCCACTAGGCAGTCAACCTAGCCTAGAAAGTTCCGGATAAACTGAGAGCTTGACTTACAGTGAGGTAGTGGCTGGCGAGAATGGCCCATTGGGTGACAACGTCAGACCTGAAGAACGGAGTTTGATCCCTGGAACCCATGTAAAGGTGGAAAGAGGAGACCAACTCCAGAACATTGGACTTTGACTTCCACAGACACACTGCAGCACGTGAACCCGTGTGATACACACACACACACACACACACACACACACACACACACACACAAATAAAATGTAATTTTAAAAATAAAAATCCTAACATGAAGCAAGATGGACAGTTCCTGAGGAGGAATACACCCCATTTTGACCTCTCTCTCTCTCTCTCTCTCTCTCTCTCTCTCTCTCTCTCTCTCTCTCTCTCTTCCCGGCACTGGCTCTTTGAAGCATCTTGCCTTTGGCACTAAAATGGCAGCAGCTTAAGTACTGCTCTAAGTTGTTTTAAAGAAAGAAGTGGCCGACTGTTTTTCTTCCACGATCCTCCTTGTTCAGCTGGTCATGTGTAGACGAGCCAGGGAATCCTGGCTGTAGAGACAGAGATTTGTCTGGCTCTCCTAATGGCTTGCCCAGTTACCGGAGCCTCATGGCCCAAGCCAACAGCCACGCCACCAAAGACCCAGCCAGGAAAGGCCGTGAAAGGAGAAAGGAGAGTGGCAGGCACAGGAAAGCAATTCTGCTCCAGTAAACTGTTTCATGGCATTCAAGGAGGTGGAAAGGCAAACAGCTCCAAATCCAACCTTAAAAGTGCTCAGCAAGAAACAAACTGCCCAGTGGGAGCCTTTGGGACTCTGTGCTGATGTAAAGCGCAGTTATACAAGGAGCCCAGGCTGTGCTGGTGTGGGGTAAACACTTGTCCTGCGGAATGCAGCTTGATGTAGATCTATTGTGCATCGGATGGGCTTGACAGACGCCAAGAGAGGCTTACTTTGATTTCAGAACGCCTTTTCCTTACACACACACACACACACACACACACACACACACACACACACACACACACGGGGGCGGGGGGAGAGAGAGGAACTGTGGGGATGGGGAAATGTCTGTAACAATTTTGACATGTGTGAGATTGCCCCAAGAGGTGTGTCATGTTTAGGAGGCTTCTCAGTTTCATCAATCCACTTTCCAAGGAGCTGACGCTCTACAGAACATACTCTCGCACAAAGCTGGTCTCTAACAAACACTGAAGAGCACACTCACTGTTCAACATGCTCTGTGAGATTCTGTAGTTGCTCAGACAAGAGGTAACTGCTCAGGTGGTCAGCTGGCTTCTTACCCAGAGCTTAGGAAAACAAGCTCAACATGAATAACATTCTAAGATGTGGCCCGGGGGACAAACATTATATTAACTGGGCAAGTGGTCCCTGCTCAGTTTCTCCTCATCAGATTTGCGAGGAAGAGAATCCAGCTGCAAAGATGTAAAGTATTTGGCTAGGGGTGTGGCTCGGTTGGTAAAATGCCTTCCTTGTAAGAACAAAGACCTGAGTTTGACCCGCAGAACTCAGGTTAGCCCTGCATGGTGATGTGCATTTGTAATCTCTGCATGACTGAGGCAGAGACAAGTAGATTCCCCAGGGTTTGCTGGTCACCCATAAGACCCTGCCTTAAAAAAAAAAAAAAGCAATGCCTGAGGAATGACAGCAAAAGTTGCCTCTGGCTTCCACATGCCAAAGAACACATATGCATGTATATCCACATACATGTGTACCCACAAATATGGATGTGCTTATACACACACACACACACACACACACACACACACACACACACACACGCTATAAAGTCTCTATCAGTGAGTTTATGCAGCATTGGGGGTTAGTTCAGACAAGTACTTGGAATGAGTTTCCAGAGTGACCATTAATTACTGCTACACACTTAATGTTAAATAAGAATGCCATTCATTGGGGCTGAGTTCGGTGGTCAACCCTGCAGAGACTTTTCTCTCCTGGAACACGAGCTTCAAGTGTCAACCTCTGCAACCTAACTGACTGATACTCTGCCAACAGACTACGCATGGACTCAAACACAAACTAGAAACGCCACGAACGAGGATGAAGATCGACTTCAGGAAGTCAGAGTGGCAAAGGGGAGTTTATCTTGTCCCACCTTATCACTCGGCAGACTCATGCTTAGAAAATAAATCCCCAAGTGGTTTTTGTCTGTTTGTTTCAACTTGTATTTCTTGCTTGCTCTGTGTGCACTGGCTGAGGTACCAGGGGAGGTCAGATGACAACTTGTGGGAATGAGTCTTCTTTTATCAAGTGGGTCCCGAGGCACCCTTCCCCACTGTGCCATCTCGCCAGACCCTAATGCTTCTAAGTTTTTTTCAGAAATGAATCAGACAAGATTGGGTACATTCAGAGAGATTGGAGAATGAATGGGGTGGGATCCTCAATTAGGGAGGGGGGAATAAAGATAAATTAATACAGAAGGAGAATAAAATAACATGGGGATGTCTAAAACAGTCATAAAGATTACCTACATACGATTACCTACCTAAAAAACTTAAAATATATGCAAGTCTGTGTAGATATATACATATATAATTTAAGTGAAATTTTCCAACATGGGCTGACACTGTCTCCTTGCAAGAGCTAACTAAACCCCCAACACCAGGCATGAGAAGCCCTCTATTGAGTTGTTGGTCAAGGTTATCCAAGCAACTCCCAAAACATTAGAGGCTATTTATGTTGCCTCTTTGATTGCCTCCCAGAGGTGGAAGGTGGATCCCTTTTGTCTCTCATGTTCCTGTAGAGAAAAATCTCTGCAGGGTTGACCACCAAACTCAGCCCCAAAGCACAGGGGCTTCTGGGTAACAAACGCTATTGTCTAAACAAATGAATGGCATTCCTATTTAACATTAAGGTTAAGTGGTAGCAGTAATTAATGGTCACTCTGGAAACTCATTCCAGGTACTTGTCTAAACTACCCTCCAGTGCTGCATAAACTCACTGGTAGATACTTTATAATGTGTGTGTGTGTGTGTGTGTGTGTGTGTGTGTGTGTGTGTGTGTATGTGTGTGTATGTGTGTGTGCGTGCACGTGCGTGTGCGTGTGTGTGTGTGTGTGTGTGTGTGTACATGCACGTCCATATTTGTGGGTACACATGTATGTGGATATACATGCACATGTGTTTTCTTGCACTGTGTACTTCAGACACAGGACCTGAAGGACCTGAGCTAGATCTGACCTGAAAGCTTCCTGCCTGAGGTCTAGCTTTCATGGTACTAGAAGGTATACAAGCTTCCAAATGAGGGAACTAACCAGTAGTCCTACCTAGCTACAATGCCTATGAACCACAATGACTAGCATGATAGCTTGAAGAATACAATAGTGGTACACACACCTTGATGGTAACCAACAGCTCTCTAATCGGATGTAAGACCTGCTCAAAGAGGAAATCATACCTAGTCCTGGAAACTTAGCCAGATGAGGTCTAGTCAAGTCACAGATCTTAGAGCTAATTTACTAAACCGGCATAACCCCTAACTACATTCTAAATATTTTTTCTTTTTCTTTCTTTCTTTCTTTTTTTTTTGGGGGGGGGGTTTTCGAGACAGGGTTTCTCTGTCTAGCTTTGCGCCTTTCCTGGAACTAGCTTTGGAGACCAGGCTGGCCTTGAACTCACAGAGATCCGCCTGCCTCTGCCTCCCGAGTGCTGGGATCAAAGGTGTGTGCCACCACCGCCCGGCTCTAAATATTTTTTCTTATACCCATAGATAAGTCTAGTCCTCACCCCTTATCAAGGAACTTCCCCTTGCAACAGATACAGACCATTACAGAAGCCAGAACCGATCAAAATACAGAGCTGTGGAATCTTGTCCCAACGAATACATTTACAACACAGCCCCTGCAGCTAGGGCTCCAGGATCCTTGCAGAATAAAGAGTTGAAAGATAGTTAAGAACCAGAGGAACAGGAAGTTGGCTGTGAGATTGTCTCCTAGAATTGTCAAAGAAGCTACAACCACGAGTCCCACCAACATGGCTGCCTAAACAGGATATGAATAAGGATAACACCTACAGATACGCTAAAGTGGAAGAGAAAAGCTCATGAAGCTTCAACCCTAGACAGAGAACTACAGGTAGCTGAGGAACGCTGAGAGCAGGAAAAATGTCTTCCCCAGGGAAGAGAACACCAATTGGTTATCTAATGCCAAACCCAATAGTCAGACCTGAAAACATATATACAAAACACAGACAAGCAGTATAGTACAAACCGCGTGTGTGTGTGTGTGTGTGTGTGTGTGTGTGTGTGTGTGTGTGTGTGTAAACGCCCAAATGTGTACATATGTAACAATGAAAGAAAAAAGGGCTATGAATTTGAGAGAGGACAAGGGTGGTATGTGGAGGGTTTAGAGGGAGGAAAGGGAAGGGAGAAAATGATGTTATTATAATCTAAAAAAATCAACAAAAAAATTAAATCAGTTGAATGTCTTCAACACCAGGGGTAAAAGGCATCATTGAATACACCTTGATCAAAATAGCTAAAACTCTGATGGGAAAACATCTCTGAAATATCTTTACAGGGCTGAGGCACCATCTTAGTTAGGGTTTTTATTGCTGTGAAGAGACACCATGATCTTAGCAACTCTTATAAAGAAAACACTTAAGTGGGTTGGCTCAGTTACAGTTTCAGAGGTTCAGTCCATTATCATAGCAGAGAGCATGGTGGCAATGTGCAGGCAGACATAGGACTGGAGAGGTAGCTGACAGACCTACATCTTGCAGGCAACAGGAAGTCAGCTGACACACTGGGTAGTATCCTGAGTGTAGGAAACCTCAAAGCCCGCCCTCACAGTGACACACTTCCTCTAACAAGGCCATACCCACTCCAACAAAACCACACTACTAGTGCCATTCCCTGTGAGATCATGGAGGCTAGTTACATTCAAACTACCACAGGCATAGTCCAGTGTTTAACTAGTTTATGCAAGGCTCTAGGTTCAATCCTCAAGCCCAGGGAAAACAGTAGAGACCATGATCCCCCCTACAGCTTCCCATGCTCACTTCCTATAGCTCTCCTATTCTCCATCCAGAACACACATTTCCACATGCTCAAATGACCAGCTTGGGTACCTCTTCAAGCCTTTTTGTAATCTCATCTCCTGAATGACTCCTACCCTGACCATTGTACTTAAACCTGCAACCTGCCCTCTCATCTTATATTTCCTCTATAACACTTTTCTCTGTACTAGCATTCGTGATCTTGTAATATTTTAGGTAGATGGATAGATAGATAGATAGATAGATAGATAGATAGATAGATGGATGGATGGATGGATGGATGGATGGATGGATGGATGGATGGATGGATGATAGATGGATGGATGGACAGGTAGACAGATAGATAGATAGATAGATAGATAGATAGATAGATAGATAGATAAGTTAGATAGATGTTCAGATGACAGTTGTAGCTAGAGTTTTCTTGCCTTGCCCACAGTCAGGACAAATCTCTCTCACCCGCCAGTCCCACAGCCACTCAGACTCAATCAAGTAAACACAGAGACTTATATTGCTTACAAACTGTATGGCCGTGGCAGGCTTCTTGCTAACTGTTCTTATAGCTTAAATTAATCCATTTCCGTAAATCTATACCTTGCCACGTGGCTCGTGGCTTACCGGCATCTTCACATGCTGTTTGTCATCGCGGCGGCTGGCAGTGTCTCTGACTCAGCCTTCCACTTCCCAGAATTTTTCTCCTCCTTGTCCCGCCTACACTTCCTCCTGCCTGACTATTGGCCAATCAGTGTTTTATTTACTAACCAGAGCAACACATTTGCCATATAGAACATCCCACAGCAGACAGCCTTGAGCCTGAAGTCACAGATGGCCCCCTCTGGAGTCACCTATCTGTCACAAGGTTCACTGACTCTGGGAGAACTCTGAAGCGCCAACTAAAAAGCACTTGGTTCCTCAGCCTCGCCCAGCATCAAAGCGGTTCATGCTGAGCAGGTTTCCAAAGCATAGAGACTGGCCGTCCTGCACAGCTCTCAACACGATGCCTCCCAACACACGTGGATGTGGTGATGTACTGCGCACCCTAATAAAGCTTGCCTGGGGATCAGAGGACAAAGCCGGCCACTAGATTAAACATAGAGGTCAGGCAGTGGTAGCACACACTTTTAATCCTAGCATCCAGAAGGTAAAGATCCATCTGGATCTCTGTGAGTTCAAGGCCACACTGGAAACAGAGCCAGGCATGGTGGCCCATGCCTTCAATCCTAGCACTAGGAAGGAAGTAATATTGCAGGGCAGAGAAAGGTATATAAGGCATGAGGAAGCAGGAAGTCTCTCTCTTGAGACTGAGGATTTCATAGAGGTAAGAACGTGGCTGGCTTGTTCTGTTTCTCTGATCTTTCAGTTTTCACCCCAGTATCTGGCACCTGTTCTGTTTTTGTTTTTTTTTTTTTTTTTTTTTATTAATAAGACCTTTTAAGATTCGTGTTACACATGGATGATGCAGCCTGGATAAAACATGAACTACTCCAGAGTGTGTAGACTCAGGATGCCCGGGAGTAGGGGAAAATCCTTCTGGCCCAGGGAATGCAAAGCTAAGTGTGGCCAGAAGAGGACCAGAGTACGTAAAGAGACGCTCCTACAGTGAAGGCAGCCAGAGCAGGCCAGGTTCAACACTGCCCTAAACTGTAGAAAAAACAAGAGTTTTTAGCTGCAGTTGACCCACCCCTCCACTTTTAGAAACTGCTACAGTCACGATTTTCTTGTTGTTTTTACCCTAGTACTTCCCCTTTTTTCTTTTTTATGTGCTTTCAGAAAGTTTGATTTTACTGCACTTAAAAAAATGCATTTATGTTCTGTTATTCTTATTCTGATACTTCCTATTTTGTCTACATACTTATTTTTTTAAAAAAAATAATGTTTATTTTTTTTAAAAAAATAATGTTTATTTTTTTATGTGAGTATTTTGCCTGAATGTTTGAATGTGCCCTGCCTGTGTACCCGGTACCCACAGAGGGCAGAAGAAGGTGTCAGGTCCCCTGGAACTGGAGTTACGGACTGTTGTGAACCATTATGTGGGTACTGGGAACTGAACTGTGGTCCTCTATGGGAACAGTCAGCGATCTTAACCACCGATCCATCTCTGCAGCCCCCATACACTCATTATTCATAATGCATATTTCCCCTCTTGATTTGTTTCTCCCTCCTCATAAGAGTCTTCTCCATTCTTCTATTTCCTTTCTTTGATTTACCCTTGCTTCATCTCTGTTTTTCTCTTTCTTCCTCTAGTCACTCATTGACGATTTCTAACTTGCTGTAAATAATGTTTAACAGCATCCCACACTCTACATTATTTTTGTGGTTTTTCATTCTATGGTCATTTGTGGCTTGTTAGTTAGATTTCATTGTTTGCATCTTATTAAGCTTGGTAGTGTCAGGTTCGGAGGAAACTCCATTTCCCCATAATCTGTTGGTTAGACAAAAGCCAACATTCCTCAGAAACTTGTGAAGCTGGTTCCCATCTACCCAAAGGAGCCATTTCCCTTATCACTGATGGAAGGAGCTAAGGCCTCTCTGTAGAGTCTGTTAGCATACCAAAGCATGTACTGGCACCCAGGATCCCACAGTATCACAAGTACCTATCACATATCTCAGAGTCCATGTTGACATCATAGCCCTTCCCACCTCCTCCCCTACCTTAAGCTTCTCCATCTCATGGGCTTCCCTCCCTGCAGCTGTTCCTTCCCCTTATAACCCTGCTATTTTGTCTAGGAGCCCTCTCTTTGTCTTCTCCTCTTTCTCTCTCTCTCTCTCTCTCTCTCTCTCTCTCTCTTTCTTTCTCTCTCTTTGCTTTGCTCCTGCCCAGGTCCAGTCTGCTCACCATGTTCAGTCTACTACTTTCTCTCTCAGCTCTGGACTCTTCCAGATGTCTCTGGCTATTCTCTCTCTCTCTCATATCTACAATAAAAAACCTTCCTGTTGACCACACCATGGAGAGGTCCTGTGATCAGTTTATACGGGTCCTATGGCTGTTAAAGTAGTTTCTTTTCTCTTCTCTGAACAGCACAAAGATTGAACACTTAAGAGTAAGTTCCACTCTAAGAAGATCCCCAAATAAACCAGGAGAGACATAAATCAGCATATGCACAAATTGTAATACAGAAACATGAAAACACAAAGTCCCCTAATGATCAGAACTCCTCAATGACCAAATCCAAAGACACTGAGATCTTTGAAATGCTGAATGAGAGAGTCTACTTCTCAAAATGACTAATGACTTCACAGAGACAAGGGAGGTGTTCATGGGGACCTTCCCCTTACTGATGAACTATGGCTGCTGATATGGACTCTGGGGGTAGGGAAGCCACCGTCTCTAGTTATGCGTCTACTGGTGAGCCCACCAAGCTCCAGCAGATAGTTCCAATCCCACGACCACATAGACAGCCCAGGAAAATTCACAGAGACACAAATCAAACAAGAAGAAATGAATGAAAGAGACTAATAGGGAGGGAGTTAAGAGAGGGGGGGCAGAGAAAGGGTGGGGGTGAGAGCAATCATAACACATTATACACACGAGTGAAATTATCAAAGAACAAATTTAATTAATAAAAAATGGTTGATGATTTCAAAAAGGAAACGGGTAAATGAAAGAAATAAGGAAATTAATTCAAGATGCCACCGAGAAAGTCGGCAACATTGAAGAGGCAGTCTACAATACCAATGACGAATTCAGAGAAAAACAAAGTGAGATTTGGGGGCAAAAAAGGACAAAAATGTTGGAAATAAAAAACTCCACTCAAACAAACATATAAACAAAAAATAATGGAAATCCTCACCAACAAACTAGACCAAACATAAGAAAGAGTATCAGGCATGGAAATCTGAAGAACTACTACATTTGGACATTAGTAAAGAAAAAAGAAAAGCAATAACCATAGTTTCTAAGAACTCTGAGATGTGACTGAGAGAAAAAAAACAAACAAAAAACAACAGCAAGAAACCATGGGGGTAGAAGGCTCTTATAATAAAAAAGAAAGGAAGCTGAGGGCATAGAGAAATCTATTCAATGAAATTAAAGAAGAAATCTTCTTTAATCTGGAAATTCTCTATCCAAGAATAGGAAGAAGCAGTTAGGACCCCACACATACATGACAAGAATCTCTTCATAGCACATTATAATGCTGAGGCCATGAAACAAAGAAACAATATTAAAAGATGTAAGCAAAAAAAAAAAAAACAACAACAACAAAAATCCTAACTCACATAGAAAGGCAACCCCATGACAATAACTTGGATTCTCAGCAGAAACCTTAAAAGACAAGGGAAGGTCTAATGATGTGTTTCAATCTCTGAAAGTAAATAAATACCAACCAAGAAACTTCATCCAGTAACATTGTCTTTGTAAATTGATGGATAAATAAAGGCATTCGAGACGAGCACAAATGCAGTCCGTAATTATCAAGGCAACATTGTAGAAGACACTCATGTGAATCTACCCATGGAGGAAGAGGGCAGAGTGAGGGACAGAGGAACAAGGATGAACTGAGAAAGAACTAATCACAGCCAACTTAATAAACCAGCAAGTCCCTAAAACAAAGAGGGGTCCAAAGAAATGCAAAGAAAATAAAACACTAGAGCTGATCAGGAAAATGAGAAAACAAAATGATGGGAAGTAGTAATCACCTCTCAAAAATGATCATAAATGTTGATGGGCTAGTTTCTCTACTCAAATAATACTAGCTGACTGGATTGAAAAATTAGATTCCACTATTTCTTGTCCACAATAAATGCACTCATTTGTACAGACAGACACTCACAGACTAAAAACACCAGGATGCAAACGATACACCTAGCAATGTTAGGCAAAACTCAGCTGAATCAGGCTGAAGAGGGGTTGGAGAAACGCCTCATGAATAGCACTTGCTGCTCTTCCAAATGACCTGAATTCAGTTCCTAGAATCCATATCAGGTTGCTCATAACTGCCTGTAACTCCAGCTCCAGGGGGTCTGACACCCTCTTCTGACCCTCTCCAGGGGCATTGCACTCAAGTGCACCTACTCACACACAGACACACCCATGCACATAACTAAAGATATAAAAATAAAGTATTTTTTTAAATTGGGAAGAAGAGATAAAGAAGGTAACTGTTCCTAAGCAGAACGATCCATTAAGAATATGTAACAATTGTAAACATATATGCACCAAATGTTAATGCACCAATTTTCCTGAGGTAAACACTGCTGGGCAGATTAGTTCAAACTGGGTAGTAACGGGTGATGTCAATAGTTAATGTCACCAACAGATAGATCATTTAGACAGAGACAGAAAAAAATTGACAGAGAGACTTCTGAGTTAAAAACTGCACTGTAGGTCAACAGGACTTTATAGTATCCATAGACTACTCCATCCTAGAGCTATAGAAGACATATTCTTCTCAGCTCTGACTTCTGCTAAGTAGATAATAAGTACATCGAGTAAGTTTTAAAATATAAGAATAATGTACAAAACCCGATTATAGCGGAATAAATCTAGAAGCCAGCAGTAGAGAGACAGCATAAACTGAACACATTCATAGAGATTAAAGGATGAAGGATGCGCTCTTAAATGCTAAACATGTCACTGGAGAACTTGAAAATTTAAACCCCCAGAGTCAAATAGAAATGAAAGGACAACTTAGAACTTTGGGGAAACATCCAAGACAGTTCTACAAAGGAGGCCATAGCCTTGAGTGTTGATATTAAAATATCAACGAGCACACAGATAAATGGTAAACGAAGACAATAGAATAAAAATAAGAGGAAAGAAAGGGAGGATGACACCCCAAACCCCAATCTCTGTCCATAAATTTACATGAGGAGCACATACACTACATACACAGACACACATGCACCCATACACACACACACACACACACACACACACACACACACACCAGAAGTAAGGCTTTATCTAGTTAAAACAGCAACAAAAGCAATAATAAGAAAAAGCGTGAACAACTGGAGAAAATGTTTATAGGTCACAGAGCTTAAATGTCCTTAATAAGCATGGAAGACACTGTTTGATAAAAAAAAATACAGATAACAAACTTTCATTTAAAATCAAATCACGAACAATTCAATTTTAATACAAATAAAAGGCGATCAACGAATGGTTGTTAGTATTCTGCTGTGGTTATCAAAGTTGCAGACACTTGGAAAGGAAACAGCACAAACGACTATCATTGTACTGGTCAGATAGCATTCCCCTACACTGTTAGCTTTTAAATGGTCTTAAACTCCCCAGTTTTGCGGTGTTATTTAAAAGGAGCGATTTGCACTGCAAAGAATCTACACAAGAGAAACAGAAAATCTGAGAATATATTTACATATCATTGTGCTGGGTAGTTTTATGTCAGCTTGATACAAGTACAGGCCAAAGAGTCAGAGACACCCCCACTGCCACTATTAGGAGCCCCACAAAAACCTCAAGCCACACAACCATAACATATGCAGAGGACCTCGCTCAGCACCATACAAGCTCTGTGATCATCACTTCAGCCCTTGTGAACCCCCATGGGGCCTGGTTAGTTGAATCTGTGGGCTGAGTTCTTGTGGTGTCTTTGACCCCTCTGGCTCCTGCAATCCTTCCTCCCCCTCTTCTTCAGGGTTCCCCAAGCTCCGCCTAATGTTTGTCTGTGGGTCTCTGCATCTGCTCCCACCAGCTGCTGGAGGGAGCCTCCACACCAGACTCCTTAATAGTTTGTCAATCTCATTGATCATTATCGATCTGCCCTAACTGTTTGTATTCTCCTGACTTAATTTTGATAGGACACATGTGCTGAGGAATTTATCCATTTCCCCCCCACTAGATTGCCTCACCCAGCCTTGGTATGAGGGTTTATGCCGAGTCTTTTTGCAACTTGCTGTACTGTGTTCAGTTATATCCCTGGAAGACCTGCTCTTTTCTCAAGGGAAACGGAGGAGCAGCGGATCTGGGGGAGGGGGAGGGAGGACTGGGAAGAGTGAAGGGAGGGGAGGCCGCAGTCAGGATGCAGTGTAGGAAGAGAAGAATAAATAAAAATAAAGAAGAATCTTACAGAGACCAGCAAGATGGCTCGGCAGGCAAAGGTGCTTGCTGCCAAGCTTGATGACCTGAGTTCAACCTTCAGAATCTATACAATTAACAGGGAAAACCAACTTCTGTAAATTGTCCTCTGATTTCCACATGCATGTCTTGGCATGCATGTGCCCCCATTCCCTTAAATAAATAAATAAATAAATAAATGGATGATGATGAAGAAGATAGATAGATACATAGATGATATGTAGATGAGAGAGAGAGAGAGAGAGAGAGGGGATATGATAGATGACAGAGAGAGAGGAAAAGAAAGAGACTAAACAATATGTGATTTAAAAAAAAAATATCCTAACAGAGAATATTCCAAGACCTGACAGATTAGCATCCAAATCCTACCAGACCTTTAAAGAACTTACAACTAATATTCTTCAAACTATTCCATAGGCTAGACAGGGACTCATGAACCAGCGGATGGCTACACACCCATGCACCCATGCACCAGTGGATGGCTGCACACCCATGCACTCATGCATTAGTGGATGGCTGCACACCCATGCACATATTGGCAGCACCAACTGGGCTTAGTGAATTACCAACAAGAGAGAGAGAGAGGCATGAAGTTGGGGGGCACACTGGGGTAGCACTACCAACAGAGAGATATGGGGTAGATGTGATATTTGATTGCATACATGTATAAAATACTCAAAGAATAATTTTTTAATTTTAAAAATAGAAAAGAAGGAATGGTACCAAACTAATTTTATGATGCCAGTACAGCTCTGAGAGCAAAACCAAATAGAGACACAATAAAACAAACAAACAAAAAAACCCTATTGACCAATCTCTGAAAAATAAACATAGACATAAAAATTCTGAATAAAATATTAGCAAGTCAAATTCAGCAACATATAAAAATGGTCATGCACCGTGATCAAGCGGTTTCATTCCAGAAACAGGGTATGGTTCAATACACACATATCAATAAAAGCAATACCGCCCCAAAACAGACTTGGGGGGAGGGGCGTGGCTCAGTGAGTAGGAACATGGGCTGTGCAAACATTCAAAATCTCAGATCAAATTTCCAGGACCCGTGTCAAAGGGTGGGTGCAGTAGGGTGTGCCTGTACCCCAGCACTCAGGGCTGGGGACAGAGGCAGGGAGATCTCAGGATCCCGGGGACTCAGTTAGAGCTGGTCACCAACCTAGTTCTAACTGTGTCTCGAGGGAATTAAATGCAGGACAGAGCAGGACTCCAAACAGCCTCCTTTGGTCTCTATGCATGCCTCAGAGCACGTGTGTGCATATACCACACCGACACAACATCCCTTCAAATCAGAAGTCTCCACCTGACTAGGAACAGAAGTAGCATCTATCAATATAGTAAAAAGTTATACTTGACACACCTATTGCCAACATTACATGAAGGGGGAGAACTTAAAACTTTTCCTAAGTCAGGAATGAACAAGGTTCCCACTGTCTACGCTGTTACCCAGCATAGGACTTGGAAGTCTTAGCTAGAGCAATAAGGCAAGAGGGAAAAAAAAAATAAAGGTGACAAAAATTGGAAAGGAAAATGTGAAATTATCCCTAACTGCAGATGATATGATTGTATACTTAAAAAAGCTTTAAGGAGTCCATCAGAAATAGCTTAATTAGATCCGATAAACACTTTTGGCCAAGTGTCGGGAAGGAGTAGCTTGTCCACACACCAATAACACGCACACTAAGATAAACACCAAGGGGACTCGCTGTCCCTATTCGCTGTCACCCCTAATATGTATTTTCTTGGGTAACAAACTGTCATTTTGGGGTGATCCCGAAGTCTCTCGTGTTACCTTCTTCTGGTCACGCTCTAGCTATTCCACACTCAGCCCGTGAGCGAAATTACAGCTGCATTCTCCTGAGCAGCGGAAACACCCTTGAAAAATGAGGGCCTGATCTCGTTTCTTGTGGGAGGTGGCGTGTGTTTTCCCTCAGATTTCAGGTGAATTGATGGTCCCCGTGGCACAAATGCTCTACAGAGCCCCAGAGGGGAAAGAGTTGTTCATTTAGAAACTGACTATTGGGGCTGTTGTTAGAATGATGATCTTTTTCAGCCCTGACGCTCCAGATTTCCTGTGTCCGTTACTCTCAAACTGTGTGAGTTCAGGAAAGTCATTTGGCTGTTCTGAGCTCTCACTGGAGCTGGCGGGAGCCTCGACCCACAGAACCACGCCAGCAAGTTCATGGATCTGTAACACACAGTGGAAATGCTCCTCCAAGCAACTGCATTTTTGGTGTCAAGGTCCCTGCATCCATCCAGATGACTATATATGGCCAAGGTGGACAAGGTCACAGACGATTTTAATGGCCAGTTTCAAACTTTTGCTATTCTGGGGAGCCATCTACAGGATAGGTGAGTCAGATGTTTCTATTCTCTGATTGGCTAAGGCTGATAGACCTATCTCAAAGAACTACTGATAAGAGAAAATTGAGGAATATTTTTTCATAACAAACAATGAGAAACACCGCCCTCCAAATAAAAGGCGTTTATTCTCTTATCACAGAAAGACAGAATAATGCACATGCCCATGGCAGAAGCCACAGATTGCTCCATTATTCTCCCTAGCATGGTTCAGTAGCCCGCTAGATAGAAAGCTGCCGAATAGAAAAGACCGTGAACTCTGACTTGATGTGATGATTTCTATCCACAGTGGCTCTAGAATAACCATACAGTCTGGGCTTCTAGCTCACCCTCTTTGGAATCACTAGATTCTGCAGCCAGTTTCTGTTGAATGAGCAGTTGGCAGCCCCGGAGTTTCTTCCCCTTATTGCCATCCCTGATACTGATTTTCTTTCGTGCTGAACTTGTCCTTGGATGGCTCAACTCCTCTCTCGTGGTACCTCCTGCTCACGATCTCCAGAAGCTTCCCTTTTGTATTTGATGATTTTCCAGACTTCGTGTTCAGCCAAAGGAATTAACAGATAACCCAAGTCAACAACTTCATGGCTACAGACGGACCCGAAGCCCTGCCATCACACTGGCGAATACAGAATTGTATGGCTTCTCCTTCCTAGACTCCATCCAACCAAATGTGAAATCCAGCGGTTGTTGACCGTCAGGAAGCTGTCTGGGCCAGGGCTTTCGACAGCGTAACTGCTTCTTGGCACAGTTTTGTTACCTAGAGAAAGGGGAACTCTACACTCCCCTGCTAAAGTTACTGCAATAAAGGAAGTTTTATTAAACGCTTTGACACGAGGTTTGGCTTTGCCTCTCAATCAGTCCAATATGTGCAGCTCAGACAACATTTCCTTTCTTCTGCTTTACATAACTTGTTTAAGATTTGTAAATTTCCTGGACCAAAATTTCGTGGCCTATTTAAACTACTTTTCTACTCTGCCACTAAACTTCCATCTTCTCTCTCTTCAACATGAGAGCCAGCAGAGCGAGGATGATGACTCGTCGGTGGTCCATGTCCCTCTCACATCCTCAGGAGGTGGTTTCAAATGGAAGGAATCAATCCATGAGTTAATGAGCTCTCGCTGCCTCATTTGGGCTTAGGATAGATTAAGCATCTGAACATTTAGGGCAGTGGTTCTCAACCATCCTAATGCTGTACCCCTTTATCACAGTTTCTACTTCATAACTGTGATTGTGCTACTGTTATGAATTGTAACCTAAATATCTGTGTTTTCTGACAGTCTTAGGCGACCTCTATGAAGGGGTCACGACCCACAGGCTGAGGACCACTGCTTTAGGTCCTTCAGCACACCTTCCTTCTGCATGATACAGCCAGGGACAGTGGGAAAGGAGCACCCAGTTTTCCACATCTTTCCCAACCACAGTTCCAGAAGTGGGGTAACCACAGTTCCAGAAGTGGGGTTGCCACCGTGGAGCATGCAATTTCGATCTGAAGTAAAGAGTAGAGTCCTGGGAAGGAGTGGCCAGGAAGATACAAGAAGGGAAGAAAGAGATGAGACAGAAAAAAATGGAAAAAAGGAAGAAATATTTTCTGAGTACTTACCGTGAGTCATACACACAGCATGATGGATTGACATTTAGCATCTTGAGCGATTCCATCTGGACTTGGAAGTTGGACTTTCTAAGTCAGATCTCTCTCTCTCTCTCTCTCTCTCTCTCTCTCTCTCTCTCTCTTTCTGTGTGTGTGTGTGTGTGTGTGTGTGTGTGTCTCCCTCCCTCTGTGTGTGTATATGTACACATTTATATGTATGTGTGTGTGTGTGTGTGTGTGTGTGTGTGTGTGTGTGTGTGTGTGTGTGTGTATGCACGTGTGTGGAGGCCAGGACAACCTTAGCCAAGAGGCCATCCTCAGAAACATCATCCACCTCCTTCGAGACAGGGCCTAGGCCTGGAGTTCACCGGTTGAGCTAAACTGTCCAGCCAATGAGCCTCAGGGATCCTCTTGCCTCTGTCTCCCTGGTGCTGTGTTAGAAGCCCAGCATTTTTACATGGTCCTGCAGATTGTAGGCAGGATCTCAGGCTTGTGTAGTGAGAATGTTAGAGGAATGATCTATGGCCCAAGATCTCTAAATCAAATCTTGACTCCACCTCTTCCTAGCAGTGATAAATTGGACAAGCTACCAAATCACTTTCTGCCTCAGGTTCCTTACCTTACGTGGTTTATGTGAGGAATAAATGAAGTAAATTCTGGTGAAGAGCATAGAACAGTGTCTGACATAATAACAACAGCATACTACCTACTTTTACTAATTATTACATTTAACCAACTAACACAGAATTGGGAGAGGAAGTTTTTCTATATATGGCATGGACTAATGATTAACTTCCTCTATATTTATTGAATACCCTTTAAATGTGATATTTTTATTAATTCTTTGGGAATTTCATACACACATAGAATGTATTTTGATCATATTTACTACCTACTCCTCCAAGGTGCATCCTCCACCTCCCAACTTTGTGTCTTCCAGATACATATATCCCCCCAAGTCCACATCATACTGTCCATACACTGATGGGCATGGAGTCATCCCCTGGAGTATGGTTGACCCACAAGGAGACACATCCAGAATGAAATCTGACTCTCCCTCACCCCAGAAGTCATCAACTGTCCATAGCTCCTCAGTTAGGGGTGGGGGTCCTGAGTCCCTCTCACCTCCATTCTGGAATGTCGATGGTCTTGACCTTGTGTAGGTCTAGTTCAGGCAAGCACAGCTGATGTGAGCCATGAGTGCAGCCAGGTATCAGGTCGTGTCTGGAAGACACTTTCATTCCAGTCCTCTCCAACCTCCGGCTCTTATTTTCCATCTCCCCTTCATCAGTGGTCCTTGAGTCTTGCGGGAGGAAGTCATAAGGATGTCCCATATGTGGCTGAACACTGCGCAGACAATATTTTCTGCACGTGCAGATGCTTTATAAAGCACACATCCCATTGTGGTGCTTGATTATTCCAAAACCATCAATCCTTTTCCACACATTCAATTTCGGGGACTCAGCAGAACTTTCCCAATCACAGCCTACACCAGCCAACCGGTGTAATCCCTAAACTCCTGTAGCAGTGTGGTAGGGGCATATATTCATTTGGATTTTTCTTTTCTTCACAATAGACCTAATGAACTTTAAATTCTACAACAGAGGAGCTGGTAGGGTGGCTCCGTGGGAAAAGGCACTTGCCACCGAATCTGATGACTTGAGTGCATTTCCTGGCGGGAGAAGGGGAACTGACTCTCCCAAAGGTTGTTCCTTCACCTCCATGGTGCACTGGGCATGTGTGTGCCCACACACATACACACATAAGTGAGTAAATAAGTGTAATAAAGCTGCTGTGGTCTGAGCACTTCCCCCAGAGTATCTGATTTAATTTAATTGGAGTGTGGGCTAGACCCCAGAATTTTTAAAGTTCCCCTGTGAGTCTTATAGGGAGCCATGTTTCTGCACATTGAAAAGACAGAGCTGCAAATTCAATATAGCATGGTGCGACCCTAGGGTGAGATGGAGTGTGCAAAGTCAGTATTTCTTGGCCATTTATATTTCTTCCTGTGAGAACTGCCTATTCAGTTCACAAACCCATTTATCAACTGGATGGTTTGGGTGGGTTGGGTATTTAATTCTTGTCATTATTTGTGTGTTCTAGATATCAATCCTACCTGATGAACAGTAGGCAAGGATTCCCTCCATTCTGTGGCTATCTCTTCAGCCTACTGATCATTTCCTTTGCTTTGCAGAAAGCTTTTTAATTTCCTGTAATCTCACTTGTCAGTTCTTGGGGTTAATTCCTGGGCTACTGGAGCCCATTTTGGATGAGAGGCCCTTGCCTATGCCTGTACCTCGGGTGTTCTACCTGTGTTTTCCTCTAGCATGTTCAAAGGCGAGAAAGAAGACCATGATAAATAAAGAAATAAAAGATGTCACAGGGACAGGCAGAGCAATGATTCAAATACATGTGACATGAGAGCAGAGGGGTGAGCGTGTGTGCAGAAGAGAGCGGGAACAGCAAAGAGCGGGCAGGGTAGAAGGGGGAGCAGTGGGGAGGGAAGTAAATAACAAAGTATGGTGACATACGCCTATGAGAACGCCGAAATGAAGCCCATTGTTTTGTATGCTAATTAAAATAATAAAGTGGTGAGTAGAAAATTTTCAAGCAAAAAAAAAAAAATAAACAAAGAAGCCCCATTTCTATCTAACCCTGTCATGGCCTGTCCTCAGAGGACCCAAGGCAACACAACTAACAAACATAATCCGATTGTCATTTGGGAAAGATCGCTCTGTATGTGTGAGAATGGCCAGAGGCGTGTCAGAGAGAATCTGGGAGGGCCAGACAAGCAGCCGTGCCAAGAAACCAGACAAGCGTTAGTGTGCTGTATAGCAGGCTGTGGGAGCCCCTGGCCCGCATCAGGCACAACAGACAGCAGATTGTGTGGTAGATTCCACCTTGAGGTAGGGAATCCTTATATCCTACCAGAGTATCTCATGGTCAGAGAGTGCCCAAAGTGTATTTGGAGAGCTTCCCCCTCTGCAGCTAAACCAAGTCAGGGAAATGATCAGACACCAGGATTATCCGGGACTGCTTCCTTCAGCTCGTTTGGAAACATTGTACACTTCAGATGGCCTGCAAGATTTTAGCAGCCGGGAGATTGTTGTCAAAGACAGAGATGACAAAGTTGCTGTTTGTATGGCTACAGTCACAGGGCCGGCTAGCAGTTTTCTCTGCTAACATCACATTCCAAGGGCTTTGATGCTTGCTTGCAGAAACGTGGCGTGCACAGTGAGCTGAAAACATCTTCTAAGGTTTCTGCTTGGACTGTCACCCCGTTCTTTAAAAGCAAACCCAGAATTGTAAGCAAATGTTTGCTTAGAATCCATTTCACTTCAAAGTCATAACTCCTCTCAAATCCACTCGACTCAGTCATAGCCCTTCTCGTGCTGTCAAACTTGGGAGCGAAATCTTCAGGTGTCGAAAAGTGGATTTTCAACTGGAGTTTGTCCCATCAGTAAGGCGGCTGAAAAATGTATTTGTTGAACTGTTGAAAACCCCAATTTCTGCTTAATTTTGGATTTTCCAGGCAAGGATTTTCACTCTCTCTTTTTGAGGGAAAAAAAACTATTATCATCTTTGATTCTTAAAGATAATAGCAACACTCGATTTAATTTTTTAATTTTTTTTCATTTTATTGAAATTTTTCCCCTCACATAATATCCTGATTGTGATTTCCACTCCCTCTACTCTTCCCGTCCAGATGCACTCCCTTTCTGTCTCTCATTAGAAGACAAACAGGCTTCTATGGGATAATGGTAAAATAAAATAAGGTAAGACAAAAACTAACCCATCAGAATTGGATGAAACAATCACAAGGAAAAGAGCCCAAGAGAGGCACAAGAGACTGAGACCCACTCATTCACACACTCGGGAATCCCATAAAACACTAAACTGGAAGCCCTAATAAACACACAAAGGACATATATGTGGTGATATTTTGTTTGTGCTCTAACAAATAAAGCTTGCTTGAAGATCAGAGGACAGAGTCAGTCACTAGTTAACCATAGAGGCCAGGCAGTGGTGTCACACACCTTTAATCCCAGCACTCGGGAGCAGAGGCAGACGATCTCTGTGAGTTCAAGGCCACCCTGGGCTATACAAGATTGATCCAGTCTAAACGAGAAACAGAGCCAGGCAATGGTGGCACACCCCTTTGATCCCAGCCCTTGGGATCTCACGCCTTTGATCCCAGCACTAGGGAGGTGGAGGCAGGAAGTGATATGGCTGGGTGGAGAGAGGAATATAAGGCGGGAGGAGACAGACGCTCAGAGCCCTTTCAGGCTGAGGATTCTTAAGAGTAAGAAGTCTTTCTAGTGGCTGGCTGCTCTGCTTCTCTGATCTTTCAGCATTTACACCAATATCTGACTCCGGGTTTTTATTATTAAGACCAATTAGAATTCATTCAACACCTATAGGATAAAAAGAGAGAAGAAAAGAAATATATATTAATTATATGTATAGCTATATATAATTAAAAATAATAAGATAATTTTTAAAAGGAGGGGCTCTGATATGACATTACAAGACAAGGAATCTCCAAAGATGCCTCTGAGTTCATTTTCCGTTGCCCATCTACTACTGGACACGTGGCCTCTCCTTAAGAGTAGTTTGTTTGCCCAGTGAGACTCCCATGCAGAAAACTAATTTTTCATTTGCAAGGGGTCATCAATTGGAGAGAGCTTCTGAGTTAGACATGGGACATGTGCCCACTTCTTCCACTTCTAGGACCCCCTCTGGTGCAGACCCGTGCAGGCCCTATGCATGCCACCTCAGTCTCCGTGCGTTCCCGTGTGTCCATCCTGTTCATTGAGAGGACCTTGTTCTGCAGGTGCCCTCCAGCCCCGCTGGCTCTGTTACTCCTCAGTCTCCTTTTCTAAAGGGTCGCTGAGTCCTGAGGGGAGGGACTTGACGAAGACATCCCATTTAGGACTGAGTGTTCCAAAGTCTCTGTCTCTCTGTCTTTGTCTCTGTCTCTCTGTCTCTGTCTCTCTGTCTCTGTCTCTGTCTCTCTGTCTCTGTCTCTCTGTCTCTGTCTCTGTCTCTCTCTCTCTCTCTGTCTCTCTCTCTCTCTCTCTCTCTCTCTCTCTCTCTCTCCATAACGTCTGGCTGTGGGTCTCTGTATTTGTTCCCATCTGCTGCAGGAGGAAGCTTCTCTGATGATGGCTGAGGGAGGCAGTGATCCATGAGTATAGTGGGATGTTATCAGGAGTCATTTTACTGCTACCTTGTTTTATTTTATTTTATTTTATTTTACCCTACGTCCCTGGCTGTGCAGTCTCAGTCCCAAGTTCTTGGTCGCCCAAGCAGTGCCTGTGATGAGCTCCATCTCACAGAGTGGGTCTTCAAAGAGAAGGGAACACGGGAAAACATCTTAACCCCTGATGCCTCACGGCAATCTGACTGGTCTCTTATTTGTCTCAGAGTGGACCTGAGAAGGGAAAGTGAGTTTGCTCTTTCATTCTTTGACCTTTTTTTTTTTTTTTTTTTTACCGAGACAGGGTTTCTCTGTGTAGCTTTGCGCCTTTCCTGGAACTCACTTGGTAGTCCAGGCTGGCCTTGAACTCACAGAGATCCGCCTGGCTCTGCCTCCCGAGTGCTGGGATTAAAGGCGTGTGCCACCACCACTTGGCATCATTCTTTGACCTTTACAGCACAGTCTCTTACGTCACATTTCTACAGTTAAGCAAGAAGCAAATATAATATGTATACGGGAACCAGAGGCTTGGGAGTCATTCCTCATCTTGGGTTTTTGTTATTGTTGTTACTGTTTGTTTATGTTGCTTTTTTATACAGGGTCATGGGGGTCTCTTTTTTGTTGTTTTGTTTTTCGTTTTTGTTTTTTTTTGAAACAGGGTTTCTCTGTGTAGTCCTGACTGTCCTGGATCTCACTCTGTAGACCAGGCTGGCCTGAAACTCACAGAGATCCGCCTGACTCTGCCTCCTGAGTGCTGGGATTAAAGGTGTGCACCACCTCCACCCAGTTGGGGTCTCTTGCTAGCCTACAGCTCCATGATTAGGCTAAGGCACTGCGCCCCAGGTATTCACCTTCCTCTGCCTCTCCAGCCCTGAGATTGTTGAGATTATTGAGAACAGGTGCCCTCACAGCTCACCTGGCTTTAAAAAAAAAAAAAAAACAAGGATTCTGGAGATCAAACTTAGGATTTCACGCTTGTGTGGCTTGGTAGTTAGTCTGGGTTGTCCACTTGACTGGATCTGGAATCAACTAGGCACCAAGCTTCCAGACATAGCTGTGAAGAATTATCTCCATCTGGTTAACTGAAGGGAGATGACCCACCCTAGAAGTTGGCAGTACCTGATGGTGACATGTGAGCTGTACGGAGGTCTGAAGGAAAAGCCTTTGCGTTCTGCCTGCTTGACTTTGCATCTTGCTGGCAAGTTCATCTGTCCAGGAATCCTACAGGCCTTCAGTGCCAGGCTGGGATGGCGAAAGCAGCCACCAGTCAAAGGCAGTTGTTATTGGATGAACTACCCAGACCATACAGTGCAAGCCAGTCTAATAAATCCCATTTGTAATATATATATACATTTATTGCATCCATCCTATGGATGCAGCAGGTTCACACACACACACACACACACACACACACACACACACACACACACACACGAAAATACACACCAAACACTCAAGGAATTAGGGAAAAGCTTTTTTAATGGTCCCCATGCGGTGCTGGCTGATGCCAGCCCACACAGAAATTCTTGACAGCTTACATCAACTTTTATATATAACATTTTGAGTGATATATAACATTTTGCACACACTGTCACCTGTCCATTTCTTTTAGGTCCCAGCCCCAAGTTACACTTTGAACAATTAAACATGTCCTACGGAGACACAAACTGCAAGCTTGGCTGCTTTGGACAAATGGGAGATGTACGAAGCAGAGATGCCACCTCAGTTACCTCTAAACCTCATGAAAGTGTCAAGGGTCACATGCCCAAGATGCTGTCCTGTCATTAAGTAGACCAGTGTTGCTCTTTTGGGGTAGCTGCTACCCAGAGTCATCCTGCCCGCTTGGCAGAATTATGTTCCTCCTCCTAAGAGAGGCAGGACTTAGTGGTGACATTACCCGGTGCGCCCCCTTTGAACATCCTATCGAGGCACGCTCTCTGACTTTGGCATAGGACCTAATTGGCCCAATCTTAGTGGATGAATCTTGACAGAAGCATATTGTCAGTGACCCTAAACTTTCAACTGTGTTGACTGAAAGCACATATTTTTCCTCCCTACCAGTCTGGGAATGTATGACACCCACTCTTGAGTTCTATTAGAGGCAGGGAGGGTTCCTTTAGCTAAATTTTACTTCGTGAACGTGGCATTTCCTAAGCAAGTTTAATAGATCCTTTTTAATTTTTCCCTTTGTTTTCTTTCATTGCAAATAGATTTTTTTCCATACAATATATCCTGATTATAGTTTCCCCCCTCTACTCCTCCCAGTTCCTCCCCCCTGCCCTTCCTTCCCCTCCTCTCCAGATCCACTCCCTTTCTATCTCTCGTTAGAAAAGAACAGGCTTCTAAGAGATAACAAACAAATAAGACAAAATAAAATATAGTACGATGAAGCATAACCTATCATGTCAAAGTTGGACAAGGCAACCCAACAGGAGGAAAAGAAGCCACAAGAGCAGACACAAGAGTCAGAGACCCGCTCTTTCTCACAGTCAGGAGTCCCATAAAAATCCTAAGCTAATAGCTATAATACACACACGCAGAGGACCTGGTGCAGACCCATGTAGGTAGGTCTTGTGCTCACTGCTTCGATCTCCGTGAGTTCGTAAGTGCCTTGCTTAACTGATTAAGAGGGCCTTGTTCTCCTGGTGTTCGCCATCCCTTCTGGCTCTTACACTCTTTCCACCTCTTCCCCAGGGATGCCTGAGCTCTGAGCAGAGGGATTTGATGGAGTCCTCCAACTTAGACCCTCTTCCCCATGATGCCTAGCTGTGGGTCTCTGCACCTGTTCCCACCTGCTGCCAGAGGAAGCCTCTCTGATGGTGACCAGATAAGGCACTGATCCATGAGTATAACAGGCTAGCACTAGGAGTAATCTTACTGGTTTTTGTTTTGCTTTGATTTTTAGTTTTGGATTTTGGTTGGGTTTGGTTTTTGACCAGTAGTGTTTGGTTTTACCCTATAGGTCTCTGGGCTATCCAGTCTCTGGTTCTTGGTTACCCAGGCAGTGTCAGGTGTGTGTGTGTGTGTGTGTGTGTGTGTGTGTGTGTGTGTGTGTGTGTGTGTGTGGCGGGGCTGGGGGCGGGGTCCTTCTCATGGAGTGGGCCTTAGATCAGACATTGGTTGGCTACTCCCACATGTTCTGTGCCACCGTTGCCCTAGCATATTTTGCAGGCAGGAAGTAGATCCTTTGTAACATCCCTTAAGCATTCCCAGTTTCTCCGATATCACAGTTCCTATGGAGAACCCTGACTCATATACATAGCAACACTTGACTGAGTGGGCTATATCTCCCGGGGTACAGCAAACACAGTTAAGCTCACATTCACGATCTGACTAACAGATTTCAGTCCTGCCTTGATAACCCAGACAGTGAGAGCCCCTCAGATTCTGAACACTAGAGCTGCAGACGCTGGACCAAGCGGTGGGGTTGGGGTAGCGTGGGCTTCCATCTTCAGATGAGAGGGGGGTTTGTTATTTCTTTGAATTCCCTTAGACCACCCACAGGCATGAAGGGTGCTCAGCAAAGCAGGCGGACTGGAGGTCCTCTTCAAAAGGTGCTTCCGGAGAGGTTTAAGAGACAATAAGAAAATAATTTGTTAGTTTGCAAGTCAGCTGACATGGCTTTTGATCAGTCAAACAAGACAGTTCTGCCCGCAGGGGATCCAACTTTTTTTTTTTGTTGTTCCAAAGAATAACACCAGTAGATAGAAATCAAAGGAGGTGTTCTTTCAATAAAGGAAATTCCAGGAAAGATGCTGGGGCATAATTAAAATATAAGCCTTTGTTTCGGGGCCTTTTCTCTCTTTTGCAAGAGGAAGTATACTGGAGGAGCGCGTGTCCTGGCTGGTGAGCTCCAGGTCTCCAGCAAGTGAGGATCTGTCTACACTGTGGCACATCTCAGGGAAGGCTTGGAGGGCATCCTGCCCGGAGCCCCTCCTGACTTAACACTCATCACAACGTAATGAGTGTTATTACTTCCTCGTGTGGCCTGTGGGCTTTGTTAATTAAAGAATGGAAAGGTACAGAGTTCCAACCTTTTGCTTTTAATTAATCAAAAGATGTGTTTTCCATCTTCCTGTTGCCAGGCAGCGAAGTATTTAGTGTGCCTTCCAAGACCCAGAGGAGTCTGGTGAAAAAGTTCAGCTGTTGCTTTGAGGTTACGTAGCCGGCACAGCAGAGGTCTGGCTGTCCTTTTCCTTTGATATTTCCCATCGGTGGTAACGGCCAGACAGATGCCTACAATACGATAGTATTTGGGGGAAAAAAAAAAAGTTGCCCCATATCATCGTGCCAGCATAAGTCTGCATCTTAACGTTCCTTGGCTACTTACCCAAGGACTAGGCATTCAATCCCAGGATTGGAGCAGCTTGTCACGCCAGAGTCTCTGTTCTTTGTCACATTCGACTGTCTTCCTGTTTGTCTGACTTACAAAAACGTCTAATGTTGGGTCACGTCTCCATGTTCAAATAGTCTCCACGCTTTCAATGGAAATAGTCTACCCAGAGGGGAAACACAACAGCATGTTGATAAGGCAGCCTCTCAGGGAGTCAGGAGGACGCTGGCACTCCCTTCCGGAGGGAAGGTGGAAACAGCCTGAGTAGAGAATTGGCAAATGGTGCAGAGCTGATGTGCCAGGCCCGTGGCATCCATATTGGCTGGAGCCTAGACCTCTGCCTCAAGGAGGTGCCTGGGGGCTCTGTCAGTTCTACAGGAGAGAGGACTGTTGCCACTTAGTGACGTCACCCCCGTGGAATTGAGAGTAGACAAAATTCCCACTGGGAAAACTGACCACTCGGCGATTGAAAGAGATGCAGTGGTCCAAAGCCAAAATGGTCCCCTTCCTTCATAAAAGCCCAAGTCTTTATAGAATGATGTCTCTAAGACGACCTAGGAGGAGAGGTAGGGGACAGAGGGTCAGGGGTCTCCATCATCCCTTCTTCCAGCCTCCCATCAAAGTGGATAGAGAGGAGGAGCCAGCCATGTTCCTGTCCTCTGAATAAATATTCTGGCTCCCATAGGATCAGAGACCTTTCTCTCCAGAGCCCAGAGCCTGACTGAAGCATCTGGGTGTGTTTACAGAGAGCCTCTGGGAGGAGCTAGATAGAAATAGGTACAGAGAGAAGTACCTTAAATGGGCCCTGTTGGAAGCCTGTGGCCCTTTGGTAGAGTCTATGGAGCCCTTGGTCAGGATAATGGCTTAAAACATGAAAAATAAAGGATATCACAGAAAATCTATATCAAAGTATAGTTGGCAACATATTAAAATACAACAAATGTGTTCTGCTAGCCCATGGGATTCTTCATTGGTACATTAAGTAAGCAGACACTGATCAGGGAATGCTGGAAAGCAACACGGATATTTGGTATATTTGGTTCAAACTCGGTGTTTGGTATTTAGATCACCAAAGCAGAGAGCTATTTGGTTTCTGAAGAGCTACGTCACTGAACACCCCACAGCTAGGCGGCCTTTGATCCCTGAACTTGATCTGTGGGTTTGGTTGTTATTGGAACTTATTGTTATCCTAAGTCATTCCAGGTAATGATAAGCCACGGCAGGAGCTTGAGACGTCTGAAACAACTGTAATTTGACATCAAAGTATACGTGGTTTCCTTTAGCGACAAAGTCACTTATCCCACTCACATGTCGGCGGCAGGCGTCTGTGGTCAACGGCCCCAAATTTCACCTCTCCTGTGTTTCAGCTTTTGTTTTGGTTCGTTTGTTTGTTTTCAGAATTTTATTCTTTTAGAACCATTTTAGGTTCATAGCACTTTTGAGAGGTAAATATTACATATTCCCTGACCCCCCACACACAGCCACATAAACATACAGCCTCCCCATTATCAATACCTCCCACTAGGGGGATACATTTGGTGCATCTGATGAGCCCACATCACATCGACACATCATTATTCCCCATCTATTCCTCAGTCCATCATTTACATTAGGATTCATTCTTGGTGCTCTATAGTAGATGGATTTGGACCAATGCATGCATCCCTCATTAGAGGATCCTACAGAGCCATTTTCCTATCCTGAATGTCCTCTGTGCTATACCACCCTCTTCTGTCTGCTGGCAACTACTAAACTTTTTCCTTTCTCTGGATTGTATGTGTTGCCCTTGCCATGATGGATTTTACTTTATGACTATGCGGTTCCTCTCACGAAACACGAAATGTCCTCTCCCACCCCCAGGGTCCATAGTCAGCCATGTGACTTGCTCTGGACAGAAGAATATGGGCAGTAGTGGCCATGGGACAGTACTGAACCCGGACCTTTAGACACCTTGAGGGCCTTCACACTCTCAGTATGCTTCCCTTTCCTTGAGGAAAGTGTGTCCATACTAGTCCACTGGTCTAAGGAGGAGGAGAAACACTTGGCAGAAAACTGCTCAGTGGATCTACAAAACCATAGCAAAAGGCAAAGCCAGCCCACTGAGCTCACGCTGCAAGAGACGAGCCACCAATGTTTGGTGGAGATCGGCCACAGCATTCCAGCTGGCCCACAGGGAGAAATGCGGCCGCTGTGTGCATTGAGACTTTTGTGGGTCTTTAAAAGTAGCATCAGCTAATGGATGCACTGAATTTTGCAAGTTAAATAAATGTTCAATTTCAGTTAGATCCTGTGCAGTCTGGTTAGAAGTTCATAATTATCAGTGTTTTCCCATCCAAATTTATGATCCTCACTATAGCAGAGTCGGGATATTCACAGCTTGAACATTCAGGCTCTGGGCCAATTTACCTAAAATGTTTTTGATTTTATTCATTCCATGGACCCAAACATCCATAAACTAAATTGTCCATACATAAATGCAAAATCTAGAGATACTCCGGTGTCATGGTAGTCATCTTCTCATCTTGGTGGGTCACTCAGGCAATTCTTGTGTAGGCAGAAGTCAACGTAAGGCCACACCCTTATTTTGGCAACATCAAAACAGATTTCTAGCCGGCAGTGGTGGCACATGCCTTTAATCCCAGCACTCGGGAGGCAGAGCCAGGCAGATCTCTATGGGTTTGAGGCCAGCCTGGTCTACAGAGTGAGATCCAGGACAGGCTCCAAAACTACAGAGAAACTCTGTCTCAAAAAACCAAGAGAGGGAGAAAGAGAGAGAGAGAGAGAGAGAGAGAGAGAGAGAGAGAGAGAGAGAGAATATCAATAGAAAAAAACATATTAATAATCACCACATGCTAAGTCATTCATAGGGATGGAGCAGCAGGTTGTGTGCAGTTAGCCAAGCAAATTTAAAAAGTGCCTTTCAGGGAGGAGAAACTGAGCACTGAGTTCTCCATGAAAGTCCACTTGAAGATGGGAGTGTGCTGCACACACGTGACCCCAGTGCTTGGGTGGCTGAGACAGGAGAATCATGGAGTCCAAGTCTGGACTACAGAGTGAGACTCAGTGGCTCAACTCTGAACCAACCTGAGACCCAACTAACTACTTTATCCTCAGCTGTCTGAAAAAAGAATTCTTTCTCTCTAGATCTAAAGTACCGGAAATTCCTGGAGGTATCACAGCAATATTCCTGGGAGCTGAGGGAAGCATCAAAACCAAATGGGATGAATGTCAAGATGGCAACAAAAAGACTCATTAAACCCATGCTGTTGATAGAGTAGATTTGAATGTGCTTATAAAGTATGTTAATTTTTTTGTCTAGATATGTAACTTAGTTGAGTGTTAAAGTACAAAATAATTATGGTTATTACTGCTCAGACAAAATAAAGAAAAAAATAACAAGCCTGAGTGATAAGAATTCATCACTACTTCTCCCTGAACATGACCCAATTCTTCCCGGGCCTCTTCCTGGATACTGACTGAGACTGCCCAAGCCATTCTTTTTCCGTTCAAGGAAGTGTCCTGTTTAGTTTTTTTTTTTTTTTTTTTAAATGCTCCAATCCCACAAAGATATCGTCTTACTCATATCCAGGAAGAGCCTTCCACACTAGACTTTCCACAGTTTCTAAACTGAGTTGCCTGCTTTAAATATCATTGTGTGTACATCTACAAAATGATCCAGCAGTGCTACACAATGGTCAACCGTTACTTCCCCACCCCACCCCCTTCAATTTGGTGTAAAAATCAGGCCTCTTAGACCAGTGAGATGACTCGGTGGGTAAGAACACTTGTCATATAAGCTTCATGACCTGAGTTCATTCCTTGGAACCCATGGTAGAAAAAGATAATTGATTTCTAAAAGTGTCCTCTGACCTACACACACACACACACAAAATCAAGTACCTTTTAAAAAAATAAAATCTGGCCCTCCAGAACAAACACTTAAACCACAAGAAATGTATATGCTAAACATAAACAATTTCCAGGCATACAACACTTTAAAACCAAGTTTGAGGGTGGGGTATATACCTCATCAAGATCCCACTACAAATACAATCAAATAAAATGACCCGGCAAAGTTAAAACACCTGCCTCAGACTTCCACTGCAGCCACTCAGATAAAACTTTGAGACAAGCAAAAACACTTCAAATGCACCTGCACACTGTGTGTGTGTGTGTGTGTGTGTGTGTGTGTGTGTGTGTGTGTGTGTGTGTGTGTTATTCTGAGGCAAACAATTGCTTCCAAACACTGGTGCTAAGTAGAGAGAACCAGATGGAGATCTTGGAGTTCAGGGAACCCCCCCAGAGGAGAGGAAAGAAGATTGTCGGAGATAGAGGGGTCAAGCACACCAGGAGAATACAGCCATCAGAAACAACTAAGCAGGGCTCATAGAGACTCCAGTGGCAATCACAGAGCCCACATGGGTCTGCACCAGGTCCTCTGCATACATGTTATGGTTGTTAGCTTGTGTTTTTGTGAGACTCCTAACAGTGGGAGTGGGGGACTCGTTTGCCTGCTCTTGGGACCCTTTTCCTCCTACTGGGTTGCCTTGTCCAGGCTTGATGTGAGGATATGTGCCTAGTCTTACTGTACTTTCTCACGCCATATTAGGTGGATATCCCTGGGAGGCCTGCTCTTTACTGAAAGGAAACAAAGGGGGTGTGGATCTGGAGAGAAGGGGGGGTGGCAGGGAGGGTGAGGGGAGAAATGTGGCTTGGATGTATTGTATGAGAGAATAATAAGTTTTTTAAAAAGTAGAAGGGACAGAGAAAAACATTCCCTTGGGAAATCACTCATACAAGCCAGTCATATAAAAATGAGCACAAATTCATCCCAACTGGGTGCTCTAAGAACCTCAAAGTAAAAATTTAGTTTACGGGGGACCAGGCTTTTAGTGCCCTCAGTTAGGAGATAGCAAGCATAAACTCACGTTGGAAGAACCTCAGAGATGTTCACCCTATAAAACCCAGGCAACTTCCAGTAAGAACAAAACAAAACAAACAAACAAATAAATAACCCACAAGACTAAGGAACCACAGACCACAGACCAAGACCTCAGTGACCCCAGATACCACAGTCACAAGAATCACAACATCAAAAAAAACATATTCAACAGTTTTTAGTAAATAGAACACTCTGGAAAGTATGATTCTGAGAGAAATAAAACAGAGCTTCTACAGATGGAAATCTCAGTAGTTGAAATTAATTCAATAAATGGATTCAGTGTCTACAACACACAAGTACAGGGAGAAAAGAGTAATGACTTGGGAACAAGAACTGAAGAAATGATCTAAAATTCAATCTGAAGATGAGAATTTTAAAAAAAACAAAATGGGCAATTGAGAGAACCTTCCAGCCTTAGCGGGGAGATTCTAGACCTGGCTGTTATTCAGATATGGGAATGAAAACAAATTCTCAGGCATGGGAGGTCTTGAAGGATGGTCACACTGACTCACCCTAGGACCGGCTTTTAAAGAGGTATCACAGGGAAGAGCTGAGGCAGAGGTATTTAAAGACCCTGGTTGTGTTAAGAAAGATATTTCACCGAGGAGTTCAACCCTTTGATTCCGATTTCACTGAAATTTTTAAAGGGGATTTTAAATTGGAAAGGAAGCAGCCACCACACACACGGTGACGTGGTATTTTAACATCTCCCCAGCCCTCATCTCTTTATCACCCTCCCACTGAGCCCCTGCCCAATAAGTCCTCCCATCTTCTTGTCTTTGAAGTGGACACACACCATAGCCCAGGCTGACTCGGAACTCAGTATGTAGTCCAGGCTGACCCTCCTACCTCAGCCTCCTAAATGCTGGGGTTACAGGCATGTGGCCACACCCAGCTTCATAATTAAATTTCTGGATATTGTTGACTATATGTAGGGTTGAGGTGGGGAAAAGCAGGGAGACTGTTTAAAGAGTTTTAGAGTGTGTAGACTTCTCATCTTGTTGGAGGAAGATAGAAAGGAAGAAGAATTAAAGAGTCAGAATTCAAAATGAATGTGGAAAAAATAGAGCTGGTTGAAACAACAAAGTAATGGGAAAACTGCAATGATTTCTGTGTAAGTAGACTAACACACCAGCTCAAAGGCAGAAGCTGATATGTGTGTCTCTCTGTGTATGTGTGTTAGTGTCTGTGTATATGTGTCTGTGTGTCTATGTGTGTGTGTATGTCTATGTGTGTATGTATGTGTGTATGGATATGTGACTGTACGCATGTGTGTGTATATGTGTATATGTGTTAGTGTGTGTGTATATGTCTCTGTGTGTAGGTCTTTGTGTGTCTATGTGTCTGTGTGTATATATGTGTGAGTATATGTATGTCTGTCTGTATGTCCATGCGGGTGTGTGTGTATGTCTGTGTGTACAGATATGTGACTGTGTGTATGTGTGTTACTGTGTGTGTATATGTATATGAGTGTGTGTGTGTGTGTGTGTGTGTGTGTGTTGTTTGGAAGAGATACACCTTTTCTTCATCCTAGAAGACAGTCTGCTCTCTCTGCCCCTCACTCTGCGTGCAGGTGTGGAAAGGTTTCCTAATCATTCAGCACAACACTTTCCTCTGACTCGTACAATGGTCCCAGGGGAGTATGCATGCTGGATCTCACAACTGCCCCTCCTGTGCTCACAGAACCCACATGGCCAGCCATCCTGCGGACACAGCCCCGCAGAGCGGCCTGACTTCACAGAGAAGGGGGAATTCTTTCTCAGACTCTCCCAGTAGCCTTCCCAACAGCTTCCATTGGGGAGGTTTTCCCTTGTTCGTGTCTGGACACTAGGTGATACAGACGGACTCGAGATGGTGACCTGTCAGCATCTCTAACAGATAGATCTGTGAAGACACAGTGTTTGGTAACTAAATACTCACAGAGAGCGAGGAGAGGGACCTCTGAAAATAAAAACTAAAAAAAAATTAACAGTAAAGAAATGTCTGCGACAGGGACACAAATAAGAAGGGGGCTGTTTCCCACGGTGCCTGCAGAGACAGTAATCTATGGTTCCTAGAAAGGGTCTAGCCTGCAGAACGCGTTTCCTGAACTTTTCTTCCTCCCTTTTTCTGGGGCACATGAACTTTTCCTCTGATTTCCGTCTTTTGTCTGCTCATTTATTAGTTTAAAGGAGTGAAAACACAGAGTTTTAGCTAGCTGCTGAGAAAGTCTACCCAGAGCTGACAACCCACAGTGACCCCCTAACAGCTACCAGCCCAATGTCTCAACTCCACAAAGAGCGTTCCAGCCTGCAGAGAAGCTGAACAGGGCAGGAGGTCCACCCAGCAGTTACATTCTCCACACCACTGCCAGTCATTTATCCTCAACAGTCAATGTGGTGCCTCAGCAGAATTTACACTTAATTTTTTTTTTTTTAAATTTTAGGTTCGTTATGTAGTTAAAGTGATTGCAAAGAGATATTTTGGAATGACAGATGAGAGTCCTGTAATGCATACGCACACACATCATTTTCTGGAGAGACTAGCATGCTTAACCCCGAGCATACGGTACGCCGTGCGTCAAACGATAGAGATGTAAAGAATCTTCCTATTCCCCTTTGGGAGGTTGGTTTCCTTACAAGAATAATAGCAAATAGCACTTAAAGCTCACTGACGCTCACCAGAAGCCAAACACTCCGCTTTGCGCTATGCATTGATTAAATTAGTCTAATTGATTTAAGTGAATTTAATTGGAATGAAGACACTGAGATACCAAGATTAAGCAACTTGTTCACAATCACAAACATTGTAAACCCAAGCAGCTTCACACCGAGGTCCATTCTCTCAAGCACGTAGTAATAGGAGCTCTGCTGCAGGACGCTCCTGAACTGGATGGTGGGGTCTCCAAATGCAGTGCTCAGTTCTGCGTCCCTCTTCGGCCCCACACACCTGGGAAATATTTACGATCCAGCATTTCTACTTACTCTCCTTTCTTCCTTCTCTACTGACGCGAGCTCGATGTGCCTTTAAAAAGTAAGACACACTCATCTGCACACACATGCCACACACACTGTCCCCCTTTGAGTCAGCAGCTCTTGTTCACTGAGGGGACTTTCTCTCCTGACCAACCTTCTTAGCATGTGTTGGATGAAGTCTTTGAAGCGATTATGAAGTAATTCAGCTCCCAAGAGACGGACAGAAATCCATATTCATCCTCTCCTTTGACACTAGAAATGAGCATGACACTTGCTTTCCTTAATTTTAATAGAGCTAGAGTGTGTTGTGGGTTGATGAGGCCTACCTCCGCCACCACTTCAAGGTCCCACATCATTTCTGTCATAGTCTCCCAAAGTGGCCATGTCTCTCTTGTTCTTTCTGATCACACTACAACATCGCAATTTGCCAGGAAAGTTGAAGAGTTGGATTAAGCACTGTACTTCTTGAGGAGCAGAGAAGGAAGAAAGGATCTCAAGAGCCCCTTTGGAGACCCGACCCATCATTCTCAGGCACTGATAACAACACAGACATTAGAATAACCCACACCATCACCCGAATTCTACCACCCATTCTTGAGTTACTGAATCTAAACAATTTCCAGACATGACAACAAATTTTTTTTAAAAAATGAATCATTCCAATACAGTGTGTTAAAACCTACATTACTCCATAGATGGCTAATGGAGAGGCTTGGACAGGAAAGAGGTGTTGATCTCAGCACAGGTCACTAGAGCAGAGAATCTAGACAGTACATGCATGGTGCAGAGCACAGAGGTACTGCCCGTCACTTCCGGGATGAGACTGAGAAGCAGAAAGGAACACATGGGCTTCTGGGGAAGAACCAACTGCAGTGAGACAATTTCCAGTGGGACAATATTGAACCACATGATGCTCGTCACTCTTATTGCTCACTGAACGCTCAGCTCAATAAATAAATACGGCTGATTATTGGCTCAATATGAGAACGTCCATTAAGATGACCACAAAGGAGTAGTGATGCCTGCTTCTAAAAGACAAGAGGGTAGGACCAGAACTGCTTTCCAGGGACAGGTCATTCATGGGTAACATGAACAATAATAAAAATAATAATTTTCAACTCTTTGAAATTTTCTTCCATTTCTCACTTTACATGTATTCCCTCCTTTCTGTCTCCTCTACATCTTTATTCTCTTTTTATATTTTAAAATATTTGATTGACAAGTAAAAGTTATGGCCATATTTAAGGTGCACAGTGTGATTTGATGCACTGTGTTATGATTATTACAGTCAGAATGTGAGACTCATTATGATCCACTGTCAGCATTTGTGTGTGTGTGTGTGTGTGTGTGTTTTGTGATGAAACACTTAAAATCTGCTCTCAGCAAATTTCAAATTGACAATGTGGTATTATTGTCACGTGAAAACAAACAATACTTACACATCCACTTACCACCCACATTCATGCATGGACTCCATACTCAAATGTGGTTCTGGGCTCCTGAGGGCAAGAACTCTGTCTTTTAGACATTGTTTTGATTGCTTTTTTTTTTTTCTTTTGCACTTGGGATGAGACCCAGAGCCTCACACAGGCTGGGCACTCTGTTACTGAGCTACATCCCTGGACCCACAAATACTGTCTTCTTCATTTTGGTGTGCTCAGTCCCCAGAACCCTGCTTAAAACAGTCCATTTATGATTCTTCAAGTACACAGAAGGAAAAAAAAAAAGAGAACAAAACAAACATCATAAGGACTTGAATACAGCATTTAAGTCTGTGCAAAGGACAGCCACAAACAGCTGGATGGGGTGGGGGTTGGAGAGCAGGACCATGTACTTAAAGGTGCTGGCTGAGTCCTGAGGCACCTCAGTTACAGTGACGTATTCTATAAACAAGGTAGTGGAATGCCAGTAGTACATCAGAAAACGGCCCTTGACTGAGAAACCAGATGTCTGGGGGTCTAATAAACTCAGCTTTCTGCAGTTGAGAGAAAAGAGTAGAGGAAGAGAGCCCATAGTGACAGGTCCCTCACCACGAGGCAGGTGGCAAAGCCCTTAGATGTTGAGATAGTCTTCCTGTGACTCTTTTTCGGTCCCCGGAGTCCCTGAACAGGGTCACCTCGGTCATTGCAACTCAAGGGGCTTTGGATGCTTCCTGTGTTTGATGTAAGCTGGAACTACATCAAATAGCCGTGATAAAAAATTCATCTACAGGGTTTCATCTAACCGGGGCTCTTTGTATTTCCGAGGAAGGGCAGAATGAAAAGCAGGCTTCCTCCGCTGTCATTGCAGTTACTTATTCAGACGTTTCCCATTTGCGACATGAATTTTAATCGGAGTCTATCATATGAAACCACACTCAGGTTGGGGACACGTGGTCTGACCAGTGTTTTCTGTTCCGGAAAGGCCTGATTCCAAAGCACTGAAGAAAGAAGGAAACAAAACGTTGGTTGTCACTAAGAGAAACTCAGGCGTGATAGGCCCTGGAAGCTTTGATCATACATTGACGTTTGACGGACTCTTCCCGAGTCCAAGGCAAACAATGGGTTTTGAATGAAAGCGTTAGAAAAGATTGAGTTCGGTCCCGGCGGTAAGATGGCGGCGACCTCGGAGTGCGATGTGGTAACGGCGGGGACCGAACCTGAACTGCTGGAGGACGAAGAAGCCAAGAGGGGCACAGAATCCTTCAAGGAACAACAAGGACTACAGTGAAGCTTATAACTATTACACAAAAGCCATAGATACGTGCCTCCAAAATGCAAGCTATTATGGTAATCGGGCAGCCACATGGATGATGTTTGGACGGTTCCGGGAAGCTCTCGGAGATGCACGGCAGTCGGTGAGACTGGATGACAGTTTTGTCCGGGGACACCTCCGAGAGAAGGAAAATGCCACTTCTCACTTGGGAATGCAAGGGCAGCATGTCGCAGTTTCCAAAGAGCCCTAGAACAGGATCATAAAAATGCCCAGGCACAACAGGAGTTCAAGAACGCCAATGCGGTCGTGGAGTATGAGAAAATAGCAGAAGTGGATTTCGAAAAATGAGATTTCCGGAAGGTTGTTTTCTGCATGGACCCTGCCCTAGAATCCGCCCCTGCCTGTCATTGATACAAAATCCTCAAAGCAGAATGTTTAGCAATGCTGGGTTGATACCCAGAAGCACAGTTTGTGGCCAGTGACATTTTGTGCATGGATTCCACCAAGGCCGATGCTCTGTATGTCCCTGGTCTTGGCCTTTATTATGAAGATTGTATTGAGAAGGCCGTTCTGTTTTTTGTGCAGGCTCTCTGGATGGCTCCTGACCACGAGAAGGCTTGTGCTGCTTGCAGAAATGCCAAGGCCCTGAAAGCCAAGAAAGAAGACGGGTATAACGCAATTTAAGGAAGGAAATTACAAGCTAGCATATGAACTGTACACAGAAGCCTTGAGAATAGTCCCCAACAACATAAAAACAAATGCTGAACTCTGCTGTAATCGGGGTGCGGTTAACTCTAAGCTTAGGAAACTAGATGATGCCATAGATGACTGTACAAATGTGATGAAGCTCCATGACACCTCATAAAAGCCTGTTTGAGAAGAGCTCAGTGTTACATCGACACAGAGCAGTATGAAGAAGCTGGACGGGACCAGGAAAAAGTGTATCAGATGGAGAAAACAAAAGAACACGAACAGCTCCTTAAGAATGCACAGCTGGAACTGAAGGAGAGCAAGAGGAAAGATTACTACAAGATCCTGGGAGTTGACAAGAATGCCTCTGAGGACAAGATCAAGAAAGCTTACCGGAAACGGACCCTGATGCACCATCCAGATCGGCACAGTGGGGCCAGCGCCGAGGTTCAGAAGGAGGAAGAAAAGAAGTTCAAGGAAGTAGGAGAGGCCTTTACCATCTTCTCTGATCCCAAGAAAAGGACTCGTTACAACAGTGGGCAGGACCTGGATGAGGAGGGCATGAACATAGGCGATGTTGATGCAAACAACATCTTCAAGGCATTCTTCGGTGGCCCTGGGGGCTTCAGCTTTGAAGCATCTGGCCCAGGGAATTTCTTCTTTCAGTTTGGATAATGAAGGGCAACTACTCAGAACCCAGAAAATGCAGACTTGCTCAGTTTAACCATGAATGTGGACGGTTCACCTCCTCCATCATGTCCCCGTGTACTTGGAGCAGTTTCATTTTCTCATTTGGGTGCCCCGTGTCTGTATGAGTGGGGTGAAGGAAAGGGAGCCAGCGTTGAGGACTGGGGAGGGGAGAGAAGCCAGGGGTAGACAGGGAGGCAGCTTGTGAGTTTTTGTTGTATTGTTTAACTTTGTGAAAAAAGAAAATTAAGCAGGGCGGTGGTGGCGCACGCCTTTAATCCCAGCACTGGGGAGGCAGAGCCAGGTGGATCTCTGTGAGTTCGAGGCCAGCCTGGGCTACCGAGTGAGTTCCAGGAAAAGGCGCAAAGCTACACAGAGAAACCCTGTTTTGAAAAACCAAAAAAAAAAAAAAAAATTAAAAAAAGAAAAGAAAAGATTGAGTTCAGAAATCATGAAAGTGTGGAGTATTTTGCAAACACCGATGAGTAAGATTTACATAGTCATTGCCCATGGAACTCAGATTTTTTCTAGAAGGCTATAAAAATTCTGTTTCTTTTGCTTTCAGATAGAGGCTGAGAACCAAAGGAAAGCGAGGTGGGCACAGCAATTGTAAGAGCTTTGCTATTGTTTGTCAGTTCCTATGGAGTTGGTGTTATTTCTTAACTATTTGGGAAATTTTATTAGGTAAACTATCTGGGCGTAGATATTTTAAATTATAGTTTAAATTTAAATTTCAAATTATAAATATAATGTCTGTAACACATACAGAACCATACAATACCCTATCTACCAAAAAAAAATGTGGTTTTAGTGGAACTATTTCAATTTCATCTAAGTTGTTGGCCAGTATAACATTAACTGTGATAGCTACTTGTTATTGCTCTAAACTGTAGGGTCTCTAATAATGCTTCATTTTTACTCTTGCTATTGGTGATTTGCATTTTATCTCCTTTTAAAAATCATAATTTCAAATATATTTACTTTTTAACTTATTTATAGTCCATGGTTTTGTTTTTGCTGTTGTTTTTTTTCTTTTTTTTTCACTGAATGAATGTTTTGGTAACTCTTCATTTTTTTTTAATTGTATTCCTTTCCGCTCTTCATTACATCTTGTCTTCTACTTTTTACCTAAATTCCCTTCCCCTTCATAGCTCCTTAAGAATACTTGATTCACTATCATTTATCAAAAATACGTTTTTACTGAGCATGGGGAGGCATACCTTTGATCCTAGCACTCGAGAGACAGAGGTCAATTTGCAGCCAGCCTGGCTTATAGAGTGAGTTGCAGGCCAGCCAAGTTGAATAAATGGACTTTGTCTCAAAAGGATTTTTTTCCTCCTCTTCCTGTGACTCCTTTTTTGAAATGCATTGTTTAATTTCCAAATACTTGATAACTTTTCTAGATGTCCTTTTGATTGTTTTCTATCATGTCCCAAGAACACCGTCTGGACAAATTCTGTCTTTTTTAAATATTGCTTTTCCATGACTTAGTACCTGTTCTGTCTTAACACTTAGTACATGCAAACAGTCTAGGTATGCTTGAAAATAACAAGCACTCAAAACAACAATAAACACAATAGAAAGTATCATGTAGTTGTTGGGCATAGTGCTATATAAAACCTATTAACATTATGGATGATAGTGCAGTTCATATTTCCTATGCACTTTCTAACTTCTTGTCTGTTCATCTCTTATAAAGAGTACAGGAGACTGGCTGGAGAGATGGCTCAGAGGTTAAGAACATTGGCTGCTCTTCTAGAGGTCCCGAGTTCACTTTCCAGCAACCACATGGTGGCTCACAACCACCTAAAATGAGATCTGGTGCCCTCTTCTGGCACACAGGCATACATGCAGGACGAATACTGTATACATCTTAAATATATGATGCAGGGGGCAGAGGCAGGTGGGTCCCTGTGAGTTTGCGGCCAGCCTGATCTATAGAGCAAGTTCTAGGTCTACTTAGAGAGACCCTGTGTCCAAAAAAGCCAACAAAAAAGAATATATTATAATCCAACCACAATTGTGAGCTTGGGTATCTGTCCATTTTGTTCATGTATTTTAAAGCAGAATATACATTTAGAATTATTGTCTCTTTTATGCTTCCCTTCCTTTCATTATGAGATGTCCTCATTCACTTGACAATATTTCTTGCTCAGAACTTCCTGATCCAAACAATCTGCTTTTAATTATAGATACACCACTCGTCTGTCTTCAAGTTCACTGATTTTTGCTTCTGTAACATTTGATCTAATGCTAAGCCAATATGTTGACTTTCAATTCAAACACTTTATTTTTCAATTAAAAATTTTCTATTTTGGTGGGGGTTTTGTTTTTGTTTGGTTTGGGTTTTTTTTTGTTGGTAGTAAGGGGCGTTGCTTGGTTTTGTTTATTGTTTTTTATGTTTTGTTTCTATTTTTCTCTTTTTTTCTCTAAAGTACCCTGTCTTTAAAAAACAAACAAACAAACAAACTTGTGCTTTCTGGCACCATTTGTTTTACCTTCTCAATCATCATCTGGAAAGGAGGCATTTAAAGTAACATGTTAAAATGTCTCTCTACTCTGTATCACAAAGCAGGTGCACGCTGTTCTCACAGTTCTGACACTCACAGAGGTCTGACACAACGCTGCCCTCACAGCGCTGCTCTCCATCTCTAGTACTAGAGGGACAGCCTATAATGCACTCACTGAGACCTTTCTCTACTCTCCCAGCAGGATGCCCAGGGGTGATATGACGTAACTCTGTAAAGAAACGTCCTCTCAGATAGGATTTCCCTTTGGCAGCGGCCCATTTCTAAGTGTGCACTCTCTTCATGAAAGTCGTTTATCTTTTCTCTCACTCTGTTCGTTTTCCCAGCAAAAGCTAAAATCACAGTTGCTTCGACATCCTGTCTGCTAGTTCCAATAGCAATATAGTCTCTGGATCTGTTTCCAATGACTTCTTTTTCTAGATTTCATTTCTCCATCTCTTACCGGCTTCCTAACACTTCCCATAGCTCAACACCTTACACCAAAGAGCAGCAGTGGCTGAAGTCTGACATTTAGGAGTTTAGTTGTTTGTTTTACCAGAGGGTACATGCAACCCTTTCCTCCCTCTAGCAATCACTGAAGTATACTGATCATTGACATTTCTCTTAAAGTCCAGTGAGCTGGATCTGGGTTGTAACATGAAATCATGTTCAGTTAGTCTGGTTCTCAACTTTCCAGTCACGGCCTTTGGGTGATGCCAGTCGCTGAAGTTGGAGGAGGTTGGCTTCCACCTCCTTTGTCATTGGTTTATCCTTGGATCTGTCTCCACGAAGGGTCCTGGAGTCCACCGTCACAGGAAGGCAGAGGATGGAGCAATTTCTCTCCGCTCAAAGGTCCTTCGTCCACGGTTTCTGAGATGAACTTACAGTGCAGGACAAGACTTGCTGAGCCTAGGCGTTGGCCATACCATCAATGCTTTTTCAGCTCTGTTCATCCTGATGATGCCCCTTGGCACAAGGTGTGGTTCATTTACCCTGTGAATTTTTCTGTCATCCCTCCCCTTAGCTAGACCAGGAAGCTGCCCCAGGTGCAGAGGGAGCCCTTGGTCCTGTTCCTTCATACAAAGTCATTTCTGTCCTTTTAACAACAGCTAATGTCCCTGCTGCTTTTATGTTACTGACACAAGCTAGAGTCATCAGAGAGGAAGGAGCCTCAGCTGAGGAAATGCCTCCATGAGCTCCAGCTATAATGCATTGTTTTTAAATTATTGATTGGGGGGGACGGGGGAGGGCCCAGCACATGGTGGGTGGTGCCACCCCTGGGCTGATGGTCCTGGGTTCTATAAGAAAGCAGACTGAGCAAGCCATGGGAAGCAAGTCAGTAAGCAGCACCCCTCCATGGCCTCTGCATCAGCTCCTGCCTCCAGGTTCCTGCCCTGCTTAAGTTCCTGTCTTGACTTCATTTGGTGATGAACAGCAATGTTGAAGTGTAAGCTAAATAAACCCTTTCCTCTTCAACTTGCTTTTTGGTCATGGTGTTTTGTCTCAGCAATAGAAACCCTAGCTAAGACATCTAGGAAATGTTGTTCAACCAACAAATGGGTAATGGCAATGTGGTACATATACATTATGGACTACTGTTCAGCTGTAAAGAAAAATGAAATCGGAAACTTTGCAGGTAAATGGCTGGAACTAGTGAAGACCCTGTGGAGTGAGATAGCCCACATCCACAAAGACCAACATCTCTTCCATCTCAGGCTCCTAGCTTCAGGCTTTAGATGTGAGTACATAGCCTGGAGTAACTGCAGGAACCAGGAAAGGTACATATGATCTGATCTGATCTGAAAAATGGGGAAAAAATGGGTTGGCTTTAATAGGGGAAGGGAAGGGAAATAAATATATAAGACAAATGAAAAAGGTGAAATCACAGTAAAGATGACAGAAAAAGTCATGAGGAATCATACTATTAATAAACTACCCTTAAAAAAACTAAAATACATATAAATCTTTGTATAAATATACGTATAGAGTTTAAATAAAATTTTCTCATCTGGGCTGACATGCTCCCCCTAAGAGTCAAAGGCCGCATAACAAAACCCCAACATCAGACATGAGAAGCCCTGTTGGTCAGGGCTGTCCCAGAGACTCCCAAAACATTATGGACTTCTGTCCTTAGTTGTACCTGCAGAGACGGAAGGTAAGTCACTGTTGCTGAAGACATGCACTTTAAAAAAAAAAAAAAAACAGCCGGGCGATGGTGGCGCACGCCTTTAATCCCAGCACTCGGGAGGCAGAGCCAGGCGGATCTCTGTGAGTTCGAGGCCAGCCTGGACCAAGTGAGTTCCAGGAGAGGCGCAAAGCTACACAGAGAAACCCTGTCTCGGAAAAACCAAAAAAAAAAAAAAAAAAAAAAAAACAACCCAAGACTCATGAGCTGACCTAAAAGTCTCCTCACTGAGGAGTAGTTTTCATGGTGCCAGGCAAGCTCCCAAAGGAGAAATCAGCGTTCCTAGCCATACTATGACACCTATAAATCATAACAGTGACCAGCATGGCACAGGACTCTAAGGATGCAGTAGTGGTGCACATACCTTGGCAGCAACCAACAGTTTTCTAATTGGACTTAAAGTCCGTTCAACAAGAGGGAAATTACGTTTGGTAGCAGTAACCTAGCCAACTGCCTAGGGCTTGTAAAGTCATGGACCTTAGAGGAGAACCTACAGCCACCACTTCACTAAACCATCATAAGCCCTGACTATACTCTAAATATTTGTCCTTTTACCCACAGATAAGTGCTGTGGGATGGTCTATATGTCAAATGTGTTGCTGATTGGTCAATGAATAAATCACTGATTGGCCCGTGGCCAGGCAGGAAGTATAGGCGGGACAGAGAGGAGAATTGAGAGAACAAGAAGCTGGGTGGACGAGACACTGCCAGCCGCCATGATGACAAGCCGCATGTGAAGATGCTGGTAAGCCACGAGCCATGTGGCAAGGTATAGATTAATAGAAATGGATTAATTTAAGCTGTAAGAACAGTTAGCAAGAAGCCTGCCACGGCCATACAGTTTGTAACCAATATAAGTCTCTGTGATTACTTGGTCGGGTTTGAGTGGCTGTGGGACTGGCAGGAGAGAGAGATTTGTCCTGACTGTGGGCCAGGCAGGAAAACTCTAGCTACAGATAAGTGTGTTCCTCATCCCCTCATTAAGTAAACTTTGTAGTGATATACTGTGTACCCTAATAAACTCGCCTAAAGATCAGAGAAGCAGAGCAGCCAGCCACTAGTTCTTACCTCTACGAAATCCTCAGCCTCAAGACAGTGAGTTCCTGTTTCCTCACGCCTTATATACGTTTCTCTGCCCAGACATCACTTCTTGGGATTAAAGGCCTGTGTGCTTCCCAGTACTGGGATTAAAGGTGTGTGCCACCACTGCTGGGCTCTGTTTCCAGCGTGGCCTTGAACTCACAGAGATGCCGACGGATCTCTACCTCCCGAGTGATAAGATTAAGGGCCTCTATGTCTAATCAAGTGGCTGGCTTTGTCCTCTGATCCTCAAGCAAGTTTATTAGGGTACACAATATATCACCACAAAAATTCTCTTTGCAGAAGATGGAAACCATTGCAGAAAACCATAACCAATCAAAACGCAGAGTTGTGGAGCCCCATCCCAATGGCTACATCTACAAAACAACTCTCACACCTAAGGCTTAGGGAACATTGCAGAGGAAGAGATGCAAAGATTGTAAGAGCTGGAGGATTAGGGAGCTGGCTCCAAGATTGTGCCTCCCAGTAACGTCAGAAGCTACACACATAAAACCTCCCTAACATGACTGCCTAAGCATGAGCCGAGCAAGAATGACAATTCTGGACATGCTGAAGTGGAGGGGGAGAGCCCATGAGAGCTCGACCCTACACAAAGAACTGTAGGCAGCTACGCTGAGGCAGCACACTAATCGGTTTGCAATACCAAATGGTAAGCACTGAGAACATACATGCAAATAACATTACACAGGCTGAGAAGATGGTATTCATGTATGTAGGAATATACAACTATATGCAAATATGTATGTAACAGTAGTTATTGAAAAAGAGGCCATGGGTCTGTAAAAGAACAAGGAGGAGCATACGGGAGGTTTGAGGGGCGGAAGGGGAATAAGATGTAATTATAATCTCAAAAACTAAAAGAAATATTTTTAAAAAACAATAAAAAAGAACTCTCCTCTCTGGACTCCTGCCAATCAAGCTGCCTTGTACAGACAACAGCTTTCCTTAGCCCCACAGAAAACTTTCTTTTTAAACTTTTCTTGCTTTTTTCCTTGGGAGAAATGGTCTTTTGTTCTCCTCTGATCTCCCCAAAGCAGGAACGCCCACAAAGACTGAGTTCTTAACCATTGTTTTAAACTGATTCCCAGCCATGAAAACAAAACACTAGCAACTCGTGTTTGGGCAAGACAGTAAGGAAATACAATACAGTCACAAAAGAGGGTTGAAGGGCTAGCAAAGAAGTTAAGGAGTTCTGATAGACAGCCCTTTAAGCCTGAACAAAAAGCTCTACAATAATTATTTTAAACTAATTATCCAGAGGATCCTCTTCGCCTCCCAAATATTCGTTTATTCATGGGAACAATCCCACCCATGCTTTCCATGAGGCTGCTCAGTCATTATCTTTCCGTAATGTTCTAATTAATCCTATTCAAATAAGTTAACCGGCAGATGGCACAACTATGCTTTTTTATCTAGGAAAAAAAATGGTTTATAGAAATTTTAAACTGGTTTCTAAATTTTTTTTTCTCCAATTAAGATTCTGGCAACAAACCAACAGAATCCTCTAACACAGTATGAGAAATTTTAGGAATTTTAGCACAAATATCACATGTTCAAGCCTTTTAAAAATTGCAGGTATTATTTATTTATTTTTGTGCATGTGGGCAGAGTGGGGCATGTGTGTGCTACAGGTGTGTGGAGGTCAGGGGCTAACTTGCAGGGCAAGGCTCTCTAATTCCGGTACAAGTTGTCAGGCTTAGTAGCAGGTCCCACCCTGCTAGTCTGGCTCGTGTCTTTGTTGCCACCTAATCTCTTCCAAAGGTGTATCGATCTGCTAAGGGCTAGCATCCTGCATACCGAGGCCGGAGGGGCTCTAATCTAACAGCGTGGACTCCTCTTCTTCCAGTTCTGAAGGCTAGAAGTATAAGATCCAAGTTCTAGCCACTTGGTTTCAGATGATGGCTCTCAATCATATCCGGTAAACTGCCATCTTCTCCTCACGGGACGTTTCCTTAGCATGTGCACATGGAGAAAGAAAACAAAATATAGACCATCTCTTTCTACGCAGATATGAATCCTTTAGGCTCTAGCCTGACCCTATGACCTCAGTGAGCCTTAGAGACTTCGCAGAATGTCCCCACTTTCAAATTCATCCACACTGGAGGTTAGGGCTTCAGCATGAAAATTTGAGAGAGCGCCAAAAGAATCCAGTCTTCAGCAAAAAGTATTCAAGCCTAGCGCGCTGTGGTCCTTGATGTCGTCTTCGATGCCGTTCCCTTTCCCCATTTCCTGATAACTTCTTTCTCTGTGTCTCTCTCACGGACCCACACCCCCCATCCACGTGCATGGCTCTACAGAAAATATCTAGAATTAAGATAAAAAGTTTCAAAGCATGAGCTAGCCACAGCCTAATATGTGAAATGTCAGCCTGTGGTCTGTGGTTTCTGCTTTCATCTCAGAAACACAGATTTATGCTGTTTTAGAGTAACAGTGGTTCAACAACTATAAAACACAATTTCAACAGAAAGTTTTTGGTTTGGCCTTAAAATATAATGTGTGTCAGCTATGTCCAGGGGAAGCTAAATTACTAACCTTCTTCTTCAACTTAGTCACCCGACTCCTAAAAGATCCTTGGAACACCTTCAGTATCAATGCAAACACATTTTTTTGTTTTGTCAAAAACCTCAAAAGTAGCAATACTTTAAAAGACGTCTTCAGTGGCACCAACTGCATCTTGCTCTGGCCCTTCTCATCTTCTCCAGTCAAGGGTTGAGTAAGAGAGTATAATGGCTATGAGTACTGGAGACAGATGAAGGGTTGGAATTCCTGTCACTTACTAGTGACATGATCTTCAGCAAGCTGCATGGGCTGGTTCGTTTCTGTCAACTTAGCACATACGAGAGTCCTCTAGCAAGGGGATCTTAACTGATGGCTCCATTAGATGACTGGTAGGCAAGAAAGTCTAGGTACGGGGCATTTTCTTGATTGATGCTTGATGTGGGAGGGCCCAGCCCACTGTGGGAATTGGTCCTGGGTTGTTTAGAAAGCAAGTTGATCTACAGCCAGCCAGTAAACAGCATTCTCCGTGGTGTCTTTTTTAGTTGTCTCCAGGTTCCTGCCTTGAGTTCCTGCCCTGCCTTCCCTTCATGATGGCCTCTCAGCTATATGCTGATAGAAACCCTCTTCATCCCAAGTTGCTTTTGGTCATGGTTTTTATGACAGCAATGAGAAGCAAAAGCAGGACACTGCATGAGCCTTTAGTGCCTCAGTTTCCTCATTCATGAGCCAAGAATGTATTGAGCAGTAATTGTCCACCAGTCACTCGGCTAAGCACCCTTGTGAAGGACATGTGAGGTCTCCCCCAGAGCCCAAAGCAGGTTTCCCAATACATATTTCAGAATATTATTTTATAGGTGTTAACTACAGGATTCCCAGTTCTGACTGAATAGTAGAATCCCCTGTGAATCTCTCTTTAAAAGAACAAAAAACAGCCGGGCGGTGGTGGTGCACGCCTTTAATCCCAGCACTCGGGAGGCGGAGGCAGGCGGATCTTTGTGAGTTCGAGGCCAGCCTGGTCTACAGAGTGAGATCCAGGAATGGCACAAAGCTACACAGAGAAAGTCTATCTCGAAAAAAAAAAAAAAAGAACAAAAAACAACGTATGCCCAAGTTGAAATACAGCATTTATATGTCAATCGCACTTAAAGAAAATAGTCTGGTATATTGTTAAGAGTCTAGTGATAGAGCTCTGCTGATAGAGTGATAGCTAGTGTGCATGAAGACCTGGTTTGGATCCCAGCACCCCAGAAAACAGCTTATTGGTTTATGCCAGAATCACAGCCCTCAGGAGACAGATACCCGATACAGTGAGTTTGCAGCCTGGGCTACAGAAGAGCCTGACAAAAAAATAAATAAAATTTTAAGAAGATAAGATTCATGTCAAGTGTTCAAAAAAAAATCCACAGAGTTCTGAGAAAACTTTTGGAGGTGATGGGCTTTGCCATCCTGGTTTCCTGGGTGTTCACATGACCAAACTCATCAAGTTACATACATTACGTGGGCTAGTTTTCATATACTGACCACACCATACTATTAAAGTTTTAAAAGAATATATGATGCCAAATAGCCCCCTACAATCCAGTGCATAATTTTCAGAGCTGAAAGCTAGGCCCAGGGTATCTCTTTATCTCTCATGCCGAGAGTTCTTACATGCAGAATTGACAACCAACTGATTAGATGAAGCTATTGACACAAAGGAAGGATTATGTTTCTAAAGCTCTAGACAAATTCAGCATGTGTCGAAGCAGGGTTTCTATTGCTGCGATGAAACACCATAACCAAAAAGCAAGTTGGGAAGGAAAGGGTTTCTCTGGCTTACACTTCAGCATTGCTCTTCATCACCAAAGGAAGTCAGGACCGGAAATCATAACAAGGCAGGATCCTGGAGGCAGGAGCTGATGCAGAGGCCATGAAAGGGTGCTGCTTACTGGCTTTCTCAGCCTGCTTTCTTATAGAACCCAGGACCACCAGCCTAGGGATGGGCACCACCCACCATAGGTTGGGCTTTCCTCATTCATCACTAATTGAGAAAATGCCTTACAGCTGGATCTCAGGGAGGCGTTTCCTCAGCTGAGGCTCCTTCTTCTCTGATGGCTCTAGCTTGTGTCAAGTTGACACACAAAACCAGCCAGAACAACATGTAGCAGGAAAACAGAACCAAAGTCTAATGAGGAAAAAAAATCAAAGAAAGGTGAGGTGCAGTGGGAGGTGGGAGTAGGGGCCCAAGAATAGGAGCAGGGAAGGATAGGACCAGGTGGAGTAGGACTCATGTGAGCTGAGTTGTGTTTTATCATAGAGTCCTAAGGCAGACTATGACCCAGGCACTGTGGCCTGCACCAGGGTGGAGGCAAGGGGGTGGGGAGAATTGGTCAGATCACAGTGCTGTGAGAAACGAGGGCACTGGAGGGCACTGGAGGATACTGGAGGACACTGGATGGCATTGGATAGCACTGCATAACACTGGATGGCACTGGATGGCATTGGATGGCACAGGACAACACCAGATGCCACTGAACAACACTGAACGACACTGGATGGCACTGGACTACACTGGATAACACTGAATGGTACTGGATGGCCCTGGATGATGCTGGATGGCACTGAATTACACTGGATGGCATATTGGGGATAAGGTACAGAAAAGGAAGGTAGTAAAGTTGGTTTTAGAAAGTTTGGATGAGTAAATGGCAAACTATAGTGGCTTTTAATTGAGATGAGAAGTCTGTTAAATGTTGTTCATTGGTGAATGTACTGTCCTCATAAAATGGGAATATAATCATCAGGCACATGCTTATTCACATGAAGTGTTGATGAGTAATTAAGCTTTTGTGCTTTTGGGTAATAATAAGCATTTATTGAGTGTATGATGTGCTGGGCTGTGCGGTAGGTATTCTGAATCCAAACATGAAATCATTTGACCCAAAAGATTTACAAGAACAGAATGAAACCCAGGTGGAAACTCGTAAGGCTTCAGAACAAAACTGCCTTTTGGGGAGACTGGCGTGGCGACAGAGAATCCTGCTCTCCTTTTTAAAATAATTAAATAACTATTCTCTTACAAGCTGTGTGGTCTTGGGGACATCAAACTTTCTGGATCACAGTATTGTAATTAATCTATCAAGAAAAATGGCTATTCTGTAATTATTAATTTCTTCTTACAACTTATAAAATTACAAACTGCCCAAGTATAAAATCCAGGCCTTGTTTGTCTATAAAGAGAGAGATGGAAATTAATCTTGGTTCCCCTGATGCTCTGTGTGCAGATGGCTTCGGAACACACATGATGCTTCTGAGAATGGAGGCAACTTCCTGCTTTCACAACTTGGTCCCCTTATGTGGATATTAGTTACTTTTCTTGTTGTTGTGACAAACACTGAACAAAGGAGCTCAAAAAAGAAAGGGCTTATTTTTACTCCTAGCTGGAGCAGATACAGTCCATCACGGTGAGGAAGGCTTGAGGTACCCAATCGCATGGCATCCATGATCACGAAGCTAAGAGAGATGAATGCTCAGCTCGCTCTCTCCTTTTTATCCAGTCAAGGACCCCCAACCCGTGGGATAGCATAAGGTGGGTTTTTCCATCTCAACTAACTCAATCTAGAAACTTCCCCACCCGGATGCACACCCAGAGGTTTGACTCTTGGGTGATTCTTGGTCCTGTCAACTTGACAGTAAATAACAACCATCGCAGTCAGGGTCCTACTCAAGGGTCATGCATTAAGCTCTGCCTCAAGCAAAGGCTCCTGACATATCTGGAATTAAAGACTATGCAGCTCTGATTTTATATATTTGCAGTCAGGTAAATATCTCTTGCCAGGTTCCTAGTCTATTAAGACTCGGCTATGAGTTGAAGATGTGGCGTTTATTACGTAAGGCAGCAAGCATGAACTCAGGGACCCCACAAAGGCCCAAAGGTCATTGAAATATAGAGTCACCTGATTTCTCCTTTCTTGCCATGATATGTTAGATTTTAGTTGCTGGGACAAAACAACAACAAACAACAAAAAAACCTGAGATAAATCAACTCAAGGAGGAAGGGTTTGTGTAGGCTTACATTTTTAGAGTAGCAGTCCATGGTCAATTCTCTCCCGTAGTTTTGAGTCAGTGTCAAGATAAAAGATCATAGCAGAGTGCCTGTCATGGAACCAACTTTTTCACCTCATGATGGCTAAGAGGCAGAAAGGGGGCTGGGTTCCTATACCCCCTTCAAAGGCATTCCCCCATTGAACTAACTTCTTTTCAGGAGGTCCCACTTCCCGTTAGCACTATGGGCTGGAGCCTAAGTCTTCAACATAGAGACACTGGAAGACACTTCTAAACCATAGCACTTGATCAAGATGGACAACTGTCAGGTCCCACCTGACCTGTCGAACAGTCCTGAATAGGAGAGTGAAGATTGAGAAAAAAACAGCTAGAAAAAATAGAGACATACAAGAAAAGACAGAGACACAGGATAGGTTCGGGAGGGCTCTAAGTCAATACTGCAGCAGTCCCAAGTTTATTTCTCACAGCCTTTTTATACTCAAATCAAGGGGGGCAAAAGACCTCCCCCTCTCAAGACACCGTGGTTCAAGGACCGAACAAGCATAAAAACCTCCTTAATTCTCAAGACATCTGGTAAGCACACCTTTGGCCAAACATCTTGTTATTTGGCCTTAAAGAGTAAGACATCTGGTAACCATGCCTTTGGCCAAACATTCTGTTATCCAGCCTTAAAGGGTAAAGACAAGCCTGAACTCTCTGACCTTGAGTCAAGATGGAATCAAACCACAAACTGGAGTCACTGTGGGCTCCCACAGAAAACAAGGCCCTGACCTATGCCTTGGAGGGTCAGAGTAGGTCACAGCCAACATGATGCTTGGGACTGTCCAGGATGCCTAATAACATCTCCAATAGTGGAATGCACGTGTTCAGGAGAGAACCAAGAAATGTTGTCAAGTGAGAACCCACCTGTGTGTGTGTGGTGACTATGTGGGGAGAGTCACAGAATAGCTACATGATACCAGCAGCACAAATGGGTTGGGGTTGGGAATCTGACCATGAGCAAAGTATGAGAACCAGCTGCTCTGACTCCGGTAAGAAGGGAGGAGTCACAGAGCTGTGGTGCAACACACACACACATAAACACACATACACACACACAACCACACACACATACATACACACAAACACACATACACACACAAACACACATACACACACAAACACACATACACACAAACACACACACATACATACATACACACACACAAACACACATACACACACAAACACACATACACATACAAACACACATACACACACACAAACACATATACACACAAACACATACACACAAACACACATACACACACACATACATACATGCATATACACACAAACACACATACACATATACACACACACATACACACACACACACACACACATATATACATGCATATACACACAAACACACATACATATATACACACACACATACAAACACACATACACACACACATACATACATGCATATACACAAAAACACACATACAAACACACACATACATACACACAAACACACATACACATACACAAACACACATACACACACAAACACACATACACACACACATACATACATGTATACACACACACACACACACACACACACACACACACACACACACACATCCTTTGGATTCCTTTGCTTCCAGCACAAGGCTTAAACGGCAAAGAGGGTGTGGTGAAGAGCAGAGCACACGGAAATAAGATTTGTTTTGCGATAAGACCGGATGGAGCTGATCAGTTGCAGGCCCGGAGGAAACAGGCCGCTCAATGCAGATGCCTTCTTCTTTGGCCTAATACGGATTTCTACCCTCATCTTTGCCAGCCACTGTCCTCTTCCTGGCCTGCTCCTCGGGGTCACTGGAGTTCTTCTCTCGCAGGACTTGGGCTGGAGACTCACTCTGCATGGCACAGGCCTCCCAAAACTTGTGACAAGAGATACTCTTAATTTCTTTTTGGTCATTTAAAGAAAATGACATAGGGTCATTGGTATGGCTTCCCAAAATACACAGCAATTTTTTTTTTAATCACTCATAATCCACCACCCAGGCATACTATTTTTTAACAACACTTTTGTGTATTTCCTTCAAGTCTTTAGTTTTAGACAAGTTAAGGCCGTATTTAATATGGAATTTACAATTTTGTTCTTCCCATTGAATGGTCCTTTCTAAAGTTTCCCCAATATCATAAGTTTTCAGATTTTCCCTTGCAGCTGCTTTAGAAGTGTCTGTCCTTTATTCATTCCGCAGTGACTTCCCAGGAGGTTTTGAGTGGCCTTGGGTTCTACACTGACTGAGACGAGGTCTTGAATGGAACAGAACACGTCAGGCCCAACAGCAGCAACCTTCATCCTGAGTGTCCTGGTGACCATGAGAAGAGGCAGATAGGTGGGGAAAATGTAGGTGAATCATCTGTAGCCCTTCATAGCCTGCTAGTTCATCTTTGTCTATGGTTGGGGGATCCTGTCTAGATGGTTCTAACACTGAGCCAGATGCAAACAACTCTAAGCAAATTGGAGACAACGAATCAAGAGTTAAGAGAGAAAAACAGTAACACAATCAGACCCGGAGGTTCCTCCAACTCAGGCTGCAGAGCAGTGGCTCTCAACCTTCCTAATGCTCGACACATTTGATACAATTCCTCATGGGGTGGTGACCCCCAGACACAAAATTATTTTTGTTGTTACTTCTTAACAGTAATTTTGCTACTGTTGTGAATCATAATGTAAATGTCCCGTATTTCCGATGGTCTTAGGTGACACCCCTGTGAAAGACTCGCTCAACTCCCAAGGGGGCCGCGACCCACAGATTGAGAACCACTGTCATGGAGTCTAAGTTTCCGACACTGCCTCTGCTTCTAGTTTTGAGCCATTCTGACCCTCGAAAGAGTCAATCAGGACAGTGTCAACATTAGGGAAACTTCAGAACGCACAGTACAAGCACCACAGTGCGGCTCTGTCCGTGGTGGGATGGTTGCCCAGGGAGACTGGATGCTTTCTCCCTAGACCCCAAAGAGGGCTGGTTCATAGTAGAGACAGTTCATGAATCATTTGTATGGTTTTCGCTGTGTGAGTGTTGTGTTGCTATTTTTGTCACTTTCTATTAAAAGTTTGTGTGAGTTAAGCCTGTGTCTTAGTTGATATATGCAATGGTTGTCATACTTATAAAATGTCATAGGGATGGAGAGGAGGGGGAGACGGGGAGGGGGGGGAGTGCTCTATGATAACTGCAAAGCCTGAAACACTTCTTAATCTGGGTGGTTTGGGGGGAGGCACATGTTTATGGGCACACAAAGGGCAGATGACGATGCTGGGTATTACTCCTCAGGATCTGTCACTGGCTTGAAACCAGCCAGGAAGTCCCAGGTACCCACCTGTCTCTGCCCTCCACAGCACGTGGATTGCAAACCTGCACCAGCATGTCCAGCTTTTACTGTGTGATAACACTGTGGTTAAAACTCTTGCTTGTGGCAGCAAACATTTTGCTGGCTGAGCATTTCCACAGCCTTCCTTATCTGTCCTGTTTTCAAAAGATCTTTTCTGCCCCTCTACTTAGAATGAGCCCCAAATCTTAGTGGTTTTTGCACAATTCAGATTTGGGGGGTATTTCTTACCATGTGGCAATTCCGTGTAGGTAGCCCTGGTTGACTCGAGGTTTTCCTCTGCACAGTGACTCAGGGAAACAGGCTACTTTGCTCTTGAGGTCCCACCCTCCCCTGGAGTGCTGAAGTGTCCTCTGCATCTATTGGAATCCCAGAGGGGATACACCAGAGAAAGCACACATCTGCTTCTCAGAACTCCAGCCCACAAGTGGGACACGTTGACTCACTTCCGTCACTAAGAGGCAGTCACATGGCCACACCCGGGGCAAAGGAGCCAAGAAATGCAGCCTCTGTCTCAGTGGCTTCTCTGTGATGAATTGCCTCTCAATGCCACAAGTCATCTTGGGTCTCCTCCACAGAAAGGACAGAATATCTTTTTTGGTGGGTACATAGATCTCTTTGCTAAGGCTCATGCATATGTATATGTATATGTATGTATATATGGTTCGTGTATATGTATGTGTGTATATGGTTCATGCATATGTATATGTATAAAAGGATCATGCATATGTATATGTGTGCATATATGGAGAGTATATATGGAGACACTTTTTTTTAAGTGACTGTGCTGTTAATTTCAACTTAAAAAAAAAAAGGTTAACTTACAAAGAGTCGGTCTATAAGGAGTTTTTTTCCCAGAAGAAAATTATTACTGTGGTGCTGGGAAGTGGGCTGTAACATCACCAGTAAGGGGAAGTCAGAATCAGACAAAAATCTGTTGAAAACCATGGAGCCAGAAGATGCCTGCACAGTCTCTGTGGTCGCCCAAGCCTTCAAATCAAGTCACCTCCATAGTCTGCCCAAATGAGAGTCTACTCGTCCTAAATTATGGGAGAAGATGAAAAGGATCCCCCGTCAAACGCCTTGACACAACTGTCACATCACCGCAGCTCTGCACACTTCTCTGACACAAGCTGCAATTATGAGAAGCATTTGACTGGGGCTTAGGAGAAGCCACAGTGCCTTGCCCACTCAGTGTCTCCAAGACTAAATAGGATGTGCTGGTGAAGAAGCAGAGGAGAGCTGAGACCCCACGCGCTCCTGAAGCGCTACAGATCTTAACACCATCATGCCTGTGCTGTGCACCCCTCTTCATTATTGAACCGGGTGCAATGGAGGGGTCCCTCCACCACAGCTGAACTGGGGTGGGGACTAGGAAACTGAAAATCCATTCAGTGTGCTACCAAGGAAGAGAATTAGCATGGGGATTTTAAGTTGGATTTGTGAAAACACACTTATTTTATTCAGTATGTGTATACATACCATGGCATGTATGTGGAGGTCAGAGAATTATTTGCAGGAATCTATTCTCTCTCTCTCTACCACATGGGTCTTGAGGATCAAACTCAGGTCATCAGCTATGATAGCAAATTCCTTTGACTGCCGAGCCATCTTGCCAGCCTAGCGTTGGGATTCTTTATGATGCAGAAAGTATATGTTAGATATGTTCAGGGTAATCACACACAGTGCCTTATCACATGCCCACAGGTGCGCAAAAGTCAGCTGCATTTGATGGCAAAGATATCCGGATGCAGAAACCCAAGTACTTACACTTACTTGAAATATTGGGTGGTGACAAATTCATTATTCTCTTGAGAGGTCTGAATTCAAAAACACCAAGGAGATGGCAGTGTAAAAGACAGAGAAGGGAAACTGAGTCACAAAGAGATCAAAACTAATAATCGAGAGTCCTGGATCTCAGCAAAGATTAATGAGGAAGTTTTGTTCTATAACTGTCGATGGATCTGTTTCTGTGGTATATAAAGTCTTAAGGAGGCTAAGCAACATTCTACAGGGAAGACCAAACTATATTCGTGAGTACTGGTGTTTTACAAATGCAAGGTGATCTTCTATTTACCATTTTAACCTCATTGTGACATCCTCCTGCTCTTTGAATAGTTGCTTAGATATCAATTTTTAACACCTATCACTTCCCCGTTTCCATTCCCTATAGGTAACCCCTACTCTTGGACTCCTGGGAGTCCATAAATTTTTATTTATGGGTATTGATGCTCGTTTTGTTTTAATTTCCCCATGATAACACGATGGTGGTATTTGTCCTGGATAATGCAACCTCTTGCCTTCACTGGACATAATCTGAAGGCACCATAATCTCAGGAGCAGCATCAGCACCATGCTGACCTTGAACAAAGTTGTAGTATCAATCAGTTGTGTTGGAGACCCTTCACCATTCCTCTATCCCCTTCTAATATTGTATTGCTTCTCAGAACATCACATGCCCTTGTATCACCACACCTTACCCAGACATGTCCTAGCCAAGTACCCTGCACCCCTAGCCTCATCAAACTTGTCAGTGAGATAAGCCCGTTGACACTAGATTGTGGATGAATGTTCTTTTATGGTGAATTGTCTTTTCTAGAAGGTTTCCATGTTAGGGGGAGGGCCCTTGAGGGAGGTTGATGTTGACTGAGGGAAGAGGAGTCACTCTCCCTTGGGGATGTGGCTGCTGGTAAGTTACCGTGTCCCAGTGGATAACCTCACATCTATGTGCATATGGGCAGCACTAACTGGACTCAGGGGGTTATTAACAAGCTAATCATGAAGTGGAAGACATGATGTTGGGAAGGAGATGGGGTGGGGGTGCAGGGTGAGTGGGAGGGAGGTAACAGTATATGGTATAATCAAAATTCATTTTATAAATGTACAATATCTCAAAGAATAAAAAATGTTCAAAGCTTCCATTGTATATTAAAAAAAAGTCACTAAGTCAAAAAGAATCCATCTGGATTAGTAGAATTTACAGCCAGTAGTTCATCAATGTGGTGGGTGGTTTCTGTCTGCCAAGCCCAGAACAATGGGACAGACTCTTGTAACTGAAAAGGATAAATTCGACTAGGAATAGATTCCAAGGCTTGCATCAGGAAGGCCTCATGTGACTGAAATGGTTGCTGAGGAATAGAAGAGGGAAGGAACCATCCAAAAATCGAGGCAGCGGGCTCCCCTCCCCACAAGCTGAACCTTCTTGTGTCTTGTCACTGTTTGGGGTTTCTGTCTTGTGGAAAAATTGTGTTATTCTTGCTGCTACAGAACAGATGGAAATCTAATTCAGGAATCAGTTTATGGCACTAGTTGAATAATTCTATCAGGCTCTATCACGTTTCCCTCAATATTTTTCCTCTGAGGACATTTGTCAGAAAACATTACAGTGCTGAGGTGGAAGTGGGTTAGGGACTGTAAAGTACAGGGAAGTTCTTCATGCATTCCAAAACACTGTCTGTGCTCCTTTACTGGGCCGGACACACTTCTCTGGAGACTGAGGATCCCGTTGACAAGTCAGAAATGTCTTTGGTCTGGGACAGAGGAAAAGAAAAGCACACAGAGAAATAAGTAAGCAGAGGATGGAGGCTTACTCAGAGAAGCCCTTTGAAGAAGACAAAGTTCAGAAGATTGTTGGATTAGCCATGCCTTACTCCTCCAAAGATAGTTCATAAGATGGTTGGATTAGCCATGCCTTACTCCTCCAGAGGGGCCTTTTAATTGAGATGGAACTGGTTTATCAAGGGTCAAAGGAAACGTGTCCCTGAGAAGAAAAACAGATATCCCGAGCTGAGAACAAGACGGAGATGCACTCCATGTGGGAAGGAGGCACGTGTGGTGATCTTTACCACCCTCTACACATCCCTCCAGCCCCTGCTTTCCATCCAGCTGCTGATGCTGACGTTGATGCCTCTGGGGCCAAGGGCCAGCATGTTGGCATCGTTTTGTTTAGTGCGCCAAATAAAACCCCATCTGGCTCCAGTTCAGACATTTTAGTGGGACTCTGGTTCATCCTGGTCCTTCGTTCGTGTGACAACTCTTAGGAAATGAACCAGTGGAGTGATTCCAAGAGGACACCAGCCTCGAAGCTGGGGATGGGGGGTGGAGGGGTGGAGGGGGTGGGGGGTGGGGGTGGAGGAGTGGAGGGGTGGGGGTGGGGGTAGAGGGGGGCAGTGGGGGGGTGGAAGGGTGGTGGGTATGGGGAAGAAGGCAAATTCGAGAGCAGAGATCATGGGAGGTGGTATCAGGTTTTCTGCAGAGGTCAGGGTGGCTTTGAGCTAAACTTGACAATACAGCCACAGTGAAGGCACATGGCTTTGTGAACTTTCATCCCCAAGTTTAGACGAAGCAATAAGTTAACTGGGTCATAGTCAATCATCTTCAGTCGTGCTCTGAGTCTGTCATTTCTTACCTCTAATTCTGAATATTTTTTTTAAGTTTTTGAAAATCAAATTCTTTTCACAGTTCATTTGGTCACGGTGCAAGGCCACTTGTGCCTGTCACAGAGTGTGTCCATATTTGCATTGATCCGGTTGTAGAGATACAAATGAGCTTAATGAGAGGATACTCATACCTGCCAAAGGCATTCCAAAATCTATAATGCCCCCTCCATTTCAGCTGTATAAAATCAGGCAGTATGAACTCTAAAAAAATATCTGACACAAAGTCTGCCAGAGCAGATTGTCTCCTACAGATAAACACCTCCAGACTGTGTAGTGAGCTCCAGACCTGAGAGAGACCCTGGCTTAAAAAACAAAAGGTGGACGGCTTCTGAGGAACCACACCCAAAGTTGTCCTCTGGCCTCCACACTCCAGGATGTGTGTATAAATATACTCACACACACACACACACACACACACACACACACACACACACACACACACACACCGCTGTCTCGCAAACATAATAACTAAAATGAATCTCCTTTGTTTTCCCTAACAACAATATTTTTGAGGCTGGCTTAGGAAAAAAATCATATGCATCTCTTTGAAAATGCAAATGCTCCTGATGGGAGTGTGGGCACTGACGGAATCCAGGGGAGGCAAAAAGGAGAGTTTCTATTATGTGAGGACTCTGGGCATCCTGAGAGAAGAAAAGTTCACTTCGGGATGGGTGGCCACAACTCCAGGCCTCCGACAGTCTTGCCTCCTATCCTGAACCTGGATCAATGTTGTCACTGGGGAACGGCTCCAGAACTTGGGCAACAAGTTTTAAAAACAGAGTTGTCAAAGTAATATTTCAGCTCTAAGGTTGGCCGAAAGATCTGTCACTTGGGGAAATGGAAAGGCCCTTCCTCTTGGAAGATCCATCATCCTTAGCTAAGCCTAGTGGGGAGGTCTTCACGCTGACTGGAACTACGGCAGCATCACAGGAATCCCTCCCTGAAGGTCAGCAATCCCTGGAGAGAGGGAAAGGGTTCGAGCCGGGAGGAACTGGGAGGAGGCACTAGCAGCAGCAGGCACGATGCAGAAGCTTTATGAAGGAAAAGGGAAGGTAGAAGCCTTCTTCTTCCGGGTCATACCCTGCACAGGTGTCATAGACCAGTGAGGTCATGGAGAAGTGGACTGGTGAAGTAAACTGGATCACAACCCCAGTCACAATGATAAAATCCAGTGAGGGGATAGATCCCACGCGTGACTGTGGCTAATACGACCTGAGGAAATAAGAGTTCCTTGAGGGAAAAGGATGTTAAATCGCTTCACCATTAATAAAACTACAGAGCAGGAAGTACACCTTAAAAAGAAAAAAAAAAAACCAATTCCTCCCACACCTCCGATACAAATCCCATCAAACCGCCTGACCCTTCTGTAATTCCCAATGTCCAGGTATCTGGCTTCCAGCCCAAACTTGGTTCGAAGTGTATTACTACGAAGTTGGCACCAGTCCCAGCTCAATGGAGTCTACGTATCCAATACCAACTCTAAGGAGAAATGTCAAGATGAAAACAGAGCAATCCTTCAAACCGGGACCCCTTTCTTCGTGTCCTGGGATGTTGTTTCTCGAACTAATTGTTATTGATCTAGAGACAGCTCATTCTCCTCTCAGGATACTCAATTTCCATACCCTCAGATGGAAGATTAAGTAGAGATGGACCTTAGAAACGTGTGTGTGTGTGTGTGTGTGTGTGTGTGTGTGTGTGTGTGTGTGTGTGTCGTGTACTATGTATATGTATGTGTGTGCAATGTGTGTGGTATACTATGTACATCTGTGTGTGCAGACAGGTATAAAGCCAAACAGTGGGTCATGTAGGAGAGCATCAAGCCTAAAATTTGGTATTAGAGAAAGGATTGACAACCCAGTTTGTCTAAGAAATGTAGAAAGAATTTTGGAAGATTTCTAACTTCGTCCAAATTCGCAGTGGTAGGACCAAGTACAAAACCTCATTTCATAACTTTTTCTTACTTTTCCGTTTTATGTGTATGAGTGTTTTGCCTGCATGTACGTCTGTGGGCCGTGACCCTGGCTGGTGCTTGCTGAAGCCAGAGAAGGGCATCGGATCCCTTGGAAATGGAGTTACAGACAGGTGTGAGCCACCATGTGGGTACTGGGAATTGAACTCGGGTTCTCTGGAAGAACAACCAGTGCTCTTAACCACTGAACCATCTCTCCAGCCCCATCATGTAGATGTAACCAACCATCTTATTAAATAAGAAACACAGAGCCGATTCAGAGAAGAAAGCCAAGAGGTCAGAACTAAGAGCCTTACCCTTCCTGCTTCAGCCAAGAGAGCTCTCCGAAAAAAGGGGCCTACTTCCTGTGTGTATGTATTTAAATAGTCTTTCTGTTCTGCCTTCTCATGGGTTGTAAACCCAAACACGTGACTGCCTCATCACTGCCTGTATGTACAGCCCTCCAGGTCCTCTATGGTATTGGGATTAAAGGCGTGTGTCTCCAATGTTGGCTGTATCCTTGAACACACGGAGATCTACCTAGCTCTGTCTACCAAGTGCTGGGATTAAAGGCATGCGCCACCACCGCCATGCTCTTGCTATGGCTCTAATAGCTCTGACCCCCAGGCAACTTTATTTATTAACATACAATTAAAATCACATTTCAGTACAAGTAAAATACCATCACACCATCATTTCCTAAAGTTTTTAAAAATCACATATCAGCCTGCCAGCAGAGCTGGGGAAGGCCACTGACATGGGTGTGTCGCCCTGTGAGAAGAGCTGATAAAAATGGAATATCTGAGGACCGTAGGGTAAGAAGCATGAGGCACTGGGTGTCATGCTGGGTGTGGGGATGGATGCATATAAGAAAGAAGCCACCAGGAATAATATCAAGTAATACCTTTGGTCCCCGACTTCTCTCTAAAATCGCAAGCCCCGATTATAATCGCAGGCTTATAACATAAGCACCTCATTACTTTCAGCATGTATCAGCACCCAAATGCCACGGACAATACCAACTTGGGTAGTCCTCGGAACACTTTCATTTTTCAACAACAGTCCTACAGTTTGAACCATTTAAAATCAACTATCTGGACAGGTATGGTGGCACATGCCTGTAATCCCAGCACTTGGAAGCTGGAAAGGAGCAGAGAGGTCAGGAAGCCAAGGCTAGCCTCATCTACACAGTGAGTTGGAAGCCAGCCAGAGCTATAGGAGACCCTGTCTCAAAAGGAAAATAATCATCAGCACTCGACTTCAACATGCTATGCCACTGAGGTAGTTACAGCCCCAAGCCCAAGCAGAGAAAAGAGGTCAGGTCCAAAAGAAACTTGGGACAAATGTCTAACTGATGCCCATTAGCCTATCCAAGTGACTGCTGGCCTCCAGGCTCACTCTGTACCTGTGGTTCCTCTCAGCTCTTCTCACTCCACCCCCTGCCCTAAACCTCTCCAGCTCATGGGCTTTCCTTCCCTCAGCTTCAAATTTCTCTATAGCCCTGACATTTCAATCATGCGTCCTCTTGGCCTCTTCTGTCTTGGTCACCCCTTTTGTCTTCCTCTCTCGCCCCTCCTCTCATGGCCCGGTTCAGTCTACCAGCCATGTTCGGTCTACTACTTTCTCTCCCTGCTCTGGACTCTTCCAGACACCTCAGGCTGTGCTTTCCCTCATATTTACAATGAAAACCTCCCCCCTCGAACACACCTTGGAGCGGCCATGTCCTTACGTTACACATGTGTCTCCTCATGCAGGGACTTAATAGACAGGGCAAAGACTGATGGTCGAGGCTCCCTCTTATTACAAAGTTCAGACTTTAGAGAAAAGCCATGCTCTATCCCAGAGCTGGGTGTGTCCATGCCCAATTCCTTTCTTCAAAGTAAGCGTGTTCATTCATTTCTTTGAGCCTCAGCCAGTTCTACTTGGAATTATGAAGACCTGGAACTCGAGGGGACTTCCTAACGGCATCCAGAGCCAGCGATGTGCAGGAAGATGGAGAGCAGAACTGCTCTGCAGAGATTGTGTCAGAGAGACCTGGGGAAGACCAGGATCTGCTACCACTACTTCACGCTGCTCCAAGACAGCCTGGGTTAGATAGTTTCAGTGAGGCTTCCTTGCCCAGAATTCCAGAAAAATCCAGACAAAAGCAGGACTTGCCTCCAGTCAGTCTATTGCCTTTAGGCCTAAGCCTACCCCAAGACCCAGCTACAGCCAGTGCTGTTCATTCCTGTCCTGAGTCACGGGGGTGAACCCAGGACCGTGAGGGGTATGTGATACAATATAATTTCCCTCCTGGGAAAACATGAGCAATGTCCGGAAGTCAGCAGAGAACAGAATTTGAGCTGAACTTTTCAGAAAAAAAAAAAAAAATTCTTCAGTATCACTCAGCGATTCGGTGGCCCTCGTTTCTGGCCTCGAGATGGCAAAAACAAAACCCCCAAAACGAAATCACTCCCTCCACCCTTCTTTCCTTTAGACACATGCCAGGCTGTCTGGAGATAAGTGTGCCAAACTTGGCAGGTGCTCGATTTCACCTGGCTTATTCATCAGCTCAGGTCTGCGGATCCTGACACACAACTTCAGGTGCAGTGGCTTCTCGTCACCAAGCCTCCTGATGAAGGAGGGTGATGAAATTACGCTGCTCTCAAGGAGGATGCGTGGGGTAAGTGATGTGAGGCATTTAACCTGCTACCTTCCTCTGAGTGAGCTGTCTGTCATAAGTCAATATTTATTAAGTCATGGGGCACAGAGTGAACTACGGGGGACAACAGGATGGCCTTATTTGTACCCACGGGCAGGTCTTCTGCAGTCTTAAGGACTGAATTTCTACCTCCATCCAACACACCCTAGAGCTCTCAGCGATGGCCTCCCACTCACCACACACACACACACAAAGCCAAGACAAACCCAATCACCATCACCCCCTCTCTTGGCAGCCACGGCTCCAGGCAGCAAGAAAGGCTCCCAGAGGCCTTTTGCCAATTGTCCCCTGAAGAGACTATAAACATCTCCATGCTGCCATTCAGCGCGGACATCCTGTTTACATGGGGAATGAGGATCTTGCTTGCTTTTCCTCTTCTCTTTTTCAAGCCTGTCATTATGTTTACCCAAGTCCAGCGGGTAGGTGCCAGGAGGGCTAGGAGCTGATTTCCCTGGCTAACACTGCCGTGGCGGCAGCCCCACTGACCCTTGAGTCCAGGCAGAGAGCCAGGCCTGCACACACCAACACTCTCCACACAAAGAAACCATTCTCCCCTGGCTGTTTTCTCTGCGGGCATGCTGGGATGCTCTGGGTAATTGTCTAGCAAATGTCCAAATATGTCGGCGCTATATACTTTCTGGTCAACTAGATGATGGAGGAAAAGGATGGAGAAAGGCGCTAGGGTCTATGGTAGGCCTCCCACATGCAATGCGGTGTACTGGAGCCATTTTACATACATGCCGTTTGAGTCAACGCCAGCACCTCCCAGAGAGGTATGGATCATTGCCTGATTTTCTCGGGCAAGGGAACTAGGCATAGGAGCATTCTGTTAGTGCCTGGAAGATCCAGAATCTAAGCTTGATCCACCAAGCTTTATTGTCTATTTCCTTTTAGCTTGGGGTGTAGGTATGGGAAAGGGTGAGCTTTAGAATCCTTACGTTCCTTTACAGAAGCACAATTAAGTTGCTCTGAATCAATGAATCAGGAGTGTTTTCATCCACCTCTCACCCATTCTAATGGATTTTCAAACAACACACTTAGCATAAACAGTTCTGCTTCTTAGGTGCCAAATCTGCCTATAGTTATCGAAGTCGGAGGTGAGAACCTGGGCTAGGTCAGTTCCAGCTGTGCATCCCCAGTAAGCCAATTAAAAGAGCTAAATTAAAAGAGGAAAGCCGGGCGGTGGTGGCGCACGCCTTTAATCCCAGCACTCAGGAGGCAGAGGCAGGCGTATCTCTGTGAGTTTGAGGCCACCCTGGTCTACCGAGTGAGTTCCAGGAAAGGCACAAAGCTACACAGAGAAACCCTGTCTCAAAAAACCAAAAAAAAAAAAAAAAAAAAAAAAAAAGAGGAAAGCAGAAATGGGAGATTACTCAATGAAGTCACGTTTGGAAAAGGGATCCAGAGAACCCTCACCCAAAGTCCCCATTCTGGGTCCTGAAGTGATGTCCAAAATTAAATAGAGGGTCAGGTGTAGTGGGTAGCTGTTCCGTGGGTAGCTGTTCCAGCTTTGACCTAGAAGTAATACCCCCATTGAGGCTTTGGTAACTGTCACGCCTACAAGGCAGGGCCAAGACAGGAGCCCTTAAGATCCGGATGTGCCAACTCTCTTGGTTCCTGGATCCTGGATGCTGGAGGTAGATTGAGCAGAGTTCTCCAGAGAACACCGCTGGACTGCGCTTCACCTTTCCCGGACCCTGTAACCTATCCCTTTACTTCTAAGTTACCCCACAAAATAAACCTCCCTTTTAACTACATGGAGTGGCCTTAATACTACAACCAATAGTCAGGAATATGCACATCTAAGCAGTTCTGGTCAAAGTGTGGTCTTACCGACCACTGACCCGTCTTCTGGGCTTCAGTCCCATCCCATAAGGTGTTCTAACAAGTTGTTAGAGCTGTGTGGAATCTCAAGCTTGGAACCTCTTTCTTCTCCAGCCTGAGGTACATAGGGAAATTCCCATTTCTTTGGGGGTCCATTGCTTCAATAGTTTGAGCAACAAAGTGTGTCTTTCAAATACCTCTATTTCTGTCCAGCCACTTACATACTCATGATGCCTGAAAAGTCTAGACAAAATACTTTTTAAAAAATTATGAGGATTTTAGAAATAGACAGCAGATAAGTTGTTCAGAAAGATGAAATTTGGAATCTGGAAAAGTGTTAGCATGGAGATGAGTTCTCCTTGGCTCAGTTGGAAGGTTGAACTGGCTTAGTTAGTGGGTTTAAGTGGGTTTGTTGTTGTTGTTGTTGTTGTTGGAATAATTTAGTTGATTGGTTGATTTGGTTTAGTTTATTGGTTGGTTAATTGGTTTGGTAGGTGGTTGGTTGGCTGGATTGGTTTGGTCTAGTTGATTTGGTAGGTTGCTTGCTTTGGTTGGCTCAATTAGCTTATTGATTGATTGGTTGGTTGGTCCCATTGGTTGGTTCGGTCTAGGTGATTGGTTAGTTTTGGTTGGTTGGTTGGTTTGGTTTAGTTCTTGGTTAGACTGGTTTAGTTCTTGATTAGACTAGTTTGATTGGTTGGCTTGTTGGATTGGTCGGGTTGGGTTAATAATGAATTGGTTTGTTTGGTTATATGTTTGGGTGCTGGTTTGGTTGCTAACTTCTTCTCAAGGTGATCCAGGCAGCTTTGAAGATTGTCTCCAATGATCCCCTCCCCTAGTATTTATTCCCCATGTAAGCTACCATCACCAGCTCTTGAGTCTGGGCTGAATTTAGTGTCTAGATTCTAACAGATGGAATAGACAGGGTGATGGGTGTCATTTCCAAGATTGGGTTATAAAAATATCATATTCCCTCTGTGTCTTAGTTAGGGCTTCCATTGCCGTGATAAAACACAATGACCAAAAGCCACCTGGGGAGGAGAGGGTTTATTTCACTTACAACTCTCAGGTCACGCCCCCTCCCCCATCACTGAAGGAAGTCAGGGAAGGAACTCAAGGCAGGTCCCTGGATGCAGGAACTGAAGCAGAAGCCGTGGGTGAAGGCTGCATGCTGGCTTGCTCCTCATGGTTTGCTCAGATTATTTTCTTATACTACTCAGGCCCACCTGCCCAGGGATAGCACCAATCACTGTGGGCTGGGCCCTTCCACATCAATCAGTAATCAAGAAAATTCCTACAGGCTTGCCTATGGAGGGATTTTCTCAATTGAGTTTCCCTCCTCTCAGATGACTCCTGGTTATGTCAACTTTATTTAAAAAAAGAAAGAAAAGAAAAGAAAACCTAACCCTCTCTCTCTCTCTCTCTCTCTCTCTCTCTCTCTCTCTCTCTCTCTCTCTCTCTCTCTGTTGGTGTGGGTCTCCCTCTATTCTTCCCCTCCCTCACTCTGGGGAAAACAGGCTGCTGTTATATTGTGAAGAGTCCTATGCAGAAGCTCACAGGTCACAGCCTGTGAGGGTGTCTCCTAACAGACCTGAGGGTGAGCCTGGAGCAGCTCCCCCTCTGGCTGAGCAGTGGGATGATCCCCACCCTGGGTAACATCTTGGTTACGGGTTTGTAAAAGGTGACAAATCGGGGACATTGGGCTAAACCACTGCACACACGTAGATTCCTCATCCACAGGGGCAATGAAACAAAGTTTTCTATTTTAAGCTGTTAGAGTTACAGCAAATTTATTTCCTGGCAATAAATAACTGATATAGAGTAGGGACAGACCCTAACAGAGAAGCTATGTGAGAGTACCAAGATAGACTATTACTGTCTCTAATTTCTGTAAACCCCAGGGGGGCTGACTTTAACCTTCAAAAAAAAATCTACAAAATTAAAAAAAAAAAAAAAAAACAGACTTAAACTTGTTTAAAGATATTGCCTAACAGGGCATTCACAATTTGATTGTAAGTTGTCAGAATTTGGTCTTCAGGAAAAGGTAGGGCTTGAGGAGAATAACGTAAGAGGAGGCTGACACACAGCAGAATAGTCAGCTATGGCCACTATCCTCAAGGGAGAGCAACCAGCCATCAATAATACTATAATTATAATGTGTCCAGCAGTGTGTGGGAAGAACGTGGGCTGGATAACAGGTTTGCCTACACCCAGGGATGTGTTACCCATAACACATCATTGTGACTCTGAGAGTCAGTCCACAGGAAATACACTTCCCCCTTCGGCTGTTAATAGGAAGGCACCCCCCAACCCCCACCCCTTGTAACCGGCTAGGGCTGGAGACTGCCAAGGCTAGTCAATTGTGGACTTCATGGGGGAGGGGGAAAAAAAGAACCCAAGAAAGGACTATGTGGGCCAGCATGACAAGTCCTTAAGAAAGACTGTGGTTTGCTGGGCATAGCAAGAGAATAATTATTGAAAAAAAAAAAAGTAAACCTAGGCCTCATCAAAATGTATTCCTTGCTGTGGTTAGGACCTGTGGCGAGCTGAATAATGGGCCACCAAATCCACCCACATCCGCGTTCCCGGAACTTGCAGTGTTCCCCTGTACAGCAAAAGGGACTTTGCAAATATGATCAAAAGTAGAAGGTAAGCTCTGGACTCTCTGGGTGAGCCTGGTGTTGCTGCAAGGTTACGATGGGGGGCCGGAAGTCGCAGTCCCTGGAGGAGTCGTGGTAAGGGAAGCAGACACTGGAGCGATGCACTTTGAGGATAGAAAAGCAGAGTCCCAAGACAAGCAACGAGCAGTTGCCAGCAGCCGGAAAAGGGGCAAGAGGACAGATTGTCCTCTTGGAATCTCCAGGAAGAACCAGCCCTGAGGAAATGTTAACATTCACCCAGTGAAACCCATCCGTCACGTCCGTGCTGACCTCCAGAAGAGTAACAGGATTGATTAGCTTTGTTTCCGCCGCTAATGTGGCAAGAACTGGAAGCTAATTCGGTTACTTGTTGCGGCAGCCCCTGGAAGCTAATTCAGAAACCATCAGGAAGTTGTCAGAGGAGAGCATGGAGGCCAAAGCAGAAATTGCAGGAAACAAGGGCAAACCGAGGAAGGTCTCTGTCCTAGGGAACCCACACTCGAATCCTGTCTGAAGCTGGGGCTGAAGACTGCAAGCCACAGCTCTCCTTTCCCTGGGACTGCCAAGGCTAGGCAACCTCACGAGCATTTCTCAAGAGCATTTCCTGACGAAAGCACGAGAAAGGAATGAAATGCAACTCAGGGTGTTTGTACCAATGATGCCAGCAGCTCCTCAGGGCCAACGCTTGTCGCAGAAATATTGCTCGGGCAGATTTCCATTCAAAGTGAACCTCATCTTTCCCCACAGCAACACTCGTTGTGACTGACAGATGGTGTCTACGCAAATACGTAAATGTATGTAGAAAGCACATTGCCTGCACGTTGCTTTGTAGCACAAGTAAAAAAATAAGAATATTCTGTGACATACTCGACTACACAAATACCCCAGACTTACATAGATTAAAAAAACACCTTAAACTAAAAAGTTAAGCAAGAGTTAAAAGTATAGATTTATAGCTAATATTAACTATATAATATATAATTGCAGTTTGTTATTAATGTTTGCTAATATACATTATGTAATATGGATCATTCAACCAATTACAAAATTGTGATAATAAAGCAATGATCAGGAAAAAAGTTAAATTTTATAGACAGATAATTCTTTAAAAGTGCAACCTCAGCTGGTAAAGATGGAGATTATATTATCCTCCCAGAACTCGAAGGGAGTAGTAAGTTGAAACAGGAAGGTCCATATCTTTCAGACCTCAACTGCATGAGTCAGTCATATACCTCAGGTATGGCAGATGGGTTTGTGTGAGACTCGTATTTATTTTGCTATGTTGAATGTGCTCCTGTGCTCATCTGGACCACTTCTATAGCCTGCCTTCGCCACAATCACCCATACTAATGTGTGCCAATCTATACTTTTAGACAGGTTTTGCTCTGGAGGGCAAAAGCCCCAAACTAAGATGCCAGTGTGGGTGACAAGGAACACAGAGGGAAATGGAGAGAAAAACACAATGACACGGTTGTATGAAGACATGATAATGAAGCCCATTATTTTGTGTGCTCTTGTGGTTCAAATGGATCAAGAATTTGAATGCTACTGGGGGTACTATTTTTGGAAGCTGCTGGACCTTTAGGAGGTGGGACCCACTCAGAGGCAGTGGGTGTCTAGAGATAAGCCTTATGGGTTACAGCCCTAATACCCTCTGCTTCCTGGCAGTTGACAGGTTTAAGAGCTGCTCACACTCCCACAAGCCCCCCTCTACTGTACCTCCCCCACCGTGATGGCCTGTAGTCTTTTGAACCAAAAAACAAAACAAGTTGCTTCTTTCAGGGATGTTTTCACAACAAAAAAGTTAATGATACATATGCTATAATAATAATAATAATTGTGGTGGTTTGAATAGGTATGGCCCCTATAGATTCATGTGTTTGAATGCTTGGCCCATAGGGAGTGGTACTATTAGGAGGTGTGGCCTTGTTGGGGGAATATGTCACTGTGGGAACAGGCTTTGAGGTCTCCTATGCTCAAGCTACACCAAGTGTAGCACACAGTCTCTTTCTGCTGCCTGCGGATTGGGATGTAGAACTCTCAGCTCCTTGTCTAGCACCATGTCTGCCTGCACACTGCCATGTCCTGCCATGATGATAATGGACTGAACCTCTGAACTGTAAGCCAGTCCCAATGAAATGTTTTCCTTTATAAGAGTTGCTGTGGTCATGGTGTCTCTTCACAGCAATAGAAACCCTAAGACAATAATTAATAATAATAATAATAATAATAATAATAATAATAATAAATAGTAGTTAAAATAGTGATGCTTCCTTTAGAGGCCCTACAGGAGATTCTGTCCCTCACCTCTTTCACTTTCTGGTGGCTCCAGGTCTTCCTCAAACAGGTGCTGTATCACTCCTACCCTGCCTATAGTTCATGTGGCCATCCTCTCTGTCATGTGCCTCTTACAAGAAAACTTCTCCTAGGCCACCCAGAATGATATTACCTGTGATCTTCACTTAATTACATTTGCAAAGATCTTTAAAAAAAAAAAGATGCATTCACTGTTATGGAATATTACTTTAACTGTGTAAAGGTATGTTACATTTGTCTATGCTGCATTTGTTTAACAATGTAAGGATGTGTTACATTTGTGCTGTATTTGTTTAATTATGCAACAACATATTGCATTTGTTTCAACTTGCCTGCCTAAGGCACCTGATTGGTCTGATAAAAAGATGAACAGCCAATAGCCAGGCAGGAGAGGGATAGGCGGGGCTGGTGGGCAGAGGGAATAAGTAGGAGGAGAGATATAGGCTTGAGAGAGAAGGAGGAGGAATGAGGGAGAAAGAAAGGGACACCCCCAGGGCCAGAAGCCACACAGCCACCAGACAGACAGACATGAGAAGCAGGAAAGCAAGACATACAGAAAAAAAGAAAGCTAAAAAGCCCAAGGCAAAATGTAGATGAAAAGAAACAAGTTAAGTTAGAAGAGCTAGCAAGAAACAAGCCTAAGCTAAGGCTGAGCATTCAAAACTAATAACAAGTCTCCATGTCATGATTTGGGAGCTAGTTGGTGCCCCCCCCCCCAAAAAAAGAAAGCCTATGACAATTCACAAACTTCAAGTTTTAGACATATCTGTTGGGAAACCACTCGTTTAAGCTATTATATCTTTAAAAGTTATAATTTAGTGGAGCTGACGAGGTGCTCATTTGATAAAGGGCCTTCTGTGTAAGCATGAGGACCTGAATTCAAACCCCTTGCTCCCGCAGCTGAGTACACTGTGTGTCTGTAAACAATGCACTGGAGTGGGGGGGGGGTGAGAAAGAAACAGGACGCATGCAGCTCATTAGTGAGCCAGCCTCGCATAGTTAGTGAGATGCGGGTTCACTGAGAGACCCTTCAATAAAAACAAGGTAAAGATCTGCAAAATCAAAACGGCTCAGTGGGTAAAGGTGCTGGCCACCAAGCCTGACAACCTGAGTTCAATCCCCACGACCCACATTGCAGGAGAGCACCAATGCCCACAATTTGTCCTCTGACTTCCACATGTGCATTTGAAAATAAATAAATAGATAGATAGATAGATAGATAGATAGATAAATAAATAAATAAATAAATAAATAAATAAATAAATAAATAATATTTAGTTTGGAGGTGGAGAACCATGGAGAACAGCATACAACATTGACTTCTGGCCTCCACACATGCACATCCATGTACACACAACTCTATGTGCCTACACCACATTCATACCTCTTTGCTCTAGCTTGCAAGAGATATGCCTTGACTCTCCCTTCCTCTTTTCTGTTATTGAGGCAGGAATTCACTTTGCTAGTCTATTGGAATCACCTCACTTTCTGAGACCAAATCTTCATTTGGCAACATATCTGTAAAAGGGCATGGTAGCCGCCAAAAATAGCCCCGCCCTCTCTCTACCTGCCAATCAAGGACAGGTTTCCCCTTATGAGAAGAACTTTATTAGAACGTGGATGCCAGTGCCTAAGTCACAGCCGCACTGGTGGCCCCTGCTTATGGATCAGCCCCATTTTTCTGATGGCATGGATAACAGGAGTCATAGGGTCCCGGCATCCTAAGCTCGATGTCATCATCAGTGACTGCAGCAAAGATGCACAGGATCCAGACATCTGTCCTAGCAGCTCCCTACATCTGGGTGGACTGCTCTCACGTCTGCTGCTCCAAACATCTTTACAATCCCTGTATACATCTCCCTGTATCAAGTCTCTTAAGGCTGAATGACCAAAAATGGTTTCTGATTTCCAAGGTGGACACTGACTAGTACACATCTCATGTTGCTACGGTTCTCCTGGAATGCTGTTTGCCCTCCAATAGCATTTTAAGCATATTTTTATATAATCATTCTTCAGCTCTGTACACAAAAAAGACGATCATCTTTTTGCCCCTTGTGGTTCAGTGGTAATTGATCTGGGTATAAAACCCCAGGAGCATTGTTCTTGCGCTGTGGGCGTCTGACTGCCCTGAATCCTAGCACTGGGTGCTGTTTCTGAGTAGTGTGATAAGTTATCTTTGCTCCACTCAACATCATTTGTCCTCTCAGGAATCATTTTTCTTTTGAGGTTTTAAATTTACCTGTATGGTGTCTATTTGTTGATTTCTTATCTCCACTGAAATGGCATTCTAGAAACCCTTGGAGTCTAATTATCTATGTTTCTTGATTGTTTGCCACAAAATCTTGAATCTTCTTCACTATCAATTCTTTCTTATTCTGAGACTCCCATGATATCAAGGATCTATTTATATATCCCATATTTCAACTTTTTTTTTTACCTAGTTCTTCCCCTTATCAACCCTTAGTTATGCCTAAGGGCTTGAGACATCCAGCTTACTGACTAGCTCATCCAAGATCGACAACCTGCTGTTCAAACTTTCCATTGAATTCTTCAATTCACACTTTGACTCATTACCTAATATCTCTACTGGATTTTTTTTAATGAGTATTATTTCTTTTTGCTACTTCTGATTTTTCCCACTTTTCCTTCTAGGAAGATATTTTTTAAGTTTATTTTTTATTCTTCTGCTTGCCCCCACTCAGTCCACAAGGCAAGTAGTAACCAGCTTCCCACTTACTCACCTTTCAGTTTCTCCCCATATTTGGGGATATATTTAACTTTCATCACCTTCCTGCTAGGACCTATTCAATGGGTCTCCACATCATTAAATAAAGACTCTCAAATGCAACACTTTCTTAGGTCTTCCCATTTCTCTCAATGCTTTCCTCTATCTGGAATCCTCTAACTTCCTTTACTGTTCTTGAGTTTACTATCTGTAGTCCCAGGTAGCCCTCACAATGTAACAATGTGTTCTTAGTGGAAGCAAATGTGTGTGTGTGTGTGTGTGAATGTGTACACACCTGTTAATTAACTGTACAAAGGCCTATAAGCTAATGATGACAACATAATTGCTCTTAGCTAAGAAAAAATAAAAAGTCTATTTTACATACAAAAAGGGGGCATGATTCACTATCAGCAGGGCATGTGTTCACCGGTGTTCAAAGAACCGTCTGCAAAGCTCAGTGAGCCAGCCCAGCCCTGTGACCTCACAGCTGATCAAGACTTCAGATTTCCAGTATGTCTTACTAGTGTGAAGCTGTAGGGAGGAAGTGAAACCTCGTGATGTCGATCTCCTCCAACAAGCGAGAGCTAACCTGTGTGAAAAGGGCATGGGGAGGTGATATCACCTACCTAAGCATTCAAATCTACTGGCTTAGGTTGTGGAGCTCAGGACCCATGTAACAGTTTGCAGTTACGATCCGAGTTGGTTAATCACAAAAATGGAGGAGTTCAGTTAGAAGTAGAATGGGGGTCTACAGGCTTCAAGATAAACTCAATCCACACAATCAGAGCGCATGTTGACTTCAAGGAGAAGTCGCCAAAAGGCAACTGGACACATTTCTTTTGACGCTTTCACCATTTGGCTCCGGAACCTGGGTCCTTTTGTCAGCTTGGCCAGATACTTGGGGAAGGGGAGAGTTGCCAAGCAGGACTCTGACTCCAGAAAAGTCTGTTTCTGTCTGCATGACAAACAGTGCTTTTGTGTCCTGAGGAGGAAATGCCAACCTAACAAGGGGGACCACGAATCCACAACATTTTAATTTCTACTTTGGGGAGAAGCTAACCTCCCATTCACGTTGTTGTATTACAGATTTTCATGACGACTTTCAAGTTGGCCATGGTACTTATGGTAATTTCATTACAGACCACATCTTCATCTTTTAATTTCTTTCCTATTTATAATTATACAACGGTAATTAAAAAGTATTACAACTACATGCTATCCTAGCTGAAACTCCAGCCTGCCAGGCTTATAATATTCAAGACATGGCTCTGTCTTTATTTCTTTTCTCCATTTAGGGAGGAAGAAGGGAGGAGGGCAGGGAGGCTGTGGGGACTCTGGTCATTACAACCTCGCATCCTTTCATCAACTTTTCTTTGTTCCTTAAAAAAAAAAAAAAAATAGGATTTTTCCAAATAGTCCCCCCACCAAATGAACTGTTTTGATGTAAGAGTTTCCACTTCAGTTTCTCACCACATCTGAAGCGAAGTCAGTTCAGACTCACTGAGAGCATGCAAGAACTTCAAGTGTTGTTGAAACTTGGATGAAATTCCATCTTCCGGAGCCGATGCCAGCAGCCTCGGCCTCCATTGCTCCAGAGATCTCGGGGCTGACACCATAGCCAAGGCACCTCTTAGCTTTCTCTCTCAGCACACGGAAGGTACTTGGGTGTAAAGACTTGCCTACTTTTCAGTGAAGTGTCGCTCAGAATGATGTGGAACCAAAGACACAAGCAGTGCAGACTGAGCCTCGGCTGCAGAGAGTGTTGTGAGCTGATAATTGGCCCCATTTTTTTTTTTTTTTTTTTTTTTTTTTTTGGTTTTTCGAGACAGGGTTTCTCTGTGTAGCTTTGCGCCTGTCCTGGAACTCACTTGGTAGCCCAGGCTGGCCTCGAACTCACAGAGATCCGCCTGGCTCTGCCTCCCGAGTGCTGGGATTAAAGGCGTGCGCCACCACCGCCCGGCCGACCCCATTTTTTAATATCTTCACAGAAGGTTGAACAATGGAGCCAAGCAGAGCTGTTGCCCTGCAGGAGTTCACACACTAGCCGGAAGAAGGATGCACATGTGTCCGTGTCCTGCCAGTCTCCCACCTTCCGTCCACTACAGAACTGATGTTCTTGCTCTCCAAGTCCGTGCACACCTTATGTTAATCATCCACTCATGGGCCAAACACAGTGAAGCAGATCAACAGAATCACAGTGAGTGGAAGAGGCCTGGGAGAAGCGGTTGCTATTTTTATAATCGCTGCTCTACTACGGTCTCGATTTTCCAAACTCTCCCTTGTCTCCTCAAGATGCTTTTTATGACCTTTTCCTATTGGTGACCTTTACCAGCACCAACCCAGCCCACTTTGGAATCTCAAAAGGCAAGGGCTCAAATCTTGATCGCAGATCTCTTATAAGGGTCCTCGGTCGCCCTCCAAGCTTGCCCTCTGTGAAATCTCAGGAAAGCACTTTCTCAGTGACAGGGAATAAAGACTGGTATCGGACTCTGAGAAATTACTCACAAAATAACAAAAATCCTTTGCTTTCTGTTCCTAGACCAGTGCTCTGCAACCTCAGCTCTACTTTGGAAAAACCTGATGGAAAAAAAAAAAAATGAGTTCTATCCTCCCCAGATTCCAGTGCTGAAGCCCTAAGCCCCAAGTTGATTTCTTAGGAGACGGGGCCTTTGGAGAGTTAATTCAAGTCAGAAACCCAGGGCCCTAACCCAACAGGCCCGGTGTCTTTGTAAAAGATTCCAGAGATCTCTCCCTGAAGACACACGGAAAAGCCCACGAGAAGCAGCCATCTGCAAGATGGAGAAGAGGGAACCTCATGAAGAACCAGCCCTGCCGGCACTTTGGTTTTAGAATTCCTAGCTAGAGGTAGGAGAAAAATAATTTCTACTATTTAAACAACCTGGTGATTTATTTCTTTTATAGTAGCCTGTCCAAACTAATATGCCTGCAGGGCTCCAGAAAACTCAATGCCCAAGCCACACCCCTTACCAGTTATCAGAATCTCTATGTGAAGGAACCCGTGTACCTCAGGATGCTCCCCTCTGGACTCCGGATGAGGCCCAGACCACACCCAAACACCATTTTCCAGACACAAAGACATCCTTTATTAAGCAAGGAAAAGAGACAAGACGGCTGAATCTGAATCGGGCAGAAACAGCAGCAAATGGTGCCACAGCTGTTGATTTTAAGAGAGGGAAACGGGGCAGGTCTGTGTTAGAATGAGCGAGGACTTGTTGGTAAGTTCTGATTGGGTATTTCAATTAGGTTAGTCAAAACAATGAATTTTGATTACTGGACCTTGATGTTTTGACAGTTGGATATTGGTGACCAGCCTCAGGAATGAGTCGGTGGCCAAATAAGGGAATAGACCTTGGTGGCTAGCTTTAGGAATGTAGTCTAACGGTTTATTTAGCAAGGGAGAGGGAAGGAGAGAGGGTAAGACTGGCCACCGCCATGTTTGCCATGCCCAGGCCTGCTAGAGCCCTTCACTAAGAGTGAATTCTAAGCCTCCCAAAATAACCCCAATGTGCAGCCATGTTATACAAGAAAAAGTTTTATTGTCAACTTGGAAACACGGTTTTATAATTCTTTTGATTTTACTTAACTGATGTTTTCAATTATATGATAAGGATATTCACAAGTCATTTGCTGCATATATTTGTCTCAATTTATTGCTTACTTTTATAGTTTTGTCTCATACATACACCTATATAGAGATGTTTGCATGTATACACATCTACAGGGGATGTATGTGCATATAGGTATGTGTCTTAGAGTTTCATTGCTGTGAAGAGACACCATGACCACAGCCAACTCATAAAGGAAAACAGTGAATTGGGGCTGGCTTCCAGTTTCAAAGGTTTAGGTCGTTATCGTCATGGCAGGAAGCAAGGCAGCATGCAGTCAGACCTTGTGCTGGAGAAGGAGCTGAGAGGTCTACATCTTGATCCACAGGCAGAAGGAGACTGCCACAGTAGACCTAGCTTGAGCATACTATCTGTATCTCCAGTTCCAGAGGATCCAGAGGGATTTCTGCCTCTGGAATGCTAGGATTAAAGGCGTGCGTGCCACCATTTTCTGGCCTCTGTATCTAGTGGCTGTTCTGTCTCTGACCCCAGGTAAGTTTATTAGGGTGCACAATATTTCAGAACACAATACCACCACAGGTTGGTAGAAAAGGTAGTGATGGTGGTGGTGGTGGTGGTGGTGGTAATGATGGTGGTGGTGGTGGCGGTAAAGGTAGCAGTTTGGTGGCAGTAATGGTGATAATGGTGGTGGAGGTGATGGTGATGGTGAGTGGACGGTCGGGGTGGGGGGCGCCAGATATTGGTGAAATTATTAAGGCCACTCCACATAGTTAAAAGGAGATTTATTTAATGGCGTAACTTACAAATTAAGGGATATGTAGGTCACAGGGTCTGGGGAAGGTGTATCGCAGTCCAGCAGTGTTCTCTGGAGCTCTGCTCGGTCCACCTCCACCGTCCAGGGTCCCGGAACAGAGAGAGCCTCGCCCATCCAGATCTCGGGTCTCCAGGTGCCTCCCTTGGCCCCGCCTTGTAGGTGTGACAGTTGCCGAAGTCTCAATGGGGGTTGGAACTTCCAGATCAAAGCTGGAATGGCTGCCCACTACACCTAAGGGCCAAGCTTCAAACACATGAGTCTATGGGGGCCATTTCTATTCAAAGCACCGCAGTATGTATGTGTGTGGGGCTGTTCTGTCTCTGACCCCAGATAAGTTTATTAGGGTGCACAATATTTCAGAACACAATACCACCACAGGTTGGTAGTAAAGGTAGTGATGGTGGTGGTGGTGGTAATGATGGTGGTGGTGGTGGTGGTAAAGGTAGCAGTTTGGTGGCAGTAGTGGTGATAATGGTGATGGAGGTGATGGTGACGGTGAGTGAATGGTTGGGGTGGGGGCTGGTAGTGAAGGTGGTGGTGGTTGCAGTTTGTTAACGTACCAGTCTTACACTCTACGAATTTTTGTCACCGGTGAGCTCTTGCCTATCCACCGAATGCTGACCTCCACATAGTTTCTGCTGGTTCCCAGTGACTTTTAAAATTTTTTATTTTGGTTTGCTGAGCTGGTCAAGAACCCACAGCCAGTAAGGCAAGAGTCCATCTTGACATGACTCCAGGGTGGGGGGTGCTTCCTCCTGTGCAGCTGACCCTCCAAGTGAAGGAAGAACATAGGAGTGCCTACGACACTGGTTCTCAACCTGTGGGTCCAGGCCCCTTTGGGGGGTCAAAGGACCTTTCACGGGGTCACCTAAGACCATCCTGCATGTCAGATATTTACATTACAATTTATAACAGTAGCAAAATCACAGTGATGAAGTGGCAACAAAAATAATTTTATGGCTGGGGGTCTCCACAACACTCAGTGTTAGGAAGGTTGAGAACCACTCCTCTAGAAGGTCGTCAGGAACGCTCATTCTCAGGGGACAACGGGAGGGGCCGCACCCCAAGGAAGACTTGTGGACCATTTGACAACCCTGCCTTCCGCCATGCTTCCCTCTTCAGCCTTGAGCCAGCTCTGTGCTGAAGGAAGCATGGAGGGGAGGCCTGGGCTTGAATTTTCATCAGCTTCTCAACAACGAGTCACGTGATTCCCAAGTGGCTACAGCAGTGAGTCATGTGATCCTCCACTGGATACGGCAATGTCATCCAAAGTCACGACTCTCACCTTCATTCCAGCCCACGGGAAGTAGAAAACTAGGAAATAATCCCAGGTTCCATTTCCTCGAGCCTTCCTCAGGGGATCGGACCAACGCTCCAATGGAAGAACCTCTAAATGGATGTGACAACGGCTAGTGTCACCCCACCATGACACTTCATCTTGGGCAACACGCTACATTTAACAAACATTTGCTATGTGCCAGATACTGGAACAAACCAGCCAAGATTCCTTCCCAGAAGCACATGGTTTGATTTCTCCAGGAACAGACATTGTTGGTCTCCCTGAAAATCACCAGACTGAGTTCTTTCCTCCCTTATCCTCTCCTCACTCCCGAACCTCCTGTGGAACAATTTTTGCACACTGTAAATTTGTGTTGTTCTCACTGTTAATAAAAAAAAAAATTGGCCGATGGCTAGGCAGGATTCTCAGGACAGAGAGAATGCTGGGAAGGGGGACAGAGTCAGAGGAGTCCACCGAGTCACGGAGGAGAAAGAGGGGTGCAAGATGAAAGAGAGTTAACACCACATGGCAGAATGTAGATTAATAGAAATGGGTTAAAGTTTTAAGAACTAGTTAGTAATAAGCCTGAGCTATTGGCCAAGAATTTATAATTAATATTAAGTCTCTGTGAGTTTACTGGGGATGGGGGGTGTGTAGAAAATAAGAAAACAACCCACTCAGCCCTTCCCCTCCCCATCCCCCAATGGTACACAGCCCATCTACACAGGGGCATTATATGTAGCAAGTGGATTGCTGCTGTGGACTGAGCGACTCTCCTCCTCCAAAGTCCTGTGCTGAGAGCGCCCACCCTGAGGTGATGCTTTTAGGGAGTGAGTCCTTTGAGGGCTTGCATTCCGTGTGAGGGAACAGCCATGGGTGCCCTCTGTGAACAGCCATGGGTGCCCTTTCCCCACCTTCTAATATTAACCAGAAGGTAGGCCCTTACCACCGAATGGGCATGGAAGTTTATTATTCTTAGCCAATGACAAGTAAAAAGGTGCTAATGTTTGCCAGCATTGATCTTAGACATCTCAGCCTGCAGAACTGTGGGAAATAAATTAGTATTGCCTACAAGCTGCCCAGTTTACAGCTTCCTGGTATGGCTGGCTGCATGGGTTTAGACACTGACAAATGAGAATCAGAGAGAAGCCAGGCAAATTTGGAAAAGCGGTTTGATAAGCCGTCACTGCGCCAGTGGGCCCGGCCTTTAAGCTGTGTGCCTCGATACATAGGTGTAGCCTGCAGAACCTGCTCTACCAAGGCAGGGTCCAGCCCTCTGGCAATGGAAGTTAACATTCTTGGAGCTCTGTGGGCAACACTGTGATCAGCCACACCAGTTAAAGGATGAGAACCCTGAATTTGCTTTTGACTGACTACCTAGGAGCCACCGAGGTGCTGTGTGAAACCGAAGAGTCCCTGATGTATATCCCACCTGCTGTTGGCCGTGCCTCTGGAAGCCATTGCCTCCTCTGAATGATTCCAGCTGGTAGGCCCTTTGTGCTGGCTTTTATGAGCTGTGAGGACGGATACAAAAGGTGGAGTTCAGCCTTTCAGAGAATGTAGAAGTCTTGCCCCTGCAACTCAACACATGCTTCTCTTTTCTTTCTCTCTCCCTTCTGGAATTAATAGGGATAGGAGCTGCTTAAATGCTGAATGAAATGTTCTTAGACAACCCTGGCCCATGCACAGATGCTCAGAGGACTGCAAAGACTTCACTATCTGGGGGAGGAGGGGTGACTGGTATTTATGTTTTCCTGTCTCTTGTCTGAACCCATAAGCAATTGTCAGAACAAAATCCTCATGTTTTTTCCATCAATTCAGAATTTAAATGTGGACTGTAGACAGAGATTTTACCCTCTTTAACCCCCACCCTGCTCCTTACCTCACCATGTGCCTCTGGCAGGTTAGTATCATAAATCCCAATATAAAATTCCCTCCTGCTTAACTTATTCATAAATGTGAGCACATAGTCGTCATGCTATACAATTCCTGACCGGAACATGAATTCCCTGTTGTGTGGTGTTTCAAGGGAGGCCTAATGCGTTTGCCTGTTTGGTTTCTAATCTATGAACCCGGAGCAGGTGAAAAAAAGAGGCAAGTTCCCTGTGATCTAAAGGTAGGTTCAAAAGAATGGACAGAACCTTCTGGAATGCTTTACAGCTACCAATTTCATACACAAGGCCCAGGAGAATTTAAGTTGGATTTTTCATATTCTCTTTTCAACCTTAACTCATCTTTAGGGGGAATTCATTGTTTTCAGACACTGGTTAGTAAAAAAAAAAAAAAAAAAAAAAAAAAAAATCATTCATTTCTTCTAAGTCCAGAGTCCAGAACCTCCATCTCCTCACCCTCCCCAGCCCGCATCCTTGTCCCTTCAACATATGCTTAGTACTCTCGAATTCTATGGAGTTTGGAAGATATTGGCTGAGTTCTTAGGAGATTTTTTTTTTTTACTTTAGACCTCTATTAACTCAGCACATCACAGCCCTGAAGAAGTTGATGAGCAAGGCATGACTATTTCTGTGGGAGTGTAAACACAGCCTCTAGTACAGTTCGACAATATGTATAACCCTTACAGTAGTGAACCTATCTGGCCCACATTAGGAAATACTTGAGCTAACAAAGGAAGGTGTGGGGGTCTCAAAGAAAATGGCCCCCAAAGGGAGTGGCACTATTAGGAGATGTGGCCTTGTTGGAGTAGGTGTGGTCTTGTTGGAGGAAGTGTGTCACTGTGGAGGCGGGCTTTGAGGTCTCTATATGCTCAAGCCACACCCAGTGTCTTGGACCACTTCCTGTTGCCTGTGCAAGATATAGAACTCTCCACTACCTCTCCAGCACTATGTCTGCCTACATGCCACCATGTCCCACCATGATGACAATGGACTAAACCTCTGAAAATGTAAGTCACCCCAATTAAATATTTTTCCTTTATAAGGATTGCCGTGGTCACGGTGTCTCTTCACAGCAACAGACACTCTAAGACAGAAGGTATGTAACAAGGACATTCATCATAGTCTTGTCTAACATAAGAAACTTTAAAACAAGCCAGGCAGTGGTGGCGCACGCCTTTAATCCCAGCACTCGGGAGGCAGAGCCAGGCGGATCTCTGTGAGTTCGAGGCCAGCCTGGGCTACAGAGTGAGTTCCAGGAAAGGCTCAAAGCTACACAGAGAAACCCTGTCTCAAAAAAAGAAAAGAAAAGAAACTTTAAAACAACCTATGTGTCCAGAAAATAGGATCCTCATTAAATAAATTCTGGCATGTCCATGATGAGAAACATTATTTAGACATAAAAATGAATATGTATATCATAGGTTTTGACAAGAATGTACACTTGCCATACATTCATAACATGAAAACAGCAATCTACTACATAAATTGCATAGCTAACCTTCTGAAATGATATGTATACATATGATTTGTGACATTTCTCCTCTGAAATTCATTCAGCAGACCACACATACTGGAGTTCAATAGCACACATTAGGCAATTTTCATGCTGAAATACCATTATGTTCTCCCCTCCAATTAGAGTCACGTAAAATCAACAAGAATTTCCCATGAAGGCTTGAGCTTTTAAAAACTTCTCCTCATGTTGGGTTCATTATAGCATGCTATTTTGGGGTAAATATGACATACATCCCTCTTCCAGTCTGAAATATTTCTCATTTAAAAAAAAAAAAAAAACAGGTCTTGTTTATGGAGGCTTTTAGGAACCGGGCATAAATAAGGACACACACATCAAGGACAGTTATTTCCACAGAGTGTCAGAAAATATTTCATTGTAGTGGCTTCTCTTGAATGGGAGCCAAAGCCAGAATTGGAATTGGGTAAAAAGAAAATGTCTTAGAAGATTCTTTGAAACAGATTTAGCATGCATTTCTGTGAAAGAACTCAATACACATTTCCATCCTAATTAAAAGCATAATTGGCAATACGTATCTCTCTGCTATGAATATTTTTGGTAAAAGGAGTGCAAAGATTAGCCATGGCATCCATCTTTTTAAAACCTAATTATTCACCTAAGGCAAAACCTTAGGCGAATCTTCAGGCTACCCCCAAAGAAATCTTCAATACTAACTTTCGACATCTGATTCTCCATTTTGGTGGTTCACTATAAACAAGGCTACAAGTGGAACCCGAAGCCAGAACGTCTCCTGTCACCACTGCTGTGGCTTCAACTCTGAGGTTCCACAAGATGACCACTCCCTTGTGATTGATTCTCAGTGTGTCTGGAGCGAAACCCAGACATCAGGAGGTGTGGAAAGCCTCCTGGCATCTCTACTGTGTAACCAGAGTTTAGAGTTCTGTACCTTTATCAAAAATGGGGAAGGAATACTCTAGAAACTGAATGAATGATTCAACTCATTACAGAATAAGGTTTTGGTTGGTTGGTTGATTGGTCAGTTCTGAGAGCTGAAGACTGAACCCCAAGACCTTGTGCGTGCTAAACACACGCTCTATCAGAGCGATAGCCACTCCAGAAGCGTTAAAGACTAGGGATTCAAATTTTCAGTGCATCCAACCCTTACTCTGCAGTTGAAGACGCCGAGACTAGCAACTCCCTTTATTGTTTCTTACTTGAGTGAGAAAAAGAAAGGATACAACCAACCTTTCTTAGGCAGTGGTCATCGCTGCCTCACGTGTTTATTCGATTTCAACCGTTTTTTCCCCAGCTGGAAATACAATCTACAGTCACTGTCTCCCTCTTCCGTGACTGAGTGATGAGAATCCCGCATCAGGGTCAGGATAAAAGTCGCCATCTCCTCCTTCCTCGAGCACCCACCTTCCACCCAAGCGCTCCAAGATAGGTGCTATACCAGATCCATTTTAGACAGGCAAACTTAGATTCCAAGGGAGCGCATGTTTTGCCCAAGGTCAGACAGCTGGTGTGCAACAGGGGTGTGAACTCGGATCTCACCTTCCCAACATCAACGGTGAAGACGTCTACTTTGAGTAAACCACTCTAGCACCCGACGTTTATTAATTTAGAGATGAAATCTCAAAAGTGCCCATTCAAACTACTTCTGCATTAGATACTGTCTTACTTTGCTTTCTAGGGCTGTTATACAACACTAACCCAAACCAATTTGATTTACATGCCCCATCAATACCCATCACTGAGGGAAGTCAGAGCAAGAACTCAAACAGGAACCCGGAGGTAAGAACGGACACAGAAACCATAGAGGAGTGCTGCTTACTGGCTTGCTCTTCACTGCTTGCTAAATTGTACTTTCTTAGACACCCCAGGGCCATGTGCCCAGGGGTCACACCACCTACAATAAATAGGCTGGGCACTCCCATATCAATTATTAATCCAAAAAACGCCCTACAGACTTGCTTGCAGGCAATTTGGTAGGGGCAGTCCCTCAGTGGAGTTCCCTCTTCCCAGATGACTCTAGCTTGGGTCAAGCTGACAAAATAAAAATAAATAAAAACGACCAATGCAGACATTGCCAAGATTGAAGGAAGGCGGGGCCAGCAATTCGGCGGGAAAAGGGGTACGAGGAGAGTCCTTGATACTACAGGTTAAAGCACTTCAAGCAATCACATGATCTTCACCTACAGGGCAAAGCTTCAGCTGACATGTCAGTTTCTATGGGAACAGGCACGGCGATCATCCCTAAGTACAGCCTAGGGCTGCTTTTCCTTTCAGTGAGTTTCTGGTCTCGTTCTGCTGATTTGCACATGCTCCTAAGTCTACATGGAGCTTCCCTCCTCTCTCCTCCACATGGCTGCTTCCAGATCCCATCTACCAGGGCCTCCCTCATTTCTGAAGACTTACATCATCTCTTTTGTGCATCCATAGCATTCAATGACACTGCTCTGTAAACATCTTGGGTTGAGGTAAATGTCCCCTCTTCTGCTTGCCACCAAAATGAAGTTCCTTGAAGTGTGCCAGGCCTGCCTATCCCAGAGCTAAGCCCTTCCCTAGCACACAGCAGGTCCTCTATGGCTATGGAATGAATACACATATAGATGATAATAGGTACTCAATCCACATAGATGGATAGACGAAAGTATGCACATGCTTCATAGAAATGAAAAAACATAGCAAGGTGCTGGTGGCACATGCCTTTAATCCCACCACTCAGGAGGCAGAGGCAGGTGGATCCCTGTAAATTCGAGGCTAGTCTGGTCTACAGAGTGAGTTCCAGGACAGCTAGAGTTACAGAGAGAAACCCTGTCTTGAAAATATCATTTTGAAATTGGCATGAGAACTTACATTAAAGTTGTAAATATTTTATCCTGAAAAAATAATTTTAATGACAACTGAATGTAGAGTCCCTTGAGGCAATCCGGCTTCCTCCACTTCACCTCCCACCCTGAGCAGATCCTACATGTTAGTTAGAGCTAGAGTTGCAGAGATGGAAGTCAAATATTCTACATCGAAGAGGGATGCATTGCATGTCTGAAGTTTCATGGGCAATCCAGAACAAAAAAAGGGGTGAGATGAGAGCAAGAAGTCAGAGAGATGTCTAAAATACATTTGCATATTGCCATTGGAACTCCAAGAGCGTTTTTTAAGATTAAACCTGCAAATTCTTCTTGTTTGGTTTGTGGGGATTTTCAGCTTTACTGAAGCATGTCTTAACTTGGGTTTCTATTCCATGGAAGGGTGCTGCTCACTGGCTTGCTCCCCATGGCTTGCTCAGCCTGCTTTCTTACAGAAGCCAGGACCACCAGCCCAGGGATGGCACCACCCACCATGGGGTGAGCCCTCCCCCATCAATCACTAATTAAGAAAATGTTGTACAGGCTTGCCTACAGCCTCATCTTATGGAGGCCTTTCCTCAGCTGAGGCTCCCTCCTCTCAGAGCTGTGTCAAGTTGACATCAAATTATCGAGCACAATTCACCCCTTGTCAATATGACACACAACACATTTTAAGACATAAGCTTTCCTTCTTCTGGTTCATCCCCAAGATCTCAGATTAATAAATACCACAAATATAAAACATTATAGTTGGGCAGCGGTGGTGCATGCCTTTAATCCCAGCACTTAGGAGATAGAGGCAGGTGGATCTCTATGAGTTCGAGGCCAGCCTGGTCTACAATGAGTTCCAAGACAGCCAGGGCTACACAGAAAAACTCTGTCAGGAAAAACTAAAAAATAAGGATAAAAATAAAACAGATTACAAACTTAGAAGTCCCAGTCTCTACCAATTCAAACACTTTAAAAGTTCAGTGTCTTGCCGGGCGGTGGTGGCGCACGCCTTTAATCCCAGCACTCGGGAGGCAGAGCCAGGCGGATCTCTGTGAGTTCGAGGCCAGCCTGGACTACCAAGTGAGTCCCAGGAAAGGCGCAAAGCTACACAGAGAAACCCTGTCTCGAAAAACCAAAAAAAAAAAAAAAAAAAAAAAAAAGTTCAGTGTCTGTAAAAATCCAAAGTCACTTAGAATCCAAAATCTCTTTTAAAAGTCTCAAAGTCACTCAACTGTGAGCTCCTATAAAATCAAAAATAAGTTAGTTTCTTACTTCAAGACAGAAGAACCAGGACACAATCACAACAACAATAACCAAAGCAAAACCAAACTCCAACAGTGTAAATAACTCAATGTCCAGTATCTGAGATTCACTCACGATTTTCGGGGCTCCTCCACAGGCTTGGGTCCCTTCTCCAGCTCCGCCCTCTGCAGCACACACAACTTCTAGACTCCGGCTGGCTCCACTCGGTGGCTGCTGTTCTTGGTGGTCATCCCATGGTCCTGACATCTCCAAAATGCTGGGGTCTTCTGCTGCAACTGGCCTGCATTTTCACTCCTAGCCTCTCTAGGGCACTCTTCATGATGCCAAGCCTCAACTTTCCTCCATGACCCCTTCAGTGCTGGGGGGGCTCCCACTGCTCCTGAGGCTGCCCCTTCACCAATGGCCTCTCCTGGCCTCTCACAGTGCCGAGCTTCAGCAGTTCTCCATGACCCCTCCATGCCTTCAAAACCAGTACCACCTGGGTGACTCTCACACGTGACCAAGTCCGGCTGCCAACACGAGGTACAACCTTGGCTGCCTCTGGAACACAGCTTCTCTGTGCTCTCAGGAAACACTTCCCAGAAGCTTTCACCTCAACGATGCTGCTGGTCTCTTCTTAATCACAGCCGGTTCTTCAGCCCCCAGCTGATCAGCATCCATTGTCCCAGCAAAACAAAGGTTTTATTTTAGCGGTTCTGGTCTCTTGTTAATCACAGCCAATTCTTCAGCTCCAGCTGAGCAGACACCACAGATTCTTCACAGAAATAGCCTGGAAGAGTCCTTGCTTCCCTCTGAAACTTCACAAGCCGGGCCTCCATGGTCTGCATTCCTTCCAACACTCTTATCTTCTAAGCCACTACAGGACAAACCACTGAGATCTCAACACTCAATGGCTTTTCCAGTCCAAAGTTCCACAGTCCTTCCAAAATCCTCCCCAAAGAACATGGTCAGGTCTGTCACGGCAATCCCCCACCATCCTGGTATCAATTATCAATTTGTCTTAGTTTGGCTTACTATTGCTGTGATGAAACACCATGACCAGAAGCAAGCTGGGGAGGAAAGGGTTTCTTTGGCTCATCTTCCACGTCCATAGTCCATCTCTGAAGGAAGTCAAGACAGGAACTCAAGCAGGGCAGGATCCTGGAGGAAGGAGCTGCTGCAGAGGCCATGGAGGGGTGCTGCTTATTTGCCTGCTTTCTGTAGAACCCAGGACCACCAGCCCAGGGATGGCACCATCCCCAATGGCTGGGCCCTCCCCCATCAATCACTAATTAAGAAAATGCCTTACAGGCTTGCCTACAACCCAGTCTTATGGAGGCATTTTCTCAAATGAGATTTCTTCCTCTCAGATAACTCTAGCCTGTGTCAAGTTGACATAAAAATTAGCCAGCCCAGGAGATAACTAAGAAATGAAAATTGTACACATTCAAGGTGGACAGAGTGTTATTTTATATATTACCTACACATTATGTCATGATTCCCACAGTCAAAGTAACATATCCACTACCTCGTTTAATCACATTTCCGTGTGAGAACCCTTAGGACTGACACCAGAAACAAATGTCCAGTCTGCGGGTGGTGGTCCATGCCTTTAATCCCAGCACTCAGGAGGCAGAGCCAGGCGGATCTCTGTGAGTTCGAGGCCAACCTGGTCTACAGAGCAAGATGCAGGATAGGCACCAAAACTACACAGAGAAACCCTGTCTCCAAAAACCAAAAACCAAAAAAAAAAAACCCAAAAACAGCAACAAACTGTGATACAGCACTACTAACTAGTGTCACTGGCTACACAACAAATCCCCTGAGACTATTCACCTCACAGTGACAAACTGTGCCCTTTAGCCCCATCTTCCCATTTCATCCACACCTGGGAATCACTCATCTCCTGTCTGAGATCGTATGATAAACTCAGGAATTCTTAGTGGACATAGTTTTAATACTTCGTAAATATATATATATATATATATATATATATATATATATATATATATATATATAAAATAAAAATTTGCCGGGCGGTGGTGGCGCACGCCTTTAATCCCAGCACTCGGGAGGCAGAGCCAGGCAGATCTCTGTGAGTTCGAGGCCAGCCTGGGCTACCAAGTGAGTTCCAGGAAAGGCGCAAAGCTACACAGAGAAACCCTGTCTCGAAAAACAAAAAAAAAAAAACAAAAAAAAAATTTAAAAAAGAGCTGTGTTGAGGTGGAAACAGACCAGTTAGAGCAACAGAAGGACAACACACTGTGTTCTTCTTCTGTCCTGCAAAAGCAGTTATTGTTGGAAGCTCTGGGTCCTGCCTAGTCCAAGGTCAAGGAATCAGCGGATTCGGTGCCTGTTGAAGACTTGATGCCTTCCTCACTGTGTCCCGTGTTCTACCGCCTGGTCAAGAAAAGGGCGGGGGAAGGGTCTCCAAAGGTCTCTGCTGTGAGAGCACTGATCCCATGGATGAAGGCTCCACCCTGATGATCCAGTCACCTCCTCATACCCTCACAATAGGAATCAGGTTTCAATGTGTGAGTGTAAAGGAATGGAGCATAAAAAACACTGTCCACCACATCTCCAAATGAAAATCCTTCCCGAAATAATCTTCTAAAAACAATGCCAACACTCTCCTGGCCTCCTCCTCTTTGTTCTTGTTACAAACATGTGCATAAGTTATATCACTATAACCTGCTGAGTCCATTCAGCGTTATATGTGCATGACTTCAGAGCTGGCTGCTTAGTGTTGGATAACCCATTGGGGGGCTCCTCAATGAGGGGGGAGACTGTTTCTCCCACTCACAGCAATTCCCTAGCTGCCTCAGTCTCAGGCAGGGGCCCGGTGAATTTTCCTCTTCCTCATAGCAAGTCTATTTGTTCAGGTCTTGTTTAGACAGCCATATCGTTGAGTTAGGATGGGTTGGCTTTAGCTGTCAGCTCGACACAGGCTAGCATCACATGAGAAGGAAACTCAACCGAAAGACTTCCCAGGTCAGACTGGCCTGTAAGCATGTCCCTGGGGTAGCATCTTGATGGGTAATTGAGGTAGGAGGGCTCAGCCTACTGTGGGCGGCGCCGTCCCCTTGGCAGATGGTCCTGGGGTGTATAAGAAAACTAGCTAAGCATGAGCCAGTGAGAGAGCCACCAAGCAGCATTCCTCCATGGTTTATACTTCAAGTTTTTCAAGTTTCTCCTGGAGTTCCTAGCCTGATGTCCCCTTGATGATGGACTGTGTGACCTGGAAAGGTAAGACAAATAAATCCTTTCCTCCCACTGCCTTTGACCTGGGCATTTATTTTATCAGCAACAGAAAGGAAACTAGGCTAGAGCTTTTTCTTTCTACAGCTTAAACACAACTAAATGTGGCCATTTCCAATGTATCAATGTACTTCCATGTCAAAACACAGCTCAGGACACAGAACACTGGCTTTCTACCTATACCATTGTAACATTAACGATGGCCACAGCTACAACATGAAACAAATAACCCAGGACATGCTGCTATTAATGTCCACCAGTTGAGACTGAGTAGAAGGACAGAGCAGCTCAGATATGTCAGGATTGTGTTGTGTAACAAAACTTGGGAAGACTCCACACACATCCACTCACCCCAGACAGGGAGCCCACTACAGCGCAAAGTACAGATACCACCAAAGTCCAACTTGGTGAACCAATGAGTGTTACTGGGATTACTTACACAAATATGGGTGAGGAGTCACTTAAAGGAGCAGAAATAACTCAAAGATAAGTGTATCACCAAAGCCCACCCCAGCTCACGAAAGCTGGGAAACCTGGAGCATACTGCATAGCCTGCATGTAGCTTGGTTGGTTGGAGAGTGTCCCTTCCAAGAGTCTAGGCTTTTTCCAGGCACCTAGTCCAGTCTCAGTCTCCTTTGCAGCTTATGCCTTCTTGTCTGAGAGGGACTCGGAGTTCTTTGCTTACTCCACAGGGAGGGGCCTAGTGAAACTGTTGAGTTTCAGGGACTTCCTGAAGCTGTTTTGAGTTGTTTACCTTCCTGTTGAAGGAGCTTTCCAGCAGGTTGGAATGTTTCCATCTGAAGGAAACTGCTACCCAACAGATGGACACAGACTAGTTCAGGTGAAGTCTCTTAGACTTATAAAAATGAATTGATAGGCTTCAAAAGGAGATGGTTGCGGGGATGAATTATGTCAGGACATGTCTGTCCAGAGAAGACAAGATCTGGGTACGAGAAGGATGTGAGGGCAAAGAGAAACTCCTCATACTTCTGAAATGCTGAGCCATAAACGCAAAAACGAAACGCTTCCCACAGGGCCCTGGAGGGCAGAGCCATGATGGATGAGGACAAAGTTCAAGGAAGCAAAGCTGGAGTCAAGTGAGGAAACCGTGTGGCCCAGGGTCACAGTTTTCCATGGTGACAATCTTTCCCTGGAGGCAGCATTTTGTAAATCAATAGTAGATCTGGGGACTTCTTACAGAATCACAACCATAGTGTTCACACGTTAAAATGCACATTTTTATTATCGGTTTCTCTCCTATTACTTCTCCCTCAAGGCACACCATTTGCTATTTTTAAATCCCGTGTTATATGAACCATCGAATACGTTTTAAAATGGAAAAGGTGTTGTCACCTAATAAGATTACCATGGAGCACTGGTCTTGCTTGCAATGAGAGCCACGTGCCCAACAGAAAGGTGACAAGCCGAAGAACCTTCAACTCTGCCCTGCCAGCACGGGTGTTGGGTTGGTTCAGTCTCCCACAGAATCCTGTAGCAGTTTCTGATACTTAGATGCTGGAGAATCAAACAGCTTCACTGCTGATTTACAAAAACTGCCCCCTACGCAAGGAAACACAGGCCTCTTTCGGAAAGGATGTGGGTATAGGGGGCCCACATGACACCCTCCAGTCTCATTTCACCCACTTGCACCACCTGCCGGGGCTTTAAGGAGTCACTGAGTGTGGTCCCTACTCTCACAGCAGGCTGGCATCCCTCCCTGGCAGAAACCACGATGTGGGTGATGCTGTGGCTGGTCCACAGTACGGGGAAGACTGAGTCATCCACTAAGAAACAGTTTTCAGCTTTTGAGGTTTGTGGCTGTTTGAAGAATCTCATAGAGCCTAGGCACATTCTCCCCCGCCCCTTCGGGGGGCGGAGGGGACAGGATCACATCCTCACAAAATAGTGCCTCTTGTTTTCATAGCTTAAGACTCCCCAGATCTTATCATTCAACTCAAAATTAAGATTCCAATTCTAATACTCCATTGTGCCTAGTTGGTCAAAAAAAAAATACTTTTCACCCAAAATAATGTTTTAAACATTCATTTATTTACTACTTTTCTGTGTATTTGTGTGCAGGCCTGAGTTTATGTGCACCACGTGCATTCAGGATCCTGAGGAGGCCAGAAGAGGGCATCAGATCCCCTGAAACTGGGGTTCCAGACAGTTGTGAATTGCCATGTGAGTTCTGAGAACTGAACCCAGGTCCCCTGAAAGAGCTACAAGCATTCAGTACTACTAAGAACCAGAACTGTGCCCCCTTCCATAATTTTTATAGACTCTCAAGAAGGAATAATGGCATTTGATGTCTATACTTGTGGACAGTCAGGCAGCTGCTGAAGTCTGATTAAATCAAGCAACTAAGTAACATCTAAAATCTGCTGTTCTTGGCAACTGCCTGCTTCCCAGAGGTCTCCCACACGACCACAACCAATAAATAAAATCCGTTGTGAGACCAGACACCCTCCCTGTTAAATGGTTCCCCAGGCTTACAATTAAATAACGAAGACAGAGATATCAACTATGTTAGACGACAGACTTAAAGAAGTGAAATATGGCAGTGTTTATTTTCAGGAGAACAAATGCCTTGGAACTCACGCTCAATATTGTCAATGTTTCATTTTTATGGTTCTCTCTCACCCCAGGCTTTCCTGCACTGCAGAATTCTCAGACATCTCTAGGACTCAGGCATAAAAGTATCTTAGGGCTGATGACATGGTTCAGAGGTAAAGGAGCATGCCACCAATCCTGATAACCTGAGTTTAGTTCCTGGGACCTGCACGGTGGAAGGAGAGAACGGACTTCTGAAAATTTCCTCTAACCCCCACACATGCACTATGGCATGCATGCTCGTGCACACACACACACACACACACACACACACACACACACTCACATGCACACACACACACACACACACACACACACTCACACGCGCACACACACACACACACACACTCACACGCACACACACACACAGGAGAGAAAGAGACAGAGAGAGAAAGACAGAGAGAGAGGCAAAATAAATGTTTTTTAAAGGTGCCTTAAACTATATATTATTTTATATTTTAAAAATTCTATTTTCTTCTAGGCAAGAGTAGAGTGTTCAAAATGTAGCATAAAAAAATTACCAACAAGCCTTTAATTCAGCACATATTCTCCCTATGATTTAAGCCCATCAAACCACAGCAGTCCCTAGATAAAATTAGAATCAGACATAACAAAAACAAGATCTATAGAGGACTACTGGGAACAATCTTCAGAGACTACCAAAATTATTTAATAATAATAGAGGAGCTGTGCTTAAAAACCAGGCTGTGGTTATACGCAGAGCAACATGTTAGTGTGAATACAGAGGAAAGATGATATCATTTGGTGGATATTGTCTGAAAAACAAGACAAGCGTTCTCACAGAGCACCTTTCACGGAGCAATTTTATGACTTCAGAAGGCACCGGAGAGACAAAGTTTCCCCCAGTCCAATAAAGCTCCGTTGCACCATTTCAAATAACCGCCAACATCCTGGGACAGAATCTTGGATCCAACTACCATGTTGTTCTATCACCAGTTAGAAGTGGAAAACCCAGCTATGTTACTGAATGGCCTGCCTGTTTGTGAATGACTACAGGACTTGGAAATAGTAGATGCAAACTTTCCTGTCCACTCTCACCGAGATGTGGCCACTTTCTCCACTTGGCACTCAAATTCAGGCGCATGATTCTGGCCTATGCCTGTGGGAAGGCACAAAATGATGGCTTTTACTTCAAGCCTGCACAATGGTGAACTTTTATATAAGTGAGAAGAATTCTGAGAAATGGGTCTCGGGGCAACTCTGTGTTGTGGTTACCGTTGTTGACTGAAATTATATAAGCTCTGTGTTGTTCAAATGCTGACTCTTCTTTCACCTGTAAATATACCACCAAGTGTAGCAACATACATGTGGCATCGTGCCCAATGTCCCAGATACTGCTAGCTATGTATGCCAAAAGAATACAGTGAAATGAAATTCTTAGCCTTAAGAAAACTAAATGAGAGAGCTGTGGGAAAGTGGGAAGTGGCCCAGACCACCCAATTACAGTGAACTGTCCATAGGTCAAGTTTTGAAAGCATTAATAAAGATAACATTTTACTTCCCTTTTGGCAATAAAAAAAATGGAAGCTCCTTCTCATCTTGTGGGTTTCTTTTGAACAGAAGTATGAACCTAAAACCAACATCAGGTTCTATTTGAGACTACAGTGTCATGGGCTGAGACCCAGGTCAGAAACGCAGCCTCATGTCCACAGCACACCTGCCCAGGAGAATTAAAAGGTACTGGTCACTAGAAACCCCATACCCTCTTGTAGCCCGTGCCTTGGATGGGACACATCAGCTGGTGCCACTGACAGAGTATATCTAAGATGGAGTGGAGGAAGAATCCTTGGTGTCCAGCACCACGCTGTCCTTCCTGAATACCATAGACATTTCAAATTTTCCAGAAGGAAAGGTAAAGAGCGTACCCCACAAAGTGAGATTTAAGGGGCAATCCACACAGCTTCCGTTACTCTAGTCCCAGAACCCAAACCCCCTCCAAGTTGTCTCCCTAATCAGGTCCATTCGGGTAGTGTTCATCCTCTCCCCAGTCCTAGGAACTCAGGTGGCTTCTGGGAACACCAGATGGAACAGGTCCACTTCCTCAGGGCCTTCAAAGTAGGGTAGTCACAGGACATAGGTCATAATTTCTCTCTCCTATGAGGCAGTTTTCATATATCCTAGAGACACTGGGATATCCCAAGCATATTTTCTAATTCCAACACCCAACAAATCGATGCTCCATCTCACACCTGTGGTTCGTGTCCTACTTGGTTCTATCATGTTGAGGAATCGGCCCACCTTTCAGTAAGATCTCACCACTATCAGCGGTGAGCAACCACCGGACCCAAATCCAGGAAAGAGTGTCCAGAAAAATCTAGTCTGTGCCTTCCCCCTTTGTTAGCCCTGGGCGTATTGAAATTGTGCTTCCATAATACAGGACGCTGCCTAGGATTTTTCATTTAGATATTATGCAAATAAAAAAAAAGTGATGCTGAGGGCCAGCATAACTTCTCGGGAAGAACAAGAAAAGGATACAGAATCCCCATGGAACCAGGACAACTCCGGGGCGTGTAACCTCTGGGTCAGGGCGGCCTAGGAGCTGAAAGAGATCATCATAAGATGGCGTTTCATCTTCAAAGCCCTCTGTAAACCCTAAATCATTCATCCCACCACACGACTCTAATCACGCGATTTGGCAGAAGCAAAAGACCTTTCATCTTTGAATCACAAAGCACTCTATAAATGCCAATTAATCCTGCCGCTGCCCTGGGAGGTGACGGGTATCAGCTCACCTGCTTTGTCTGTGGAGCGGCTTAGTGATCGGGTCCAGTCCCCCAGAGCAAACACTCGGTCTGGGAGCTCTCGTCCTTCGGCTCGGACACTTGAGACAAAAGTCAGAACTGTTATTTAAGGCACTTCAATGGAGGCTGGCACGTGGTATGTGCTCAGGTGACGATCTGTAAGTGGGTGAATACATGGGGTATGTGCATTTCCAGCGGCCCGAAGAGCACATCTGAGTTCTGCTTATCCTTCAGACTGGCTTTGGCTCCTGGGTTTCATTCACTATCCTCCAATGAAAGCGTTCCCTGTGTTATGGGACAGGAACGAGAACCAGCGCGGGCACCCTAACAGTCACCACAGCAGGTGCAAAACAACACCCACCAGAACCCCCGGGCACTCGGAATTGCTTAATATCCTGGTAATTTAGAGCACAGAACCCTCATTTGCATCTCCCCACCTATAATAGACAGCAAAATTCCTAAGGCTAGACAGGCCTGATCGCTTGTCTTCAGAGACGATAAAGGTGGTGGATAGCGCTCTGAGGTGTCCAGGCACCGGATGGGAGCATCTATGCATGGACCACAGAGGCCGCCTGTGCCCCAGAATTGCCCTAAGCACAATATCAAAAATATCCACGAAGACCTTTCCTCCTTTGTTGCCTTAACTGTTCCTTCATCGTGTATCTACTGAGTACCTTACTGTGCACCAGGTGGATGCTATCAGCCCTCAGCAGCCCCGTCAGGAGCCAGAGCAACAGGGACCCATCCCTCTACTCTTCAAAACAAACGAACAAACAAAAACACCTTGTTTTCCATATTGTGAAGTGATTATGGGCCTAAATTCACTCAAAAAGTGGGGAAGTGGAAACAACCAAATAGAGTGGTTACCTGGTGGTGTGTGGGCTTTGGTTTGTTGTAGGTAGCTGTTGTTGTTTGTTTTGAGTTCTAGGCTGGCCCGGAACTCATCACGTAGACCAGGCTGTCCTTGAATCTCAAGGGCTCCGGCCACAATCACCCTAGTGCCGGGATTACAAACGCATCCCAGCACATCCACTCGGAGCGACAGTTTTAAAACGAACTACCCAGAATCAGTTGTGTTTTCACTTTCAAAAAGCCTTTTTAGGATTATAGGACAATTGATCACAGAGTACACAGTCCTCAGACACTGTTCACCCCCTACAGCTCTGCTCTTGGTCCCTCCTGAATGTGTCTGCTCCTGTAAGATGTCAGGAAGATCCTAAGAGCAACATCGGGGCTTCTCAGTCCCTCAGATGTCACCTGTAGAAGAACTCAGTCACAAAATATCTAGCTGTATTTCTCCAGCCCAAACCTCAGAGCCATCTGTGTCCATCTAAAAAGCTCTAGTCGCCAAGCGTTGGTAGCGCACGCCTTTAATCCCAGAACTCAGGAGGCAGAGGCAGGTGGATCTCTGTGAGCTTGAGGCCAGCCTGGTCTACAGAGTGAGATCCAGGACAAAGCAGTGTTGGAGAATTGCCCTTCCGAGGGAGCTCCCTGGCCAAGGTCCCGGGGATGCCTGGAGGTTTGCATTGGTCGTGAACTTCACCATGAAAACGTTATCGTTTTTCTCAAACCACACAGGTCACCTCTCTCTCTCTCTCTCTCTCTCTCTCTCTCTCTCTCTCTCTCTCTCTCTCTCTCTCTCTCTCTTCTCTCTCTCTCTCTCTCTCTCTCTCTCTCTCTCTCTCTCTCTCTCTCTCTCTCTCATGTGTATGGGTATTTTGTCTGCATGTGTTTCTGTGTATCGTGTATATACCTGGTACCCACAGAGGTCCACAGAAGGCATTGGAATCCCTGGAACTGAAGTTAGAGAGTTTTGAACCACCATGTGGATGCTGGGAATCGAACCAGGGCCCTCTGGGAAAACAGCAGGGGCTCTCAACCCCTGAGCCATCTTACCAGCCCCTAAAGATGAATTCTTTAATAAAGTTCTCTTTCTTCTCACTGCTTCTCCAGGTCATTATTATCTCCTTTGTGAAAATATCTAAGTGGCTGAGACTCCACTAGATCCATCGCAGGTTGTATCATGGGCTGATTTTTGTTGCTATGACCAGAAGCTTAAAGCTGGGTAACATTATAAAGAAAAATGATTAACCTGCAGTTTCAGAGACTGAAAGCCCAAAATTGATTAACATCACTCGTTCAGCTTCAACCTCAGGACACCATGCCCTAGATGGGATACATAAAAGGAATCATGGCAAAGCGTACGAGTGAGAAATCACTTCACAAAACCAGAAGCCAAAGATCTTGGCTTCTCTCACAAGAACTCTTAGCATTTCTCACAAGAACCCCCACAAGTCCTGACTCTGTTCCAAGGGTTCACCCTAATCACCCAGACAAACACTCTCACATCCCAAGATGGAAACCAAGCCTCCAACACATGAATCCATCGGGGACAAGCCACTTCCACACCACAGCATCTTGTAAATGTCATTCAGCTGATGGAGGCAGAGGGTGCTCACACCCTTCTACTTCCACGTTATCAGGGAAGGACCAAGGCAGAGTGAGCCTAGAAGGGCTGAGCTGATCTTCAACTCAAAGACTTGTTCCCTATAAGGGATGATTCACAGACAGCTTCCTGCTGACCTTCCCTTTCCAAGGTCACAGTGATGGGCTCTGAGACCTTTAAAAACGTTAGAAATCACCCACACACCTCAAAATCTATTCATAAATTGTCTGAAACTGCCAGAAGTGCCCTTCCTTAGACCCTCCAATTCAATCTCCTGAGGAATCAGCCAATGGGGAAATCGAGGCCCTGAACAACGAAGGGTCAGCCCTGAATAACATCATGAGCATGAACTGGAAACTGAGTGTCCTGGCTCTCCTGATGTTTGTTATATACACCTGGGATGGGTGATGTTCCCTTTGCCCAAACCGGGGATGGGTGATGTTCCCTTTGCCCAAACCGGGGATGGGTGATGTTCCCTTTGCCCAAACCGGGGGTGGGTGATGTTCCCTTTGCCCAAACCGGGGGCGGGTGATGTTCCCTTTGCCCTCACCGCTGTCTCTACTTTCCCATGAGAACACTCAAATTCAATTAGGTTAGTCCATTAGTCTCCCTCCAAAACCTGCAGCGGCCCTCTGGCCCTGTTTCGGTCAGCCAAGACTTTGCCTTCTCTATATTCTCTCCAGTGGGAGAAGATGCTGTTAGGTCCCTGAAGAAGGGCAGGACCAGAGCTGAGCAAACACATCTGGTGTGGTTTCTGCTGTGGGGGGTTGGACGAGATATTACTAAGCCCATGGAGTCAAAACTACTCATTCGACAGCCAGGCGCAGCAGGAACTTCATAACCAGCAGCTACCTCAAATCTCCGAAGCCTGAGACCCAGGTTCAGCATCATGCCAAGAGGTTGGCGGGGGGAAGGGGGGGAATGGGGGCATGGGGGAGGATGTCTCTTTCTATGAGAACCTCATCCCAACACCCCTATTCCCAAGTCAGTGCTCAGCCACTGTTGATTCTGCAGGTGTTTTATAAACGTTGTCCCTCCTTACATCTTTGCTCCTTGGTGACAGATCAGAGTGACAGCATCACGACACTAGCCATGTTAAACCAAGAGCACCATCACCACACCCAACTTTGGCTCCGTTTCTGCTTTGGCTCGGGTCTTTGGTGCGGTGTCAAAGCCTGTTGTGTTTTCTCAGAGAAGGGATGCTGGTGTCTAGCGGGAACGAGCCCATTTCTGTAGGTACACAAGGCAGGAAATTTTCTTCAAATCTCCTCCCCCTGCTGGGACGATCCTAGCTCCAAGATCTCAGCTGAGATGGCCTTGGAGCCCAGCTTCGCCTGGTTTACAGCGTCACTAGCTGAAGTTGCAATCTTTTTTTTTTTAACTTTATCCTTTCAGGTTTTTATCCTATGTGCATGCCTTCCTACTCTCCCCCATCCCTGCCTGCTAGGCTGTTGACTGTATCTCACTCCGTCTTTCTAATTGAGAAGAAGCACACAGCTCAGTTCCAGGCAATGTTGAAAGCAAGTCACTTTCTGGGACTGCGGTGTCCACACAGCTGTGAACACACAAGTGAGTTGTTTACGAAAGTTAGTCAGTCACAGGTGATCCCAACAGAGATTACATTTAAGGGGCATTTGGTGTTGTTTGTCTGTCTTATTCCGTGCTGGGGAATCAAACCCGGACCTCGCTTGTGCCAGATAAGCACTCCACCACTGAGTAACCTCCCCTCGTCCTAGGTGCTTGAACAAACATTGAAGAATTCGGTATATTTGCTATCTTGTAGTGAGTGATATGATAAATAAAGTGTTGACATGAAACTTCTCACTGAGTTCACCCCTGGGACTCCACAGCTATGAATGCCCCAAAACATACGATGTCTCTTTCTCACAGGTGGGTCTGGGAGGCCCCCGGGGACTTTGGGACTGGAGTCATTCATGCACGTTCAAGCACCCACATGCTCCCAGAAGAAAAGGAATGGGTTTTGTGTAGTTAACATTTGCATGTATAGTTAACATTTATACAAGGCTGGTTAAGACACCGGCCGTTTTATTTATTAACCCTCTAGCCATCTTACAAGCTGCGTACTGTTATTACCTGTGCTTTCACTGGCGGGGAAAACCAAAACTGAGAGAAGTTGAATAATTTGGCAGGCTCACACAGCAAGCGGAGACTCTCTTGTCTATGACGAAAGCCCAGCCCATCCTAACACAAGCACTTCAAAGGCTGTCTGTCACATGCATCCGGCACAAAATGTCAGCGTGGTCAGCCCTGGTTCTCCCCGCCTTCCGAGCATCACCCCTGGTTTTCCCCAGCACTGACTGTGGGCACCATACATTCCTCAGAGTGCCAACTCAGCATCAAGCCAATGGGACTCCTAGTTAAACATGTATTATGAGGAAGGGGAAGGCCCGGAGTGTGGGGGAAGGGTGCATGTGCATGCTTACTTCAGCTAGCCTTACTGACCTAGTTTCTACTCTGTGGGTGATCAAATATTGTTTGGAACGAATGCAAACAAATTTACTTCCTATTCAGATCAAAATCAGGACCACAGCCCCACACAGGGGCTCTCCATCCCTCCTGGGACCTGCTACCTTGATGAAATTTTGAGGAAATGAAGCTCCTACATTCCATTATGGAGATAAGCTTTGGGGTGAAATGATGCTTTCTCACTGGGAGGGGGTCTATGACTTGGAGCAGACGGACTCCATGCCTAACTGCTTCTTTCCTCTAATCTCTTTCATTTGTTCAACAGGCCCTGGAGGACACTGGGAACACCTCCATTGTCTACCAGAACAATGGCAGTGGCATGCTGTACACATCACTGGGACAGAGTGTGGGGGACAGGATTGAGAAAGCACATGTTCCTACCCGATTACAACCTCTCACGTGAAGAGGCATTAAATCCAGGAAATGAAAAAAGAGATGAGCCATATTACTTTACCTTTGGAACCCTGGACAGTCCGTCTATACGGTCACCAGGAGGCAAGAATGTGGAAGGGCTTTGGCATGACCTAACCTGTGAGTCTTTTTTCTTGTTTTCCAGTCTGGAATCTTCTCCCTGGTGGTGGTGTTGGGGGGCGGGGGGTGCGGGCAGTGGTTCTGTCTGATGCTAAATATTTCCAGTCAGGGGACTTCTAACCTCTCTTCAGATGCTCTTGAGCAAATTCTCAGTCCGGCTCCACCCTGTCATTTTACGGCCACCGCTTGTTTCTGCTGGTTTACACCTTTCAAATATTTGCCGTCTGCTCTCCTGTTCCCTGAAGTCATTTCTGGGTCCCGGCTCTGGGGTGTTTTTTTTGGTTACTTTAATCTCTCCTCATAAATCAGTCCCTCCGTTCTCTTCATCATTTTTATGGCTTTTCTCTGAACTCTCTCCAGTTTGTCTACATATTTCTAGGACGGAGTATCTAAACAGAATTTGCTGAACCGAAAGCCGTATTTGGAAGGCCCTCATCAATTCATCTCCTGCCCTGAATACTTTCGAGAGGCCTTCAGTGTGGCTTTAAATACCGCCGACTTGTTTACCACGTTAGTGCACAATAAACGTTCCTGGAACAACCTGGTCGTGTCAGAAGGCCGCACACTGCAAGGCTATCTTACAAAGAGGCTAATTTGGGTTTTTCTTTTTTGCATGGTCTTTTGGTACACGGTAATTAAATCAGTTTGCAGAGCCCCACTATACATCTCAGTTCATTTTTATTGGATGGCATCAAAGGAAGATTTCAAGGTATGTGTACTACTTTGGTTTCTGTGGCTGTAAATAAAACGCTGGCCCAAACCAACCTGGGGAGGGACACGTTTATTTGACTTACAGGTCCATCACTGAGGGAGGTCAGGGCAGGCACCAAAGCAGAGAACACAGAGGAATACTGCTCGCCAAAGCATCAGGCTGATCCACCCAGCTTGCTTGGTACCTTTTTTCTACAGCCCAGGACCACCTACCCAGGGATGAAGTGGTCTCCCTACATTAGTTAGCAATTAAGAAAAAACGCCCCCAGAGGCATGGCTACAGCCCAGTCTGATAGAGGTGATGCCTCAGTTGAGATCCCCTCTTCCCAGGTATATCTGTGTCAAATTGACAAGAACTACACCAGTCTCACAGGCCACCACACACACAGAGAGATGAAGGCCGTTTCTAAGTTGGCCAGTGAGGTGCAACATACGGCCCTTGTGAAAGTTTGTGCCTACGGCTGGATACCACCAGTCCACAAAATGTATTCGGCAGGTTATAGTGAATACTCACAAGTACTCACCAACCCCAGACTACCGAGACAGATTAAAAAGGAAATCCAGCCGGGCGGTGGTGGCGCACGCCTTTAATCCCAGCACTCGGGAGGCAGAGCCAGGCGGATCTCTGTGAGTTCGAGGCCAGCCTGGTCTCCAAAGCGAGTTCCAGGAAAGGCGCAAAGCTACACAGAGAAACCCTGTCTCGAAAAACCAAAAAAAAAAAAAAAAAAAAAAAAGGAAATCCACACTACACTGGTAATACCTGTGCAAATTTGCACAACCTTTCGAAAGGGTAATTTGGCAATTTGCATCCAAAAATGTTTACAAAGTACATTCTCCTTAACCAACACATAACCAATAGGGTTATTTCTTTTATATATACATGTATGTTATTTTATTTTAATTTTTTTCATTTTACATACTAACCACAGTTCCCCCTCCCTCCCTGCCTTCCACTCCCTCCCTCTTCCCCCCCCCACTCCCCAAACACTCCTCAGAGAGGGTAAGGCCTCCCGTGGGGAGTCAACAAGGTTGGCACATCAAGTTGAGGCAGGCCCAATGGAGATATTTCTACGATATTATATGAAGAATATAACTGAAAAAGGTATAAATATATGTGTGCAAGGGTGTTTACCCAGGTATTATTTGTGGTAGTTGGAAAAATACTTCCTTATTTTAAGGAGGGATTATAAATAGAACTGAAGGAAAGGGGCGCAGGTTGTGTATACGAAGGTATTCCACGCAGCGTTATTTGTAGTAGTGGAGAAACAAATAGACAGAAATAAAATCCACCACAGAGTGACCGGCTAAGGAACAATGGTTTGGCTCCGTGATTGTTCACACACAAACATGGCTATGGTTTGTGGAGCAGCTGAGGAAGGATTTAGAGTCACAGACTGAGCTTTTTTTATTTAGAAAAATCTCTACCTCCGTGTTCAGATGTACATAAAAAAAGATCTGGAGGTAAATACAGTGACCATGCACGGGGCTTGTCTCTAGTTGGCCCGTAGAGGTGGGATTCTACTCTCGACTTGCCCATCAGCTCCCTGCCCAATAAACACGTTTCCTTGCAAAAATCAAAACAACGAAAACATCATTTTCTTTTACTCCGATTTAAATTATAAACGAATCAGAATTTATGGGGCTTCTGCCATGTACTAGAGCACAAAAATAAAGATTGCTTTCCTGGCCTGAGCGGGGCACTGCCTGCATTCAGCCATCCCCGGGCATCAGTAGTTCTGTGGCCGTGACCACGGAGGAGCCACGGGTGCCGTGGGAGGACTGTGTGAGTTTAGAAAAGAGATGATACCTCCTTCCGACCTGGGAGGATGGTCTGAAAAAAGAAGAGAGAAGGAAATACCAGGCCACCACAATGCCTGTTGCATATTCAAGTCTTTGCAATTCTTACTTTAAAAATATCTCCTTCCTACATATCATCTCCACCATCCCTCTAGTGCAGACATTGCTACAATAATCAACTCTATTGCACGTGGTTCTTAATACTTGTTCTTATTATCAAGGATGCAGTCAGTCAATGTATACGACTAGCATTTGGTTGACTTTTCTAACAGCATTACTAACACCATGAAAACTAGAAGATTGAACGAAACAGTTCAATGAAAATTAGAGGCAGGTGTAGCAGTGCGTCCCTACACTCTCCCCACTCAGGGACTGAGGCAGAAATAACACCAGTTTGAAAGCCAGCCCGGGCTACATTGTGATACTCAGGAAGGTGAGAGGGGGAAAGGGAGGGGAAGAAGACAGAAGGGGAGGGGAGGAAAGAGAAGGGAGTCGGTCCACTTAGACAATAAACACATGCCCACAGTATTTCAGCTATGCACTGAAACAGTCCCATAAAATCTCCGGCGCTGGACCGCACTCACACCCTCCCATGCGTCCCGCCCCGCCTTCACCATCACGCCCCGATGAGCTGCTGCTTGTTCACTGAGTGATGACAAGTCCTCTTCAGTGCCATTGTGAAACACGGCATCACATCTGATGTCCCCACCCCCTCCCCAGACTCTTGGCTCTAAGAACAGCCCGTTGAATTCCAGATGCCAGGAAGCACATGTCATCAGACACAGGAAGAACTCTCTGTGGAGAGGTGGGACTTCCTTCTCCCCGGGTGATCTGGGAAGGCAGGGAGATGTTCACTGGTGGACATTCACTCATGTCACGTGGGGCTCTGGTTCTTCGAGCAGATTACCGAAAACCCTGCGGACAATCTTTGGTTGCCTTCTAGCTTACCAAAGTAGACCCTTAAATTCCACAGCATCCGTGAAGGGTAAGAGGAGAAAAATCACAAGAACTCATTTTCTGCACTTTCCTGAGAACACAGACTCAGATGTGGGTTAAGACGCTAATGCCCACTTTTCCCCATACAACAAGTGGAACCAGAAAAAAATAATCATGATATACTAGAAGAGAATCTCCTTGAATAAAAAGAGGGCCAGTATCCATAGGTAGAAATAGTTTTAAAAGTATCAAGCGATTCTGGCCTGGAGAGATGGCTTATTGGTTATGAACACTGCCTGTTCTTCCAGAGGACCAGAGTTCAATCCCCAGCATCTAAATGGCAAATCACAACTGTCTCTAATTCCAGTTCCAGGGAATCCAAGGCACACACAGACATGCAGACAAAATGGGTTTGCTAAAAATAAACATTGAAAGTTTTTAAGTAGCAAGAAAACATGAGTGTACTTATTGCCGTGGAGCTGTATATTTACCATGATCAAAATGGTAGGTTTCATGGTAGACACGGGGTGTTGATATAAACGATAGTACCAGGAAGCTGTACAAAAAGCTGGATCCTGATTATTTAATATAGTCATGTAAAATATTCCTGGGCATTAAAAAAATGGGAACTATTATGCAATATAGCAGACCTTATCTCTAAATGTTAAAATATCCGGAGTGTGTTTATAACTTGGTGTGTGTGTGTGTATTCGTGTGTGTCGGTGTGTGTGGGGTGCAGGTATGTGCACCCAAGTGTGCACATGTATGCCACAGGTCAATGTCATATATCCTACTCCATCACTCTTCACCTTAGTCTTTGAAGCAATGTCTCTTGCCCAGCCTGGAACTCACTGATTGGTTAGACTGTCTGACCAGCAAGCTCCGGGAGTCACCCTGTCTCTACCCACCACAGGGCTGAGGGTACAGGACACGCACCACCACACCTACCCTTTCATTTGGTTTCTGAGGATATTAACTCAGCTCCTCATGCCTATGTGACAAGCACTTTCTCCACAAAACCATTTCCCCAGTCCTGTATTTTCCGGTATTTTTCAAATTTCGAATGAGTATTATATTTATTTTATAATCAGAAGAAAATAGAGCTGCAAAATAAGTAACAGTCTTCCATCTGTCCCTTCTCCACTAGGACAGTATTGTCCAGAGTTCACCACAGAGAAAGGAGGTGGGAGAATCAGGCTCGTGAAATTATAGAGTCCACGTTCCATGTTCCACCATCTGCAAGTTCTATATCCAAGAAAGCCTGTAGCGTAATTCAGTCCAACGTTCAAGTCTGAGGGCCTGAGACTGATGTTCTGATGTCCAAAAGCATTCTCACAGACACACTCAAAAGTCACATCTTGCCATCGATCTGGATATTCCTTAGCTTAGTCAAGGGGACAACCAAAATGACCATTTCAATAGCCCTGACCAAGATCGGCTTGGATTGTTGTCATAATGTCCTGACTAATAGAGAAGACCTTCTCCTCCCCAGTGCCTCCAAAGACAGAGCTCTTCTGAAGGAGAAGACAGCTGAGATATGTGACATGGTACCCTTCAATAAGTGCAGAGATTCCCACCTCATTTCTCATCTCCCCCTTGACTCTTGGCTTGTCCTTCATCTCCTGGTCATCCTTCATCATCACTGAATGGAAGAACCAATGAACAATGTAGCCAGAAGTTTCCTCCAGTCCTGCCCGGCCCCTGCAGCCCTGGGGCCACTAATAAAATAATCATTCAGAGGTTTATATTAATCATCAACTGTATGGCCTATGACAGGCTTCTTGCTAGCTAGCTCTTATAGTTTAACTCAATCCATAAATATTAATCTATGTATCACCACGTAGTCTATGGCTTTACCTGCATCCCATTACATGTTGTTCCTAGGATGGGAGTCTGGCATCTCCTCCATTCTGCCTTTCTCTTTCCTGTCTCTCTCCTTGGGTTTCCTGCTTGCCTCTAAGCTGCCCTGCCATAGGCCAAAGCAGCTTATTTATTAACCAATGGGAACAACATACATTCACAGCGTACAGAAAGACATCCCCCAGCAGAACAATGCTGATTTAAGTTCGAGAGGTGTGATGGAATGAAGGTCATAGGGAGAAGGACCTTGGAAGACGTCTCTAGGGGGGAAACCGAAGTAGGGCTCTAATTGAAATTGAAGAAGCCGTATTATTCTTTGGGAAGTAGCTTTTCATGCAGGGGATAGAGAGTAAGACACTTGTAATAAAGTGGCGTTTGCCTACTATGCCAATGAGATCTATTTTAATTGTTCATTTACTTGGAGTAAGGTAGACTAGGGTTAATGACAATTCTAGGAGGTTCTACTGCCATCAAGCTGCCCCTGGTTCTCCCCCTCGTCTGTCATCACTCATTTCAGACACTGCTTTCTTGACATTCTCCCTCGACTCCAAGTGTCAATCATTTGCCCCTCTTCTAGATTCCTGTGACATTTCAAGCGCACCAAATCTAACAACTAGGCACACTCCATCCTGCCTCTTTCCTTCCATGCCCTGGCACTGGGCTACAACTTCTTCAGAACAAGAGATGTCTTTTTTCCCAGTGTCCTGAGTACCAAGCCCTGGGACTGGCAAATGACGAGGACTTAGTAATTATTTCTAAACAATCATCAAACAAATGAACAAATAAGTATTAAGATGATCAGTAAAATCATCCCAAGATCATGAGAGATTACAAGACGTCAATGGTTGTGTTACTCTATACATCCAGCAACCCTGGCGAATAAGCCAGAGGGGTCTTTTTATATAGTAATCACAGTGAGATAGCTTATAACTTGGTCGTCTGATGAATTAATAAACTAATGAATTAATCTACAATAACATCCAAGATAAAATGTGAGGCACACAAAAGCAGGAATACATGGTTATTTCATTCTCTAGCATTGAAGGCACATACCAGGCAACAATACCCTCACAACCCCCAAATCTAAGAATGACCAGGTTGGTACCCTCTAGTCCCTGTTAAATGATAACTGTTTCTAGAACAGTTTCTGGAAGCATCTCCTATGGATCCTAAAACAGCCCCCTCCCTTTCTCCTACTGCAATCCAAGAACAGAAACAAGTCATCCACTGCTGTGCTTTTTGTTACTTGCAAACAAATTTAATCCTAATTTATGCAGATTCCTGAAGGAAACGAGTTTTGAAAACTAAGCAGCGGTCGTCCAGAAGCAGAGAAGCAGAGAGGGTGTCCCAGAAGAATAAATGATTTGGGCACAAGGACAGGAATCTGAAACCCAAGGACAAAGTCCGAGAACAATGGACACGAGCTGTCCAGTGGAGGTGATGGGGACAAACAGGTTGTGTGAGGCTAGAAGATATCTAGAAATATTTCAGGAAATTAAACTAAGATAGCATAGCGCTGCCGCCGCCGCCGCCGACGTGTGTCACACAACGGAGCCTTTGTTCTGCCGACGAGGAAGGGAGGGCAGAAACGGTTTTTTAAACAGGAAAACGATGTGTTTGAGTTAGCCTTGAGAAAGCTCTCTCTGGAACAAAGGGCTAGAAGGAAAGCAAGCTGGAGTCAGGTGAGCGCTGCTGCATTAGGTCAGACCAGCTCTCAACCTTCCCAACACTGTGACCCTTTCATACAGTTCCTCATGTGGCAGTCCCCCAACCATAAAATCATTTTCATTGCTATGAATCATAATGTAAATATCTGTGTTTGCTGATGTCTTAGGTGACCCCTGTGAAAGGACCGTTCAACCACTCCAAGGGGTCGCAACCCACAGGGTGAGAGCCACTGGTTTAGACAGCCATCATAATCCCTGAAACACCCGTGGCCTCCAATTCATCACAGAACTCTATCCCTACACATTTAAAGGGACAGGGAAAGCCGGCAGATTGGTTGTGAAGATCATATAGCCAGCTCCAGTCCTTTACATGAAATAACATTATTTTTTTTTTTCAAAACACCAATCTTCTCTATCTGTTTGGTCTAGTGTGGCCCAAGCCATCAGACCTGCTCCTGGCCTATGAAGCCAAGTTCCAAGATAAGAGATCCCTAGACATTTGCCTTTTTTCTGTCCTGCGCACTGAAGTATCTCAGCCTGGATCTGGAGCCCTTGTTGGGGTCCGGCATCTCTCACAGCCCCTGGCAATTCTCAGATACTCACCCCTGGCCAGACAGACCCTGCCCCATGTCTTTGCTCCTTGTGGCAGCAAAACCTTTCCAAAGACTCTCCATCTCCACACTGCCCCTGGTCCCTTTCCTTCCAAAGCATCTTCAGTCCATCATCCACCATGCACACCAAAGCAATGTTTTGTTGAAATCACCTTTGGCATGAGTATTGATGAATACAATGATTGACTCTCAATTCTCCGCTTATCAAATACCCAGCAACACCTCACACAGCTCCTTGGTCAACTTCCTTGCCTTCTACGATCCACACCTTGGGGTTCCTCTCCCTCACGCGATGACTCCAGTGTCCTTTGCCAATTCCTCCTCACCCGTGTTACCTGTTAAAAGCTTCAGAGTCCTGAGCTCAGTGTTCCACCTTCCCCTTTCTATCTACGGAAGGTTTTTTCAACGTTGACACTGTCAATACTTCGAGCTAGACAACCCTTCCTTATAGCCAGCTGTCCCGGGCACGGTAGAACACACAGTGACCTCTACCCACCAGAGCTCAGTAGCAACCGTGCCCTGCTGATTAGAAGAATGCATGGTGCGGTGAGACACGGTGTCACTGTGGAAGGGCGTGGTGGAGCAGAGCTACTTAGCTAATGATAGTTGGAAGAAGAAGAATGAGAGAGAAGGAGAGGGGTAGGGAGGAAGAGAAAAAGAGGCTAGTAGGGACAGGATATGGCCCCCAAAGACGTGACTCCAAAGATCTGCCTCCTGCAACCATGTCCCACCTCCAAAAGTTCCCATCACTACACAGCATGCCATTGAGATACAATGATATCAGTGGACGAAGCCACTGATGAAGTCAGGGGAACCAATCACATACCTAAAGTCCTGTGTCTAAACACTGCTGCATCGGGAACCAAGCCTTCAACGAGTAAGCCTTTGGGGGAACACTTCAGACCCAGACAGTAGCAGGATCTTTGCGCTGTCCTTGAAAAAAACTCAGCATCCGCACAGAGCTTTCCCTGTGTGGTCTGGCCTCTGTTTACTCTCTGTCTTTATCAACAGCTACTCTTAGTTATCCACCGAGATAAGAAAGCTAAAGGGGGCAGGCTGGGAAGGCAGGCGCAGAGTGCATGCAGAGACGCTCTTACACATCCAGGGCGGATGTTGTATAAGCAGCTGGTCTGTACTCTGGAGCTCGGAAGATGTGGGCTGGAGGCACCCATTTGGAGTTGCTGGCACACAAACCGTATTTAAAAGGTGAGCTTAGAACAGGTCCCCAGTGCAGCAGATACTGACAAGTGGACCACGGGTTGAGCTCCAGGGCACCCCGCTATGAAGTAGGTGGGAAGAAAAGGAGAAGCCAATGAAAGAGACTCAAAGCAGGAGCCAATGAGCTAAGAAAGTGCCGGGCCCTGCCAGCTAAGTGAAAATGTCTCTGGGGCATAATCGATCATTTGCATATGCAAATGAGGCACACTAGGCAAATGCCTCTGCCAAGGCTGTGCTTACCTTCCTGTTTTTACCGCACGCAGTCTCGAAGTGCTGAGTCTTTTCTCCTCATCAGGCATATTTTCTTATTGGTGGAAACAGGGTCACAGCTTCATTAGCTAAATCAGGGGGCCCTGGTAGGATGTGACTGGACCATATGATGTGGAAGTACTCAATAACATGGATGACTAGTATCAGATATATGCAAATTGGAATATTGTGGTGATATTTTATTTGTGTCCCCCAATAAAGTTTATCTGGGGATCAGAGGACAAAGCCAGCCACTATAGTAAACACAGAGTTTAGGCAGTGGTGGCACACGCCTTTAATCCTATCACTCCGGAGGCAGAGATCTGTCTGGATCCCTGTGAGTTCAAGGCCACACTGGGAACAGAGCCAGGCATGGTGGCACATGCCTTAAATTCCAACACTAGTTAACATGGTCTGGAGGTCTGTACAGACAGACAGGAAGTGACAGAGCTGGGCAGGAAGAGGAAGTGATGTAGCTGGGCAGAGAGGAAATGAGTTGGCAGAACAGAAAAGTAGACAGGAAGCAGGTCTCTTTGGAAGCTGCGGAGTTGGTGAGGTGTTGGTGAGGTGAGGTTGGCTGTGGCTGGTCCTATTCCTCTGATCGCTCAGGTTTTAACTCCGATATCTGGCTCCGGGTTTTCATTAATAAGACCGTTTAGCATTTCGACTCCAGAATATTATTTAGTTACTAATCTTGTCATCAACCAAAATGAGTAGCTAAGGACCAAAACTAAGTGGGGGGTGGGGGTTTCCTTTCTGTAAACATCGTCAGAGCAAAACACAAAATCACATGTTGGCTAGTATTTAATCTAGTATATTCCTTGTATTTATTTCTTTTTATTCTATCCTCCATCACCCCCTCCTATCCCAGCTGTCTCCCTTTGGAGTCCTTCTGCTTCCTCCAGTGTTAATCTTGGTAATAATTATTCATTCCATTTCCAGGGAGTTCCAAACCCTTAGAACCAGCTGGCTTGGCTAAGGTAGCTACTCTCTGAGTAACAAACTCATGTTGACATGGCCAGCGTGATCTTGATGGTTACTCGAGCAAGTGATGGACAAACTTGAAGTGGGACTCAGGTCACCTTTATAAGAAAAGATGTGTTTTGTGTTCACAAATAAGTGAACTTTTACTTACAAACATTTACTCCCCCCCCCCCCGCCAAAAAAAAAGACTCAGGCTACCCAGCCTATGACCACCCCTTTAAACCAGAAACTCCTAGAGACTGTTCCTGAAGAGGCCTCCAAGGCTATATTCCCTCCAGACAATAACTGAGCTCGTGGAACTAAGGATCAGGCCTGGTGGCTCACGACTGAAGTCCTAGCGTTCAAGACATTGAAGCAGGATTGCCACCATTTTGAGGCCAGCCATAGATATAGACAGACAGACAGACAGACAGACAGAGAATGAATATGAGAATTGAGAGACAAAGGAAGGAAGGGGGAAGGAAAAGAGACACAGCAGATATCATGTGCATACGACGTGTGTGCCTTTGTGCTACCTACTTCTAATATCCTTCACCCGCACGATTGTCCCACCCATTCCTCCCACAGTCATATGTACCACATTTTACTAGAAATATTGAACTAGTTCACCATCTGAAATTTGTAAAGCACCACGGATGAACGGAATCCCAAACCCGAGCTGAGCTTCTTCACTCACGTTTCTTGATATTGAATTGGATTCTGTCAAAAAGCATCTAATCGGATTCCGTCTCAAGTTCCTATGGAACAACCACGCACAGGCGGCCCATGCTTTAGCAATTAGATGAGGTCAGAGCAGGTAAAGGTCTCAAATCTGCGAATGCCACAACCCTGGGAGACTCTATTAAAGACGTAAAATGTGCAAAAGGTAGACCAATTGCCATATGTGTGTGACTGTTAAGTACTCACTAGCCTCCTGTGTGAATAATGGCCTGGTTTTGTGGTGAAATCTGCTGTTAAAAAATATATATATATATATATATGCTAGGACAAATTTACACACCACAGATTGGGGGAGGGGGCAGAGGAGGGGAGCACACCAGGAAACTTAAATCTACCTTGAATTCAAATGCATTAGCATTGTTGGTGTTTGTAACACGCCCATACAGTCTTGTTAGACAGGATCTTCTAGACTGAGTACCCCCATTGTGCCTACAATTGGCATGAATTAGACTTCTCCCAGAATGTCACATTTCTTCCTAGAAAATATATAATAAGATCATATTGACCGTCCTGGCTGTCTCCCCGGAACGCCCCTAGATGGTTTAGCCCAGGGCCTCGGACCTGTAAGTGTTCAATAAACAGGTCATGAGTTGCTCTGAACTGGAAATCGTGATGAAGGACAATAGAAGACAGACAGATGAGACCAGCACACAGACTGTGCTCTCTAACAAAACTGCCCCACGTGAAACATCTATCTCCTCAGAAGGGATATTAGTGCGGAGGGCACACGCACACTCACCCACCGGTGAGGTTGCCAAAGAATTGCTTTCACTAAATGGGAGGTTGAACTCGTGGCCTCCCAGAAGTTTTTCTAGCTCTGAGGTCCCTGGAACATCAAGACCTGTAGAGGACATCGGTCTCTGTTGCTCGGCTCATCTGCATCTGGTGACGGAGTTTTAAAGGAAAGCGTTATTTTATTTTTTTTACCACTCTTCAAGACGGCGTAGTCTTTGGCTGGGAATTTGGGTGCCTGACTGCTTCTCACCCAGTAATCAAGTCCACATATGTCTGCAAATGAACAAGATGGGCACGTGGGCTTAGGAGAAACAAAGGAACCAGCCCTGTAACCTGCAGGGCACGGGGAAGCCTCCACCAAAGCCCCAGCGCGGAGCCATCTGGCAATGTTCGCGTGAAGCAACAGCGGCATCTAGTGGTCAAGTCCACCAATCGCACATCCGCTCTGTGCCAGCGATGGACACCCAAAAACCCCACAGCCGTCTCGCCTTTCCTGTAGACTTACCTGATGGGAAGTTGATTGGAAAGGTGCGTGGAGCAGATCGTCGTTAACACGACTCATCTAGAAGTTACTGAGTACTTCAGCCTAGAACTGAGGTTTGCCCTACCCTTCTTCACCAACATTTGATGCACATCCAGATTTCCCTTTCCAGATTGCAGATCCACTAGGTAGCTGCTAGTGTGTACGGCGTATTAAAACTACAGTTCGTATCAAAACTACTACATCACATCTATGATGCCAAGTTGTTTATTACACTGAGTAAAACCTTAAAACACTCATGGAAAAAACCACACCCACCTCTAACCCTGGGGTATGGGGGACAACGGGATAGAGACAAGGGGCTGCTGGGGCTTGCAATCTGGCCAGCCAGCATGGCTAGGTTGAGTGAGAGATGCTGCCTCAAGGGAATAAGGTGTGAAGTAATAGGAATCTGGCTTCCTCCCACAGTCTCTATTGTACCTATTCATATCTCCACATCTGTAAGTGCCGATACTAGACAGAGGCAGACCGACATAGATATATGGAATTCTGTACGTGGCTCTCCCCTCTTCCTGGAAAATTCTCCTCCCAAACATGAGAGCCTCCATAACTATAGCTGTCCCGGACATGAGCTAGGGACTCTTCACCCCACTTCCTGTGGCTTCTCTCACAAGGGTAGATTTCCACGCACGCGGGGAGGCAAGGGGCATCCACAGGATTCTTGACGGAGCATCATCTTTATCTTCAGTGAGAAACAGACAGTGGCCAAGCCAGTGGCGTTCAAACTCTGTCCTCCAGAACCCAAGATCTCTACAGAACAGCTTCTGGGTTATCCTTGGTAAGAAAGAGAAGGAATGAGGGAGGGTTTGGCCTCTGACCCCCATCAACCCAGAATAGATCTGATACTACTTGGGTGGTTTAGTTTGAACACAGGGTTCTGTTGTGAATCTGAAGTCCAGGAATACACCCCCAAACACACAGGGGCTTAGCACGGTGTAAAGATGGGATTTAGATTATTACAATGGATCACGTGACAAATGACACGGTCAGCCTGGGTAACCATTTGGGGAAATATGTTAAGATGATGCTTTACTTCACATCTTACATAAAAATGAACCTCAGATTCAAAGATACAAACATAAAAAGAAAGCCATAAAAATAGCGAAGGATGGGCTAGAGAGATGGCTCAGTGGTTAAGAGCACTAGCTGCTCTTCCAGAGGACCTGGGTTCAAGTCCCAGCATCCACATGGCAGCTCACACCTGTCTGTAACTCCAGTTCCAGCGGCTGTGACACCCTCACACAGACATACACGCAGGCAACACACCAATGCACATCTTTTTTTAAAGGTATATTTTTAAAATAGCAAAAGGAAAGAATTTTTTACTAAGTACAAAGTAGAGAATGTTCTCCAAATTTCACAAGAAAGACCTAGAAACACATGGAGAAAATTGTCAGATGTGGACATGAAGAAGTGTTTTAAGGCCAGGTACATATTAGTAAGTTACTGTTTTAAAATGTTGTGGTCGTTAGTCTTGGCTGCTTATGTGACTGGATTGAGGGATGCCTAGAAATTGGCAAGTTTTCTGGCTGAGTCTGGGAGAGGGTTTGCAGAGACACTTGTATGTGAGTTATTGCACTAGGAAAAGGCTCCCTTGAATACAGCTGGTACCATCCAGTAGGCTCGGAGGGGAAGGGAGGGATTCGCACCTAGGCCATCTCTGCACTTCCTCAGCAGGTGGATTTTACCTGGTACTGTCGTCTAAGGACGTCAGACTCCAGACTCTTCAGCCTCTGAACAGGGATTTCTAACAGCAACTTCGCAAGAAGCTTCCAGACTTTCTGCTCTAGTCTGGGGCTACAGCATCAGACCCTCTAATTCTAAAGCAGGGGTGTGGTCCAGGATAGCTGCGGATTCATCAAAAATCACAATCTCGCTTGGAACATTATTAGCTTTCCTTGGGACTATTTTTTTTTTTTTTTTTTGGTAACTTGATTGCAAGGTACTTTAGTGTGAATTTTTAGATGAACGGTGTCATATCACAGTATCACTCAAAATACACGCATGCACGCTCTTGTACTTGTGCACACGCAGACTCTACGTTACGGTGGTTGCAGCTTCCAGTGTGTCATGTGCTGAGCGTCAGACAGTGGACTCGGCACACCATCAGATGTCACAGTGCTCACGGTGACTCAGGGCGTGAGACACAGACGTTACCAATAATACTTGATCACTGCACATGACAGTGTGTGTACAGTTACTCAGAAGTCCGGCTTTTATTACATTCATTGTTCATGCATTTACTTATTTAGGGTGGGGTCACATGCCACAGCACGCATGTGGGAGTTAGAAGACAACTTGCCAGAGTCAGTGATGGATCCTGGGAATCTAACTCAGGTCACGGGCTTGGCAACAGGTGCCCTAACTCACTGAGCCATCTCAGCAGCCCATAAGACAGTGAAGTATTCCTGCTTGATGGTTAAGGATACTGCCACACATCAGCTCCACCTCCTGCATGGCATCCAGAGCTGAGAGTTGGAAAAGACGGAGCCTGATATGTTCCTGTCAATTTATTTCCATAATAAAGTAAACACAGTCCCTTATCTATTTTTAAATCCTGGAATGGCTTCCTAAAACATCTCAAAAGAAAGTGGGCCTCCGACCCTCTATAACTCCAGTTCCAGATGGTCAGACACCTTCTTCTAGTCTCCTAGGAGAACCAGGTATATGATAGTACACAGACATATATGCGGGTAAAACACTCATACACTGTTTCAATTTAATAAAAGTAGTTTGGTTGGTAAAGCTGCCAATTTGAAATCTTACACTTTGTAGCTGGATGACAGCATGGATGTGCCAATATGGCTCAGCTTGCTGTTTTTATTTGGAGTGCTGATGCAAATTTATGTCACCACCTGAGCAGTGGTGGTGCATGCCTTTAATCCCAGCAGAGGCAGATGGATCTCTGTGAGTTCGAGGCCAGCCTGGTCTACAGAGTGAGTTCCAGGACAGCCAGGGCTGCACAGTGAAATCCTGTCTCGAAAAACAGGGGAAAAAAATGTAATGTCACTGAAGAAATAGCTTTGGTACAGTTAAAAGACAACCAAATCAAGAAACCTAAAGCAGTAAAGATACGTTAGGGACTTTGTCCATTGTCAACATACCTGGTACAGTTACTGGTGATGCCCCAGAACTTCAAAAACTAGTAAAAGGCAATTCAAGGACCATGCAAAACTCAGGCTTAACATCATTACATGAAACATAAAGAATTGAATGTCTGAAAGCAGTGAAAATGGATAGCATTGTGACTAGTCAAGACTGCATCTCATGAGAGCCTGGGAATTAAACTGTCACCAATTCTAAGAATTCCTTAAAACTGTTGATGCTAACTATGGTGACATCATTTGCTTTTCTGAGGAAAAATGACTAAGTCAGGACCAAATGTCAAAAAGGTTTTATTATTTGTGACGTGTTATCAAGTTGTTTATGGGTGGCATCAGGAACAAAATTTGGCCAGAACTTGATGAAAACTGGCTTACCTACTTTTCATTTTTAGTGGATCTAACCACTCATTTCAATGAGTTGAACATCTGTCTTTCAGGTGAAAGAGAACTTATTGATACAGCCCCTCAACTCACACTAATGTTCCAACTGAAACTAAAATGATGGCAAACTCGAACTAGTGAAATCTTAGGCAACCAACACGCTTCCTGTGGACACCTTCCTGTGGACAGTGAAACTTGGATAGTCTTGCTGTTTATTGGATAAAGGAATCTGAAAACAGACTTCAGGATTTCCAGGAAAATAACATTCTGGTATATTTGGGACCCCATCTTCAGTTGACATGAACATATCAGTCAGATTTCAAATGGAAAAGAGAGCCTGCCATCTGACACTTAGTTAAATACTTGATGAGGTCCCTTACTAGACTTTCCCAGCTTCCCAGAGACAATGACCCCTGGATTCATAAGCACCCCTTCCTCATGCCATCACTTTTTGAAGCACCTATATATTCTGGAGGGTTTTTGTTGAGCTTGCTATTGGTGGTAGTAGTATTTTATGGATGATGTAGGGGCAGCAGCATGCCACGCTGCATTCGGTACCTTTAAGCATCCCCCCTTATTTCCAGTTCTGATGCATAGACATCTGTAAAGTTCGTCACCTACATCCTGGGTAACTCAGCTTCCCTCACATCTTGGCACCTTTCAGTCCGGGTAAGATCTCATTCACATCAGTGATTCAGACACAAGGCTCCCACATCCTCCTGTTCCTTTGGTGTGGACAAGGTTTGTTTTCACTCCTCGGGAGGCCTTCCTCGTGTTTCCAAGCAAGCTTGCTTCCCATGAGTGCTCCCATCACTCTGCTCAACACCACAGGGCCAGAGAGACCCGGCCCCACTCAGCTCTCTTGCTACCCTGCAGACACCATCAGAGGCACGTGAAGCTTTCTGGGGAAGCCTCCTGGCCGCCAAGGAAGGTAAAATGCGTGTCCCTCAAATTCCACTCCCACAAATATGCTGCTGAGGCGCCTACATTTTGTTGAATTGGGGAAAACAAATAAACAAACAAACAGTTCTTGGTTGCTTTCAGTCGGTCTACTCTCCTCATCCATGAAAGCAGCTGGTATGGCCACAAGACACAGGCAGAGGGGGCAGGGTGTAGAGGGGCGGGCTCAACCTTAGCATCGTCTCCCACAAGAGGGGGGGAGAGAAGAAAAAAGGGCCAACAGAGGCTCAAGAGGCCCAAAGACAGCATGCTCCTCCCGAAGCTCCCCTGTCCTCACTTCCCCACATTTTCTGTTACAAGGATAAAGGAAACAAGAGTTCAGAAGAGGTTTCTGTCACCACAAACATCGTGGATTCTCTCCACACATCCTATGCACCTTCCTTATCTGTACCTGCCGTGATGTCTCTGCCACCAGGAAGTGCTTTCCCACACTAGTGACAGAGACTATGACCAAACTGGCTAGCCCCAAGAAGGGGAATGGTAACTGATGTCATGAAAGGTATTGGCATGAAATGGCGTATGTCTGACGCAGAGCTTAGCTGACTTGGAAAGAGCCACTCTTCTCCAACAAGCTGTCTCCTCAGGGGCACAAGACAGCTGTCGGCACCACTTTTTAGGCCCTTTCCCTTCCAAGTTCAAATCCAAGAGGACCAAGGGAGTCTATTTCCCTGGAAGTTCATAAGAAGAGCCCAGGAATGGAGTCTCTCTGCCTGTGTAGGGGCTAACGGTCAGTCACCATCGCCACGGTGAAGGACGATGCTGAGTGCCTCTATACTCTGAGGCCATCCATCTCAGCAGGAGTAGACAGACAGAGGGAGAGGGGGGCCAGCTCACCAGGCTAAACCAGGCCTTTGTTACCAAAGGAAGGCAATAAGCTCTAGTCAGCGAAGACAGTTCGTGGTCACAAGCGCCAACGTGAACCCGAAATGGTTACCATACACACACGGAAACTGAAGGCTCCCGATGACTTGCCCTCAGTCTCAGGAGGAAGTGGCATAGATTAGTGACCCCACCAATAACGTACGTGACAAGACTCCAGGAGTCAGCGGGTGCACCCCAGGCACACTGGAGCGAGGAGGTGGCCTGGGATCTATGAACACGGAGGAGCGCAAACTACTGAGGAGCTGAGACCTAGGGCAGGGGGCTTCAAGTTCTACTTGAATGCTGTAGTTCAGGTAGTAAATGTTTCCCAGCAGCCTGTGTGTTAAAGGCTTGGTCTCCACCCTGATGCTATTTGAAAAGAGGTGGTAACGTTCAAAGTGGCCTAGTAGGAGGTCTCCAGGTCATTGAGGGGTGCCCTTGAAGGGGCTGTAGACATCTATCTTTTTGTTTTGTTTTGTTTTGTTTTTTGTTTTGTTTTTTGTTTTGTTTTTTGTTTTGGTCTCTTTTGATTTCTGGCCATGAGGTGGCCAGAGTGATTTTGCTCTCGCCATTACCACCATCCTGCCACAAAGGCCAATCAATCATCAGCAGAAGGTTTTGGAAGCATGAGCTGAGATAAACCTTCTCTTCTTTGACTATTTCAGGTAGTTGTCACAATAACACAAAACTAACTAATGCACCTGCTTGTCGGGCAGGTAGCAAACGACACTACCAGGCCACAGTGTTGGACAGCCCAGAGTCTGCGATTTACCAGACGGGTGTCAATCAATGGTCAGGAACCTAACTGCCTTGCTTCATCACCTGGGAGAGTGAGTGATCCCAGGCTTCCCAGTGTTCCTCGAGGGACCCAGGAGCTTGCGCGTGGGATGACACCAGAACAATGCCTGACCCACAGAAGCCTGACAAATGGTCAATGGGACTGTTCTGAGGGTGCTAGGTCAAGAATGACAAAGGGGACCGATAATGAGCAAACAGTCTAGAGAATCAATTATTCATGGTCTGGACCATGCTAATGCTTTTGCCTTCTCATCCTCCAGAAAATCAGAGTAATAGGAAGATGGGCCTGGTTAACTGTTTAATTTTTCAAAGATCACCATGGCGGCAATATGATAGAACATGGGTGGAGCATGCAACACCGCCACCCCTCCCCCCTTACACACACACATACACACCTGTTCACCTACAAACTAGGAAAAGGGAGCTTCCTCACTGGACACCACACCCTGCCAGCACCTTGACCTTTGACCTCCTCCTCCAACTTCAAAACCATGAGAGGAGAACGTCTGTTGTTGAAGCCCCTCAGTTTGTGGTCTCTCGTTGTGGCGGCGGGGTCAAGACCCTCGGTGTCCTGAGATGGAAAGGAACTGCATGGGAGTTGATGCTATACCTACGTCTGCCAGCCCCCGTCCATTCCCCAGCACAGTGAGCACAGGCCACCTTTATCGGGGAGCCACCACCCAGGAACACCTCCCATCCACAGCTGTAAAGCAATGGCTCCGTGACTACAGACTTTGCCACCAGAATCGACTGCCTCATAGGAGAAACGGAAACTTCCATTGCAGTGGTCCAAATGCTCACAGGCAGCTGCATTTCCATCCGGTCTGACCACTGACCCCATCTTTATTTCTACGGTTCCTACATCTTAATTGTGCGGTCCTGGTGACCCGAGTTCGATCCCTGGAAACGGTGTGAAGCATGCACACGGGTGCTCACAGTTACTGAAAAGATCTATGCCCAAACTGAACGACACCTTGTATTTTTCTAAAGTCTCTAAAACACGCTACTTTTTTAATTAGGAAAAAATGATGTCCCTGAAATGCTGCCAAAGAAAGTCATTTGGGAATTACAGAAGAATTTATGCGGAGAGGTGGAAACAGCTGGACTCCTGATCCTAGTTGTCAGTTCATGCGGACTTCTTGAAAGACCAAGGAGTAAATTCGTATTAGTGTTCTCTTTTTACTAACCAGAGTAAAATGGTAGGTCTAAAAGTCCATTTCTATGTCCACCGTATACATGTATTCTCCCCTCCCCCCCCCCCCCCCCCCCCCTCCCCCTGCCGTCCTCCATCTGCCCACTTCTCAGGAACCTGCTCTTCTGCTCCGTTCTGGGCAAGTGACAGCGAACCCTGTGACCCAGTGATGAGAACGGGGGGGGGGGGGGGGGGGGTGGGGGGGGGGGTGGTGGAGGATGGAGCCGATTCCCTGATTCCTGTGACCAAGTGGGATGTAGGAGAGAAAGCGGTGAGGAATGACCGGAGAAAGGAAGGCCACAGCCCTGTTTCCCGCGCGCACTGGGGTAGAAAACCACACGACGTCGGCTACAACAGTGAGAAAATTTATGCATATATCTCTGTCATCGATAACAGTTCATCAGAACGAGACAAGAGAGAGAAAAGGAGAACATCGTTCCAAACAGTTACAGCCATGGCTCGACATTACAAACTAGGTTTAGAACTAGTAGTGGCTTTGAGAGAGGACTGAGGTGCAGTGTTGACTCCCCAAAAAGTGCTGAGGGAATACAGGCAGACGTGGAGACAAACTCCTACCGTTAAGTTCTCCTGGTGTTTGCATACGGTGCCCCATATGCGGGGAAGACGGCCCGTCCGCACAGGCCTTAGTGCATGCTGTGTGGGAGAGGCTTGTGACGGTGGCGGAGCTCTTGTCCTAAGAGGCAAGGCTGAGAAGTCGACCGAGCCGGTTTCACATTGTGATTACTTGTGGTATTCGGTGCATGCACGGTATTGGTACAGAGAGCTTTAACGGGAATCTGCTGAGTTTTCTAAATTGGCATGGTCATTTTTGCTGCAAAGAAAACCATTTTCCTTTCAACTGTTCAATGGCTACTCACCCCATACCCTGTGTTGTCTCCTTCGCCTCTTTCTCCAGACATAAGGAAGAGCGGATACTGACAGAACCGCTGGTAGGCAGCCCCACCTGATTACCCACCCCCCCACCCCCCTCGCTCCAAACACCCAGACTCTTAGGGAGCCAGGGAGCTTGTAGAGAGTGAACACTTTACTATCCAAGTCACACACAACAGACAGACAGACAGATCGGGGAGGGCGGGAAGGGGGAGTTAGGGTTGCTTAATTGGGATAATCAAGAGAAAAGTTGAAGAGACAAACAGTTGTTATCTGAAGTTTAGTGGATAAAAGGAATCCTTTTCTTGTGCTTAGCGTTGGAAACAGTGGGTCCCATCACCTGGGGGTGCTATGCAAAGAAAGCCCAATCCCCCACCCACACCCTTCCCCAGGCCTAGGAGGACCATGGCTGCCTGTTAAGAAGCTGCCCTGCTAACTTCAGATAGAACTTCAAGGTCCAAACTGTAACAACTTATCAGCGATTCATTGCATTTTCAGGTCCTTTGGAGCAAAAATACCATGTAGGGGATGAAATGTGTCATTCCTGCAGAGGTTTTTCGTTCAAAAAAGCCCACACAATTCCACGATATTTTAAAAAAAAAAAAATGAGTAACTCTCATTGTGAAAGCCCCCTCTGAAACCAGCTCTGGCTTCAGAATTAGCAAACCGACTTGCTCAAAGGAACGCTGACAGCTTCAAAGGTTTTCCTGCAGGAACTGTCGAAGTCTTCCAGAGACGGAGGGAAAGGTGTCACTCTTTTCCCGCTCGTGATGGTGGAGACTGAGTGGGCAGCCCTTCGTCCAGCCACAGGAGCGGTGCACGAAGCACTTTGAAAAGGAACCCCGTTTTCATGAGGAGGAGGTTTCACAGCTCCTCGTTCTGTAAACACCATTCCAGAACTCTACAGAAAGAGCCTTAGAGTCGGGAGGCTGTGTAGGGAGTGGCTTCCCGGTCTTGGCTCAGGACAAGCTCTGTGGCCAGTGCCCGTGGACAGAGAACAGTGAGCCAGCTTATCGTACTAGAAGACCACCTGGTGAGGTCCTAGGAGACACTGGACTATTTACCTTGAGTCACCGAAGTGCCACTTCCTGTGTGTGGCCGCAGAGTTCCCGACTGCATAGTGGAGACAAGAGGGGCTACCTCTGACCTGCTGGGGCCCGGGCAGGAGTGAAATGAGAGAGAGGAACATGAGAGAAAAGAGCTGGGGCCTTCTCCTCCAGAGAAAGGCAGTGTTCAAGTAACAAAGTACTCCAACCCCCAAAAGCCCAAAATTCAAGTAACAAGAGTCCCGGGCGCTGCATTCCGGCTACGAGCAAGGCGTTGCGAGTCTGCAGTGGGGAGCGAGCTGGTAGGTACAGGAACCACGTTCGGAGGACGCACACGGAGCTCACTGAGTCCTTGAGAGAAGGAAACGAGCCTCGGGGAAAGGCTGGGATCAGCAGGCAGTTCAGGTGCATAGACCACGGGTGAGTCTCTGCATGTGCCCTTGGAATTGGTTATTAAGTTCAACTGATTGAACGGTCTTCTTTACACAGGTAGAAGTAGAAAGGTAAAGAAAGGCTATCTTGATTTTTCGGCTATGCTTCGGCGTAAGAATAAAAAACAATTTGAAGACGGGTGTTAAAGGAGAGACACACAGAGACACACACACACACACACACACACACTCATCATACACACACAAATTCCCTGCCCTCTGCAACAGAGCAGAAAGAGGAACATCGGGATGTTGTTTTGTTTTGTTTTTTGGGTTTTTTTTTTTTTTTTTTTTGCAACTAAGAAACTTACTTTCTACCATTTCGGTTCTAGCAAGCTGGTGTGTTCGTTCATGCTTTGAGTATTTGTGATGTCCAGAGGACAGGAAGGCCAGGGGAACATGATGTTGTTTCAGGGATTCCAAAAAGGCCCTGAGAAGGCCAGACGAGGGCTTAACAGTCTACAAGTTGTCTTTTCTAAAGAGCTCACAAGGAAAATCGGGGGAACTCCACACTTCAGAAGCACACGGTTTATGTGGTCACGGAGAATCCACTTCACCAGTTACCTGGTGGGTAGGAGAGGTCCCCACCCTGGTTCCCACCATGAAACTTCCAGTTCCCAATGGGATGGGCTGTTGGTGCTCGGCTCCAAACCTCTCGATTCATTTTTTTTTACGGGACAAACCAAACAGGAAGGGCGTGGCTGGCACGCTAACGCCACCGTGCCACGTGAGTCCAGACACTGAGCCACCGCCACCGCCACCGCCAGCGGGAGGCATCATCGCTTCTTCGTGCTGCTGCTGCTGCCAATGCCGGACTTGCTGAAGCTCCGGCTTATCTGGGGGAAGTGCATGGTTGGGGTTCTTTCCGTAGGGCCATACAGCCCCAAATTCCTGGCCGTGGCTGACTTTCGAAGCGGCTTCACGCTAGGGAAGGGGCTGAAGATGGTGGTTTTGGAGCTGCTGCCGGGGGGAGGTTTGCTGGTGGCCTGGTTTTCTCCAGCGGCACAGGCGGCCTCCGGGGCGTGCCGCTGGCAGGGGAGGTGAGCCTTGGGCTCAGTGTCTGCAGGGGCATCCCTCTGGGTCAGTTCCAAGGCTTCTAGTTTCACCTGAACCGCGGCCACATCAACAACGTCAGCGTCCCCAAATACCGGCTCTGGAGACTGCCCTTCGATTGTCCTCGGGGTGCCAGTGTCACAGCCGCTGCCCTCACCATGAGCGGCAGCCCCCGCTGCCCCTGCACACGGGGAAGGGAATTCCTCAGCCGCCCCCAGGCTGCCCGCCCTACAGCCTTCACCCTGCTCTTCTATCAGCCCTACGGTGTCCCCACAGCCCGGATGACTCTTGGTCCGCGGCATGTTCTTTTTGTGGACTCTGATGTGCGTCCGCCACGGAGAGTTGAGTTTTGTCTTGAGGTCTTCGTAGGGGACAGGCGACATTTTGCCTCCTGCATGGCCGGGGAGGTGGATGACCGCATTCTTGGTCGCTCTGTTTGCCGCCTTCATCTTTTTCCCTAGGAGGAGGTGATTTATCACTGGAGAATTGTTTACCTGAGATGGAAGGATGCTGGTGACTGGTCCTTTGTCTGAAAGAAAAGGTGGGAAGACCGTGTGAAACACACCTGCGCAAAGACGGCGTCTACCTTCACGGCAATCTCACAGAGCTCTCCCCAGAATCTTCTCCCCATGGACTTTCCCAGGTGCTGGCAGAGCCGTGTGACTGAGGACAGTGGAAACTGAATCAAAACCTAGCCTGTGATGCCCAACTCCTCCTCTTCAGAGAAGAGAGCACTGGAGGCTGGGGATATGTTAATGGTTTGGATGGGGTATAGTCTCCCCAAAACTCCTGTATGAAGGGCTTGGTCCACAGCTGGTAGATTCCATCACTGACTGCATCCTCACGATTTTGACCTAACTGATGGTCACTGTCCCTCAAAGAATGTACGATTGCATCAACTACTTGGAGGTAGTTGAAACTGTAGAAGTGGGTTACCAGGGGCATGCTGTTGAAGGGTGTCTCCTAACTTTCTAATTTTTTCTCCTAATTTTCCCAAGAAAACAGGGGCTCTCCCGTCTGAAAGACCCTGACTTCCTATCCTCCCTTCCCTAGGAACCTGGTACCCTCAGGCCCTCTCTACTCTAGGAACCTAGTATCTCAGACTCTCCCTATCCTAGGAATGTGGTACCTCAGGCCCTCCCTACCTAGGAACCTGGTACCTCAGGCCCTCCCTACCTAGGAACCTGGTACCTCAGGCCCTCCCTACCTAGGAACCTGGTACCTCAGGCCCTCCCTACCCTAAGAATCTGGTACCTCAGGCCCTCCCTATCTTAGGAATCTGGTACCTCAGGCCCTCCCTACCCTGGGAATCTGGTATCTCAGGCCCTCCCTACCCTGGGAATCTGGTACCTCAGGCCCTCCCTACCCTGGGAATCTGGTACCTCAGGCCCTCCCTACCCTGGGAACCTGGTATCTCAGGCCCTCCCTACCCTGAGAATCCAGTACCTCAAGGACTATCCATATTACCACCTTCCATTCTCGGAAGCTGAGGTCTTTCGCTGAGTTAAGATCGCTTGTATGGCTCCTCCCCACTTCTGCCATCTCCTCCAAAACCTCCACATCCAGGCCCCCGACCCAGGAGCTGAAGCATCACCAGCCAGCCAGCGAACTTGCTGAAACACATCCTGAACTTCAGCCAATCTCTAAACGACTTTACAGGCCCCCTAACATCGGGGAGCCGATGCTCTGTAACTTTGCCTCTGAGCGGCAAGCTCTCCCCGGATTTAAGGAGACCCACTGGAATCTCCCTCTATAGCGGGGACCAGCGAACTTTCTAGTCTGTAAATCTTTTAACCACTGTGGCATAAAAGCGGCCTTGAACAGTGTGTCAATAAATGGGTTCACCATGCCCTCAAAGACAAAGGGTCAAGATGCCCTATCTCTCACCCTGGCCTGATCACCCACAACTGCTGTAAACCCAGGACACGTGTTAAACCTTGCTTGAAGATTTAAGGTCAAAGCAAGGAAATGTTTGGGTCAATGTTGCTGTTGTGAGTTTCTTTCCTGGTTGCTTTCTTTCTTTCTTTCTTTATTTTTTTTAATAGAAGTAGAGTCAGTTTGTTGATAGAGGAGAAAGGCTCTCTAGAAGACAGAATTTGGCTAGCAGAAAAAGGAAGTGAGTGCGAGCCTCCTGAAGCCGGGGTTCTGAGCTGGCCTCCCTGCCTCCCTCTGTCATTCCTGAGTGTGGACTGTGCATGCATGTCTTTATGCGCATTTCCAGGTGTGTGGGCACATTCCGGTCTCGGAAAGCAGCAGCGTCCTCCAGAACCTGCCACTGCTCTGTGCTGGACTGTGGCTAAATCTGGCTGGCTGGCAGAGTCAGAGCCCCACGAGAAGACTCTGAGAGAGCTCATTGCCTGAAGTTGTGGAGATGAAGCCTGGGCTGCATTTTGAGACCACGCGATGCTGGCGATTTCAGCTGTGTGACCTCTGCCACAGGGAGCTGCATATAGAGAGCAGAGTAACCAGAGCGAGATGTGTGTGAGAAGTTGCAGAGGAAACGAAGCCATCTAAGCCTTTGATGGCCCAGTCATCAGAGACAGGGCTGCAGGATTTGGTGTTTCCTCTGCCGGCTTTTAGCTTTGTTTTGGTCCAGTCTTTCCACACCATGTCCCCCATCCTCTCCTTTAGAATGACAATGTATGTTCATGTTTGCTTTCTTAATGATTCAAAGGGGAGTTAGATCCTTCAAGATTTCCCTATTTCTCCTGATGGTGAATTCAGTTTTTGTCCAAAGTGATCAGTCACATGCTCAGAAGCCACGTGCCAAATTTATGTCTTTGTGAACTCTGGATAGGCAACATGTTCATTAGGAACAGGAGACCCACTCCCCAATCAGCATTTATTAAACAGCAAGGCCGATTGTTTGATATGATTTGGGAAATTATAAAAGAGAAAAAGACGCTCGACAATCCTTGGAAAAGAGCATTTCAACTGAATGCATGATGGCTGTTCTCCACTCACCACCGAGACCCTGGGAGCCATCTTATCGGTGAGACACGAGTTTTCATTTTCCCCTCTCCCATCTTCCGTGATCAGAACATCTGCTGAATTACTACCTGGTTTAATTTGCGGGTGCGCAGATGACCAAATTCCATTTTCAAATGTTTAAGTTTCTTGTTTTCCTGTGCATAGTCACATGGGCAGAGGCAGAGGTGGAGGTGGACCACTGCACATACATGGAGGTCAGAGGACAGCTTCTGGAGTCTTTTCTCTGTCGTGTCCAGGGACTGAACTCAGGCCACCAGGCCTGTGCAAAAGCACCTCTACCCTGTGTGTCACCCCAATGGCCCACGAGTTTGAATTTCTAAAACTTCTCAAGTCCAAGGATTGCACAGCTCAGCAAGAGTTTCATCATTTGTACACCCCTCTTGACAAGCACACGTAGTAAAGGGGATATAATACCATCCACAGCCTGCTCCTTGGGGCCTAAAAAGAACCCAAGGTCCTTTTCTTCTTTACACCCTGATAAAATAAAGTTGAGAAAATGAGATTCTAAATAATGCTACTCTCTGGGACCAGCTGGCTTATGGATAGGGGGCGTGATGGCTAATCTTCACCGTCAACTGGACTTGGGGTCACCTGGGAGACACACTTCCAGGCATGTCTGTGAAGGTGTCCAGAGAGGTTCCCTGAGGAGAAGACCCACCCTGAAGGTGACCTTGGGCTGGGGTCTTGGACTGAATAAAAGGGGAAAGAAAGTCAACTGAGTATCAGCACACATCTCTCTCTGCTCTGCGCCTGTGGATGCAATGTGACAACTGTCTCTCATGCCCGCCGCCCCAGCTACGGCCAGTCTCGCCACCTCGCTTTCCATTCCACAACGGACTGTGAGCCATCACGGGAGAAAGCCATCCCTTACTTTACTCTTGCCCGGTATCTGCCACAGCTATGAGAATTCTGGGGCCATCCTAGGGTCACACTGCCCACGCCGATGAAGGCATCCCATTACCTGCCCGTATGTACACCTGATGGACCTGCTGCTGCTGCTTCTTCTTAATTCGCGAGTACTGCCGCTTCAGGGCGTTGATGTCCGTGGTCATCCGTTCCATCATCATACTGTTGAACGCTGCCGCGTGGTATTCGCTCCGACAGGAGTTGATGGCTCCCGGGCTCAGCTCCGCAATGTTGCTGGGCCTCAGGCTCTGTTCCTCACTCACTTCTGCACCTCGGGGAAGGAACACAGGGTCAGCGGAGCGGAACCGAGCCCATGGGAGCAAATCACCCCACATCCGGGGTAGTGCCTTAGCCTCCGAGAAAGCCTAAGCCGGGAAACCACCCTCTAGAGTTCACCCAGCACTTGCTTTGATTTGCTCCAGCCCCTCCCTAACGAGCCTGCGGGTCTGAAACGGGCTCTGAGGAGCATTGATCTTGTGGCCACTTTTTCCATGATGTAGACGTAAGATCAGCTATCTCCAGGTAAAAAAATCGATACCGCTTTCCAAAAATCCCTCAGAAAAATACAGAACCCAGATGTCCTGTGGTAATCACTGTGTGGAGTCCTCACATCTGCATAAGAATGAAAAAGGGATTAACCATTCTTTTTTTTTTTTTTTTTTTTTTTCTGGAGCTGAGGACCGAACCCAGGGCCTTGCACTTGCTAGACAAGTGCTTTACCACTGAGCTAAATCCCCAACCCCTCGGATTAACCATTCTTAGGCTTTACTATTGCATTTTTAAAAACAGCACCTTTTATAAATGTATGAAACTTTGGAGCACTGCACTACCAGAAGCAAATCCTTTTGCACCTTTAACAAGCACGTTCTGATCATCTGCCATGGAGGTTAGGTTTGATGTAGTTTCTGACCCCGTGACATCTACAACTAGAACTTTCCCTTCATTAAAATCAAGATTGCACCCCAAAAAGAGAGACCATTTGCTCTGGTGACCATGCGCACCCACAGGCTCCCTCGGTGAGCAGAGAGAAAACCAGACTTCTCTAAAGCAATATATAAAAAGTGAGTCTGGGAACCAATGGAAGAAAGACAGATATTTCAGCTGTGCTAATATCTGCTGAGACTGTCTCCAGTGAAAATCTGGGCATCTTGTGAATTTACTTCATTTGTTACGGAAAAGAAAATTAAAAGAATGGATAAGCTGAACAAAATCACTAGAAAGCACGATTTATGAGAAATTGATGGCCACTCTGGTCTATAAATGCACAGGAAGAAAAACTGACCATAGGCTAAGACCAAGGATTCAAAACCTTTAGCCCTGGGGGTATGGCTCAGTGGTTAGGAGCGCTTGCTGCATAATTATAAGACCAGAGTTCAGATCTCAGAACACATGTATGTAGCTCAGAGACACACAAATATCTGTAACTCCAGCTCTGAGAAATCTGACAACCCTCTTCTGGCCTCTGTATATATGTATACAGGCACTCAGACACACACATACGTACACAGGCACTCAAGCAGATACATACACACACACACACACACAAATAAAATAAAACTTTAACGCCAGGCGGTGGTAGCGCATGCCTTTAATCCCAGCACTCGGGAGGCAGAGGCAGGAGGATCTCTGTGAGTTCAAGGCCAGCCTAGGCTACAAGAGTGCGTTCCAGGAAAGGCTCCAAAGCTACACAGAGAAACCCTGTCTCAAAAAACCAAAAAAAAAAGAAAGAAAAGAAAACTTTAAAAACAAAAAAGACCAATAAAAAGTTATATATCAAAGTAATGACAGATTAAAAAAAAAAACTTTACCATTAATAATTGACTCCATGTCTAAAAACCAAAAACCTGAAATTCAGACAAGAAAGGGTGCAGAAGGCATTACAGAAATCAAGAGGAACCTTGCTGGGCTCAGATTTCCAATGTTTGTTTTAAAAGATGAGAGAAGAGTGTTACACATTGTGGACATACCCACAAAGCAGTACAAACCACCCTTCTTCCCCCAAGTGAAACTTGTTTTACATTTTATAAACTTTATTATTTTAAAAAAAACTTGCAAATAAACAAAAACATCATATGCCAAAATTAGCCGGACCCGAAGTCCATACAACTCAAAGAATTTCTATACGTGAGCCCCAGTCTTCAAGCAGGTGAGGAGTCAAAATGAAGCTGGGCACGCAGCTCGGCTGACACAGTGCCTGTCTGGTATGCACAGAGCGCCAGGGTCAGTCCTCGGCACCATATAAACCCAGCATGGTGGTACAGGCCTGTAATCTCAGCACCTGGAACGGGGAGGTATGCCCAGCATATAGGAGGCTGTGGCGGTCTGAATGAGAATGATACTGTAGGCTCATTATGTTTGAATAATTAGTCCCCTGTAGCGTGAATCTAATGAACCTTATCAATTAACCCCCCCCCCAGTCAGATATCAGGGTGAAAGCTGAAAGATCAGAGAAGCAGCGCTGTAGCAGAATATTATTTTAAGGTGTGTTACTTCTGTTTATGTTGCATTTGTTTAACTCTGTGAAGCTGTGTTGCTGTGCCTGTCTAAAACACCTGATGGTCTAATAAAGATCGGAACGGCCAATAGCGAGGCAGGAGAAGGGGTAGGCGGGGCTGGCAGGCAGAGAGGATATATAGAGGGAGAAATCTGGGAGAAAAAAAAAGATCTAGCAGTCAGAGGAGGAGTCCAGGGGCCAGCCACCCAGCCACACAGCCACCCAGCCACACAGCCACCCAGCTACACAGTTAAAAGTTAGATTTACAGAAGTAAGAGAACGGGAAAAGCCCAGAGACAAAAGGTAGATGGGATAAGTTAAGAAAAGCTGGCTAGAAACTAAGGCAAGCTAAGGCCGGGCATTCATAATTAATAACCCTCTGTGTGTGAATTTATTAGGGAGCTGGGTGGCAGCCCCCCCAAAAGAGTAAAATATTAACAACAACACAGAGCAGCAGCCACTAGAGACTTCCTACCTCTATGAATCCTCATCCTAAATGGGGGCCTGAGATCCTGTCTCTACCCACCTTACATTCCTGTCTCTGCCTCCCTAGTGTTGGCATTAAAGGCGTGCACCACCACCGCCCAGCTCTGTTTCACTTTCAGACTGGTTCAGTTTTGTGTAGCCCAGGGTGGCCTTGAACTTCTGATCTTCCTGCTTCCTCCTCCCAAGTGCTGGAATTAAAGGTGTGTGCCTGGCCTCTAAGGTTAACTAGTGGCTAGCTCCACCCTCTGATCTCCAGGCAAGCTTTACTTGTCAGAACACAAACAAAATATCACACAGCAGTCCCCAGCTGGTGGAACTGTTTCAGAAGGATTAGGAGGTGTGGCCTTGTTGGAGAAGGTGTGTCACCGGTGACAGGCTTTGAGGTTTCAGGACTCACCATTCTTCACGTGCTTTCTCTGCCTTGTGGTTGTCTCACGACATGAGCTCTTAGCTACTCCTCCCACCCCAAGTCTGCCTGCCTGCTGCCATGCTCCCTGTCATGATGGTCATGGACTCAATGCTCTGAAACTGTAAACCCCAAATAAACTCTTTCTTCTATGCGTTGCCTTGGTCATGGTGTCTTATCACAGAAATAAAAAAGTAACGAAGACAAAGACTATCTCAAACAATCTCAAAAGGAGTCCAGGTTTGGGTAAAGTACTCAAACTGCCACAACCAAAAGGTAATACGAGCAGCCACCACTGCCAGCTGATAGATAGATAGATAGATAGATAGATAGATAGATAGATAGATAGATGAGAGAGACAGAGAGAGACAGAGACAGAGACAGACAAGACAGCCCAATAGTCTCAAGAATAAAGCTGGCAGTGGCAAAGATAATGTAGAGGGACATGTGTGTCATTTCTGTCCTCTTTGGATAAGAGAATCAGCCTCTTAAATTAGAAGAGTTGGACTAAATTTTCTAAGACAGAACTGCTACCCCAGATGGGAAAGGACCCATTGGGAAAGCTATGGGCTGCTTCTAAAGGCTCATTAGACTGCCCTGCCCGGCCCACAGGAAGTCACTTCTGTGGGGGAAATAAAGTGTGGCCGTTGACTCAGAGCACCACATTTAAGAGAGACAATACCAAATCAAAGCACGTGTAGGGTGGATTCATAGAACACCAAAAGGTACAGACGGAGTGCTATCTTATGAGAAACGGCCTCTTTAAGAGGGCTGGCACCACAGCTCCGCGGGAGAACACTTATTTCCCTAACATGGATGAGGTCTTAGGTTCAGTTCCCAGCACTAGAGAGAGAGAGAAAGGAAGGAAAGAGATCAACAAGCAGGCAGGTAGGCACTCCAAACATGGGCCTTTAAGAGATGTGAGAGCCGTCCTCAAGGGCTAGAGAGACGTCAGGTAGCGAAGGAGGCAAACTCCCTCTGCAGCTTCTGAAGGAAGAACTGCTCAGAGCGGTAGGAAGCCAAAGCTAAGGGGAGAAGCTGGTCGTGTCTTGTGAAATGATGAGTTTCTTGTCATCGAGACATTAAAATACTCAGTCCTAATGTAGAAGAGAGCCAGTCTGCAGGGAACCGAATTCAACCCCAGGAGGATGCACCAAGTATACGCTCTACACCAGGCAAAGCTGAACCCGGACAAGCGGAAGCGAGAGTTACCATAAAGGAAATGAAAGGGGTTCTGTGTGGGCAACCCGAGATACAGACAGGCCCTGCCAAAAGATAAACCCACGGAGAAAATATATTTATAAAGACCGTGAATGGTGGCAGTCAGTCGGAGTCACTCAGGCATCTCCATGCATAGTCATAACGCCCTCGTTTGAGTGAACGAACACTCTACCACGAAGGAAGAGCCCCCCCCACCCCCCGCTTTACCTTTAATCTGCTTCTGGTACTTTTGCAGTTCAGGTGCCAGGAGCCCACTGAAAGGTCCAAGGCACCCCACGGCACTAGCAATGGCATCCTCATCATCTGGGTCATCCTCTTCATCACTACCTCTGGCCTTCCCGTGTCGCCTTGGAAACATAAAGGAAGAAAAAGAAATAAAGAAAATACTGATATTGTTTTTAAGGAATAAGATTAAAAGCCGTGTGTGTGTGTGTGTGTGTGTGTGTGTGAGAGAGAGAGAGAGAGAGAGAGAGAGAGAGAGAGAGAGAGAGAGAGAGAGAGAATGAGTGTGTGAATGTGTGTGATTTGTAAGTTTTCCTTTGGTCCCTGCCAATTTTTCCTGGGTCTTGTCCCATCTAATTGCCATAGGTCAACTCTGTTACCAGTTCCTTTTCTATTCTCTAGTTATCTACATACAGACAAATAGACATAACTGTAAAGTTTATATAAATCTGAGAATATACATCTATCCCTCTGCACCTTGCTTTTAATCACATAAAATATTTTAATATTCACATGGAGCTTCCTTGGTCTTTTTTATTTTTATTTTTATTTTTTTTAATTTGGAGCTGAGGACCGAACCCAGGACCTTGCGCTTGCTAGGCAAGCACTCTACCACTGAGCTAAATCCCCAACCCCGTCCTTGGTCTTTTTCACAGCTGTATGATATTACACAGCCCATGTTAATGAGCCAGGCTGCTAAGAATGCCCACCTGAGTGGTTCCCAGTATTACACTATTATAAAAATTATAATGTGTTTCGCATATGTAAAAATAAATCTGTGGGGAAATTCATAGATAGAATTGCTGAGGAAAAGGATGCACACATCCGTATTTGGGACAAATACTACCACATTGTCACAAAGCCTGAATAACCTCTAATAAATAACGTGTAAAAGTGTCTGTCTTCATCAGTGATCTTTTCCAGTGGTGGACATCGCATGCTATAGTACCAACCTACCAGGCAAGGTATGCCCAAACAAGGCATGCCTGATATAGGTGTAATCAACTGCTTTCTCACTGGATTTTAAACCTGCTCCACAGGCAGGAATTTGTGCCTGGTACTGTGCACCTGGTCAAAGCCTATGGCTAAGGAGGTCACAGGCCCTGCGGGGTGGGAAGTGGGGGGACGCTTACGGATGCTGTTTTGTTAAATGGTCACATTGTCACACTGCTTTCTAAATATTTATACGTATGCCCACAGATAGGTGCTGCTCTCAACCATGGTCAGGGAAGTTTCTTTTTGCTGTGGACAGCAATTAATGCAGAGGCCCTGTAACTGTTCTAAGTGCTGGGGACAGGTGACTGCTGAGTGCTCAGACCTAAATGGGACCTTCGAGTCAGCTTCTCCCAGAGAACATTGCGGAAGATGGGGACCAGAGAATGTCAGAGGTGGGGGATGGGGAGGGGTGTTGTGAAATGCTGTCCTCTAGACAGGACCTGGCCGCTGTATCCGCAAACTCACAGCAGGTGTGGCTGCCTGCAGGAGACCTGCATGACATCAAGCCAGGCACAATTCCAGGAGAGGTGGGAGGGGAGCTCATGAAGTCCCCACCCCACTCATGAGCTCATGAAGTCCCCACCCCTTGCTGAGGAGCTAGTGGCAGTTAATGGCCACCGGAACAGAGAGGAGAGTCATTTTTCTTTGGACATGCGACCACTGATAAGTTGCCATTGTTCAGATGCTTGGCCCCACACCCATGTGCACAGGGGCAACACTAATTCAACTCGGGGGGGGGGTCCCTGAAAAAGAGAGGTCATTATATTGGGAGGGGACTTTTGGGGGGCCCAAGGGGAGTTGGCGGAGGGAGGGAGAAGTGGGTGGCTATGATTAAAATACACTATATATATGCATGAAATTCTCACGGAGTAAATAAAAATGCATTTTTTAAAAAGCTATCGGGGTAAATATTTAACCTGATTCAAACACTGCACATGTATTATACATGTATTGAACACGAAATGGAACTCCATTTTAAAAAACAAGTTTTCACAGCCTTCCCAACAGAGGGTATTATAGAGCGAGCGTCTGAATTTGTCCTGTTCTGACAGGGGAGGACAGGTCAACGAACACACTAGAATCCCTTGTTTTAAGCTGGATTTCTCTTAGAGCTGATGACATTGCCCTATGGGCTCATCTCCATCCGTTGACTAGTATGGTGGCTATCTTTTATTAATTTTTTTTAAAAATCCCTGTATTAGAGATACTCGTCTCTATTTTGTAGAAATGTATTTCCGAAAATGTTTTTCAGTCTGGTTATGAAGAGCCTGTTCTCTTTTGGTTTAGGTCATGTAGGAGATTATTTTAATGTACTTAAATCTGATTTTTTTCCCCTCCATTTCTGAAATGGTTAGTCAAGTAGTACATTTCCCTCCATTCCAAAGAAGGAGGGGAATTCTTTCACTTTTTCTTCTGCTAAGTATTTTTCTTTCTATCTTTCCTTTTGGCCACTTAACATTTTCATCCACGTGGAATGAATGCATCCAGATATGTGGTATAAGGGGTGAGGCTTTCCTGACTGTGTGTCACTGGGTCATGCCCATTGGTTTTCTCTGACAAATTTTCATATTCTAGATTGTGTGTGTGTGTGTGTGTGTGTGTGTGTGTGTGTGTGTGTGAGAGAGAGAGAGAGAGAGAGAGAGAGAGAGAGAGAGAGAGAGAGAGAGAGAGAGAGAGCGAGAGGCGCGCCTTTCTGGCTTTTCATAAAGAGTATTCTAAATCAGGCCATGCGTCCATTGGTATACCAGTTCCACACTGTTTAAATTACTGAGACTGTAAGTATTTTACAGCTTTAAATAAGCTGCAGGTTTGTTACATTTCCCTCTAGTTCATGTCCCAACTTGTTTGGAAAGCACTATGAAGAGCTCTCTTGAATCTAAGTCTATAAACCTTTGGGAGAGAGTCATTCAGATTTTAAGTACCAAGTTAGTTTGCATATATTTGAGGGCTTAATAAATATCAACTTACAATAACAAATCAAGATATTAAGTCTTCCATCATGTAAACAAGGAAAAAAAAAAAAAAACCCACTTACCCAGAAACTGAAGTGGGTTTGATCGTGGCTGGGAAGGGTGTAATGTTGTAGGTATACTTTTCCCTCAGCTCTGCCAACTGTGGGAAAGGGAACGGAGCCATGGAGTAAACAGTCTGGAAAACAAAAGCGAAACTGCCAGGTCTTAAAGGGTGATCTAACAACTCAGTCCTGTGTTAAAGGCGAGAATGTCCCAACGGGTTGAGGCCAAACAGACAGACTGCTCCTCGAGGGACACCTGGGAAAGACTTCTACTACTTTGGAGAAAGACAGAAGTGTAAAGCAGAGATGGGATGTAGCTCTGGCAACAGAGTGCTTGCCTAGTATGTCTGAAGCCCTGAGTTCAGTCCCCAGCACCACATACACATGGTGTGGTGGTACAGGCCTGTAACCCCAACACCCGGGAGGGAGAGACAAGAAGACTGGGTCATCCTTAGCTCAGCAGTACATTTGAGGCCAGACTAGGCTATATGAGAGCCTATCTAAACAAAATAAAATGAAGCCAGAATATTGCAGATCTCTAAGCCTTGATGCAAAGTGCTCCAAAATCTGAGACATTCAGAGCACCAACATCGTGTCTAAAAAAATAAAAAGTCCACATCTGACCTCTGTAATGGGTCACAGACAAAAATAGGGATATACTCAAAATATGGTATAATACGACCTTCAGAAACAAGTATGAAGATCGTATGGCATAAACATAAATTTTATGTTTAGGCCTGTGCTCCATACCCAAGATTTCTCACTGCAGACGTGCAAACATCCCCCAAATCTGAGTTATTTCTAGCCCAAGCACTTCTGATAAAGGACAGTCAACCGGTACTGATAAACACAAGTGTCTCTACAAGGCAGCCAGCTGCACACAGCCGAGAACTCCTAATGAGGAGCGTGGGTAGAGAAATCCGGGCATCTAGCATCTGAGAGTGCGTTAGCTCCTGTGACATCTGTGCCAAAGAACCCACATATGCCCCAAGGCCTGGCTTGTTTCAAGTGTTTTGATAACGTCCGCGGGCATTCATATCAGCTTTCTGAGGATGACCTTGTGATTGACAGGAAGCTTTCCCCAAAGATACCACCTTTTCAAAAGCCCATGAGTGAACTCTAAGTGAAAATCGCTAGCTGTTATTTTTAAAGGGAAAAGAAAAGACAATGGCAAATTAACAAGCACATATGGTGATATTTTATTTGTACTAAAATGTGATTTGTATGTTAATAAATAAAGTTGCCCAGGGGTCAGAGCTATTAGCAAGCCATAGCGAAAGCTGGGCGGCGGTGGTGCACGCCTTTAATCCCAGAACTTGGTAGGCAGAGCTAGGTAGATCTCTGTGTATTCAAGGATACAGCCAGCATGGAGACACACACCTTTAATCTCAATACCAACCATAGAAGACCTGGAGGTCTGTACAGACAGGCAGTGACTAGGAGGTCATGTGGTTGGGTTTACAACCAATGAGAAGGCAGAACAGAAACTCTATAAAAAAGACAGACACACAGGAAGTAGGTCTCTTTGCTGAGAGGAAGGACAGCGCCAGTGAAGGGTAAGGTTTCTAGCTCTGACCTCTTGGCTTTTAACCCTGCAATTGTTTCTGTGTTTCTTAATTAATAAGACCGTTTATCTACAAGCACAGACTGTAAAAAAAAAAAAAAAATCTATAAATCCAAACAAGGGAGCCGGGTGTGGTTGCTCACATTTTGATCCCAGCACTCGAGAGGCAGAGGCAGAGGGATCTCCGTGAGTTCCAGGTCATCTGGTCTACACAGTCAGTTCAAGACAGCCAGGGCAACACAAAGAAACCCTGTCTCAAAAAGTGGGGCAGGGCAGACCAAATTCTTATACCAGCATTTCAAAACTGCGTGTCTTCCCATCAGCACAGAGAAAAGGATTCTGTTGGCTCTCTTACTCCGAAGTTTTCATCGCTCCACACGCACTCATTCAACCCCTCGGTTTTCACTCACCAGCAAATGTACGTTCATAACACTTCCATTTCTCCACAGAAGCCCATCAAATGTCCCGATGAGGAGCTAGGGAAATGACTTAGCAGTTAAGAGCACCTGCTGCTCCTGCGGGGACTGAGGCTCAGTTCCCAGCACCCACGTGGCAGCGCACAACAGCCTAGAACTCCAGTTTCTGGGGAATCCAACACCATCTTTTCTCCTTCGTGGACCCCAGGCATGCACACCGTGAACATACATTCAAATAGGTGAAGCACTCATTAATATAAAATAAAAATAAATCTTTTTTTAAAGTGTACATGCTGGTGATCCTTTGCTAGAAAAATGTTTTTAAGTGGTGTTTTTGTTGTTTTCTTTTGTTTTTTGTTTTAGCAAGGCTTTTCCTCTGGAGCTGAGATGCCGCACAGGTGAGAATAAGGTGTGATTGGCTCACTTTGTAGTCCGGTGATGTTACTGTGATAATTCACTGCAATTTGGATACACCTATCCTTCTGACTGTCCCCAAACTTCACGCCACCCACCGATATACTTTATATACCAATTCAAGATCCCAAACAAGTGTTGGCTAAAATCCCTTCTCTTTGTGCAAAGCTGCACAGCCTACGGAGAACACCAACATTGTTTTTAAGCCGTCTGCTCACATACACTACATGCTTGGTTATCCGCAAGGCTGAGCCGCGGTATAAATTTAGCAACGCTACACAATTCTTCCCACACCCTCAGAAGAAACAGAAGGCTCCTCGTGGCTCCCATTAGCATGAAGTGTGAGATGACATCAGTCCCCAGCCTCTGGACTTCCTTGCCTCTTCTGAAAAATGCGGGGTGTTGAAACTCAGGATGGACAATTCCCTCCAGCAGGGGGCAGGTAGTTAAAGTCAGGAAGAAGTGCATGGTGTACATGTGAGTGTCGGTGCTTAGATTCTTAACCTGGGTCATGGGGAGGGGGGTTGTTTGTTTTGTTTTTATAACAAAAATTTTTTATTATTATTAAGAAATTTTCTATTCATTTTACATACCAATCACAGATCCCCCCTCCTCCCTCTACCCTCCACCCAACCTTCCTCCCCCAGACCACCCCCCCATTCCCACCTCCTCCAAGTCAAGATCTCCCATGGGGAGTCAGCAGAGCCTGGTACATTCAGGCAGGTCCAAGCCCCTCCCCGCTGCCCCAAGGCTGTGCAAGGTGTCACACCTTAGGGCACTGGGCTCCAAAAAGCCGGCTCATGCACCAGGGACGGATCCTGATTCAAGACAAGGTTTCTCTGTGTGGCCTTGGCTGTCCTGGAACTTGCTCTGGGTTGTGTTTGTGTAGAGCTGGTGATACTGTGCTTAGTGTCACTCTGTGGGTCTACGTGCTCCATATAATGGCATTAATAGTGAACTCTCCTGCTTGATCTCACAAAGATAGCCAACAGCTGGCTCAATCCCAGTGCAGAATTCGCTCTCTGCTCCGAACAGCCTTTTGATATGTGGGCATTTTGTATGCGGGCATGTGCAAGCCTATTTTTGGCACCCTAACGTTGGACCCAAGAAGTCCCTCCTCTTAGATGCCAGTCAGGAAGAATGGAGTCGAAGGTGTCTGACCACTACACACACCAAGCATCACCCCAAAACTGAGCTGAGAATCACCTGACCCTGTCATTCGTGAACATTTTTGCCTTAACAACCGAGAAACTTGATTTAAGCAGTTAAGAAATTCACATTGGGGGCTGGAGAGATGGCTCAGAGGTTAGGAGCACTGACTGCTCTTCCAGAGGTCCTGAGTTCAATTCCCAGCAACCACATGGTGGCTCACAACCACCTAATGAGATCTGGTGCCCTCTTCTGGCCTTCAAGGACACATGTAGGCAGAATACTGTATACATAATAAATAAACAAGTTTTTAAAAAAAAAAAAAAAAAAAAAAAAAAAAAAAAAAAAAAAAAGAAATTCACATTGGCCGGGCAGTGGTGGCGCATGCCTTTAATCCCAGCACTCGGGAGGCAGAGGCAGCCGGATCGCTGTGAGTTCGAAGCCAGCCTGGTCTATAGAGCGAGATCCAGGACAGGCACCAAAACAACACAAAGAAACCCTGTCTCAAAAAACCAAAAAAAAAAAAAAGAAAGAAAAAGAAAGAAATTCACGTCGTTTATATTTTGTTTTTTAAAAAATTAACCCCCACAAAGAAATGTGATTACCTTCCCTAGGAATTTCAAAATTGCTAAGAATTCATCCAGATGTCTCACTCATAATGAAAAACTGGGGCACCAGCTGAAGAGTCGCTATGTTTTACTGTAGCCAGTTACATAACGGGGAATTGGAGTCCCCTAATCCAGCCTTGGGAAGGACGTTTATAAGGGAGTGAGCAGTAGCCGCTTTGTCCCATCCCCCATCACACACACACACACACCAGTCTCATCCCATCCCCCATCACACATACACACACACACACACCAGTCTCATCTCATCCCCCATCTCACACACACACACACACACACCAGTCTCATCTCATCCCCCATCACACACACACACACACACACACACACACACACACACACACACACTAGTCTCATCTCATCCCCCATCACATACACACACACACAAACACACTAGTCTCATCTCATCCCCATCACACACACACACACACACACACACACACACACACACACACCAGTCTCATCCCATCCCCCATCACACATACACACACACACACACACCAGTCTCATCCCATCCCCCATCACACATACACACACACACACACACCAGTCTCATCCCATCCCCCATCACACACACACACACACACACACACACACACACACACCAGTCTCATCTCATCCCCCATCACACACACACACACACACACACACACACACACACACACGCTCGCGTCTCATCCCATCCTGCCAGAGTCAGATGGCTGGGCTCCAACCAAATGTCATCAGAGGCCCTCAGGTGAAAACACCTGACCAAAAAGAGACGGGGCTCTGCCGGGCTCACGGTTCCCTCACAACCTCCTTCTCCTCTGTTTGTTCGGAGTTAGTGCCTCAAAGCAGTCACTGGTGCCCCAGAACAAGCTCAGCCACCACAATCCTTCTTCACACGGACACACTTACGTAGGCGAAGGCCTCACATGCCACAAGCGTGAGAACCCCTGGTACATCCATCACCCACAGCACTTGAGACGTGGAAAGCTCTAGGCAACCAACTCATAGATTGGAGATTCACACGAGATTCCGAGCAAGGCTTCTTACTAAGTCTCTTGGAGTCCACATGCAGTACGGTAATAGAATCTTAGCGTCCAAAAGGAATTTAAACATAATCCAGCTCAACGCCCCTCTCCATCCCACAGGAACCCCTTCTGGAGCGTCACCAACAGATGGCCTCAAAGGCATTGCCCAAACACTTGCAGTTATGGGCACGCACCGCTGTGGAGGGCAGATGGCTTCCATTTCTGACAGAGCTAATTAATCAAACATTGTCCTTCTATTGAACAAGTATCAACATCCTTGACATTTCCAATCCATCGCTCATGGGGAAAATGTGAACCGTGTGGGTCCAGGGGCAGATCCTGCCTCGCGCGTGGGACGGCTGCCTCCAGATTATAGTTTGTCGTCCCCAAACAAGGCGAGGGTTTCAAAACACCTACAACCCTTCTAGTAATTCCCCCTACATCGTCCTCAAGGAATTCACCAGAGATACTGTCCAAAATCTACTGTGATCCAGACACGGGGCGTCATTAGTGTTCCTCAATCTCCCCATCTAATACTATCAATTAAAGAAAATCAGAAGGGCCGGTGAGAGGGCTCTGCTGGTACCACTGAGCCTGATGGCCTGAGTTCAATTCCCAGGACTCACGCAGCAGGAGGAGAGAACCTGTGCTGGGAAGTTCTCCCCTGACCTCCACATGTGTGCTGTGGCATGTGTATATCAGCAAACACACACATACACACACACACACACACAAATTTTTTTTAAATATACAGGTGACTGATGTAAAATTTGTGGAAGGTGATGTGATCTATGCAGGAAGCCGAGGTGCAGGCCCAGTGTGTTCGTTTGTGTGTGGTATTTAGAAGGGACTAGGGAAGGCCCACATGGGAGAATCCCTGCAGTCTCTTCGGCTCAAAAATAAAAACCTTGCATTCAGTTCCCATATTTCACATGGAGCCGTTTCGAGTTTGCTGTCAAATCTGTGGTCCGCGATAGCTGGACCAGGTGCTGATTTTTTTTTTTTTAAGGGTGAATGAAGAAAAGAAAGTGGCTTGAAAGGGCATTTGCCATTTCTGTCTCTAACACTCCTTCACGCCAAGGAAAACCGACACGTTTACTCTCTCAACCATCGGCAAGCTTTTAAATAGACGTTTCTATTTAGGCCCCATTGAAAAGGGTATGTCCTTTTCCATTATTGACACGTTTTATGGGAAACATGAAAACACGATGTGTAAGATTAGGCTTTGCTCGTCTTCCCACAGATGCCAGAAGAAACGCGGCTGATACGAGTCTCGCAGACCATCCAGAGCCGACAAACGGTGCTCCCTCTAAGTTCTCAGAAGACGGAGTTAAAGGGCCACCCTCTCTCCTCGTCCCTAATTAGCAACTCAGGCTCCCGTACGGCTTTCCTTCCTTCAGGCAACATTTAAACTCTCAGGGAACTGACATGTGGCTTATTCTTATGAGGCTTTCGTTTTTCAGAAAGACATCTTTAGAATATGGTGTTGCGGCCGTCAGGAAAAGCATTCATTGGGCCAGGAGTCAGGGACGTGGGTCTCGGTCCTGTGTCAACTACTAAACAACCAAGAAACTGGCAAGAGGCTCACATTCCAACCCCTGGTGTCCTCTCCAGGAAGCAGCAGAGTTAGAGAAGTTGTGACCTTCAAGCTTCTTTCAAAGCCGGTGTTTTTCTGACCCCCACCGGCATTAGAAGAACCTACTGACCAACATTTGCGTTGAATACCTTCCTGAGATGGTTCCTATGCACGGTCACTTTGAAAGCAATTGCCTCCCAATTCAACATTTCTACAATTCTGTGTCTCCACTGAGCAACCAGCGCTACATGTTTAGCACTCCACTGGGTGCTATAGCGAGTGTAACACGAAGTCCCTCTCATTAAAGGATGGCCGCCCTTCCCTAGAAGGTTCACACACTTCACAAAAGAGCAAACAATTCCAAATAACCTGCCATTCATGTTCAATCAATTGTTGAACATCTTCCGTACCAAAGATGTACCAGAGGAGGAGGCTTCATCAGGGAGGGCTGAGGTAATAGAGATGGAAGACATGGGTAGACTAAAGAATTGTCCTGAACAGGACATCAGCAGGAACACAGCCTACAGAGGCATGGGCGAGGACAGAGTCATAGCTTAGAGTGAGCAATCCAGATGGGAAGCAGTGTAGAGGACCACCAATAAGGTACGGGGGAGCCAAAGCATACGTTCCTCCCTCATAAATGTTACTTTCCTGTAAGTCGGAAACTTGTGGGTTACCCATGCATTCTTCTCCCTCATCCCTAGACCATGTCACATCTAGTCAAGGTCACTTTGCATGGACTGTCTCTGTCCCATCCTTCTCCTCACCCTTCACCATCTTCCTCACAGCCCTTCCCGGCGTCAGATCAACCTTTTCAAATCCACGCTTCACAGATCTTTCCGAAAAGTTGACAGGAAACACAACTCGGGCCATGTTCCTGCTGCATTTAAAAATCTTTCAGATCTACAGCTCCTGGTTTTTGCCCTTAGCAAAGGGTCCAAAGAGACCCTATGACTGCAGGAAGTACAAACACTGACCGAAAGACGGAGCCAGGCTCCCTGGCCACTCTCCATCACCCAGTTCCCGAAGATCAAACCCTGCGGTGCCCCTCACCAGCCACGCATCATCTCAATACCATCCTTTATTCCGGCCGCCCCCTCGGCACTGTTAGGAGTTACAGTGATGTATCTGGTTTTTGAGTTGACAAGGGGTGGACTTGGTAAGCTTTGTCGTCAATGTGACTAGATTTAGGACCACCCAGGAGACACTCCTCCAGACGTGTCAGCGAGGATGTTTCCAGAGAGCGTTTAGTGGAGGAAGGAAGGTCCATCCTGAATATGAACACCACCGTGCGTGGGCTGGCATTCTAACCTGAATAAAAAGAGAAAGGCAGCGCCCCCTCCTCTCTGCTCCCTGGTCCTCCCAGATGCGAGAAATTCCAGCTGTGTCTTCCTGACCACAGGAACTCTGCGAGCCTGCCCTGCCATGATGTACTGGGCCCCGTCTAAATGAAATAAAACTTTGTCTTAAGTGTCTTTTTGTGGTCTTTGTCAAATATGCTGGCTGTACGGCAGATACAGGAAAATCAACCAGCAGAGCCACCAACGGCCTATCGGCTCTACACCGGGGGCTTCAGCACGCACTGTCCTAGTCTGTGTCCCTGTCGCTGTGACAGACATCATAACCAAACCCAACCCAGAAAGGGCTGATTTCACCACACAAGGTCACACAGCCCTTGGTGGAGGGAAGTCAGGGCAGGCACTCGAGCAGAAACCTCGAGGCAAGAACTGAAGCAGAGACCATGGAGGAACACTGCTCACTGATCTGCTCAGCCTACACTTTTATACAACCTAGAACCACCCACTCGCGAGTGACACCACCCACAGTGGGCTGGGCCCTCCCACACCAATCCTTTATCAAGAAAATGCCCCCAAAGACTTGCCTACAGGCCGATCTGATGGAGGCATTTTCTCAATTGAGGTTCCATCTTCCCAGATGATGCTAGCTTATGTCAAGTTGATAAACACACACACACACACACACACACACACACACACACAGATATGCTGTGTGACATGTATGTGCAACCCCATCATACAGGAACAGGGCTAGATAACTCCTATTAATCTTTAAAGATAAAACCAGACATTAATTCCCTCACGGCAGCATCTTCTAACTTCATCTCCCTTCCCCGACTCCCTCGGGCCCTGGGAATTAATTCTCCTCCTCAGTCCTATACACACCTCTCAGTGCACAACGTCAACTTCCTCGTTCCACATGCGTCTCCAATATCTAAGCCCAGGACCTAACTCTTGGGGATAGTCAATATGGAAGAAGTTCCGATCCGTAGAACAATATAACGACCAATTGACCAAAGGAGGAAGAGGATGATCGCTCTGGCAGCAAGATGCTGACTGTATTGGAGCTGAGAGACAACAGGAGGGGCATCCGCAATGAGTTTTGTTTAACTCAGCAAACGCTGACTGAACAAGAAAAGGCGGAAAACAAACCATGGATTCTCAATAAACACTTGCTTCAGGAATTAATAAGGTTTCTGGGCAACTCTCATCTCTCAAGAACAAAAAGCTAAGCACGGGTCCTGTCCTCAAGGAACGGGCCACACTACAGAGGAGATCAGGTGCAGTCTTAGACACGGTAGAATGAGGTCAAGCTCTCGTGGGAGGCGTAAACGAAAGCATGAAATGGGCACTTCCAGTTTAGATGACGAGAGAGACCTCAGGAAGGGCAGAGGCTTCCTGAAGAAAGATAGTGAGGTCAGGAGAAGCAAGACTGTACAGGGACTCTCTCTGTCTCTCTGTCTCTCTCTCTCTGTCTCTCTGTGTCTCTTCTGTCTCTCTCTGTCTCTCTGTGTCTCTCTCTGTCTCTATCTTCTGTCTCTGTGTCTCTGTCTGTGTGTCTCTCTCCTCTCTGTCTCTCTGTCTCTGTCTCTCTGTCTCTCTCTGTCTCTCTGTCTCTCTCTGTCTCTGTCTCTGTCTCTCTCTCTCTCTCTCTGTCTCTATCTTCTGTCTCTGTGTCTCTGTGTGTCTCTCTCCTCTCTGTCTGTCTCTCTGTCTCTGTCTCTCTCTGTGTCTGTATCTCTCTGTCTCTCTGTCTCTCTCTGTCTCTCTCTCTGTCTCTGTCTCTGTCTCTGTCTCTCTCTCTCTCTCTCTCTCTCTCTCTCTCTCTCTCTCTCTCTCTCTCTCTCTCCAGGCATTGGTTCCGAACAATCTGACCCAACATAGGGAGGAGAGGCTACTAAAGGAATGAACAGGCACTCTGCTCGAAAGGGAGAGCGTCGAGGGCAGGGGATGATGTGTCTGTGCTGCTCAGTAGGCAGTGAGGAGCCCCTGGTGCTTCATGGGAAAGAAGGGCTCGTCTCTCTCCAAATCCTGCTTTGAGCACATGACTCTTAGCAGTTTGGTAGGACTTAAAGGATTTCATGCATGGAAAATGCCAGCCACGGAACTGGGCTACAGAACAATGCTCAGTAAAAGACGCCTCCCTCTCAGAGAGGAGAGCACAGACCAGGATATATGAGAGAAAGGCTAGAATCAGAGCCCAGCCATCGGGGTCAGGCGGAAGAAAGAAGGGTAAGATTCAATGGCGCACGGAGATTCAAATACGGATGCCCAGGGAAGCTGTGTCACACTGTCAGCATTCCCAATAAATCAGACGGGATCAGCCAGGAGCAAGAGTTCCTGAGAAGGGGCTGTGGTACCAGGAAGTGAGCAGAGGAATAATGCTCATGTCTTAAGCCCTAAGTCAGTGCCCGAGTCTAAATTATATGGTGTGTTGACTGAATTCCAGCACCCAAAAATGACCAGAGGCAGGAAATCCAACATGAAGGTGACCCCAAGAGAAAGGAGAGAGAGGAAAAGGAAGTATATTCCAAGGACAGCTCGGGATAAATCCAGAGTTGATCAGGGACAAGAGGGAGAGACAGAAAGATTAGAGAGACCCCAAGTACCCGAGGCGAATGAGGGCAAAGTGATGTCCCAGAACCTAATGGAAAAATAACCAAACCCCTCATGTCTCTCACACTGAAACTTATAATTAATACATGATACTACCATTCATAAACCAGGACGCCGACTGATCTCCATTTCACCCATAGTAGCTCCCTTCTCCTTGTAAATACATCATCCGTAAGTCTCCCTTTAACAGGTCTCGGAAGTCGGGCCAGCGGGATGGCTCAGCAGCTAAGGGGGCTTGCCGCGCAAGTCTGACACACTTGGAACTCTCGGCGGATGGACAGAAACAACCCTTGAGGGCTAGCCTCTGACCTCCACAGGTATGCCACAGTATGCACGTGCCTGAGCTCACGCACATCATACGCACATCAGACAACAGCTTCCTTTAATCTCAGAATCAGATCCTCACTGAGCACCTGATGATTTTGGGTTTTTTTTCCCAAGTTGTTTTTTTACCTTATACCTAAGCACGTCCAGGGAACAAACAGCCATTGGTTCCTTCCTTCCTCTTGTGACAAAGATTCTTATGAAACTATAAAGAGATTCTTGGCCAATGGAAAAACGAAGTCGGAGGACTGGACGATACGTTCCCCGAAGGTCGGGCATCAGAACAACATCATCTGTCATTCCCTTGGTCTTGGGGTTCCCATGCCCACACTGCCCACACTGCCTACGCTGTTCACACTGCTCACACTGCACACACTGCCCACGCTGCCTACACTGCCCATACTGCCCACACTGCTCACACTGCCCATACTGCACACACTGCACACACTGCACATACTGCCTATGCTGTCCACACTGCCCACACTGCACATACTGCCCACACTGCCTACACTACACACATTGCCCACACTGTCCCCACTGCCCACACTGCCCACACTGCCTACACTGCCCACACTGTCCCCACTGCCCACACTGCACATACTGCCCACACTGCCTACACTACACACACTGCCCACACTGCCCGCACTGCACACGCTGCCCACATTGCCCACACTGCACACACACTGCCCACACTGCCCACACTGCCTACGCTGTTCACACTGCACACACTGCCCACGCTGCCCACACTGCCTACGCTGTTCACACTGCCCACACTGCCCGCACTGCCCACACTGCCCGCACTGCCTACGCTGTTCACACTGCACACACTGCCCACACTGCACACACTGCCTACACTGTTCACACTGCCTACACTGTTCACACTGCCCACGCTGCCTACACTGTTCACACTGCCCACGCTGCCCACACTGCCTACACTGTTCACACTGCACACACTGCCTACACTGTCCACACTGCCCACACTGTCCGCACTGCCTACGCTGTTCACACTGCCCACACTGCCCACACTGTTCACACTGCCTACACTGTTCACACTGCCCACACTGCCCACGCTGCTCACACTACCCACGCTGCTCACACTACCCACGCTACACATACTGTCCACACTGCACACACTGCCCACACTGCACACACTGCCCACACTGCTCACACTGTGCGCACTGCACACACTGCGCGCACTGCCTACGCTGTTCACACTGCCCACAATGCGCACACTGCACACACTGCACACACACTGCCCACGCTACACACACACTGTCCACACTGTCCACACTGCGCATACTGCCCGCACTGCCCACACTGTTCACACTGCCCACACTGTTCACACTGTGCGCACTGCACACACTGCGCGCACTGCCTATGCTGTTCACACTGCCCACACTGCGCATACTGCCTATGCTGTTCACACTACACACACTGCCCACACTGCGCGCACTGCCCGCGCTGTTCACACTGCCCACACTGCCCACACTGCCCACACTGTTCACACTGCACACACTGCCTACACTGCACACACTGCCCACACTGCCCACACTGTTCACACTGCCCACACTGCCCACACTGCCTACACTGCACACACTGCCCACGCTGCCCACGCTGCACACACTGCCCACACTGCCCACACTGCACACACTGCACACACTGCACACACTGCCCACACTGCACACACTGTTCACACTGCACACACTGCACACACTGCCCACACTGCCCACGCTGCTCACACTGCCCACACTGCACACACTGCCCACACTGCACACACTGCACACACTGCCCACACTGCCCACGCTGCTCACACTGCCCACACTGCACACACTGCCCACACTGCACACACTGCCCACGCTGCTCACACTGCCCACACTGCACACACTGCCCACACTCACCTGCATGAGTTCATGGCTCTGCAGGAGGCCGTTCTCCAACATCTCCTGGGTGAGACGCCCCATGGTGCTGTAGAACTCATCTGCTGTTTCACAGCACTCTATCTGCCTAGATGGAAAAAAAAGGACTCGGTCAGGGCATTCATGCTGCACAGCAGATCCAAGACCACCTGCCACCTCTCTTCTCTCGAGTTGGTCCGCAGAAGGATGAAGTCTTGCCCCACTCTTACAGTGTAGTCTGCTGTGGAGGAAAGAGTAAAACCACCAAGGGCAAGGTGGTCACGCATGCCTGTCACACCAACCACTAGGAAGGCTGACTCAGGAAGATCACTGAAGCCCAAGAGTTCAAGACCAGCCTAGGAAACACAGCAAGACCTAATTAAAAAAAAAAAAAAAAGACAAAACAAAACAAACACCCAAAGTAATTTTGAAGTACTCATTACAGAATGAGTTCCCATCTTCCCTGCACAGCTCCCTGAGCCTCACAGCCCCACAGGGTGGCTTTATTCGTCCCACGTGATACATTCGAAGCATCAGAATACACACCAGTGACCAGAAGTCAGAACCACAAAATTGGGAACTGAAAAGCAATTACACCCTGTAGAAAATTAGTCGGTCCTACTCTGCAGGGATACGGTGAATGGGCTGAGTCCAAACCACAGTTGAGTTAAAGAGTACAGGAACTTCACATCGGTCTACAGATCGTTTTCACAGGCGTCATGGAATTCTTCTCAGGGAGGTGGCTGTCACCTCGGAAACTAGGAGACCGGTGAGATTTTAATCTGTCTTCTCAAGAGGAGGAGGAGGATAACACAAGACAGGGGGCTCTGGGTGTCTCTGGTTTCTCTGTTACAAAGGTTCTTGCACGGTAGGATGATTCTATTTGCCCGCTAACCGCAAGGCATGTTCTGACAGGCACTAATGTTGGGCAATTTTCACAGTCATTAAAGACAAATGTAATGAGAAAATCTCAGGCTCAAATCCCCTCGGTACCACCGTGCAAATAAGGAAGTGAAATAAAGTGAGGAAGGACGATTATGAAACATGGCAGAGCAAGTGGACATGATGAAAAACGGTTATGCTCACCCTGGGGCTAAAAAAAAGGGGGGGGGCGAGTGGGAGGGGGTATGCTTGGGATGAGTTTTGAAAAAAATGCTCTGTGGCTGCCATGGAGGAAGAAGCATTGCAAAGACTCCATGCAGAAGACAGCAAGGCTGTCTGGGGGACCTCTTTGCTGTTCCCCAAGACCAAACGATGTCGCTGGGAGGGAAATCATTGCAGAGCCAGAGGGAGCTGGTGAGCAGCCAAGGCAGAGAGCTGCAGACCAAGTGGCCCTATCTACCTCCTAAGCCTCTTCAGGACACAAGTGACCCAGGAGTTTTGCTTGTTTGTTCATTTGTTTGTTTGTTTTTTCGAGACAGGGTTTCTCTGTGTAGCTTTGGAGCCTGTCCTGGATCTCGCTCTATAGACCAGGCTGGCCTCGAACTCACAGAGATCCACCTGGCTCTGCCTCCCGAGTGCTGGGATTGAAGGCACGCGCCACCACCACCCAGCGACCCAGGGGTTTTTAATAAGGGGTGATGGAAGAGCCATGCCCTTGGCAAGGTTGGCCTAGGGGTGGCTTAGTATGTTTGGGCGCAACTACCAGGGCTGAGGAGGACATTTGCCAAGTGTGAGGAGTTGAGTGTGCCAATATGGGAAGTCACAAGAGAAAGACAAAGAGACGCTGTAACCGTGAGGTGGTAGAGAGTGCAAAATGGTTCTGCTGAGAGGAAGGAAGGAATTCCGAGCTGCAGAAACAAGGTCAATAGAGGGGGTCCCCTCAGACAACAATGTAAGGCACACGTGTTCACAGACCCGGGGTTACCTACACACCGGGGATGTTTCCCGGTGCTACATCTGTGAGCAAGCTTCACAGGCACTGGAGTCCCAGCTCCACTTCTCATTAGCTGGGCGACTGTGAGCGAGTTAATTAACCTTCTCGGGATGATTTTCTCACTTGAAAAGGCAGGGAGGAATAATCTCCCCTGCTCTGCGGGGTTATTGAGAGAACCAAATGAGATAATATACTCAAGCTGCCTACTGTAACGACAGGCGCTGTCAGCCCTGGATGGATGTTGGTGGCCTCTTCCCGGGCTCCTCACAAGTCGCAAGCTGAAAAGATGTATTATTATCGCGAGCAAAAACCCCTGACGCATTTACAGGAGCTCATCCACAGGAGCCATTTCTAAGCATGGGGGGATTTGCATAATGAAAAGCACCAATTCTAGAGCCGGGGTGCCTTGGTTCAAAACGGCGTCTCCCACTTACTACATGGGTGATTTCAGGCACTTCATTAAACTCTGCGCCTCGGTTCTCGTGTCTGTAAAACGAAGGTGGGCTACAGCCATGACTCAGCAATGAAGAGGGCTTCCTGAGCTCGGTCCCGAGCACCCACATTAAGGAGCTCGCGACTGCCGTAATTCCAGCTCGAAGAGGATCGGGCGCCCTCTTCTGACCTCCCTGAGCATCTGCTCCTGTGCACTTGCACGCAACATACACACATGCATCCAGGCACACCTACACACACAAAAACACACACACATGCACACAGACACCTACGGACACGCATACACACACACATGACACATTCATGCACACACGCACATAAAATAAATCTTAAAAGGGAGATGGTACAATAACAAACCGTGTAGGGTGACGGAGAAGCAGGAATGAGCTAACACATAATTGCATCTTACCAGCGGCAATTATGATTTCACCGGCGACAATCCCGCCACCACCCAGGAAGAAATTCTGATGTGACAGAAAGTTGAGTGGAGGGGGCAGTAGGATCGCCCCCTTCGCTCCCCGCCTCATCACTGAGGACTGGCGGCGAGTGACCTGCACCGACCCATCATACAGTCCAGCACTCTCCTCCTCAATGCTCTAGACAACTGGACCGGCACACTCAGAAAGCTAACAGGGCAGAGTAAGCCGGAAATATATGAGTACAGAATGAAGGGCATATGGGGGAAGTGAAAAGATAGGTAAATGGCACAGCAGACCTCATAGAGGTGGATTTGTTGTTGCCTTGTCTGGAAATCATCATACAGTAAAATAAAGACAAAAGAAGGCAGCTCTGTGATATTTACAAATACATATATTAATGATTTTTTTAAAATCCCCGAATTGATAGCTCTTGGATCTCTCCTTGTAAAAAACTCTTTCCAGAAACAAGTTATAAATTTAAAAAAAAAAAAAAAAAAAAGGCTAGCTAAAAACTTTACACAAAACGGAGCGAGCAGGATGGCTCAGTGGGTAACGACGCTCGCTGCCAAGCCTGCCAACGTGAGCGCCATCCTCGGAATCCAAATGGCACAAGAAGAGAACCGACTCCTGTCATTGTCTTCTAACTCATACACATACGCCACGGTGGTGCCGTGCACCCATGCACGTAAAGACACATAAATAAGTGTCATTTTAAAAACACTTAAAACAAAATACTGCCAGTGGTTTATTAGTTTTCCGACATGTTGTCGTGGCTGCCTACTCAAGTCCTTCACTGGAAATAGCTCCGCTTCTCAAGTTGACTATAAATAAGCAGAAACATGCCACCTTTCTCTCTGGGAGTAAGGGGAATAAGTGAAAGCTGGTTGGTATCTTGTTCTGGCAGGACCAGATTTGAGCCTCTAAGTAACTCCTCATGAATGGAAGGGAAGCAGCTTCGATTGTACTACTAGTGAGCGTAGACACACCTTCTCCTACTCACTGTACTGCGTAGACACACCTTCTCCTACCGACGGTACAGGCATAAATATACTTGACTGGACAAGCATAAACACACCTTTGTAGTGGGTAGCTGTTCCAGCTTTGCCCTGGAAGTACTAACCTCATTGAGGCTTCCGGTAAACTGTCACGCCTACGAGGCAGGGCCAAGAGAGGAGCCCTTAAGAACCGAGATCCAGATGTGCCGGCTCTCATGGTTCCTGGATCCTGGACGCTGGAGTTAGATTGAGCAGAGTTCTCCAGAGAACACCGCTGGACTGCGCCACACCTTTCCCAGACCCTGTAACCTATCCCTTCACTTGTAAGTTACCCCACAAAATAAGCCTCCCTTTTAACTACGTGGACTGGCCTTAATATATCCACCAATACACCTTCTCCTGCTGACCGGACAAGCATGGGTACACTCTGTGCAGGAAATCTCATTTGATTTTATCACAGCTCCCAAGGCAGAACAAAGTAAATAATAGAGATTCATAAGCAATCCAAGAGCCAGGTGTGGTGACACACACCTATAATCCCAGCACTTGGGAGGCAGAGATGAGGGATCAGGGGTTGAAGGTCATTCTCCCCTTCATGGTGAGGTGAGGCCAGCCTCCGCTAGATAAAACACTGTCTCAAAAAAGAAAAAGGAATAATCCCAACTGTGATGTGCGGCAGCAAGTCTGCCTATTTCATTCCAGATACTGCAGCTTCTTCCCTAGCTATGGCCCCTTTCCTCTTCCACAGGAGTGTCCAGAAAGCCTCTGAGGAAGAGGGCAGACACTGCGGAGAGGACCTGGAGGAACCTGCCCGGCCCGGAATGGATCCCCTTTCTCCCTGAGAAACCGACGAGCAGCTGAGGTTCCTGGAGGCTAACACAATCACAGCAGCTCACAGCTTTCTCTTTCGCATACATGTGTGCTCTACACCGAAGCGCCCAAGGAGAGCCGACCCCAGAGCACACCCAACACTTACTCTCCCAGTTTTGCCCAGATGGCCAGCGACACCCTCAGGATGATCTCTGAACCTTCAAAGAAGACGGAGTCCCAGATCTTCAAAACCGTGTGGTTAGGGAGGCACGTGGCGAAGAGGGTGAGGAACCACTGCATCGTGAAGACGTTGGTGAGCGGGGGTTCGTATCCACCTGAAACGAAACAACACAGAAGTCCTCCAGAAATGAGATCTGTAGGGCGCACGGTGTTCACCCAAAGAGTGCTGTTTCCCGGCTGCTTTCTTCACACCCCTTAATGGCTCTTTCTTCCTTTTCCCCTCCCGTGTTTCTAGAAGAAACATTTTTAACAAACAAAAAAAAAAAAAAAGAAAGAAAAAAAAACCTCCAAGACTTGAGAGTCATAAATTCTTGGCCATACTTTAGAAATCTTTACCTGAACTAAATCTGGGTCTACAGATTGAAGACTGCTTAAAATTAAGGAGAAAGTTTTTCTTACCAAAAACATTGTAAATACAACAGATTATATCTCCTCAAAAACAAATGCTGGGGCTGAGGATAGAACATAGTACTCACGTGGCACCTCAGAGACCCGGTTCAAACCCCAGCCACACCACCCAAACAAAAAATAAAACAAAAAAATGCCAGCCGACTTTCAAAATCGGATAGTCCCACGTTAATTCAAATGCAGCTATTATAACTAAAATCACTTATAATAAATTACTCATCTCTTAAGCTATGTAATTCCCAGATCACGATTGAATGAAAAGAAAATAAGCTGGAAAAGTTCCAAAATATTTAGATGTTAAACAACTTTAAACTTTAAAATATTTTGAACTTAAGTGATACACAATTTTAAAGACAGATCTAAGGCCCAGCCCATTTGGAAATTTCTGAATTCACTAAAAGCTCACCACCCCTTCCCAGTTTGAGTGACTATAAATGTCTGTTGGATTTTTAGATGGTGCTTCCAATGGCGGTCAATAGTACAACTAGCTAAGGATAAATATAAACAAAACAACAACAAAACCATTTTCTTCTCTCCTGGGAACAAATATTTACTCAGAGACTAGAATCTGAGGTTATTCCTGGTGACCAGGAGCAAAAGAACTTGAGGGAAAACACGTAGTACTTCACTAGCCTGTGTCTGCCATGACCGTGAACACAGAGCTATATAGTGCCACCAAACCACGCATTAGAGACATCCAGCTATCTCAAAAACCTCCAGAGCACTTGAACAACTAGATCTTCAAAACCCCTTAATACAGCTAGACAGGTTGGTGCAAATCTGTAATTTCAGCACCACGAGGCTGAGGCAGGGGGATTTCTGTTAAGTCTGAGGATACAGCATGGGATACACAGTGAGACCCTGTCTCAAAAACAACAAAGTCTTTTAATGTGCCCCCCATTATTTTATTTCACTTCACCTCATTGTGGGGGGTTGGGAGCAAGTCTAGGGCCTCAACACATGCTGGATAAGCACCCCACTGAACTGCTTTACATGTGCAGACCAGGCCAGGCTGCAAGAACAATCTACCTACCACAGCAACTGCCATCACAGACAGAAGCTCGGCAAAGGCGGGCACCCGACTACTCTTCCCGGTGTTCAAAGAGGACACAGTTGCAGAAGTTGTACCAAGTGGGCACATTAGAGCTAAGAGGAGCCGATGACCTGCCAACGAATCCCAAAGTCACTCTTCCACGACCTTACTGCTCCTGCCAAGGTCATGGTCTGGGCCAAAACTGCGCGGCACCTGCAGCTCAGTTTTAAGGAAGTCCTGCTGATGCCAGTTTAGTTGAACTGACTAGGAAGGACATGTGCGCCCTGTAGAGTTCGACAGATTCTATTGGTCAACAGACCCTATCCAGAACCGGGGCGGGCTTAGGTTCTCAACCAGCCACCTGCCCGTGCCTGCCGACTCCAAGTTTCGGCACGTGGCCCTGCATAGTTTCAGTCCTGTGTCTATTCTGTGGGGGATAAAAGGATTTGATTACACTGCTGTCTTTAAGGAAAAATACCTGGCAACCTGTGCCTCCTCCACCCAGAACGTAAACTCATACATAGAGCGGAACCGGACTAGCCGAATGCTTCCGGAAACGTAACAGCCGTGAGCCATCGTTTACCTCCGCTTTCTTTGTTTGCCGTTCTCTGCAGGGCGTCGAGGTGCTGGGACAGCTCGGGGAGCTTCATTCTCAAGAGGTCTCTGAAGACGGCCATATCCACAGACAGTGCCCGGAGGTTATTGACAAAGTAGCTCTCAGGAAGCACCTTATCAATCAGGTAAATCATAATCTAAAAAAAAAAAGAAAACAAGACGGCTGCAGAGACCCACCAAGATCTCCACAACATGCCCAAAAGAAAAAGCACATCCAAAAAATAGGCAAAGGCAGCTAGCCGAAGCGCACATGCGTCAGAAACCAATTCAGGACTCACCTACACCCCCCTGCAAGGAGCGGGCGGCATAATTATCTAAGTAACCCAAAGTCAGCTGTGCTGTGAAGTTTCTAGAAGGGCTGCCAGACCTGAGCTCACCCCATATGGAGCTGTGATTACACAACCCTCAGCCTCGTGGAGAAATGAGAACGCACAAGCTCCCCGCATTCAGCAGGGCCCTCTATCCTGGCTCCTGGATGTCGTCCGGTTTTTACAACCTGGATAGGAAAAACCCAAGAGCTGGCCTGTCATAAAAAAAACACCCACACTAAGGCAGGCCTTGCGAGGCACTCATGGCCACCTGGGCAATCCGAGCGACTGCCGCCCGGCTTTAGACAGCATGACCAGGTTTTGTTTGCACACTGGGTGCCTTTCTAAATTGGTTCCTCCCAGAGTCCTGTCACACGAGCTCCTCAAATTGCCATTTAGTTCTGACCATTGTACCTGTGTTGCCTTTTCTAAAATGTCAAATGGCCCCCGCCAAGCACACAGCACTTCTGTGCGTAGTCGCCTTTCCCAGTCGGCTAGAATGCTGTGTGATGTCCCACTCCCTGAGAGTCCAGCCCACTCCCCAGAACACCAGAAAAACCAAAACCAAAACCCCAGCTGGCTCTGTATGCTAGTGGGGGAATTCAGTGTCTCATAGGATCCCATCAAACCCCATTTTCAAAAAGGAAGTTACCTTTTAGCCCTGCTAGGGGCCCATCTCCCCCCCCCCCCCCCCCCCCCCCCCCCCCCGCTTTGTGGTTTGCAACTTCAATTTTTCAGTTCTTAGCTCTGTAGGTAAGGGCAGACTCCCGAGAAATCCCTTTGCAGACTCCCATACAGGATAGGCATGCCCAAGGAGTCACAGCTTTGTTACATTAGGACAGGATTTACCAGGTAAACAGATCACCTGAGAGGCAGAAGCAGGGGTGGGGGTGGGGGGGTGTCCACCCAGTCCCTGGGGAGGGAGGGCCAGCCTGGGGGAAGGGAAGGAGTCAGAGGCTGGCAGAGCAGGTTCCCAGTAGAGCAGAGGGCTCCGGTGGGTCATCGAAAGATGAGGTGGTAAAATGGAGAAAAACTCAAAGGTCATAATCCGCACACTGTGACACTTCTCACCTAAGCTATATGGCACTGAGAAAATAGATTTATTTATTTATGGTGCTGGAGACCTAACCCGTATACTAGGCAATACGAAAACTCCCAAGAGCTAGCCTGTCATAAAATGCCCACGGGAAGGCAGGCCTGGAGATGCCCTCACTGCCACCTGGGCTCCCCGAGCCCATAGACTAGGCCTCTCATATTCCAGGCAATCAACTTCGCTACTGAGCTGCAGCCCAGCCCTAACACACTGATCTCTTTAAAGCTTTAAAAAAAAAAAAAAAAAAACTTCAATTGTGCTAGTAATTCCTTTCTGTGGAAGGTGCACGTTTACATGCACATGTGAAGGGCCGAGAATGACGCTGGATGCCTTCTTCAATCACCTGCACATCAGATATTGAAGCAGAGTAACTCGTCTGGCTAACTAGCTTGTACGCTCAGGGACTGCCTGATTCTGCCTCCAACACACAGGAGTGACGGGCAGGCCACCACATCCATCCGACTTTTACGTGAGTTCTGGGGATCTGAATGGCTTCACTCACCGAGATTTTCTTTACCCACTGAGCCATCTCTCTAGCCCCAATTATGCTGGTAATTCTATAACACAATAAAATCCTTGATCTAAGGTCATCTCAAATTCTGACACGAAGTCATAGGAGACCGCCCCCCTGGATCCAGGCATGGCTGGATTCCAAAAATCCAACCTTACATCATCAATTAAGATGGGGAAGAGGAAAGGGGAGCGATTCTGATTGTTAACGAACACTTCTAAACAAAGCAGCTACAGAGGAAAAGTGTGGTAAGTGCCGGGGAAGAGGAAAAGCCGCTGTGCTGTGGAATATTAGAACTGGGCAAAGGTGTGTTACATTTGTTTAGCTTCGGAATGTTACTCCAACTGTGTAAAGGTGTGCTACTTTTGTTTGTGCTGCATTTGTTCAACTGTGTAAGGATGTGTGTCTAAGGATGTAAAGATGTGTGGCATCTGTTTCGCCTTGCCTGCCTAAGGCACCTGATTGGTTTAATAAAGAGCTGAATGGCCAATTGCTAGGCAGGGGAGGGCTAGGCAAGGCTGGCGGGCAGAGAGAATAAAAGGAGATCTCTAGGCTCAAGAAAGAAGAGGAAGAATGAGAGAAGAGAGGAGGGGGGGGGGAGGGGAGGGGAGGAGGGGAGGGGAGAGAGGATGGAGACACAGGGGCCAGAAGCCAGGCAGCCACCAGCCAGAAAAGCAGTGAAGGTAAGATATACAGAAGAAAAGTAAAAGTCTCAAGACAAAAAGTAGATAAAGAGAAACAGGTTAACTTAAATTAAAAGAGCTAGCCAGAAATGAACCTAAGCTAGGCTGAGCATTCAAAACTAATAATAAGTCTCTGTGTCATGATTTGGGAGCTGATTGGTGGCCCAAAAGAAAAAGCCTGGTACGTGGCTGGCTTATTTCTATGGATTCCCCGAGACATTTTAGCTTGCAGAGGCTAAAACAGCTGCTGGAGGAAAAGAGACCTGCAATAATTTCCTGGACCTCAGGAAGGTCTCCTCATGAACCTAGCCTTCCTCTGCCCGTGAGGTGTCTACCAAGGTCCACACATCCTCATGGGTCACCACATGTGGCATCTCACAGCATCCTCCGAACTCATTTCCTGTCTTATTTGTTTAGTATTGGTTTCATGTAGCTGAGGCTGCCCTTAAACTCCCAAGCCTCTGGCTGGAGAGATGGCTCAGTGGTTAAGAGCACTGGCTGCTCTTCCAGAGGACCTGAGGTTCAATTCCCAGCACCGTCATGGCAGCTCACAACTGCCTACAGTTCCAGAAGATCCAACACCCTCACAGAGACATACATGTACACAAAACACACACAAAGCACATAAAATAAGGATAAAATCATTTTAAAAATAAAAATAAAAATAAAAACCTCCTGGTCCTCATGCCTCCATTTCCCAAGTGCTTGGATTATAAGGTGTGCACCACCACCACCCCTAAGCCCCAATTCAGCTTTGTTGTTGTTGTTGTTGTTGTTTTTTGAGACAGAGCTTCTCTGTGTAGTCCTGGCTGTCCCAGAACTCGCTCTATAGTCCAGGTTGGCTCACAGAGATCCACCTGCCTCTGCCTCCCGAGTGCTGGGATTAAAGGTGTGCACCACCACCCCTAAGCCCCAATTCAGCTTTTTTATGTGTTTTTAAATTTCCCAGGCATTGTTGAGCCCTTTGGAGATCAGACACACTTTCTACATACTTTCCCTAAACCCCTCCATCCCGCCTCCACTCTGAATCACTTATTCCAACTTTTCAACAGAACGCTTCCTACTTCAGACATGCAAATGACATCTGAGAAAAAAATACTAAAGCTGTGGACTGAATACATAAAATAGTCTTGACTGGGCTGGCCTCTAACTCACAGACATCCTCCTGCCTCTGCCTCCCGAGTGCTGGCATTAAGGCGTGCGCCACCGCTGCCCAGCTAAAATTGCTTCTTCATTTAGAGCATCCCAAAGTCCCACAATGGACCATCCCTGCCTTTCCATCTCCCCACCGCCACCTTCAGGTGAACATAGCTTCGAAACTATTGCCTTCAATACGTAAACAGAAAAAGTGAGAGGCTAAATGTACCTCGGGCCGGGTTTATAATTAAGTCTACCGTGATATGTATAAAACCAGGAGGAACATTTGTTTATCTTCCCACGTCACTGAGATGGTCCCCACAGTCAAGCAGGTGGAGGCTTGAATACAAAGATTTTAAATCTCCTTTGTCGCAAACACCGCCGCCGTCAACATCAGTTTGGAGGTTCAGCTATGAACTGGAAACTCACACTGCCTTAAGCCAATGAGGCAACGGTGCCCTCCACATCTGCGAGCCTTCATTTTTCATATACACTCTGTGGTGGTGTGGATTCAAATGGCCCCCAGAGGCTCATACATTTGAACGTTTTGTTCCCAGCTGGTGGACTGCTGAGGAAGAATTAGGAGATGTGGTCTTGTTGGAGGAGGTGTGTCTAACTAGAGATGAGCTGTGAGGTTTCAAAAGCTCTGGCCATGCCCCCCTCCCTCCCTCCCACCTCCCTCCCTAACTCCCTCCCTCCCTCCTGCCTGCCGATGAGGATGTAAGCTCTCAGCGACTACTCCAGCACCACACTGGTCTACCCACCAAGTGTTCCCCACCATGGTGGTCAGGGACTGACCCGTGGAAACTATAAGCAAGGCAGCCCCAATGACATGCTTTCTTTCTCTAAGAGCTGCCTGGGCCATGGAGTCTCTTCACAGCCACAGACCGGGGATGGAGACAGGCTCCATCTGGGGTGACTTAATCCACTCATATTCAGACCTCTACCCTTACACCACTAGTGTGCTCAGAACTGCTTTCGACTAAAACACGCCTTAGACGTCGAAGTCAAAGACACAATTTATTGCCACATGCGTTGCTCTCCATGCAGACACCTCCCATAGACACGTCTCCTTACCTTCTCTGCACCTTGCCCCAAATACAAGAGTAAAACAGCCAAGTAGCACAGTCCAACATAAATGTGTGCTAGGCAAGCAACTTCTAATATGATGCCCGGGGGTCCCTGTCTTCTGCTAGTGTGTGTGTGTGTGTGTGTGTGTGTCTGTCTGTCTGTCTCTCTCTCTCTCTCTCTCTCTCTCTGCCACTCCCCTCTCTGTCAACACAGTCTCAAGTGGCCTGGGCTGGCCTTAAAGTCATTATGTAGCTGAGTACGGTCTTGAACTCCTCTGGATGCCCCTGCCTCCACCCACCCCACCCACCCCACCCCCCGCGTACTAGAACTACAGAAGTACACTACCACACCTGGTCAATGCGGTGCTAGGAACTGAATTCTGTGAAGGTTACTCGAGAATTCTACCACCTGAGCAACATCCCTGGCCTGGTCGTCACTTCTATAAGCCCTTTCCCTAAGGTATAAACCGACTCACTCTGAGGATGTCTGTCACCAGTGTGGGGTAGGGGAACTCACAGGGCAAGGCACTGGAAGGCCTCCAGCCAACCGCCATCAAATACCTTGAGACCCCCTCCGTTCTACAGCCTGTGGGGAATTCAACCTTGCCCACAACCGCACGAACACACTCAGCCAACACTCCTGCCGTTCGAGCCTTCAAATACGATCAAAACGGCCACTCTCGTGGCTGCCAGAGTGACGGGCCCCCGGGCTGGCGAAAGCATGTCGCCTGGCATGGCTTTAACTTGGGGGAACTCTATCACCGGTAATTACAGAGGGCTGAGAAGGGGCGAGGCACCAAAGGAAGGAGTTATAGTCCCAACTTCGGCACCCGGTTGCCTTTGTCTGAACCCGACACTCACCTTCAGGGCGTCCCCCTCATTGCCTTCCATCACCTCCAGAATCAGAGCAGCCAGGATGTTGAAGCCTTGGCAGTACCCAACATTCTTGTTCCACCGGGCGTACGCCAACAGCACCCCGCTTGAGTACCACCCTGTCCTGCTCGGCCTCCTGGCCGCAGTAGGAACTGCAGCCCGTGCGATGCAGATCCTAGGAAGGGAAGGGAGAACAGTTTGAAAATGATCTCCTGCTGCGGTTTGGATCCATGCCCTTGAAGGAGCAACTGGGACTCACTCTCTCTGTGTCTCTGTCTCTGTCTCTCTGTCTCTCTGTCTCTCTCTCTCCCTCTCTCTCTCTCTGTCTCTCTCTCTGTCTCTGTCTCTGTCTCTCTGTCTCTGTCTCTCTCTGTCTCTGTCTCTCTCTGTCTCTGTCTCTCTCTGTCTCTGTCTGTCTGTCTGTTTGTCTCTCTCTCTCTCTCTGTCTCTCTCTCTCTCTCTTTCTGGTTTACCATGAAGTGAGCAGTATTGCTCCTCTGTACACACGTCCCACCGTGATGCCTGCCCACCACAGACCCAAAACAACGGGTCGAAAAAAATCTCCCAAATAGTGAGCCAAAATAAATGTTTTCCCGGGGTTCTCCCATTGTGCTGTAAGCCTGTATTTAAGACCTCCTCCCTCCTTCAATAAATGACATTCGGCATTTAAAATTAAATATATATATATATATAATTGAATGAATACTGCGAATGTAATCTAATGAATACCACAAATGTGATTAATATCATGAGTGTAATTAATGAATATCATGAGTGTAACTTAAATAAATAAATAAATAAATAAATAAATAAATAAACAAATAAAAATAAAAAAATGTTTTCTCCTTAGGCATTGACTGTCTCAGGTATTTCATCACAGCTCGGTCACAGTGATTGAGAGATGACGAGAAAAAGTCCTACTATACTTCCTCGGGGGTGGGGGGATGCCTTAAGTTCTTTCTTCATTTCGCCTTTTCCTTTATCAACATGGATATTGATTCTTTGAATTTATAAGCAATTTATACACGAGCCAGAACACTCTTCTGAATTGTGTTTTCCTACTGCTTTCAACTACGCCGCCTGAGAAAGAGTCACAAGGACGCGTTTTAGTCAGGCAAATGTTCTCAGAGTGCTTCCAGAAGCAACACAAAGAATTACTCAATTAACAGAACTCCATTTCCATTCTGTGTAAATGGAGAGTCTTTTTAAAGACGTCCATTAGTCGTGTCTATATATATAGTCATTTCGGCACATAATGCGGGGTGCTAACAATTCTTTGAACAAAATAGGGGATGAGATTTAGTTGCTAAAGCTCTAATACTAAAGACGAAAATTAAACAGCAAAATTGTTATATTACACAGACATCATCCTGTGCAGATCACGCTATACATTTCTACAATATGAACAACACCTGCTGCGCTTTAATATGTAATGGAGCTAATATCTTTAATTTAATTACCAAGATGACACCATGGTTTTCAGGAGAGAAGATCATCTTACTGATGTAGCATTTGCTTCAGTGAAAAAAAATAAGAGATCTTTTTTAATAACATGATTATAGAATGTGCATTGCCTAAGTCGGTCATGGTGGTGCCCTCCTCTAATCCCAGCATTCAGGAGGCAGAGGCAGGTAGATTTCTCTGAGTCCAAGGCTAGCCTGGTCTACATAGTGAGTACCAAGTCAGCCAGAGCTACATAGTGAGACTCCCATCTCAAAACACACACACACACACACACACACACACACACACACACACACGAAAAAAAAAAAACAGGACCAGAGATGGCTCAGTGGTCAAGAGCACTGGCTGTTTTTCCAGAGGACATGGGTCCAATTCTGAGCATCCAGATGGCAGTTCATAACTGTCTGTAACTCCAGTTTCCAAGGATCCTAATCCTCGTCTGACTTCCATAGGTACCAGGAATGACAGTGATACACACACACACACACACACACACACACACGCACGCACGCACGCACGCACGCACGCATGCACACGCCGACACAACACACAGACACAGAAAATAAGGTAATGTTTTTTGAAGGTGCACTGCCTTCACTCATAACTTAAACAGAAAGGGACTATTCCAAATATGAAATTGTGTCCTATGCTGAAATTCCAAATAAAGCATTAAAACGTGGATAATGCACAGGGCTTGAGCATGCAACGTGCAATGCCAAGATTTTTTTAAATGTTCATTTGAAACTAACCAAGTTAGATCAGAAAGTAGCTCGTTTTAGTTAGCACTTCCTCTTTAAAAAAAAAATGGATTTAAGTGTGCCAACACATTAGCCATCTTGTGGTGGCCAAAATGCAGATGAGACAGCCTTCCTTTTCAAATCCCAGCTTAGCATCCCACTGTGGAACACTCACAAAATCAAAGCCCACATGCCCGAGCCTTATGGACAAGGATTATTCTGGTCCCAAATGAAGTCAGCATTGTTGGCTCTTAGTATGAGACCCACAGCCACAGCTTCCCCCACAGCGGACCTGAACTGAACGCTAAGCCACCTGGTTTAACGCGGCTCCATCAGCCAACCTAACGATCTGTAAGTTAACATTTAGACAAGCAAAGGCTCCAGTGAGGGCCAAATGTTTCTAATACGAAATAAACTCACCTCTAAATTTCTCAGTCCAGTGACTTTAACGTAAAAGGACAATCGGTATCCCTGACCCATACTAAAGAAAAAATAAAAAAGGAACTTCAGTCTCCTGCTGAGTAACAAAATTAGATCAAAATTGGATATGAATCGAAGCTCATTCACATTTCCCTCTTACTGGCAACACTGAAATTTATGAAGGCAAGGCACAGTCAAGTTCTCCGTACAAGAGCTACTGATGGATGGGATGAGGAGGCGGATCGTGCGTTCTGGAGGCAGAGGTCATGTGATCCTCCGTCGAGGAACCCTCCGGCCCTTCGAGTCCTTTCTGCTACACGGGAACGGGAAGCCAAGCTCAGGGGTTTACCTTGACTATCTGGATCCCCATTGAGTCGTCGTCCGGATTGCTTCTCTCGTTGAAAGTGAAGCGCATGGTTTTGGCCCAGTCGATGGCTATGCTGTGCAAATAGTGATCTGCCAAGGTCAACCAAACCTAAGGGGATGCAGGAGGAAGGTGTCAGCGGACGTCTGACCGCCATTAGAAAACCAGGACAGCAGCCAGGGAGGGCTCGGACTGCTCCCAGACCAGGGCGAGCTCTGTCTACAAGTCCAGTTGGCTGGACTAAAGTGAACCCTGTGGGATCTTTCCTACAATCAATATTAGTTGTGTTCCTACTACGTGCTAAGTAACAATCTAATCATTAGGAAAGAAAATAACCTGAAGGTTTTTTTCCATTTTATTTCAGTTCATTGAGTAGGCTGCATGATTCCATGACCTCATTTTACTTAATTCTAATTCATTCTCTGCTTCAGCAACAGCTACTTGGCCACACATGGACAGTTCCCCCCGCCCCAGAGGCCTCTGCCTTAAACGCCCTCCCACACACGCCCTCCATACACACAATTCTGACAGATGGGTTCCCAGAATGAATAATTTTTTTCAGGAGTCACTAGATATTTTTACTCCTTTACCTGACACAAGATAATCTAATTCTGAAAAATGAATTTCATAATTCCACATTAATATTCACTTTGAGAAACACTCGGTGTTCAAACTCTAATGTTAAGATTACATTTATAAATTAATAACCTTAGAGTACATTTCAGATTTCAGTATTTGAACATAACTTGGCAAGAGCAGCATTGATTAATATCTCCAACTAGACTTTTATGCATCAGAATCCTGCTCAAATGCCCCGTGGATAGCTCTGCGTTAGACACATATCAGACATCTCAACTGCATCAGATGTGAGACCAGTTATCTCACCCCCCCACCGCTCCAATTATACACACACCTACACACCTGTTCCTCCCATCCACACCAACGGCACCTCTCTCTACCTTTCCAGCCACTTGGGCCAAAATCTTGAGGTCCTCTTTGACATCCCATGTACGTCCGATATTCAATCCACGGGGCATTCATCTCAGCTCAGGCTTCTAAATACACCCAGAATCTAACCCTTCTCACCATCTCCAATGACCACAGCCCTGGCCCTTTTCTTGCCTGAATTACTATAGTCTACGTGTCTCCTGGTTTGTACCCTCACATCTCATATGCTCAAGGCAGCAGACAGGGTCTCCCATCTGACCAGCCTGCTTGGAACTTCCTGGTGCGCTCTCTCTCTCTCTCTCTCTCTCTCTCTCTCTCTCTCTCTCTCTCTCTCTCTCTCTCTGTCTGTCTCTCTCTCTCTCTCACACACACACACACTGAATAAAGAACCCTAATGCTTCTACCGCCTAGGAGTGCGTTCGTGACCTAGCCACTCACAGTGCCTCTAGACCCACCCCCTTCTGTTGCTCCCCCCCACCCACCTTTATCAACCTCCCACTACAGCCTCCTGCTTCTCTGAGAAGATGCCCCAGGTGCTCCCCACCTGAGTGCCCTCCCCCCCCTGCCCCCTGCCCCGGGCAGCCGCAGGTGGCTGATCACTTCCTCCTTCAGGGCCCTACTCACATGTCAGCTTCTGTATAAAATCCCACCTCCTCATCCCTCGCCTCCCACGCTCTGCCTTTCTTTCTTTCTCTGCTTTAGTCTATCATCTACAGCACGTATCGCTGTGTGACACACTGTACTGGATTCACTGTAAGTTCTACGAGGACAGACTATTCATTCCATCTGCTCTTGTGTCCACTGACCGCATCCCTCGCACGCAGAGCATTACCCGGCACAAGTAATACACATCCATCGCATGATTAATGAAGAACACACTTTTTGACGTCCCAGACATTTTAACGCACAGAGTGATGGTCCCTTTTTGTATTTTAGCCCTGTGGGCCCACTTACCTTTCTCCTCCATTCCTTTGGGATCCCTGTTGACAGTCTGGCAACTGCCTTGAGAGCGTCATACCACTAGGACCAGAGAGAAATATTAGAAAAGTAACAATACGGACTTTTCGGGCTTCCTCCATCTTGACATCTGTGCTGGCTATTTTTATGCCCACTTGACACAAACTAGAGTCACTGGACAGGAGGGAGCCTCACTTGAGAAAACACCTCAGGAAGATCTGGCTATAGGCCGGTTTGTAGGGCATCTTCTTAATCAGTTATTCATGGGCCCAGCCTATGGTGGGTGGGGCCACCCCTGGGCTGGTGGTCCTGGGTTCTATAAAAAAAAAAAACAGGCTGAGCAAGCCGTGGGGAGCAAGCCAGTCAGCAGCACCCCTCCATGGCCTCTGCGTCAGCTCCTGCCTCCAGGTTCCTGCCCTGTCTGAGTTCCTGTCCTGACTTCATTTGATGGTGAACTGTGATGTGGAAGTGCAAACTGAATTAACCCTTTCCTCTCCAACTGGCTTTGCTCATGGTGTTTCGCCACAGCAATAGAAACCCTGACTAAGACAACATCCATAGTATGTGAGAAAATGAACACAGCACCCTAGGACATGGGGCTTCTCTCCACCAGAAGTTATCTTTCTGGGGATTGTTAAGGATCCCGACCCTTAACTATCCTAACTAAACACACCTGTTGCTCCTGTGGCCCCAACAGTTGGGACAGTCTGAAACGAAAGGCCACACACACCATGAGTTAAAGATCTGTCTGTGAGTTTTTCCATGAATTCACATTTTGTGGTTTCTGAAGTGAACACGTAACCATGTCCACCTAAATTTATTCACTCTCGGTATCACTTTACCAAAAAATGCAAAGGTTTTCATTGCGAGTATAAACCCAGGTCCCTTATGCTTTCAAAGTTATTTTATTACAAACTGGGGGAAACTGATATCTCTTGTGTATCAAAATATATATATATATGAATATTTTCATTTTAAGGATATATGACAATGTACCCTGCTGATATTCCCAAATTTAAAAACAAAATGCCTTAAAAGCCAAAAGCAAAGTTACCTGCTGAAAACCATTTTGGCCTAAAGATGGCTCAAGTGTGAACTTCAATTTTGTATCAACTCCTAGAAGAAAATTAAGTAGTTGTTATTTATGGAAGTTATAACCAAGTTATATTATAAATCAACACTTGGTCCTACTGAACTGTGTTAAAAAGTTTAAGTGTTTTTTACTGAATTTTAGCCAATTTCACTAAAATTAAAATATATTGATTTTAATTTTTTTAAAAAATGACCTAAGACAATAAAATGGAGTTTAAAACATTGGATGGTAGCCTCCACAGACGCCTAGGGTAACTCAAAAACAAAACCGGTAGCTGGCATGACAGGCTAGAGCCACAGACCTCCATAACTCAGACTCCTTAGCCTGTCTGGACCTCGATCCCCTGATCGCTGAAGGGAGCACAGCAGCTTCCACTCAGAGGACTGTGGCCATCATGACTGGCTGTCAATCTCCTCACCTGGGTCATTAGCAGTTATAAAACACAGAGGAGGGATTCTCCACCTCCAGAGGGTGTTTTTCTGCCACACTTACATAGACTAAGACAGTTAAGAAACTTCAAGGGCTGGAGTCGAGCTTGGCAGTACATCATCTGTCTAGCATGTGTGAGACCTTGGGTTCCATTTCCGACACAAGGCGGGGGTGGGGGGTGGGGGTTCTTCACTGGTGCATCAAAAGCTGTAATATACCATCACGGCACTGTGAGTGTGGCAAGGAGGCAGAGCTAGTGCCTGGTGTGTGCAGGGCACAGAGGCAGAGTCCTAACAGTACAAATTAGACTCCATCCATGTACATCTTTCTGTTTGCTTTGATTTGGTTATGCCGGGGATGGAACCAAGAGCCCAGTACGTGCTCTTTCACTGGGCTACACCCTCCCACACCTCTTTCTGCTTCCGGAAAGATTTATTATAGCAATTCCATTTGATGACTTCCAAATATTTTAATTCTGTCTTAATATTCATTGATGATAAAATATATATTATATATATATAAATATAAAAATATATTAAACTCTAGAGCATAAACTAAAGATAGGACTGAATTCTAATCCTAGGTAATCTACCACTTTAATTTTCTTTAATTTAGATCCCAAATCTATGGAACAGAAATGAGAAAGTACATAAAAAAAAATACACTTGTATTACTTATATTTAGCCTATATTCACAATTCTGTAATAGAATTGTATGTTGTTATTGCAGAGAAATTCCATAACAATTCTTATTTGTGTTTAAATTCTATAAAAAAAATAATCAAATCCAAAAATACGCTATATTCTTTTTCTACCACTTCAAAATCATTTGATAACACGGTTTGGTTTTTGAAGACAGGGTCTCATTACTTCACCCCTAGTGGCCTGGAACTCCCTGTGTAGACCTGTCTTGTCTTCACTTCCTGTGTCTTCTAAGCACTGGGATTATAGGCAGGCACCAGCATCATGTCCAGCTTTAAGTTCTGTGTGTGTGTGCATGCGTGTGTGTGTGTGTGTGTGTGTGTGTGTGTGTGTGTGTGTGTGTGTGTGTGTGTGTGTGTACGCACTCAGGTGAGTGTGTCTACTTGGGTGTGCATGTGTGCAAGTAAGCACGCACATGGGGCGTCTCCCTCAACTGCTTTCCACTTTATACTTTGGCTCAGAGTCTGTCACTGTGGAGCTCACCCATGCTGCTAGGCTAATCAATAAACTCCAGCCCGCCCCCCGCCCCCAATGCTGGAGGTACGGGCTTACACTGGGCAGTTTTTGCATAGTTTCTCGGGGTGCAAATACAGGTCCTCATGCTTGCAGAGCAAGTGCTTTACCATTAAGTCATCTCCCCAGCCCCTTCAGCCAATTTTAAAAAAGACTTATTGCTTACAAGTTCAAGGACCAAGAAATGTCAAACATTCTCAATAAATACTCAGAAAAATCAAATGATGACATTGTTGCCACTCAGAAGTAGACCGTAGAGTACTCATATTAAAAACCTCTCAACTTCCACCACTTAGATGTTGGCATGGGTTGGAACACTTAGAGGTTGGCATGGCTAGGAACCATCTTCAGGACTTTAAAAAAAATAATAAAGTGGCCTTTTAAAATGCATACATATGGAATCAAGAAGCAAGAAAGACATGTCTGGTTGGCCCAAGGCCATGATGGTAGCAGATAGATGGTGGTGATGTTGCTGTTCTCACTGAAGACGATGGTATGGAGCCCTGTACAAGTAAGTGTTCTGAATACATGTATTGAGACCTAGATTTCCCGTCAAAAATTCAGGGCATCCGATGATGATCATACCTTCACATTTCAAAGCTTTAAAATCAAAACCGTGTTATACATGGATAGATGATTTTCTTCTCCAAGAGAATATTAATTGCCCACTGATTCCCATCTCTGAGAGATCGTTTTTACCAAGAATGCCTCCAGTTCCAACCAATGAAATGGACTTTGAAGCGTGAGTGCTGTCCAGGCCTGGGGTGCTGAATGCAAGCGCTTATGATTATGATTCCTGCTTTATTACAAAAAGACCAGGAAATTCGGCCCCATGGTGACTTTCCCAGTGTGCTTGACCAAATACGCTACTTTGACTTTGGGGGGCCACTTGCTGGGAGTATACCAATTGCTTTCCCGTGCCGAAACCCCACTGGGGCTAGTTAGTCAAAATCACAACTATTTTCTCCTGATCAAAAGTGAGTCAGGTTTTAAGTGGAACTGATCACTCGCCGCCCGCATGCAAAGGCTTAAATCGGGTCATTTTCACGCTCTTTTCTTCTAAGTGAAACGAGAGGAGAGGAGGTTTGTGTTTCATCTGATAATCACAGCTGTTCCGGATTCAGAAATACAAAACACTGTTCAACGTGGGAAGGAGATTTAAAGAAGAAGAAAAAAAAAAAAAAAAAGGTAAAAGAAGACCGGAGAATAAATACTACACTCTCTGCAATTAGACACTTCGGTGGGGGAGAAAAACAAAGAAACCACGAGGTTCGGAAAGGCAGCGAGGCATTCCACCCTTCGGGACCCAGTGCCTGGGCAGAATCTGCAGCGGCTGGGTGACAGCAGGTCCCAGAAGGGGTTGGGAGGTGGGATAGGAGGGTACTGTGGAGACCACAAACTGCCTGGAGGCAGCCGGGGCCACTCCAGGGAAAGAAGAGCGCCGAGCGGGCAAATAGAGCTGCTCCCTCTGCGGCCACCCCTTGCCGGAACCCTCGGCGCCCGGGCACGGGTGCCAGGGCCAGGCTCTTAAAACCCTGAGCAACGATACCAGGTGACGGAGCTGGCGCGGAGATAAGCGCAGCCTGGAGAAGCCGGGATGTGTAAATACAAGGTAATGGTAGGAAGGGCCTGTTCTCACAAGGCCAGGAGGGCTCCTGGACCTTACCTACGAAAACGAGCTCATGCCCTCTCCTACCCCGACACAAACACACCACCACAGGACTCTCGAGAAAACATGCACTCGATCGTCCTTTGCTTCCGACCTGCGGGGCCAAGGCCAACCCACACAGCTCTTTGGAAGTCCGGCTTCCAGGGCGCCCGAAACACAATAGGTGACGCAGCCTGGGCTGGAGGGGGCAGCCTCCCTTCCCCACCGCGCACACGCACGGAGGAGGCCGAGCGCATAGGCCGCCGCGGGGTGGCTTCTGCGGGGCGGCGGGTGGTCGGTGCCCTGGTGGCCGCCGAACGCACCCAAGCCGGGGTCCGCTCCCATCCCTCCCACCTGCACCCCGGCGCCCGTCCGCAGCCCGCGCCTCACCCGGCTCCAAGGTGCAGAGCAACCGGGGCGCGGTCCGCGAGATGCAGCTGCGCTTCTTGAGCACATTGCTCAGGATGGTGCCCACGCCGCCGCCGCCGCCGCCGCCGCCCTGGCGCTTCAGGCATCGCCCGCCGCGACGCAGGGAGCCGGTCAGCTTGTCCTGCCGCATCCGAGAGCGCCGGCGTCGGCCTCCCGGGTCCTCGCGGCTGCGCCGCCGGAACGACTCCGCACGCGGGGCTCCGAGAGTCCAAGCCGGCGAGGCTCCCTGGCGAGCGGCGAGCGAGCGCGCAGCAGCGGCGGGAGTTCCGGAGACCGGAGGATCAGAGGGACACGGCGGGAGCAGCGGAGCTCGGGGAGACCGGCTGGCATCTGCAGTGCGGAGCCCGAACGGCTGAGACCGGAGCGGGCTGGGAGGGGAGAGGGAGGGCGGGAGCGAGCGCGCGGGCGCGCAGAGACGGAGGCGGCGCCTCGGCACCCAATCCCGGCATCAGCCAGAGCAGGCAGGGCGGCCTGAGTCCCCCGGAGCCCAGAGCCAGCTCGGAGGACAGAAACCAGAAACAAGGCAGGGGTGTCGCACTTCTCCTAAGCCTGGGGGGTGCTGGAGGGGCCGCGCAGGTGCAGACACCTCCAAGTGCCCACCTAGTCTGAGCAGCCGGGGGAAGGGGGGGGGGGGGATATGGAGGGGGAGGGAACGCAAGGCTGTCCACGGACGAGCAGACCCTGGGGCGCAGAAGCTGGCAGATGGTGACCTCAAGCTTCAGCCCAAATTATGTTCATGACTTTCCTAGCCACTTAGAAGGGCAAAGAACCATGATTAATAACAACAACAACAATACAGTCCCTCTTGGGAAAAGGGAACACTAAGAAAATGTTCCCATGGAAGAAGCAGTTTTTAAAAGAAGTGTTTCTGGGGACGAGGCCAGGTTCTTAATAAGAAAACATCTGCCAGACTTGAAAAGCTCCTAAGAAACTTGAAAGGGTGTAATTTTTGAGTCAAGGCTTTGGGAGGTGGGTTAGTAAGAAGGAATAACTGCAGCAGGTTTGGCACCTTGGCCGCCGTCACCAGGATGGTGACATTGAAGGTAGGGGTTCACCCTGATGGATGAAGGATGATGGCCACATCCTGACAAGTTCCATCCGGCCTGAGGCTACCGATGGGGGCAGTCCACCATGAGCTGCTGCTGGAGGTAGCAATCCTGGGGAAGCAGAGAGCCCAGGATGCCAGCAGTGCCAACCTGAACGTGGCTCTGCTAGGTATGCAGCAGCCCTCACCCAGCCCTATACTGCTTTCCATCAGGGTCTAAGTTGCCCTGACTGGCCTTGAACTTGTGATCCTCATGACTCAGCCTCCTGAGGAGCTGGTATTACAGCACTATAATCCCAGACCTGGCTTGCTTGCTTATTTTTTTTGTCCTCTGCCTATAATACATGTAAATATAAAATCATATGATAGCCAGGTATGGAGGTGTAAAGAACCCCCCCCCCCATCTGTCTTTATGGCCTCTTTAAAGTGCCTTTTTGTTATTGTTGTTGTTACATTCTTTGGTTCTCCGCTTCCAAATCTTCCAACGCTCTAGATAACAGCAAGTTTGCCTTCATCAATACTAGCAGTCCAGACTCAGACTTCTTCAGCCCTTCGTTGACACGCCTGCTCTACCACCTCTTTCCTTAGGACCACAGAATGCCCTTCCGGACTTCAGCAAAGTTCTCCGGGAGTACTGGTCAACCAGCTAGCCTTCATAAACACCCTGCCAGGGGAAGGATATTTCTATCAACTCCAGTCTCTCCTTTCCTTTGCTGATGAGACAAGCTGGAAATCACCTCATCTTTTCTTCCTATGGAAATTTCAAAGGCTTTCGGCAGCTCCTGCAAGTCACTGATCTGGTTCAACGGCTGCTTTGCCAATGCCATGCGGTTTTTCATTTCCATGTGGAACCAAGTCAACACTTGCCTACTTAAGACGCAGTGTTTGTCTTAAGATCTGGACTCCAGAGATCTAGTACACTTTCCATCTGAATGTTTTCCTCAGGAACAAGACAATGGCCCACAACTATTTCCACCATGATTTCTTCAAAGCAAGTTCCAGGCCATCCAGGGCTACACAGTGAGACCCTATCTAAAAATAAAAGACAGAGAGAAGACCGTTCCTGAGCAACCCTTTGAGATATAACTTGAGAGTTACCAAAATAGAATGTATGGCTAGCGCTAAGACAATTGTGACGCTCCCTTGGGAAGCCCATTCCACACTTGAGTATGTCTCATTCTTTTCCTAGGCATTCCCCCCCCCCTTAACCCACATAATTAAAATCTATGTGAAGCTTATCATTTACAAACTTTTACTCTCCTTTGAAAAGCCCACATCCATACTCTTGGGTAGGTCGTGCATTATTAGTCCTGAACATCTCTCCTCTGCCTAATCTTCCTGTTGAAAATCTATATTAAAATCTCTTTTAATAAGCTGCAACTCTGCTTCAAGAAACCAAAAACTGTTTCATCATCCATCTGCTCCTTCAGTGCTTCTGAACTAGTGCTAACCACCATTGCTATTACAAAGGAAAAGCCATTCTTAAAGTACAATGGGATATTTCCCTTTCAAAAGCAGGGGGATGGGAGAGCATAGAGTTTTTTTTATTTGGTCATGTTCGGGGTGGGGGAGTAAATTTTTAAAACTATGAGAGAGGAGGTCAGTGAAAGACCCTGTCTCAGAAAACAAGATGATGGGGGTCTGATGAAGAACAGCTCCAGAAACTGTCTTCTGGCCTCCACATACACCTGCACACACATGTACACTTACACACATGTACATACTCACATACATGCCCACACACACAAAAAAAAAATTCAAAGGAAGGAATAGAGTAGACACAAGAATGGAACATTGAGATTTCTCTAGATTTGCTTAAACAGGCTTGACTTTGAAATAATGCTTATTAAATGCTAATAAACTTAAGTTCTTAAATGAAACTACAGAAATGAATTAACATAAATGAACCTAACTGAATAGGCCATTTATAGCACAAAAAAAACATAAGAAAAAAATTATTGTACTTAGAGCAGGGATATATACTGTAAGGAAGAATAGAACTGAAAAATCTTAATTTTACTCAGTAGGTAACAATATTGGTGTTTTAACTCATGTGCTATAGGAGAAGGCAAATAATTATTGTCAAGGGGAGCCAATATTATATATAATTACATAATCAAAGAAATTGATTTTCCTTAGAATACTATATAACTTTTTTTTTTGAGACAGGATTTCCCGATGTAGCCCAGGCTAGCCTCAAACTTGCCATCCTCCTATTTCAGCCTCCTGAGTGCTGGGTGGGGTTAGAAGTATGTGATACCACACTCAACTCACATGTACTTAAATTGGAAATACTAGTATGAACTCACCTTTGTCCTCAAATATCAACTTGCCTGCTGAATCTCAACCGAAGGGCAAATCCCTAAGCAGAACTAAACATGGCAGCACTCAGGGTATGGTGACTAGAACCCATTCTCCACTAAAAGAAGCAAAGGCTTCCTGGAAAAATGACAGAATCAGAAGAAAAAAAAAAAAAAAGCCCATGCGACCCTGTAACATCTTCATGCACTCGGGGTGAATGGGGTCACTTCACAAGGGCAAAAAAGCCACCTCACCAGGCCCCTCGGCTGACGAACATGAAACCACCCCAGGATCAAAAGCAATCTCTGCATTTGACTGAAGAAACACTGGACATCTCTTACGTGCTTTAATAATGCTATTCTGACTGTCGGTCGGGTCCGGGATCTTGCAATAATGGGGGACAGACCACCAAAGTCTATTAAACTAGAAGCCAACTTTATTCCAGAAAAATTTAAAAAAATTAAAAAAACACCACAGGGTACAAAATCTTATCAGCTAGCTGAGACCACAGCCAATGTTGAAATTCTGGAGCTGTGGCAATGGAGGTGGGCACTGGCCCCCTTTAATAGTGTAGGCATGGGGTGTATGCTAGGAGTCATGTAGGACCATCAGGTATGAGGTGCATGTTAGGAGTCATTAGAAATAACTATTAAAAGTTAACTTTGGTCCAGGCAGTTGTCGGCTACAAGGTACGAGGTGGTTTAAAGTTACCCCCCGGCTGTTGACAGAGGAGCTGGCTATAGAGTTAACCTTTAGAGCTGATGACTATCAGTTTTCATCTCTTAAGCTTATAATTTTATATTTCTATATTCCTGGACCCTTCATGACCAAGCCAGGAAAAGGAGTCATCCCCCGTGACCCCGGCACACTTCTCTTGTCCATGCATCAGGGGGGCTTTGTGAAACACCCCCGGATTTGAGGAGACGGTCCGAAATGGTGTAACTCTAAGAATGAAATTTAGAAAACTCTGTTTACATGAGGTTAGCTGCTAATGCAAGCCAGGATGACGTGTGCTGGATGAGCCGCATGGTTTCACCGTCTGACCGAGGACTCTCGGGAAGTGTCATTTTATAAGATGAAATCAGGGGGCCCTCCAGATTTGCCTCAGATTTCCCGGCCTTCTTCCACAAGCTCAGGTACAGAACCTTACCCTTCACACGCGTCTATACGGCACGTATTCATTATCCTCCAGTTTTCCTTAGCCATCCGGCCTCTCTCGGTGATGCTAAGGATTATAGGAAGGGCTGATGTTTTGTGCTTAGCTGGCCAATGTTTTAGAGGGCTAATGTGCTCCCGAGGCTGGAGACGGTGAACCGGCAAGAGCAGAAAACTCCAGGAGGACAAGTGTGCCGTGAGTGCGGTCTTGCCTTCCAGAACTCTCCTCAGCTCAAGCCTTAGCCGGCTTTGTGTCTTCCTTTAACAAAGGATGCTATTCACACTGTACCTCCCTGGGCCAGTGGGAGAGGCAGCCTCACGGGCCAAGAGGAGGAGCCTGTCTTGTGGGAAGGACACCCAGCACCCGAGGCTGTATGACACATGCCACTCAGAGCACCCCGCACCCTTTAGCTCAGATGTCACGCTCATCAGGCAAACCTCTGATTATCATTTGGCTCCGGAAAGGGCTGCTGCCTAGAAGGGAATGTACAGGACATGGCACACGGTGGCGGCCACCCCTGAGTTCAGCTTAGCAAGCTGCAGGCCAAGATTCTGGGCTGGCAGAGATGAACCTTGACCTGGATGGGGTATGGGACAGGTCAGGGCTGACAAAGACTTCTCTCTGAAATTCTTCACAATACTTTTCTTCCTCATGGTGGAGGAGCTTACTTCCCAAATGAACATTCCATTTCATTTCTTTCAGATTACAAGGGAAAAAGGGGTAGGGGGTGGGGGGCACAGGGGAAGAGCTTCTCTGAAATCTTTCCGTTCTAAAATTGCATAAAAGTTAATATCGTTTGTGTGTGTGTGTGTGTGTGTTTGTGTGTGTGTGTGTTTACTACTATAGCAATAAATAGCAAGGGAATAAAACAATATTATTTTGTTTACATTGGGAAAGAAAGCCAAGACTGCCAACTTTTGTAGCAAACAGATAATTAAGTTAGTGCTAAAACATAATACTCTAAAAGTAGCCACGGCACAAGCCTGGTATTATATTTATTATGTGACTCACAGCTTCTTATTTCATGTCTGGGATATTGTTTTCCAAAAGCAAAAGATGTCATTTGAAGGCAACTGGGAGAAAATAAGCCAGCATGGCCTTGGCCTGAGGCTATCAGCAGCAGGGCCAACCCATCATTAGTATCTACCTCATCAAATGACCCTTCCCACCAACAATGTCAGTGAACCGCCATGTAAATAAAGCACACCTTACAACTAACTGGAAAAGTTATGATTTCGGCTGATCATGGGGGCAAGCTCAATAGAAACTGTATGCTGGCTGAGTCGGACATGATACAGGAGGTGAGGCAGAAGGATCCCAAGTTTGAGGCCAGCATGGGGTATGTAGCAGGTTCTGGGCTATCTCGGGCTATAATGTGAAACCTTGTCCCAAAATACTCCTTCACACCACATGAGAAAGTGTCCCTTGTATTGTTAAGGAAAGGGAACATTTTGTGGAAATCTCTTGAACATCTCGGAGCTAGAAACTCTGAGATTGACCAGGGAATTAAGGACCATTGCTCACAGGGCACTCGGTGAATCTCTCAGCCTACCTGAAAACAAATTTTGTCGTGAATGGGCAAGACAGGCAAGAAGTCTGAAGGAAAGGCAAACCCAACACCAGGAATAAAAGCCATGTCCCAAGGGGCTCCCAAAAAGGAATTAGGGCTGAGACATTTCTGATTTCCTATTGCTATTTCTGCTTAACAGCAAAATCTCAAAATAAAAAGGGCCTACGTGTTCATCCTCGGGGACATAACCAGACTGGTGCTGGCAATTACCAAAGAGAAAGGGCCCAGGAAACCTGCTGCTAGGAGAGAGCAAAACCACGGGGAACCAGGCTGCTCTGGGACCCTGGGCCTGGGTCATCCCCAGGGCTGCAGCTTTACCCACGGCTGGCTGCATGGCTGCAGAGCTCCCTGGCAGCGGCTTACGAACAGCCAAGTCTCTGCGGGGCATGGGGATCTCACAGGTCATCATATCTTCCCTGGTTTACAAACAGCCAAGTCTCTGCGGGGCACGGGGATCTCACAGGTCATCGTATCTGAGGCATCTCATGTTGGGCAGCCAATGAGCACGCACATATTACACTCACTGAGAGCAATGGGGAACTGAACTGCCAGCATAAAAAATCCTGCTTCTTCCTTTCCTCTTCTCCTTTCAATTATTGATAATCTGTAAACTCCTGAATGATAAAAAGCAATGTTTCCACGAGTCTCCTAATGTCTGCTATAGCCTGGATCTTGGGTGCCCAGGCTTGGTCATCGGCACTAGTGAGGGGCAGTCAGCCTTTAGGAGCTAGGGTCTTTCTGAATGGCCATTCCTTAGGTCATTGGGACATGCCCTTGAAAGGGAAGGGAGATGTGGGACTCTGATCCTTTCTCTTCTCCTCTGCCTTGTAGCTTGGGATGAGGTGAGGAGATTTGCTCCACTGGCACTCCTAACACATCACAAGTTCAAAGCCCAGAGCCAACTAGACCCTGGGCTGGAGCCTCCAAGACTGTGAGCAGAAGAAACCTTTCTCTTTACGTATTAACTTTCTCAAGTGTTGTGTTACAGTGGTGGAGAGCTGGCGAACAGAATACCGGTCGCCCCTTCCCTGGAAAGCTAATAGTCTCCTCAAGCCCACTGAAAAGTCGTCTTCGTAAGGAGTTCCTTCAACTCATCACGCAGGACTGAGCCCGCATATGGCGAACTCACAGTAACGAACATCAGAACCATGCTCTTCCATCAAAGAGACACGGGGGCAGAACGACAGGGGAACTGGGGGGAAAGAAAAAAAACTACAATTTCCTGACACATCACATGACGCACACGGAACATTTTACTTTCCTTTCATATGATGTTTCTTAGTCTTAGTCATAAAAACAGTTTCTCTAGTTAAACACAGGCATCCTTTAAGACAATGGGGTGTGGCTTTTGTATTCAGTTAAATGCAGAGAAAAGACACCATCACACTCAGAACAAAGGAGCTTTGAGGTTCCAAGAACAAATCCCTCAGCCCCATCCTCCCACCTCTCCCTACTGCTATTTATGCTTCTCAGAAACATTCTCTTCAATAAGATAAAAAAAAAAAAAAAAAAAACACTCCCAAGCAAAAATCCTACCTAAACATCCTCAAAAATTACTGGAAGAAGTACTTTAAGAAAAATAAATCACTTTCATTTATAGATCAAATGTTCAAAATTAAAAATAGATCGAATATTATCATTTAATTCATAGTGCAGAGTTCACGTTTCTTAGTATACCGGAAGTACACTTGAACCTTCTGCAAACCAGGAAATGACTAGCCTGGCAAGAGCTGCTGGCTGGTGCGAGAGTGACCATGAGTGACTGGATTTTAAGCTCGCTCCACAAGACCATGCCGGGTACCATTAACAAAGCCCAAAACATATGACTGGCTAGGTCACAGGCCATAGGAGAGCACCTACCACTAAATGGTCACAGTAGTAAACTGCCCTTTAAGTTTTTGTTTTTATACCCATAGATCAGTGCGTCTCTCGACCCTCACCAGAGAAGCTTCTGTATACATTACATGGTCATTAATACAGACACCTGCAACTTGTCAATGTGCAGAGAATATGAGACTGGAGTGCTCAGCTCTAAATGGGACATCTGAGTCTGTCTCTCTCTCTCTCTCTCTCTCTCTCTCTCTCTCTCTCTCTCTCTCTCTCTCACACACACACACACACACACACACACACACACACACACACACACACACACACACTCACACATGGCTCAATGATCATCCTGGATGAAGGGCTATCAAGACAGTCAGAGCCAGAGGCTGGGCACATCTGTAGCAAACTAGTACTTTCTGGAGGGCTGTTGCACCCGGGAATTCTCAGTGGCTATAGCTGCAGGCACAAGATCAAGCCGGCCAAACATCCCAGCACCGGTCGCGGGGAGGCTCATGAAGTCCCACCCCTACCTGAGGAACTACTGACCATTGGTAGCTTCAGGGGAGGGGAGTCAGTCTTCTTCAGGGATGGGACCTCCAACAGGCTATCTATGCTCTGTGTTCCAGTACATGATCCTACACCCATGTACATAATAGGCTAGATTGTGTGGACTCAGCAGGGGTGTGTGTGTGTGTGTGTGTGTGTGTGTGTGTGTGTGTGTGTGTGTGTGTGTGTGTGTGTATGTATATACAGAGAGAGAGAATGAATAAAGCTGGGAAAGAAAGGTGGTGGGTATAGAGGAAGAATTGGAAAAATGGGAATAGGGAATGGGTTTGATTGATCAAAACACATTATATGAAATTCCCAAACAAACATTTCATCTCCACAGTCAGGAGGCAAAGAGAGGCAGATCTCTGAGTTTGAGGTTAGCCTGGCCTACACAGCAAAGTGGCAGGACAGCTGGGGCTACCGAGAGAAACCCTATCTCTGAACACTAAGAACTAATTTCCAAAATGAAATAGGAAGGGCATGTTAATGTGCATGACCTGAGGGAGAATGTGGGTGGAACATGTTTGTGTCGGGAGTCCAAGTCGGTACAAGTGACATTGTACCAAGCTGATAACGTAGTCTCTCATGTAGGGCAACCCCTGGCACACACACACACACACACACACACACACACACACACACACACACACACACACATCGATAGAAAAGAAGCCTGGGGTGGCATAAGTCACAGGTGTATCCTAGCAAATGGCCATATTTACGTTCCTGAGTGCCAAGGTCCACACGAACTTTGGCAACAGAGAGGAACTCCTGAGGAAGCAGACCGCACAAGAGATGCCCTTTCTGCATTTTTTTTTCTCTCTCGGCTAGCAGCAAGGCAGGGTGACATATTCCACTTGTGAACTTAATATAGCACCAACGGCACCTTTAATTACCACGAATTCGGTCCCTACTTGCAGCAGAGCATCACTTGGCAGGATGTCAATCTGGCGTAATGCCAACAGCAGTCATATATCCACCAGCTCCTGGGGAGGAAGCACGTTACGTCTTCTGAGAAAGAAAAGACTGCCTCTGATAATTTTAAGCCTTTCTGACACTTGATGCTTAATGACCATTTCAGTGCCCCAGATCCAAAGTGGCTGTGACCACAAATTTGGTCAAATTTGTGTTTCAAATTTGGGATTTTTGGTTCAGACTTATTCAAAGATACATAGTGAGAGATCACAGGGCCAGGGCCTGGCCTTGGCTCCCACTTTACGCGTATAGCTGGAAATGTGATGTCATGCAGTGTTTTTAACCATCTTGAGGCCAGTCTAGTGATCCACACCTACAGTCCTGGCATTTGAGGGTTTCAGGCAGGAGAATTGAGAGTTTGAGTTAGGTTAGGTTACCTAGTAAGACTCTGTCTCAAAAAACAAAAAAAAAGGTTTGTACATAAAGTAAAGTTTATGGTATAGAGTTTTCTACTTGTATTTTTTTTATATTTAATTCATACTATCAGGGTATCACGTTGTTTTTTTTCTATGTTAATTCTACTTGTATTATTATCATATTGGCACTTGAATTTTTTTAATTTCGGACTTCTGGATTAGCGACGAGAAATCTGTATGCTTTGAGAAAATGTGAAACAGCTTTCTAACATAAAAACTATTACACAGTCTTTCTCTTCATGCCTTTTCCCCTCTCACTGTGTAGCTCTGGCTGTCCTGGAACTTGCTATGTAGCCCAGGCTGGCCTCAAACTCGGAGAGATCCGCCTGCCTCTGCCTCCCAAATGCTGGTTAAAGACAAGTGTCATTATGCCCAACTTGCAGTGTCTTTTTAGCTATCCCTAGAGCACACAAATATCAGAGAGGGGTCCAACTTTAACACTCCCCCGCCATGTGTAGTTCATCTGTGTGCTTGCATTATTCATATGGAGACTTTGATCCCCCTCAATAAATCATAAGCTTCTTTGAACACTGAGACTAATTTTATTCACTGTTTCTTCTCTATCCACCCATGCCTGCAGCTATCACGGGGCTGGCTACACATTTGCTACCCGGTACACGAGCGTTAAAAATACATAAAATCAGAAAAAGCCATCGTGTCAAGAAGAGAGAGAACCCTGCCTTCCCACTCACTAGAAACTGACTTTTTAATTCAATTACAAGAGGAATAAGCAGATGTGTTTATGAACAGTTATTTTGACTAACATTTGTGCAATGAAAAAAAGATCCCCAAGCTATTTTTAGTCTCCTGACAAGTTTCCAAAATGTGTGATACTCAACTATCACACACTCACCCTGCTCACCCTCTACATGTAGGGTATCAGCATGGGATAGTAGCTAAAACTCACAGTCTAAAACCAGTCGCTGAGGCTAGAAACCTGGCTCCATTACTCAGTATCAGTGGTACTTTGGGTAACATCTTGGTCTTTTTACCCAGAAAGTTAGACAAGTGAAGTACCAACTCTTTAGACGGTGTTTTAGGAGCAAGTACTACAGACAAAACATCTACCACATGCCGGCCCCACAGTGAGCCCTCAATAGGAATAACACTTGTTCTATCAGGGGGAGGAGTGCATAAAGGCACGGGTTACTTTTGAAGACTTGTTTTTTGTTTGGTTGGTTGTTTTATGTTGTTGTTTTTTTTTTATGTTTTGAGACAGAGTCTTACTGTGCAGCTCTAGCTGTCCTGGAACTTACTCTATAGACCAGGCTGGCCTTGGACTCACAGAAATCCACCTGCCTCTGCCTCCCGAGCACTGAGATCAAAGGTATGCACCCACCACACTGGCATGTTTATCTTATATAGTAACACTGTCACAGATTACTGCCACCAGGTCACTTAAGTGCTTGTACTTTTTAATTCCATTACTACCCAATCCAACCTACTGATCTTGTCTAAAATGTCAGGAAAGTAAGAAAAAAATAAGCATTAATTTCTACTGACAAATTGGTCACATCATTCACCTTGATCTTTTTTTTAACATTTGTCTAACACAGCCTAACATTTACTAGGAAGTCTGCTGGTCTCTGGATTTCTTTTTTCATTCTTTGCAGTATAAATAAGCTTTTTTTTAGTGTCTCCCACATGTCTGCATGTACTAACTACAGTTTCTCAAATTGGGGGTTGCAAATACATCCTAAAAAAGGTAAATAGTTTGTTCAAAATAGGGGAAACTTGGGGTCTAGAGGGATGGTGCAGAACTGGCTGCTCTTCCAGAAGACCCAGGTTCAATTCCCAGCACCCGCCTTGTGGCTGACAACCATCAATAACTCCAGTTCCAATGGGATCCAGTGCCCTCTTCTGGCCTCCATGGGCACTACACACATGTAGTACACAGACATACATGCGGTGCACAGACACACATGCAGGCAATACATCTACACACATAAAATGAAAACAAATAAATCTAAAAAAAAGCATTTTTCTAAGTTTCTCAACTTTCCAGGATTATATTCCTAATAGGGACACACACACGCAGGAGCAAGGATGGAAAGGAGATAACTATATTAATAGTCAGCGGTCAACTGCTGACGACGGATCAAACACCAACGTACATGCTTAACTCAACAACACAGACATCCCAATAAAAAAGTAACTATATCAGTAGGGTGTCTTCTACTGGGAACACAGAAAAATGACTAACAGGTAACATAGTCAACAGGTACAAGTAGTTGATCCTGAGTATTGTGATTATTGCAAATTATTGTTTTTTTTTCCTTTAACTCTTGTGTTTTCACTCTAGGAGAAGAATGTTGTGTGGCTCTGAGACCCCTGCCCTCGCCATGGGTATAACTGGTAAACAATGGCTGGGGTGGAGGCTCCTCAGTGGTGTCACAGCCCACACAAGTTACCCAGGAATCTTCAGGGATGCAGCTTTTGGGGCCCATCACTCATGCTAGCGTGGGCTCTCTGGCAATGCAGTGCCTTTGTGTTCTATAAAGAATCCCTTGTCTATGCTTAAGTAACCCCAATAACTCTTTGGTTCAGCAACCTGAACTTAGGTGGAATCATCCTTGGTTTTGGGGGTGCCCCGTCTGTGATGAACAGACATTGTTAACATCTTCCCTTAAAACTCACAGTCTAAAACCACGGAGAGAAATAAGAAAAATACAAACAAACAAAGAGATTAAATAATGTCACACAACTAGTTAGTTGGGATAAGAACCTGGTTTAACTCTAACGCCACACCCTAACAATATGATAATAAAATGAACCAGATAGCTTTACCCGAACAAGATCAAAGCATTCTGGGAGTTCTAAAACAGACTTGCTCTCAGCCAGCTGAACGTTCCCAACCGAATGTGATATCCATTATTTCTGCATATTCTTCTTACATTATTTACTAACTGATACAGTTACAACTGTTACATTATTTACTAACTAATACTGACACAACTAACCAAGAAGCAACTTCAACACGGTCAGTCTAGCCGTGCCAGTTAGTCCAAAACTCCAGAATGGCAAAGGGAATGAGCAAGCTCACGGGTGAGGGCAACAGAGCTGGTTGATGCACATGTGGCACCATGACAGGGCCCACAGGGATCAGTAAGAACATGAGAGGTGGGCTTTGGTGACATCCAGAACATTCCTCTCTGCCACAACCCACCCTCTGAGTTATCCAGGAGAAAGCCGGTCAACCTTCAAGTTTCCCAAGAAACTTCTGAAACGGATTTTTTTTTTCCTCAAATTAACTGGTCCCTCGTGAAAAAGGAAACAGGATGCCGGGTAGTTAACTGAGGCAGCAGTAAACTAAGGGCCCTCTCCACAGAGGGAAGACGTCCAATGATACAGACCCAGGGTATCATCAGTTTGCAATCATCTCTGTGCTAATGTTGTGTTCCGTCTTCAGCAAGAGGCAGCTGTTGCAATCGCTGTGTGCAGAATTAAGAAAACTTCTGAAATGATTCAACCCAAATGGCCCTGGCTTTTTAAGTGCTTAAAAATTCTCACATCATACTACACTCACTAGAGAAAGAAAAACCTATGAAACGCTCATCACGTCAAAGCTTTGACAGAGTCAACATACGCTGTATGTCCAATGTTTGCATTACAGTATCTGGTGTCCAGCTTGACTGAAAGTGAACTTTAAAGGTTAAGTGTTTGGAAAGTGTGGCGGTTAGCTTCAATTGTCAAGTTGACACAACCCAGGTGAGTCTCAATGAGGGACTGCCCACGTTGGGGTGACCTATGGGGAGTTGTCTTCATTAAGTTAACGGGTGTGGACTGCCCCCCGCACACTGTGAGTGGCACCATTCCCTAGGCAGGGGCTGTGGACCAGAGTGGAGAAACAGAGCTGGGCGCCAGCAAGCCGCTGAGCATACACACATTTCCTTTCTTTCTATTCCTGACTATGGAGGTGATGAGACTGTTTTTAACTTCCTGCCACCTTGACCTCCCTGTGATGATGGTGTGTAACCTGGAATTGCACGCTAAAATAACCCTTTCTCCCTAAGTGGAATTGTGTTGGAGTGTGTTATCATGGCAGCAGAAACGAGACTAGAACAGTCTGCCTTCACCATCCTGTTTGAACTCATCCAGGTACACTGCAACCACACAGACAGGGGTTACAGACAGTCAAGTCCACAGCTGACTCTTCATGGGGGAAAAACTAGGTTAGACCATGTATGTAGGCTTGCCTCCAAGGATAGGAAGCCGTTGACTTGCTATGTTGTGGGGTTCAATTTCTTTTGGGGAGGTGGAGGCTCTGCAGCCCTGGGGATTTAACCCAGGAACTTGAGTGTGCTAGAAAAGCATTCTACCATTGAACCACAGCTCAAGCCCTGTCTCTGAATTCCTAAAAATAAGGCTGGCTGAGCTATTAGATAGATGGTGAAGACCTAAGGGAGAAGGTTATTAGAGAATTCCTCGTCAAAGAACGTTGGAGAGCAATGTTGTCTAAGACTCAATCCAATAACCATTCTCGTTTTCTTCCATGCTACCGTTTCTCTTCTTTATCTTCAATAATGTGTCCTTCCAGCTTCATGTTGGGGACACCAGAGAGGAGGAGGGGCAGGAGTGAAGTGAGGGATGTGGGGACAGAAAACCCCTGAGGAAAGCAGGATGGCTCAACTCAGAACACTACAATAGTAATAGTAATAATAATAATAATAATAATAATAATAATAATAAAACAAATCCCACAAAACACACACACTAGCGCTGCCTGGAAGTGAGGGGTTGGATTGCTATGGGTCGACTCTAGTTCAGAAGGACAATATTCATTCTCCAAGGCCTTGAGGTCATGGGAGCAGGAAGGGAGACTGGTAGGTCTGCAAAGGAAGGACGAACCTCATGCTGAACGTGGGAAAGCTTGGGTCACTTGATCCCTCTAAAACCAACTATCCACGGGACATTGATACACACTCCAGATACAGTTTCCAGGACAGCACGGGTTAAAACGGAAGCACAAGGATTGGTAACTAAATTTAAGAATCTTAAGAAAGCCTGGCCCTGACCACCTGCGGGGAGGGCGTGGCTGTGGACAGGACACTAACACTGAGTACACCGAACGCCCACCCACTCAGTGGTGCTCCGTTTCACTGGCCCTCACAAGGGTGTGGTTGGTGATGAGCACAGCACAGACAACCTCCACTCATCCAGTCATTTCTCTTCTACAGAAATAAATCGCAGCTAGATTTTCTAAGACAGGTCTAGCTATATAGCTCAGGCTGGTTTTGAACTTGTGCTCAATTCTTCTGCCTCAGATTCACAAGTGGTGAGATGACAAGTCTGTGTCACTATGTATTAATGTGTATGTGGGGGGGGGCGGGGGTCAGGAATATAACAGGCTGAAATGGCCATGCCCACAGGAATTCTGTTTTCTGATGCAGGGTTAACCCACCCAGAGACAAAAACGGAGGCAGAAAGTATTTTCGCAATGAGACACCCTGAAGAAGAGTCGCCAGTCACTGCTTTACGAACCCGTAAATGAGGCAAGCAGGGTGAACTGAAATAAACAAAAAAAAAAAAAAAATACAGGCTCCCGAGAGAGAGCTGGGCACAACGGAACACACCTACGGACGCAGCTACTCCACAGGCTGCAGCAGGAGGCTCAGTTGAGCCCGAGTTCTGGGCCAGAATGGACTACACAACAAACCCTAGTCTCATAAAACAGCGTAGGCCCCCATGTGCACAACTGTAATCACGACACTCAGGGTACAGAGGCAGGGGGACACTAAGGTCAAGGCCAGTCTAGGCTACATAGTGAGCCCTTATCTCCACGCACGTGCACACACACACACACACACACACACACCCCAAATTTAGCTTCTCCCTTAAAAGGGATGATGGTTGTTACACCTTCCAAGAACAGAAGCAGCAAGTCTTCTTTGTATGGGTATGTGTAGACTTGTAGCTACATGAAAGTCTCTGTGTTTCTGTAGGGGAGTTGCCCTGCTGTGGGTCCTGCTGTGGGCACTGAACAAGAGAAGGCTCCCTGGTGATCCGCTGAGAATCACCACCCAACCCTTGAAGACCCCAAACTTTTCCCACTTACGGAAGCTTAAAGTTAAGTCCTTTAGGCCTGTTATGGGAGAATCTGGGGGCAAAAAATGCCGAGATTGCCACCAACGTGCCGAGAGGGACTTCCTTCAATTTGTCAAGTCTCATGGGGGGGGGAGAAAGCGAAGAAATCATTATGTACCACTTTCCTGCTGCTGTTTAATGTTTATACAACTGGTTCTAAGATCTTGGTGATCCAGTAAGTGGGAAAACTGCTGGGAACTAGATAGAAACAGAGGGAACAGGGGATGGAATCCCAAGGATGGAATCCTTTCCCTGACCAAGGAAAGGAACTGGCTCGCCCTCTACTGGCGATAGCAGGTAGTGTCAGCAAAATGGGAGGTGACCTTCCCTATCCCCTTGACCTGAAAGGCCCAGAGGCCCACAGTGAAACCGCGTTGCACATCTACAGCAACTCCCACCCGTGACCAAAACACTTTACTGGTACGTCCTGAATGAGCCCTCTTCTGCGAATGTGTTGAAAAGGCAACACTGGACAGAGGAAATGGGGCGGGGGTGGGGGAGCCTATGGAGATAGCTGACGTGGTAAAGTACTTGAAGTACAATTACAAGACCCAAGCTGGGTCCCCAAGACCTGAGCTGGGTCCCCAGAACAAAGCCAACCATGGTGGTGTATACATGGAATCCCAGCACTAGAGAGATGCTTGCTGGCCAGACAGCCTATCCAATTCAGTGAGTTCTCGGTCATCAAGAGACCCTGTCTCAATAGGCAGTGGTGCCGCACACCTTTAATCCCAGCACTCGGGAGGCAGAGGTAGATGGATCTCTGAGTTCAAGGCCAGCCTGGTCTACAGAGTGAGTTCTAGGACAGCCAGGGCTACACAGAGAAACTCTGTCTCGAAAAAACGAGAGAGAGAGAGAGAGAGAGAGAGAGAGAGAGAGAGAGAGAGAGAGAGAGAGACTGAGACTATCTCAAAATTAATTAATTAATTAAAGACAAGCTGCATAACTCCTAAGAAATGGCATACATGCACCCAAATACATGCAAGCATACACAGAAGAAATTTAAGTCAGGTAGGTATGGAATACATCGCAAACTCTTCTTTTCCAATACACAACATCAAAATAGATTTCTATATATAGTCCATTATGAATAGCTAGCTACTTGCTCATACCATTACCAGAAAAAAAAAATGACATTATTCTTCAGCGGTAAATCATTTGTTGAAAGTAAAATGTCAGTAGCAAAAAATGCAAAGAACTCAGGTTTAAAAAAACTACCTACCGGGCCGGGCAGTGGTGGCGCACGCCTTTAATCCCAGCACTCGGGAGGCAGAGCCAGGCGGATCGCTGTGAGTTCGAGGCCAGCCTGGGCTACCAAGTGAGTTCCAGGAAAGGCGCAAAGCTACACAGAGAAACCCTGTCTCGAAAAACCAAAAAAAAAAAAAAAAAAAACTACCTACCACTGGGGAGACACTGGGTCAGGCTCACACTCGGCATAAAGCCACCATGCTGTAAGAAAGATGCTCTGCAAACCGTATATGCCCAACTGACCTGTTCGTGCTATTCTGCTGCCTCAGAAAACGATTCTTTCTTCGCTTCTCCCCACCCACATGTGAAGATTGTACTGACATTGTCACAAATGTTTATTAGATTATGTCAATACCTCCAATGGCTTTAAATCCACCTAAGAAAACATTTGATACACACTGATGTCCTATATGTGACAGTAAGTTGAGGGGCTGAAGAGAGGCTCATCAGTCATGAGCGCATAACTGCTCTTTCAGAGGACCTGAGTTGGGTTCTTAGCACCACAGAAAGGCGGTTCACAACGGACTCAAACCCCAGCTCTCGGGCATTCCATACCTCTGGCCTCCACAGACACTGGCACTGGTGTACATGCCCACACAGACCTACACGCAGTTAGAAGTAAAAAATAGGGCTGGAGAGATGGCTCAGCAGTTAAGAGCACTGGCTGCTCTTCCAGAGGTCCTGAGTTCAATTCCCAGCAACCACATGGTGGCTCACAACCATTTGTAATGAGATCTGGTGCCCTCTTCTGGCCTGCAAGGACACATGCAAATAGAACACTGCATACATAATAAATAAATAAATAGATAAATAAACCTTTAAAAAAAAAAAGAAGTAAAAAATACAAATCTTTAAAACGCACAAGATGAATTCCAAGTGGCTCCCATGAGCTTGAAAATTCTAGGGCATCAAAGTCCACAAAACTCAAGCACGAGTATAAACTACGAAGTCTGCATCTCAGCAGAATCCTCATGCTGCTCCTTCACAACCCATCCCTTCCCCTCCCCCACTTACCAAAGTGACAGCGCCAGGCACGGTGCTGCTCCTAAACCCTGGGCCTCCCCGACACGTGTTACTTTCACGACATCGCATGCACACATGCACATCCAAGGTAACTCTGGTCCCGCCTCCTGACCATCCTACCCGTCCGTCTGTGTAATACACATTCAAAGAGTCCCACTATTGGTACACTCTTAGTGTAACAAATGCTAAGGGGGAAAGGGGACTGATGCAGCCTCTCCCCCGGCAGGGCTATGTGTTAGAAGGGAGAACACGTGTATAAAAGGAGCAGATATAAAGTATCACTGGCACTCTATAGAAGTAAGCATAGCAAATGCTGGGGTCCAGGAGAGAGGGTAGGGGATCCCAGCCAGGGAAGGAATCCAGGAAGTCAGGAAAAGCCTAATGGTCAGTCCAGCGCATCAGCAAAACACCCTGAAAGGATGGCAACACTCTGTGACCGAGTGCAATGTGTTCTCTTTGTGCATCCGGAATGCATTTGAAAAGCCAAAGTCCACCAAGCACAGTTGGCGCATTGGTATGTAGAGAGACTCTGTATCTCTGTCTGTCTGTCTCTCTCTCTCTCTCTCTCACACACACACACACACACACACACACACACACACACACACACACTCTCATGCGCGCGCAAAAGTCCATGCCCTTTCAGTCCTTGCTCTATTTGACCTCTCTCTCTCTCCCTCCCCCACCCCACCCCACCCCCGCTCTCTCTGCATACATGGCCATGTGTTCTTAAGAACTGTTCCATAGATGTTAAAAAGCATCTCTTCCGACTCTACTTCTGGCTCCCAGTGGCAGCCTCGGGTGCCTCACACACCTTACCCAAACCCTGGGTTCCTCTGACTTCGTCATCCTGTAACCCCCATCTCTACACCTATGAAGTCACCCCCCCCCCCACTTAGCATCTTGTCTTTCCTCATTCCCAGGACTCTCTTCCTCGGATTCCTAGATGTCTGTCACACTGGCCTCCTCTCTGAGCTCACTCATCTTCTCCAGCCTGTCCTCACTCCTGCCAAAATGGCCTCTGGAACACAGAAATCCATGGTGTCACCCTTACACCGTGAGATGCTGCCACTACCAGACAACCTCAACCCCAACTGCAACTGCCGATTCCCTCTTTCTATCCAGCGATAAGTCTACCAGGGGCATCGAAAACACCCGGTGCTCACACAACGTTCGGACTGTTTTCTCTGCCTGGGGTATCTGGCACCCATTGCCCCACATGGGGCAATAACACTTCTGGTATTCTCTTCTAATCCGACTTCTTTGGAGGACAGTAGAATCATGCTGTAGTCCCGGCTTGCCTGGAACTCACTCTGTAGCCCAGGCTGGCCTAAACTCACTACAATCCTCCTGCCTCAGCCTCCCACATGGTGAGATTATACACCATCCCCAGTTTCCAATCCTATTCCTTTCTAATACCCTCTCAGGCTTCATGAGTTTTGAGGACATGACCTTTGCCCCCATTGCCCTGTGTTCACACAGAGCCTGCTTTCACATATAACATGGATCCAAAAATACATTTATAACCATTCTCAAATAAAGCACATAAAGGAAGATTGATCTTGCATATTACTGGAAACAGTCATGTGATCTTTTCCAGAAAACTATAAAAAAAAATTATGAAATCCCTAATCAGGATCATTCAATGTCTGTTCCTCAAATAATTGAACCTCACTGATTATTTTTAAAGTAGAGAAGCCCCAGAAACCTTCAGAATTGCCTCAAAACTCAAGCGTACAAGCACTGGCGGGAAAGGCAGCCCCTGTGCCTCTGTGTAGCTGAATGAATAGCCGAGTCAACGCAGCCAGGCTGTGGGCTGAACGCTGCACACGTTCACTGACTCGATTTTCAGAATGACCTCACGAAGTATCACCATCACCCTCAGCCACCGGTGAACAAAACTGAACACAGAGGGGCTGACAAAACACTCCTGAGATCACACAGCTGGGCAGAGGCCAAACAGGGACTCACGCCCAGGTGAGACGGCTCCAGAGTCCATGTTCTCAACTCACGTCCTTCCTCGTGGCCATCAGGACCCTCTCTCCCTCTCCTCACTCAACTTTCTCTATGCCTGCTCTTGGGGAATCTACCTGAAGCCAGCCTCTGGCCTGGCGGGCACTGGGGCCTGCATGCCCTGTGGCCTGAAAAGTGTTCCTAGGGGAGAAGATCAAGAAGAGGAACTGTGCAGAGACGATGTGGACTCTCTCCATCATCCCATCCACTGCTCCAGAGGACTCTGACAATTCAGCACATCCCTCACGTTTGAGCACTAGGAAGGTGTGCGGACTACGTCCCTCTCTAAAGATGATCGATAGCCTTGGATTACCTGAAAGTCCCTTGTTTGGGTAACCCCCTCTCCTAAGCATTTTCTCTAAGTTCCATAAAAGCGCATAGTTTTACCTTGAAACGTTGGGAGCTTTACTGGCACGTCAGACCGTACGAGAAGAACACACTCCAAAGACTTCAGACTATACTCATAGACTCTATGAAAATGGAAGTTGTCTAAAATTAAATCTAACATACCAGGACTATGGTAGGGACAGGAATTATAATTTTTTATTTGCTTCTCTGAATCTTTATTTTCCGAGACACTCACTAAGGATTCTGTGATGGTTAATCTTTAGTGTCAACTTGAGTGGACTCACCTCGGTGAGTATACCTTTGGGCATGTCTTTAAGGACATTTCCAGAGAGGCTTAACTGAGGGAAGATTCACCATGGATGTGAGAGCACCATCACAAAGGCCCGGCTCCCATACAGAATAAGAAATAGGACAGCTGAGCGTATCACCTCTTTTCTCTGGTTCCTGTTTGTCTGAACCGCCCACTACCACACCTTCCCTGCTAGGATGAACTGTATCCCTTCCAACCACAAGACAAAATTCACCTCCCTCCCCTTAAGTTGCCTGTTCTCGGGGATTTGGTCAGAGCAATGGGAGAAACAATGAATACAGATACTGTGTGTTTCTGTTTGCCCTCAGTGTCCAGCACAGGACTTCCTCGAATATATAAACAAACATATATATATATATATATATATATATATATATACGCATATATACACACACACACACACACACACACACACACTTACACATTTCACATTTCAAAACACTTTCAGTTTGACTCCAAAACATTCCTGAGATCCACAGAGTCAATATTATTGTCCACCTTGCAAATTAAGAGAATCGTAGGAAAATGGAATAGTAGTCTAATGTCCGAGGACAATTTAAGTGTTAGTTTTAATTAAAGATAAAATCAATTTGAATGATTTAATAGAGATAGAAAAACTGATAAAAGCAAGCAGGTAAAAAAGGAGTGATTTCCTGAATAGGAAGAGATGATGGATACAATACGCACAAGGATGTGACTAGTTTATCCCAAGTCACAGGAGGAGAGCCTGCACGTTCAAGGCAAGAGTGTGAGGACATTCTACCTCACTTGTTTCTTTCCAGACAGGTCCCGCTATAGAGCTCGGGCCAGTGTTGAATGTGTTATCTCCCTGCTTCGGCCTCCCAGGTGTTGGGTGTACGGGTGTATCCCCACTACACCTGTCTTACAGAACTCTTTTGGTTGCTTATATTTTCTCTATTAAAACACAAAGTAAAGAAGCAGAACGGGATGTAAACATGGAGCAGGGGTAGGGGTGTGGGCTAGAGAAATAAAAGAGGCCTGCCGGCAACACCAAGACTGTCAGTTACATCAGCTGTCACACATTTAAGGAGGGGTCAGGTGGTCTGTTTCTCCAGTCACCGTCAGCAGGAGGTGCACACACAACATGCTAGAGATGTGAGGAAAATACAGGTTGGGGTTTGGCCAGGGGACACCAGGACAACTGATCCGTGTGTGCAACTGAAGTGTGATGATGCTAACAAGCAATGGATCATTACTGATCACAGCCAGGTCAAGCACACTTCACATGGTCACAAAACCAGGACTCAGCTGAGAGTGACGGCGTGTGCCTAGATTCCCTGAGGGTCTACAGCCACCCTGGGATTTATAGGGAGACACTATCTCCAAATGGGGAAGGGAATTAAAAGAGAATAAGCCCTGATCCTTCTCTTTGGGGGCCTGTCAACGTGGGGGATAGTTTGCTGGCTTCCAAACTTTTCTGTCTATAAGAAAAGCTTGGGGAGCATAAAAATCAATGAGGCAACTCACGTCAATTAAATCTGAATGTCGGGAAGTGGGAGCCAAGCATTGGTATCTTTTGTTGTTGTTGTTTGTTTGTTTTTTGGTTTTTCGAGACAGGGTTTCTCTGTGTAGCTTTGAGCCTTTCCTGGAACTCACTTGCGAGACCAGGCTGGCCTCGAACTCACAGAGATCCTCCTGCCTCTGCCTCCCAAGTGCTGGGATTAAAGGCGTGCGCCACCACCGCCCAGCTCTTTTTTTTTTTTTAATCCCCAAATGACTTCAATAAACATCAAAAACTTGGAGCACTGCAATAATCTCCTCTGCAGAGAATGGAATTTGAAGATCTATATTAAAATCCCTCCAAGTAAGCATTCAGCATACGTTACATTTATATTCTACTGTAGACTCAATACCCAACACAAGAAAAATGCAGCGCATTGTTTTACAAAACAACCACCTATCCTTTTGGGAAGAGTATTTGTGGGAGCCCGTTTTCGGGTTCCTCGTGGCTTTACCCAGCAGGTCCGCATAGAGAATGATTAGACCACGGGCCTGAGTGCAGGTGTCTGGGATGGTCTGCACTTGGCTGTGCTGGGGGAGGAGGTCTTTTGCTCCGCCCCTTGGCGTCTCTATAAATACCCTGGGGCAGAGACACAGTCAGAGCCCATTGAGGCTATCCTTTATTTTCTATCTGTTTATCTCTGCAAGATTTTCCACAATAAATCCTTCTATTTAATATTTCCTGTTGCTCGCACTCAAGAAAACTCTGGGGAACTGTGGGGTTGGTGGGTAAACGCCCCACAAGTATTCAAATCCATGTTAAATTTATACTCAGGGTAAAAGGCACTTGGAATTGTGGGGTTATTAATCTTGGACATGTTGCTTACTGCCCTATCCCCAGTGTCTGTAATCATGTCTGGCAAATCACAAATGCATGTGAATATCTGTTGAGGGAATGAGTGACATTTTGATACATACGGTCTAGAAAAACCATTTTAATGGCAATGTTCCTTTTACACAAAAAGAACTGAAATATCCCACTTGTGGAAGTAGTCTATCATAGCCAAATGCAAAAATAATAACATGTGTACAGAAGATGATTTTAAAAAGGACTCCCTCAATCGATCATATACTCTGTTCCAGATCATACCAGTTTTAGTTTTTTAGTCTGTCTTACCCGCCTGGGATCAGGCAGCACACATAACAAACTTTAATGCCTTTCTTATCACAGCTGAAGAGTGCTCCCCCTGCTGGAAGTACTTGATAATGACGGCATCAACCACGGAGTCCCAACTGTGACCCCAACCCGCTGAGAGCTGCCAAACTTCTGACCTTCAGGCCCCACTATGTTTAGCCAGAGCTTGTGGGTGAAGAGAAATCACACATGAGACCTCGTCTGGATCAAACAACAACAAAATCAAGTTGAGGAAGACATGGGGGAGCAAGCCAGTGAGCCGAACTCCTCCTTGGCCTCTGCCTCAGCTCCTGCCTTGACTTCCTGTCCTAAATTCCTTCATGGTGGTCTATAAGCTGTAACATGGCATAAACCCTCTCCTCCCCAAGCTGCTTTTGGCCAGGGTGTTTATGATAGCAACAGAGTAGGACAAGTGGTCGCCTGTTTTAGTCTCTATATAATAGATAACAGATTTAGAACAGTAAGAAAACGGATTGCACTGGGCTAGTGAGATGAGTGGAAACTTTCCACACAAGCCTGATGACCGGAGCTTGATTCCCCCAAAACCAACGTGAAGGTGAACGGAGGGAAGAGACTCCTGAACAGTGTCCTGACTTCCACTCACCTGCTGCAGGACACTTAAGGACAGAATGGCCGGCTCTAATTCATATCGGAACTACTTCATCCTGCAAGGAGTTACTGAACCTCCGGCCCCTCGGTCCCCACCCCCAGAAGTGTGCACTCACCTACTGCCAAGAGCTAGCCAAGCGAGGCTATCAGGTGCTAGCAATGGAAAAGAAGGAGCAGGCCCCGCCCCGCCCAGCTGATCATCGGTAATGGCTCTACACCATAGCCTGATACACGCTGCAGGATGCATTCCAACTGTCTTCTGACTCCCACAAAGGGACGTCATGTGACTTCTCCCAGGCACCCAACAGCAGACCTGGCCCTAGAGGTCCTGTGGTTCATCTTCCAAAAGCTTTTGTCTCAGACAGAGACTACACCCCTCCTTTCACAACCAGGCTTGATTTTGCTACTCGGGATTTCAGAACAACGCATTGCCTGAGAATATATACAGAGAGCAGAAGTATAAAGAAAGGAAAATTCATGCTTTCATAGGAGAGAGATTTCACCCAGGGAAGAACATCCAGGAGCCAGGAGCCAGCATGTCTGAGAGAGGGAGAGAGGGAAAGAGGAAGGGAAGGAGGGAGGGAGGAGTGAGTGTTGCTCATCCTGAAATGTCTCCTGTGAAAGGAGAGACAGAAAGAAGGTAAGGGCTGGAAGATGGGATGGAGTGAGTGCTGTAAAAGCCATCTTCGAGACATGATGCAGCCATGGCTCTCATGATCTCAGCAGCTGTCGTTACCTACACAAGGTTGGGTCCTTCAACATCTTGTCATGGTTGGGGGGAGGAAGAAAGAGCACATGGCCCCACCCCTCACTAAGGAGCTATTAGCATATGATGGGGGGGGAGGAGGAACCATTTTCTTTGGTGCTGTGGCCAAGCTGCCCATGCTGCAGTAAACAACCCCACACCCATGCTCACACAAGCAACCCTAATTCAGTTCAGTGCATCACGCAAAACATTCATCTTTCACCATGAGGTTAAAAGGATGATTAGTTGTGATAAGAAGGGTTCAGGGCTGAAGGAAGGGACAGGAGAGGGTACTGGGGGTGAGTATGGTCAAAATATATTGTGCAGATTATTACAGTATTCAAAAAGCTAATAAGTTAAAAGAAGTTCCGGCCGGGCGGTGGTGGCGCACGCCTTTAATCCCAGCACTCGGGAGGCAGAGGCAGGCGGATCTCTGTGAGTTCGAGGCCAGCCTGGTCTACAGCGCGAGATCCAGGAAAGGCGCAAAGCTACACAGAGAAACCCTGTCTCGAAAAACCAAAAAAAAAAAGAAGTTCCAGGTCTTTTTCAGCTACATAATGAGATTGAGTTCAAAGCCACCTTGGCTTACATTAGACTTCATCCCTGCCACCGCCACCCCCACCCTGCAAAAAAAAAAAAAAAAAAAAAAATTGAGACGTTTAAGATATCAGCCATAGAGCATTAAACCACATGAAAGGCCCTAGTGAGCATGGGACTCTCTGAATGCACAGGTCACATGACTGTGAAAGCTGATAAGTAGATAGATAGATAGATAGATAGATAGATAGATAGATAGATAGGGAGACATCTGTAAGTCGTGAATGTGACAATGAACTCCATCAAATCTGTAAGAAAATGTCAGACTGTTCATGAAGGGAAATGGGCACCTCGCACAAAGTGGTGGCAGGACAGCCAATAATATCATTCAAAGGTGCTGAATTATGCCAGTAATCAACAGAATTAAACACACACAGCCACTACGCCAACAAAATTAACAGACTGTCTGTACCATGGTCGCTGCAGATCCACCTGATCCTTCATTCTCCTCCTACACCATTTCTCACATCCTCACATACAAAGAGTCTATTTCTTGATTCCTAGTGAGCAGGGGACCCAAGGGACCAAGGACAGTGAACTGCGGACTGTCCGGAGCTCTGGAAGAATAGATCTGTTCATTCACACAGGGCTGCTGGCTGGGGGACAAATTGGCAAACAGGGACCGTCATTTGCAAAGATTCCGTCCAGGTACCTGGACTGAGTTAGCTGTATCTGTTGCATATCCTCGGACTTTTAACTACATCTGCCAATCTGCTTAGGCATTTAAATCCTTTTTAGTTATGCTTCTGTAAGCCATGACCGAAAGAAAACTGTCCACTATTACAACGCTGTGACGAAACAAAATGATAGGCTGAAAAACAGTGTCTAGAGCCAGTGAAATTGGCTCCGAGGATAAAGGCTCCTGCCTCCTAACCTATTCACCTGAGTTACATCCCCTGGTCCCATACAGTAGAGGGAGAGAACCAACTCCCAAAGACTAGCCTCTGACCTTCACATATAGATACATATACGTGTGCACAGAATATATACACATGCACACCTGCACACATGCACACCTGCACGCGCACACACACGCACACACGCACACAAAGGACACTCACCTATTGGACCAGGCACCTGTACCTTGCAGACATTTCTAAGAAACAGTAAGACTCGGGATTGCTAGAGTAGACTTGTTCCTAAGACAAGGCTGCCTGCCAGCTGTCTGAGAAGCCTGTGTGTACTGGTAAGGCTTTGATACGGCCACATCCATTCATATTTTGCTCATGTTTTCTCTGATCACACCTTTGAAGTTACAGCCATGTTTAATGACTTGATTTGGAATAGCCTTTCACCAGCTCAACCAACCTAGCGTTTACAAAGATTACAAAGTCATGTGATGCCAAGAAATGGCTTCTGCTTTCAGGAAGAGAGGGGATTAAGCAAAGCGGGCAAATATCTCAACAGCCCGTCCTTAGATAAATACGAGGGAAATATCTTCTGCTCTCAGACAAACACTGATCCTGCACCACTGTTTCTGCTTGTTTGGTTTGCTTGTTTGGAGTTTGGAGGAGGTTTCGTGTTGGGTTTTCTTTGGAGATGTGTCTCACTACATGTAACACAGTCTGGTCTCAAATGCCTGATCCTCCTGACCCAACATTCCTCTCATTGTATTAGAGCCGTTAAGTGGGTTTCCCCACACACCAAGCTACGTCTGTCTGACCCAATCGTTCAGCCGAGATAAGTGTTTCCTTCCTGTGCAGACTATACTAAAGCAGGGCGGGCCACAAACCAGGGATTATTTCGTTTCCTGCGCATTACAAAACTCGGAGATGCTGCAACATTATTGCAGAGCCAGAAGGGGGAAATCAGAGCGCTCGTGATCATCAGTGGAAAACGTGGTATCGTCAGTGGACTCTTGAGGCTGTCATCTTCCAGTTCCTTCTCAATCAGTAACCGACTTTTGGCACATGGTTAAAACTTGCTGAATCTCAGTGTTCTAACATGATGTGCCCAAAGGAGTTGCCAGAAGAGAGAAAGGCAATAGTTGGGCATAAGGCATGCGCTCAATAAATGATCACAGCTGTGCTGACATTTTTAATTAGTATTAAAATGGTTATTAAAAATAGATATTCTTAGGTGATATAGAAGGAAAACGCACTCTTCTAGAAGACAAATATTGGTCCTGGCCCTCTTTCCTGCTTGTTTGGTTGTTGTTGTTTTGTTTTGTTTTGTTTTGTTTGTTTGCCTTTATTTTTGTTTTTGTTTTGAGCTAGAGTCTGGCAGTGCAGCCCAGGCTGATCTCACAAGCTTGATCCTCCTGCTTCGGCCTCCTGAGAGCTGAGAATACAGACAAACTACCACAAACCCGGCAGACCAAAACGCTTTTCTTATTCCCACCTCAGTTTTCAAAAGAAAAGACACTTGTCTGTGGTGGTTTGAATGAGAACGGCCCTCATGGTCTCCTATATTTGAAAGTTTGGTCCCCAGCTGGTGAACGGGTTAAGAAGGATTAGGAGGTGTGGCCTTGTTGGAGGAGGTGTGTCTCTAGGAGCGCGCGGTGAGATTTCAAAAGCCCATGCCAGGCCCTGTCTGTCTCTCTGTGTCTCTGTCTATGTGTCTGTGTCTCTGTCTCTCTGTCAGTCTCTCCCTCTCCCTCTCCCTCTCCCTCTCTCTCTCTTTCTCTCTCTCTCTCTCTCCCCCCCCCCTCCCTCCCTCTCTCTCCCCTGCTTGTGGACCAGAAGTAAGCTCTCAGCTACTGCTTCATGGCCATGCCTGCCTGCTGCCAATGGGCCCCACCGTGATGGTCACAGGCCAATCCCCTGAAACTGTAAGCAAGCCCCCAATTAAATGCTTTCTTTTATAAGATGCTTTGGTCATGGTATCTCTTCACAGCAATAGGAGTCACTGCCATAAGACTTTGATAAGAAACTATGAAATATAAGCAGTTATTTTCACCTGGGTTCTGGGGGGGGGGGGGTCCCAACTCACCAGCTCCTCATACAAGCTCTCTTACCCACCAAGCCATCTCCCCAGTCCCAACTTTCGCATTTAATGAAACAAGTCAACACGTTGTATTTGAATGCGCCATTGCCAGCTACTACTAAAGAGAGAGCGGTTGTTCTGCACTGGCCGAGGGGGATCTCAGTTCTGAAGAGCTCTAAGTGCGTTTGCTGTGAGTAGACTTTGCAGAAGAAGTGTGAGGTGCCGGAAGCAGGCAATGAGTGTGAAGTCTGCAGCTCTAAAGCGTTTGTACTACCCAGGAAGGAACCGAGCTAGTTGGGAAAGGCTCCAGACAGCCCCACAGTCTCTCGAATAAAAAAGAAAGAAAAAAAAACTGGCTAGAATTGAAGAGACATATATTTAAACTACGTAGGGAAGGATGCAGCCACAGACTCAGGAGTTGAGTTGGGTGCTAGTGGGCACATTTGTCTAACAGGCACAAATGTCAGTCCTTCTATCAATCAGATACATCTGAAGTCCACCATTAGTCAGTCTCCAGTAAACACAAACAGTCCACCAAGCTCCGCCTCCTCTCATCTGCCCCACCAACCTCGTCCCTCATGTCCTCTCTACACATCAGAGCTCCACGCTTCTACCAGCTAGTGCTTTTCATTTCTTGTAAAAAAAAAAAAAAAAAAAAAAAAGCTAAGAATTAAGTAGATAGACACAAAGCTGAAAGAAAAAAATCAAAACCAGTCTTTCATATTAGATGGGGGAAATCATTTTTACTGAACACACTGGAATCGGTCAGGATCCATGAAAAGTTATTATGTATAATGCATGCCAACTCTATGTGGATACACACGCATGCAGATCCATGCACATACCCCCTCCTGTCACCCTTCTCTAGCTCTTCAGATAACTTCAGGACTAGAAGAAAGTCCATCCACTCAACCAAATTACTCTTGGTGTGGACCATTACGATACCACTGTGGAACAGCATTCTGCTTTATATCCATCAGATGAAAACTCTCCATCAAAACCATGAATAAGTTGAGGATAGCAAATAGCAATATATTGAAGAGAGGCAGAAAACACACCATCAGATGGGATTTTGTTTGTTTGTTTGTTTTTCAAGACAAGGTTTCTCTGTGTAGTTTTGGTGCCTGTCCTGGATCTCAGTCTGTAGACCAGCCTGGCCTCGAACTCAGAGATCCGCCTGGCTCTGCCTCCCGAGTGCTGGGATTAAAGGTGTGCGCCACCACTGCCCAGCGTCAGATGGGATTTTTAAACTGCTAATGCCATTATTGAAAAACTAATTAAGCCCTGCAATTTGTTTCATGAAAACAGACACATCTTAATTTTGGAATTAAAACAAAACAAACAAACAAACAAACAAAACAACTTTGATCTGTTTACATATAAAATATGACCAAAGAAAAGGAAAAGGAAAAAGCAGCTCTGACATGCACCCAAGAAACTGTCCCAGGCATTTTATGGGAACAACACTCGCGCCTGTGTTTGCCATACCTGAGCCCCTCTCTGCCACGCTGCGTGTAAACAAAGAAGGCAAAACAAGAACAGGGACATGTTAGCAGAACCAGACAGAATGCCACTGTATGGAGAATTACAAGATTCATTCAAAAGTTTCAACCCCTAACAATGACGATGGGCCGGTCCCTGAACAATTCTCTACTTCAGCTGACAAGCTAGGCAGCTCTTAGTTAAAAGTGGGTAGCGCAAGACGCAGGTTTCATTTGTCCAAATGCTTTGCCCTTCTTGGATTTCAGAGCAGGCGGGGCGCGGCTCCGATGGGTCAGGCCAATCGCTGACTATCCTCATTAGAGCACAGAGATTATGGGGAACAAGGACGTGGCTTTTAAGTCACATCCATTCGATGCTTGCTAAGTCACACGGGCTCGCATAAACAGCAACCGTTGTCAGAGTGAAGGGTGACCTCAAACCGTGAATAATAAAACCAGGATTTAACATTAGGCATGAAGCATTCATTTTAAATTAAAAAAAAAAAAAAAAAACAGGGAGCTGTATTATTTGGTTGGTTCCTGAACTTCTTTTTTTTTTTTTTTTTTTTTTTTTTTTTTTTTTTTTGGTTTTTCGAGACAGGGTTTCTCTGTGTAGCTTTGCGCCTTTCCTGGAACTCACTTGGTAGTCCAGGCTGACCTCGAACTCACAGAGATCCGCCTGGCTCTGCTGGGATTAAAGGCGTGCGCCACCACCGCCGCCGGCTCTGGTTCCTGAACTTCTTAAAATACTGCAAGCAGCGTCTGCTGCCGCTTGCTTCACTAACCAGCTCAAGCGGCGAAGCACGGACTGACACCCTGTACCCCAGGACTTACTTCTCTTCTGCGACACAGCCTGCAGGCAGGCTGTCACAAGGTCGCAGTTCTTCTGAACCTTATGCAGAAGTCGGTCTTTCTGCTTCAGCTGCCGGAGTAACTTCGCTGACTGGATGCCGATCCTGTACTTCAGCTCTCGAAGGATGGTCTTCAGCTCACTGGAGTCTATCAAGAAGGAAAAAGAATCAGTCCCCTGAGAGGGCTCTACCCCAAGCCCCCGGGTGCTACCAGTCAGAAGGTACGTATCTAGAAAGTGCATTGAAACCCACTCACTCCGGTCTTTCATCCGGGATGACGTGGATGTATTCAGTTAAGACATTCCAGTCCCGTGAGCCACAACACCCAAACACATAAAATAACTTTTAAGATATTCAAAGAACTAAGAACCGTAATAGTAGTTAATGATAACAATACTTCTGCATTCTTAAAACTAATGCTCACAATAGTATGAGATAATGTGAAAACCCCACTTCATTTTTGATGTTACAACTTGTATTTCTCTGTATTATGTACTGCTTATGGAAACATGTTCGGATCCCCGTGTAGAAATGTGCGTCAACTCCCTGTTTCCCACCAAGTAACAGAGGAAACTGGTCAGCTGGAAAACTGGCCGATTTCCTCTCTAAGGAATTTTATCCTTATATGATAAATGGGTTTATAATAATGAAAATTATCTCTCTAACATTCCCTGAGCACTTAACACACATTAACTTAGGTAAATAGCTTGCCCAAAGGCCGTCGTAAAGCTAGCTAGAAATGGCGGCAGCCTGTCAACTAGGGAATCTGACTCCAAAGTTCAAACCCTGCACCACACACACACACACACACACACACACACACAGTCCAGTTTCCTTTCGAAGCCATTTTGGTACTGCCCCTGAAACCACAGACAGACAGACAGACAGACACACACACACACACACACACACACACACAATCTGGATGGGTGCTATGTTGATCCAACAACCAAGTGTTCAACAGTGAAAGAGAGAAACTAAGGTCCTGGGTTATCTGCGGCGTTATGTGGAACTCAAGTGAACACGGCACTTACTAACGTTAGAATGGCTAGCTTTGGCTGGGCGGCGGTGGCGCATGCCTTTAATCCCAGCACGTGGGAGGTAGAGCCAGGCGGATCTCTGTGAGTTCGAGGTCACCCTGGTCTACAGAGCGAGATCCAGGACAGGCATCAAAACTACACAGAGAAACCCTGTCTCAAAAAAAAACAAAACAAAAGACTAAAAACAATCAACCCAACGAGCACTATTTCCACAAACAATGGCATCGATCACCTGACTGTCTAATCACAGTGTTCTAGTGATATTTAGCAACAGAGACAATAAGTCCCTATGTGGCACCTTGGTCACCCAACACAGTCACCTACAGGGAAAGAAAGGATTCATGAGCAACTGGGTGAGAAAGGAGATGAAACCGGAGAAATGGACTCCCGCAGGTCCTGGGAGTGATTGGTAGAGCGGTTGGCCACGTCACACAAGGGACGTCCACTCGCAAACTGTAAACTTTGGCTTGCCAGTTTCCCTCTACGAAAATGAAGTTAGCAGTTCCCAAAGCTTCCTGGTGGTGAACCGTGAAAAGAGCCAGCCCTCTCAAACGAGGAAATCAATTCATAGTTTCCAAAACTGATTCTGCTGGTGTTTGAACTATTGCCCTATAGCAAGAGTTTGGGCATAAACACACGTTCTTAGCACAGTTGGATAATTATATATATATATATAAAAAATAGCCCAACTCCAGCCAAAGTACTGCAGTCAGCTGGGGGGAGGTGGGGGGACGTCACTAGGAAGTCGGGAAAGGAATCTGGGAACTGTTTACATAGGTAGAAGAAAGCAGACAGATTTATTGCTTTTCTGGGTTTTTTTTTTTCCTTCCTAGAACCAGCTAGACTGGATACAGCAAGTCCAGGAGCACTGTATAATTCTCTTTATCTCTCCCATGGTCATTTAGCACAAGGACAGTACTTGCAAGAAATGTGATGGTGGATTGCCTTCTGTTCCCCACCCCTTACTACATTTTGTAAATTGAGGTTTCCCTAGATCTATGCAAAAAAAGACAGCTGTAACTAATCCTGATGCCTGAAACATAAGCGATCATCCTTGAGAAGTAATAATAATAATCGTCTCGACCAGAATGTGAGCCTCAGAGTCTGATAACAAAAGAAATATCAAATTAGCCTCTCCTCCGAGGAAACCAAGGCCGTTTCTCAGCTCGACTCTCCAGGTCGGTGGAAGGTTGCAGCAGTTAAACGCACCATGAAGGCTAAGCGCTCACTCAGGCTCCCAACTCAAATCCTTTTTCAGAGACCCAGATTAAACCAAAGCTGCTGGGAACTCACGCTCGGCTGCGAAGCTGCATTATCGAATTATTCTGCCTCCCTAGTTAAACCCTATCCAAGCGGCCTGGCTAGGGAAGGGGGCGGGGTGGGGGATGGGGGTGGAAAGCCCTAGAAGTCTCTCTTCCCGCGGCGTCCTCTAGATAACTTCTGGTACACACGGAAGAAACTCCAAGCTAGTCCTAACAGCTGTTGGGGTGAAGTTAGAGTCTAGGTGGCCCCTACCTTGGACACCTGAGGGGCGTGGGGGAGGTGGGGAGACCATGCTCTCTGAGCCACACCTGCAGAGGGGGAGGGACTGAGCATTAGGAAATAGACCTAGTGAGAGTGTGACCGTAGGTCCCGGGAGTCAGAGGAAGGGAGAGTCCACACTCTCCGGGTGTGCGGCAGGGCGGCGACGTCCAGGTGGCGCAGATGGGCAGACAGGTGGGCAACCGGTGCCGGTGGGCAGGTGGCACAAACGGCCCAAGTGGACAGGCGGCGCAGGAGGGCAGGAGGGGCGGGGGACCCGCGCAGGCGGGCAACTGGCACGGCTGGGCAGGAGCTCACCTTTCCGCCGCAGGTACTGCATCTGCAGCCGCAGGCTCGGCCGCTGCCGCAGCTCCTGCAGCACCCGGGAGTCGCCCACGCCGCGGCCGCCCAGGAAGACGTCGGAACCCGAGGTCTCGGTGGAGCTATCCAGGCTGTCGCGGCGCGGGGGGCGGCCCCGGGACGCACGGTCCCCGCCGGCTGCCGCCACCTCCTCCTCCTCGGTGCAGCTGTAGAGCTCGGTGAGCAGCCCGCTCACCAGGGACGCCGTGCGGCTCGTGCGGCCGGGGGGCTGCGGCTCCTCGTCGCCCTCGCCCGCCGGGTGCCCCGCTGCCGCCGCCGCCTCCTCCTCCTCCTCGGCTCGCAGCGGGTCCCGCGTCCCGCTCGCGGGAAGGACCTCCATGGCTCGCACCGCCGCGACGCCCCGCCAGTTCCGGGAGGGCGCGGCCACGCGGGCTGCAGAGTGCCCGGCAAGGGTCCAAACGCCAACCAATGGGCGGAGGCCGGGGTTCCGGCTTCACGGCCGGCCACGGGCGCCGCCGCGCCCAGGTCCTCCCGCCTTCCCACCTGACCCCCGAGCGTCCCGGAGGCTGCAGGAAAAAAAAACCTTCCTAAAACTCTGCGCATCTGGCGTGCACGGGGGGTTTTAAGGACGCTGGGAATTCCTTTCCCTCCATTGGAAGACCTGGATTAAGAGCAACCGAATTCCATGACACGCAGTGAGGGTTTAATAAACCTTCCTGAGTTGACCGAGCTAATAAAACGCGCCAGAGCTGGTTTTAATGGTTAGATCGAGTTGATGAGAGATTTATCTTTTTTCTTAAAAAAATAAATAAATAAATAAATAAAATTATTATGGAGTGTGTGCACTCTCATCCCAAAACAGTGGAGGTCAGAGGACGATTTTGTGTAGTCGGTTCGGTTCTCTCCTTCCAATTTTAAGCAGGTTCCGACAACTTTGTATATTCAGTTCTCTCCTTCCAACTTTAAGCAGGTTCCGGGGATCAAACTCGGGTTGTCAGACTTGTTTGACAAGTGCCTTTGCCTGGTGAGCCCTCTCGACAGCCCCAGAGACTTATCTTTACACTAGACTTCAGAAGTGTTTTGATACCATCACCATAGATATCTTTGCGAAATGTAGCCATATGGACCGTCACTTTAACCCTGTGGTGTCCTCGTTTTTCAGTGAGGGCCCTGGAGCAGAGCCGCTGGATGACTTGCCACAAAGCTACCTTCAACTTTTATTAGAGTCTGCCTCTCATTAGGCGTAAATACTCCTCGGTCTAATGCTGTAATTGTGTTCACATCTAAGGAGCCCACAGAGCTTCTGGAGAACAGTGGCAGGCTTCCTGTGTGTTCACGCTTCTTACACTTTGGGAATGAATACAAACATGTTGCCCTTGACCACTGTGTTTAAAAGGAGCCCACACATCTCTCTCTCCAGGTCTTTACCATCTTGCCTTTGTGTGGGATGGCAGGCCCCAGCATGCTGAATAATAAAGGCTCTTGCTGATTGCATATGTGGAATGTGGTCTTGTGGGACTTCGCCAGGACCCTAACACCAGCCAGAGGGGTCGAACTAGCAAGCAGCATTCCTCTGTGGTCTCTGCTTCAGTCCCTGCCTCCAGGTTCCTGCTTTGAGCTCCTGCCCTGGATTTTCTTGATGATGAAACATACTGTGTAAGATGAAATAAACCCTTTCCTCTCCGGGTTTCTTTGGATCAGTGTTTTATCACAGCATTATAAGAGCTAACTAGCACAGTCCTCATTGACAACTACCTAAACGAGACTCTCAACATTTTGATAGTTTTTTTTTAAACAGGTGCAGATACACACCTGAGAAATCATGAAAGCTATGTATTTGGAATTGATACTTTCTAATATCAGGCAGTGAGCATTTTATTGTTGTCCTTCAAGAATTCCTCCTTGGCCAAGTCAGAAGAGAAACACAAAACAACATTGCTAACCAGTTTGTCCTCATGGGAACTCAATTTTGCCCTTTAATTTTGCTGTTTAAAAATCAGTCATGTGCTCAGAACACCATACAGTCTGCATTTTCAATTCAGTTACTAGGCATGAGGAAGATTCTTATTTCTCAAGTTAAAGAGATGGGATGGAGGGTGACAAGGGTGTTTTAATGCTTTTGAAAGCCATCAAATCTTACACAGACTTCAAGACATACAAGACAGGGAATTTCAGTCAGGGCCTCACACACCCTAAGACTAGAGGAAGCCATAGTGGAGGACAGAGAACTGCCAGGAAAGGACTCACAACCTCCCCTCTGCACACTCCAGAACCCCAAGAACCCTGAGGTGACAGGCCAACAGCTCCCACTCAGGCCTCCCATACACAGCAGTACATGGAGCCTTCTGAAGCCAGAGAGATCTGAAAACATCATCTTTCAACTCAACACAGCTATCCCAGCAAGTCACTCTATAAATCTGGACTGCTCTCTGTCTTGGCCAGAGAAGTTTCTCTCTCTGGTAGGCAGCATCATGCAGGGACTCATAAATGGTCAAAGTGCTGAAAATAAGTAACAGCAAGCCCTCAGTCCTAAATGGGACATCTATGTCACACCACACATGCACACACACACACACACACACACACACACAGTCACACCCTGCCAAGGCTCAGGAAATATCACAGAAGAGGGAAGAAAAGAATGCAAAAGCCAGAGAATTCGGAGATGAGGAGGAGTGTGGTAGAATATTAATTTAACATGTGTTACATTTGTTTATGCTGTGGAACATTTGTTTAATGATGCAAAGATGTGTTGCATTCTTTTATGTTGCATTTGTTTAACTCTGCAAAGCTGTGTTACTGTGCCTGTAAAACACCTGATGGTCTAATGAAGAGATGAACAGCTAATAGTAAGGCAGGAGAAAGGGTAGGCGGGGCCGGCAGGCAGAGAGAATAAATAGAAGTCTGGGAGGATAGAACAAGGAGAGGAGGATGCCAGGGGCCAGCCACCCAGTCACACAGCCAGCCACAGAGTAAGCATGAAAGTAAGATATCCAGAAGTAAGAAAAGGAAAAAGCCCAGAGGAAAAAGGTAGCTGGAATAATTTAAAGTTAAGAAAAGCTGGCAAGAAACAAGCCAAGCTAAGGCTGGGCATTTATAATTAAGAATAAGCCTCCATGTGTGATTTATTTGGGAGCTGGGTGGTGGACCTCCCAAAACCAAAAACAACAAACAATGGAGGATCGCTGTGAAATACTGCCTTTTGGACACAGCAATTGCACTCACGAACCCACAGCTGAGGTAGTTCCCAGCAGTTAGCACCAACTATACTTAGTGGGGAGAGACGGCGTGAGAGGAGGAGAGGGAGAGAGAAGGGTGGACATGAAAGAAGTGGTGAGTTGGGAGGGAGAGAAAAGAGATGTTGGGGAAAGCAGATAAATCAAGATACACTATAAATACAAAATTGTCAATGAATAAATAAAAACACTAAAAATTTATACATCTGTTTAGTTGATTTTTTTTCCCCCGGAGCTGAGGACTGAACCCAGGGCCTTGCGCTTGCTAGGCAAATGCTCTACCACTGAGCTAAATCCCCAACCCCTTTTGTTTATTTATTGGTTTTTTGAGACAGGGTTTCTCTGTGTAGTTTTGGTGCCTGTCCTGGATCTCACTCTGTAGACCAGGCTGACCTCGAACTCAGAGATCTGCCTGCCTCTGCCTCCCAAGTGCTGGGAGGTCACGATTTTATATTGTTCTCGGGAAGGCGTTTTCCTCCTAAACAGGCTCATCCCGGCCTTTCCTAGACCAGCCCACGTTTCCTTCCTCACAGTCCCTGCCGCCTCCTTCCATCTCGTCTCTCCTCACCCCAGCATGTCCTTCTGTGATCTGCTGTAATTGCTCAAATGACCCCACTAAAACGCACACAACACACGGGGAGAATGAAAACCACACATGTGTCCTCTGTGGGTGTGTTACTCATACATTCAGCCAACCTTGGGGCAGTTTTGCAATTAACTGGAAAACACAAGAAATAGATGCAAAACCCATCAGCTTTCCTGAAGGCCAACTTCTACATCCTCTTCCCTAAAGTATATATTTATTGAAAAAAATTCATACAATATATATTTTTGCTTCGTTTGTGGTTTCTGAGACAGGGTGTTTCTATGTAGCCCTAGCTGTCCTGGAACTATGTAGATAAAGATGGCTTTGTACTCAGAGATCCTTCTGCCTCTGCCACCCACATGCTAGGATCAAAGGTGTGCCACTATGCCCAGCCTTACGTCTTAAATTTTTATTGAGTCTACTTCTGTCTGTCTCGTGTGTGTGTGTGTGTGTGTGTGTGTGTGTGTGTGTGTGTGTGTATGTGTGTGTATGTGTGTGTATGCACGTGCGCGCGTGCACACACACATGCATGCGTACTAAGCCAACGAGATGTCAAAAACAACTTTGGGAGTTAGTTTTCTCTTTCTACCGTTGGATTCCAGGTTAAGCTCAGGAATTACCCATCAAGCTTGGTAGTAAGCTCCTTTATCTGCTGAGCAATCGAGCTAGGCAATACTTCTAACTCTGTTTGGACTAGTCTTCACAGGGACAGAGTGACCTTAATGTAGCCGAGGCCCAGAGTCTCATGCCCCTGCCTTATGAGTATTATAGTACAGGCCTGAACCACCACACCAGCTTTATATTTTTAATAATTTCCTTCGATTTAATTCTCTGATTGTCTAAGGATTAGACACAGGGTTTCTTTTGTTACCAGGATGTCAAAGAAATGATGTATCTTTTCCAGTGCATCCAATCCATGGTGATATTTATTCTCTTACTGGCTGATCTTTGGTAAGTCGCCATCAGCCAGGTTTGCCACTGTCAAAATCTATTGTTTTCCTTCATGATTAGTAAGCATGTAATGAGGAGCTGCTTTGACATTATACAAATCTCCTGGTTCTCATCAGTATCTTCTACCGACTGGAGAAGCACTGGAGAGCACTCCGGGGAAGGATGACTTTATTTATTTGGTCTCCTGTAATTGCCCATGTCAGACAATAAGGCTCACCCCTAAGAGTAAATGTCACAGCCAAGGTGAGCTCGATTATCATACTGAGACAACCAACAACCCCCTCGGATCTCAGCAGCTCAACACAGTAGAAGTTTATCTCCTTAGTTTTCATTAAGAGTTTTGAGCTCACTCAGGGTGTGAGCTGAGGTTCCTGGTGACCCAGTGTTCAAACCTGAGGGACTCAGGGACTGAGATGAATCCGGCACGGGCTAACCTCTGCCTGTAAGAGCCTCCTTTTATGTTGTATTCTTCAACAAAATGAACCACATAGGTGGGTCATCTAAAGGAGTCGAGGAAGATTCCTAGCCCGTGTTGGCCAGAGAGGAGCGGGAATGTAATATGTAAATAGCTCCGGGGACTCCAATCCCATCTCCGGGACTTCAGATCTCAGCCAAACAAAGTACACTAAATAGGACCATTCTTCCCTATATTTTTCTCTCTCTTGTGAAGATGAGGGTAGTAACCTCTGCACCTCCTGAGTTCCAATTTGGTCTTGAGATCGCTTTGGCCATTGGAACCCCGGGCAGACTGCGAGAAGGGGGCCCGCTCTGTAGAGAATGCTTTCAGACCCTGAACATGGACAGTGGTGGGCGGAGCCTCGGCCCACAACCGAACGAACGAACGAACGAACGAACGAACGAACGAACGTTGACTCTTCATCTGTCAAATCGCATCACACCAGAAAAAAGATCCAACCTCGGAGACCCGGAGCTGCGACAAGCCCCGGGGGAAGGCATCAGTCTGGGGCTCGCCCTCTTGACTATCCTGCCAAGGCCGGCTGGCTAGTTCATTGAGTGCAATTTTCAAGGTTTCCGGGTTGTGCTCCCCACCCCAACCCCCACGCCCACCCCCAGAGGCCCTCCCCAGGAAAGAGCCTGAACTCTTCGGAGTTTTCCCACAGCGGGAACTGGTGAACCGTCACCTTAAAGACGACCTTAGGTTGACTGAGTCACCAAGTGAAAAGTACCCTTTGATACCGTTGCCTCCATCTGACTTCCCATTCCGACTGACCCCCCAACACTAAGGGCGACCTCCTCTGATAAAGAGGAAATCTGAGCTCTTCACCCAGTGCTTTCTGACCTTGGACCAACATGTCCAGTGTGGACACGACATCTCCGAATGGACTAAGGGGTCCTTCAGCCATCAAGAGGACAACAACCCGAGGGCACCCACCGAGACTCCGGCGGACCTGCGCTTGGTCTTGGAAATCAGAAGGCTGTACCACAGCAGACAGCAGACACCTGAGCAAAGGCAACGCAGGTAGTCCCTGTGCGTGGCAACCTCGCCAGCACCACGAAATGATGAGCCCCGAACACCCCCGGAAAGGGCAAAAGAGGAAACGCCAGGAAGAGTGGGGAACCCTTGTACAGACTCAAGAGCCAGCTGAGCCTAGGAGGAGGGTGAAACAGGAACTTGAAATTGAACTTGGGTGTGAAGAACCCGGCAAGGATCAGATACGGAAACCCCAGGAAGAGGATCGATCACAGCTAAAGCCCCGAGAGTGCGCCAAAGGCTCTCAGGATGAGGCCCTAACTGAGGTGAAGTCTGTGGATGGTGGGAAGGGTCACAAACGTTCCCACTGCAACACAGAGGAAGGTGTTCAGGAACACCACAAGTACCGAAGGCTGTTGGAACACCTTCAACCCGGTGATTATGTGAACTCTGATCCTCACAGTGCTCCCACGAGCCCTGTGGACACATGGAAGATCAAAGGCTGTGTAGAGGGACAGATTCACAGATCTGAACCAACTCACTCTGAGCCAGAGCAATCTGCCTGTGCTGTCACAAGAGAAGATCAGTCACCAGTGAACAGTGAGAAGAGGTCTTCAGAGGAGAAAATTTCTAATACAGAAGAGATAGTTGGAACAAACCTCAACAATGACATCAGGGGACACCACCCCCAGCCGGACTTTCTGGGAGGAGCCCAGGTCCAAATCTTCATAGACAGTGTCAGCAATGACATTCTCAACAACAAAATCCCAATACCTGAGGCCAAGGGAAAGGCTCTTGCAGATCAAGAGAAGGGCAGAGGACTGGACCATGGCCCCGATGTCACAGTGGACATGGAAAAGGAAATTAGGAGTGCATTAGGCCCAGGGCCAGAAGATGAGATCTTGAGTTGTGCCTTCAAACTTCGAATTACTCGAGGAGACATGCAGACACTAAAGGAGACCCAGTGGCTCAACGATGAAGTCATCAATTTTTACATGAATCTTCTCATGGAGAGAAACCAAAATCAAGGATACCCATCAGTTCACGCATTTAATACCTTCTTTTACACTAAATTAAAGTGTGGGGGCTACAGGTCAGTCAAAAGATGGACCCAGGCAGTAAACCTCTTCACAAAGGACCTTATTCTGGTGCCGATTCACCTGGATGTGCACTGGAGCCTAGTAGTAATAGACCTAAGAAAGAAGCATATTGTCTACCTGGATTCAATGGGACAGGAAAGACCAGATGTCCTCGAGATGATTTTCCAGTACCTGCAGGATGAGAGCAAAGCCCAAAAGAATATTGATCTGAACCCTTTGGAGTGGAGGCAATACAGCATGCCAGCAGAGGAGATTCCTCAGCAGCGGAATGGGAGCGATTGTGGAATGTTTACCTGTAAATACGCAGATTATATTTCCAGAGGCCAACCCCTCACCTTCTCTCAACAGCACATGCCTCTGTTCCGGAAGAAGATGGTGTGGGAAATCCTGCATAAGCGCTTACTGTAGCGGCACCCCCTGGCTGCTGAGGCTGCTCTGCAGTCTCTCGGGATCCATGGTCTACGGAACTACAGCCAATGGCCTCTGCAGAAGTGCTAGAGAAAGGTGTCCTGGTCATTCATTTCAAATCATTTTCTTTTCTGGGATTAAGGAGATCTGCCTTCTTCATGGAAGTTGACTGAAATAACTATAATGTTGAATGTTCATCTTTTATTCCAAGTCTCCTTGAATATAAACCTCAGCCTTGTAAGGGCTGGAATGGACTAGTTATTTTAAAATTCTCTTCAATTTAAAGCTATTCTTAATTGGTATATATATATATATATATATATATATATATATATATATTTTTTTTTTTTTTTTCAGCTGAAATAATTTTTTACTCCTTAAGATTAATATTCCCCCATTCCCTCTGTGGAAATAAGCATTTTGTATTAGTGTTGATATTGCCAATTATAAAAATAATTTTACATAATATTTCTTATTTAACTCTTCTGTTTATTGTTAATCTTATAGCTGTGTTTTTACAAATTTTTATTTAATATAAAATTTAAAGTTAAAGTTGTTCAGAACAAACATATTGCAAGATCTGGTGCCTAGTGTTGCCTTTTTTTAGGGGGTGGGACATAGGGTTTCTCTATGTATCCCTGGCTGTCCTGGAACTCTGTGTAGACCCAGCTGGCCTTGAACTCAAAGAGATCTACCTATCTGTGCCTCCAGAGTGTTGGAATTAAAGTTGTGTGCCACCATGCCCAGCTCTTAGTGTTGCTTTCATGGTGTAATAAGAGATGGTCTGAGAACCTGGAAAGCAGATGCCAGGGTATGGTCTGTCTGCCAGTGTAAGTCACTCATACCTATCCATGCATGTCTGTAGTCAAAAGTTTTCTCCGGTCCCTCCAGGAACCTCGGTCCCGCAGCCACTTATAAAATAATCACTCAGAGGCTTACTATTATTTACAAACTGTATGGTCTATGGCAGGCCTCTTGCTAGCTAGCTCTTATATCTTAAGTTAAACCCATTTCTATTAATCCATTTTTTACCACATGTTCTGTGGCATTAGCAGTCTGCTGGCATATTGCTCCTTGGGTATCAGGCTGGTGTCCCGCCTTTCTCTTTCCTGGCTCTCTCCCTGGATTTCCCACCTGCCTCTAAGCTACCTTGCCATAAGCCAAAGCAGCTTATTTATTAACCAACGGGAACAACATACATTCACAGAGTAGAGAAAGATATCCCCCCAGCACATATCAGTAACTGTTCTTTTGTTCTGAGCCTCCACAGTGAAAATAAAAAAACCTCGGTGAGGACCTGCTCTTCTACCCTGCACTGTGGAAGAGAAAGGTACTTGGAGCTTTGAGCAGAGCCCGGCTGAGCCCTGCAGAGCTGTGGCAATGTACACAGCCTGGAGGTAATGGGATAGGAGGAATATTTGTCATTGGAAACCACTGACCATGATTAAAAATGGGATCAGGTCTACCGAAAGCAAAACAAAACTAAACAAAACAAAAAAGAGAGATTGAAACTGAAAAAAGGTAATGATTCGTTTATATTTTTCCCCAGGACTAGAGAGAAAATGCTTCAGTTCTATCTCCTTTTCTATACATGTAGCAGTCTGACCATGTATAGGAAAAACGAGAAGGTTGGGAAATGGCTCGGCTGGCAGAGCATTTGCTATGCAAGTATGAGGAACTGAATGTATCCAGAACCCCCTTAGGATAAACAGTGGAGTAGTTTGTGATTGTAATCTCAAGAATGGAGAGGAGGAGACAGGGGGATTCCTGGTCAGCTTGATCTAATCCAAGTTCAAGGTTAGTGAGAGACCCCCATCTCAAAAATAAAGAAAAGGGTACCATGACGAGGACGGACATCTTAGGTTGATCTTAGGTTGATCTCTGGACCTACATGAATGGACGTACATACTCTACACACACGTGCACCCACACACACAGGTACATACACACCATCTAAAATAAAGCTCATACTATGCAAAGGAGACAAAAAGCCCATTCTATGAGACACAGAAGCTCTGATCCTTTTGTGATCGTGTGACCTCTCTACCAGCCTCCTTCTCTTAGAAGTATATCTTTTCCTAATTAAATATATAGATATAGATATTTTCCTGTCCTGGGCTCTTCTGAAGCTGTCTCTCATCAATTTCCTGTTTTGGAAAAGGAAGAACTTGGAACCCTTTCAGAGTGTCCTTTGAACCCTGATATCATCCAATATCAGCCATGTCCGGGTATCTTCAAGAGCTAACTATGTGTTTTTCTTGAAAAAGCACTACACACTGTGAAATTCCAAGAGCGATTAACTCCTAGACTCTGAAGTCAGCTGACTATAGCTGGGTCTTCAACACAGTAAGTCCTAAACAGGAATGTGTTCAATGAGTACTTTAGTGAGACTTCAGAAGTTTGTCACACCGGCTATGGGAAACACTCCGCATTTGTTTACACATTTTGCCGAAGAAGGCCTTTTAGCAATAATTTGGGACACAACAGGAACCTGGTGGGTGTACTAATGGCTCCTTCTATTGAAAACCTATGGGACAGAAGTGTCTGGAGGTGGCAGGTTCTTTAAGTTTAGACTTGAAGAGAATAGATAACCATTTCTGAGGTTGTCTCAAATACAAATCTACAAAATTGTCCTCTGCTTATCACACATACATCATAGTACCTGTATACACTCACATGCACACATGCATACATGCACCATGGTAATAATAAATTATCTTTTAAAGAACAAGTACTTCTGGGAACTTACTTAGTTGATAGAGTTCTTGGTCAATGCATAAAACCCTGGTCTCTATTCTCCAATACCATATTAACCCAGCATGGTGGTATAATCTGGAAATCCAAGGAAATAGAGGCAGGAGGATCCAAAGTTCAAAGCCAGCCTCATTCAGCTACACAGCAAATTAAGGCACATCCTGGGTGACATGAAGGCCTGCCTCAAACAAAAGGAGGGTAGGCCAATACCTACAGGATTGCCATGGTAACATCCCCAAAAATTGACAATGTGATGTTTATTTCTGGATTCCTCATTCTGTCCGATTCACTTACCTGTTTATACAAGTACCACAAGTGAGTTCATTCTTTTAATTGTAAGCATTAGTGGTTGAACTTTGTTATATATTAAGGTTGTTTTGATAGTCTAAATTAATACATAGATTTTAGGATTGACTTGTTTTCTGCTAAAAGGCCGCTTTAGATTTTTATAAAGAATACTTCAAATCCCTAAATCAATCCAAAGTAATAGAGCCAGATAACCATGGACTGAAGATGTTGAAGCTATGAGATAAAATAAACAACAGCTCTCTTTGAATTGTTCTCCCAAGTGTACAGGTCATAGCTACAAAAAGCTAATGTACACAATTCCTCGGGTGTAATCAGACATTTTCCATGTCCCGACCACTGGTCCCAAATAATCAACTCAGAGGATGAATATAATTATAAATGCTTGGCCAATAGCTCAGGCTTGTTACGAACTAGCTCTTACATTTTAAGTTAATCCATATTTCTATTTAGCTTTGCCACATGGTAGTACCTTTATTAGCATGGTACATTCATCTCCTATTCCCCTCTCAGTCTTCTGGCTGGTGACTCCTGACTCTGCCCTTCCCATCATCCTTAGGTTGGTCACCCTGCCCATACTTCCTGACTGGCTAATGGCCAATCTGCATTTTATTAAACCAATTCGAGTGACAAATCTTTATAGTGTACAAGGGGATTATCCCACAGCACTTGGGCTTTTTTTTCCCCTGTGTTGTTTTAATAGCAAACTTAGAGGAACTACATGGACAACAGGAAGAAAACATTTAAAGACCCATGTGCTTGCATGCAGGACATCTCACAAGGTCATAGTCACAGGATGGCAGCCACTATGCAGTGAACGCGCTATAGTCAGGGCTGGAGCTGCAGCTGCGGGTTGGGCTAGTGCCCAGTGTGCATGATGCCTTGGGTTTGATCTTCAGCATTGCAAGAACACTAACCTCTCCCCACAAAAAAAAAGCCTACAAATGTCACTTGGTGGACATCATTACCCAACTCGTTTCAAAAAAATCTAAGCCAGGCATGATAACAATGCTTTTAGTCCCAACACCCAAAACAGGCAGGCGGATCTCTGAATTTCAAGGCCAGCCTGGCCTATATAGCAAGTTTCTGGATAGCCAGGGCTACACAGTGAGACCCTCTCTCAAAATGAAATAAATAAACCTAAATAGGACCAGCCAGACGGCTCATCAGGTAAAAGACCTTGCAAGAAAAAGAAGAAAAAAATGCTTGGGCTATCTCCCAAAACAAACCAGTGAGCATGTGTGCTTACTTAAAAGTTGTGGCGGGAAACTGGAGAGAAGGCTCAGTGGTTAAGAGCACTGCCTGTTCTTCCAGAGGATCTCAGTTCCAGTTCCAGCATCCACATGGCAGCTCACAACTGTAACTCCAATCCCAGGGGAGCTAATGCCTTCTTCTGGCCTCCTCAGGCACCAGGCACCAGGCACCAGGCACGCGCAGGTGGTGCACAGGCACACAGGCAAGCAAAACACCCAGACACACAACATAAAAATAAATCTTTAAAAAAAGAAAAAGTTGTGGAAGAAGAGAATCTTGGAGACACTGAAACAAATTCATCCAAACACTCAGTAGACAGCCTCGCACTCTCACCAGTAATTACTGAGCACATTCCAGGTGGCAAACACAGAAGAGGAATTACAGTCTAGTGCTGTGGTTCTCAGCCTGTGGGGCTCGACTCCTTTAGAGGTCCTATTGTTTTCTTAACAAAAATCTCAGTCATTTGATTTTACCAGTAAAGACTCAGAAGCCAGATGCTGGGGTGAAAGCCTGCTAGCTCAGAGTGAGTCAGAGAAAGCACCCAGCTGACCTTCCTCCTCCGCTGTCATCCCCGAAGCCTCTCTCTCCTACACCTGGTCTTACACCAGCTCCTCAAACCGAATGACCCTCCCTTCTACTTCCTGAGCATCTCTATCCATCCCGACACCCTCTTACTCTCTATGGTTTTTCTTAATGATCCTACATTCACTTCCTGTCAACTAGTTGCTTGCTCTGCCTCTTGACCTGTGGTTGACTATTTAATCCTGTTTACAATACTCAAGAGGAAGCTCTTGGATTAAAGGTGTGTGCTATGGCTGAGCCACACCACAACCAGGAACAGGGTTTTCCAATAAATAATGCAATCTCAGAGTTCACAGTGTGGTCAGCTATCCTGCAACAGGGTTGCATATCAGCTATCCTGCATATCAGATATTTATGTTATGATTCATAACAGTAGCAAAATTACAGTCATGAAGTAGCAATAAAAATAATCTTATGGTTGGGGGTCAGCACACCATGAGGAACTGTATTAAAGGGTGGCAGCGTTAGGAAGGTGGGGAACCTCTTCTCTAGTGTGAGAGGCAAACAAGTGTTCAAATCCATTCTGCATCGTGTTTATTCAAATAATTTACACCAAAAGAAATCTCTATCATTCCTCATCCAAACTCTTGATTTTTTTTTTTTTTGAAATTCATCACGGAGAGTTCCAGCAGGGTGGGACATTCTTCTAGAGGGTGATGCTGGTCAACAGCAGCATCTCAGAACCATCGTGGTGGATGAGTCCACTTAGCTGACAGTGGCTCTCAGGAAAGGCAGAGGAGGGACAGGAAAAAAAAAAGTAACTCCTGTAAGAGCCTGAAAGGACCAAGCAGACATCATGACAGGCTGCTCAGTCTTCTCTCAGAAATCAGACCCCAATTTCAGTTTCCTGAGACTTGAGCAAGCAGTCTCTGGGAGGGCCATGAACAAAAGATAAAGTCCTTGTGGTCGCTCCCTTTCTGCATGTACTCTGACTGTTCAAGGTTCAGTCAATTGCTTACCTTCTGGGACTCCTCACCAACTTAGAGCTACGTGCAAGAGTCAAGGACAGAGCCTGGGCTGCTGAGTCAGCCCCTACAGTCAAGTACATGCCAGGCCAGCCAGCCTCCATGGCAGCTCAAGGACAGAGCCTGGGACTTGTCCAGACCTGCCTAAAAATGGTAAGTGTAACCCCCAACTAACCGTAGCCAATTAAAAACTACCAGCATGATTGCCGCTCGCATAAATCAATCCCGAGTCTGTTCCTATGTAGTCTGAAGACCCCCCCCCAAGCCCCCTTTGCTTTAAAAACCCTGCCCTATTGCTACTCAGGGTCTCTCTCCTGCTCTGCTGCTGTGTCAGACAGACGGAGAGTCCCAAGTTAACTCGTAATAGTAAAAAGACTCTTTGCTTTTGCATCAGATTCGGTCTCTTAGTGGTCTTTGGGGGACTCTGAGTACAACAAGTCAAGAACTTGGTACTTTGAATATAATCAGAAATAAAACAATACAAAATGTACCCCCAAATAACAGCAACAAAATACGTGACTAGTGGATCATGCCCATGGAAGGACAACCTACTTGAAAAGAAAAACAGACAACCTAAACACCTGAGAGACCCAGCATCAAAGTGTTGGATTATCTCAGTTTCTCAGAGGTATTTCTAGCCTGCACCTCTATGACACCGGGCTCACCACCCTATCTGCCTTCTATGCTATTTTAAAATTTTTTTCCATTAACAATTTTTGTATCTATTCATGGGATACTTTTCATAATAACCAGGGCTAATGCTAAAGCACATGGAGATGGACTACACACACTTTGAGCATTTTACATGAATTAATAACCTCCTGATAATAAAAGCTGTTGGCTCCCAACTGCCAGCTGCATGCGTTAAAGAATTTGTCCACAGTCCCGGGGCTCCCAATAAACAAACCCATTAGAGAGTCCCACCATCTAGAATCCAGAATCTATACACTAAACCATAGCAATCCATGGTTTGTGTTGCTTTGAGCTTTGGTTTGTAGTTCTGAGCATCAGACCCAGGGCTTTCCACCTGCTATGAAAACACTCCAGCACTAAGCTACATATCCAGCCCTAACAATAAGTTTAAACTATTGAATATTAAACATCTGAACAGTTTGTGCTGGGCCTTTCAGTTGTTTCAAATTTCTTGCCATTAAAAATAATGCTTTCCACATGCCTTTAACCCCAGCACTCGGGAGGCAGAGGCAGGCGGATCTCTGTGAGTTCGAGGCCAGCCTGGGCTACAGAGTAAGTTCCAAGAAAGGCGCAGAGCTATACAGAGAAACCCTGTCTTGAAAAACCAATAATAATAATAATAATAATAATAATAATAATAATAATGCTTTCAAGCCAGGTATAGTGGTATGCACCATTAATCCCAGCATTCCAGCAGCAGAGGCAGGTGGATCTCTGAGTTTGAGGCCAGCCTAGTCTACAGAGAAAGTTCTGGGACAGCCAGGGCTACATTGAGAAACTGTCTCAAACAAACAAGAAGTTTAGTACAGTAGAAAAGATGATTTGCCACAAACAACTGTAATTAGATGGCTACAAGTTGAGGGTAAGGCTCACTAGTACATAGTCACCAGGAAGGCTGCAGACATCTGAAGAAATGGTTGTGTTCAACAACAGACCAAATTCAATGTCCCTTGGGGTCAGATATCCTCAGATCCACCTGTGCCCACACCCACTGAGTTTCCCCATTGGTTTTCAATCTTGACATCACCCGCTTCAAAGCTCCAAGTCAAGCTCCAATTCTTAAATAAGAATGTCTCATCTAAAGAGAGCAGGCTAGAATGATAAAGGTACGGGTGTAGACATAGAGTAGCTGCTGTTCAGTCTTTACGAAGAAGGGAAGCCTTCCACTTACAAAGCATGGACGAACCTTGAGGATACTACTGCAGTGAAGTCCGTCTATCACAGAAGACCCACAGCATGACCCCACTCACGGAAGTATAGATGGTACTTAAGCAGTCGGACCTGCACATGTGCAGTATATAAGCTCTGTAAGTGTGGGTACACTATAACATTTCCACAGGAGACCAAGAAAAGGTGGTACGAGGAGACGGAGGCTGGAATGCAGGCAAAAGGACATGGCTTGTCAAAGAGGAGGTGACACTAATTGCTTCTCTAATTTCAGCTGTCACAGTGCATAAATATTCATAAAAGATGATTGATATTGGAAGTGTAAACTGTAACTGAAGCTCTGTAGACACAATGGCCATTCTAATGGTACAGAAGGTCACTGAGATGTACAGAGTTGGGGATCAAGCCATGTGACATTTTTATTTGTGAGATCATTACCATCAAGTGATTTTTTTTTTAGATTAAAAAATAAAACAAATAGACAAACTTCAAACAACAGCCAACAGGAAGGTGGTTACCAAGGGCTGGGAGGAGGGGGGAGTGAGAGTCAGTGTTCGGTGAGTGTGAGTTCCAGTTATACAAGATGAACAAGCCTGGAGACAGCACATTGTGCCTATAGTGAACAATGGGCACTAAACGCTTACAGTTTGATAAGAGGACAGGTGTCCTGCTAAATGTCCTCACCACACACTAGAGTGATGAGAACTCTCAGAGAGGATGAAGTTTATCATCTTGATAATGGTTTCAGTGTTGTAAATACGCACATATGTCCAAACACATCAAATCGTGCACATTAAATACTCCCAGGGTTTTCTGTGTATCTATTTTTACCTATTTCTCTATTTCTGTATATCTATATTTACCTCAATAAAGCTGTAATATATACACACATATTTATATGCATATATATGTGTCCAAATGAAAATTATATGGTCCATTAAGGAAAAAAAATATGTAAGTCAAACTTGCCAAGTGATAGATGAAAATGAAGATTCTCAGAAGCCTGTATCGAGAAAATTGATTTAGCTTCTTTTCATACTCAAACTCTGATACAACTTCCCCCCTTCTTAATTTTTTTATTTTTTTATTTTTTTTTTTTATTTTTTTTTTTTTTTTGGTTTTTCGAGACAGGGTTTCTCTGTGTAGATTTGCGCCTTTCCTGGAACTCACTTGGTAGTCCAGGCTGGCCTCGAACTCACAGAGATCCGCCTGGCTCTGCCTCCCGAGTGCTGGGATTAAAGGCGTGCGCCGCCGCCGCCGCCGCCGCCGCCGCCGCCGCCGCCGCCACCACCACCACCACCCGGCTTAATTTTTTTAAAGCTGTATTTGCTATGAGTTCTTTAACCATGGTAATGTTTCTGATAGATTTTTTTTTTTTTTTTTTTTTTGGTTTTTCGAGACAGGGTTTCTCTGTGTAGCTTTGCGCCTTTCCTGGAACTCACTTGGTAGTCCAGGCTGGCCTCGAACTCACAGAGATCCGCCTGGCTCTGCCTCCCGAGTGCTGGGATTAAAGGCGTGCGCCACCACCGCCCGGCCTGATAGATTTTTATTAGGCCAATATTCTCACCAAAACTGCTACTATTCAAAGGAGTCAACAACACAGGTGTTCTTTCACGAAAAATATCCTTCATTAGCTTACTCTGAGAAAAAAGCATTTTCAGGATTTAGTGTTTCGCTTTCATTAGCTTTAACCCCTGATATTAGCAGCTGTGATATTTAACATTGATTTCTTATAAGGAACTTTCAGGTGAAGCAACTCCATTTTTTAAGAGAGCTAGATTTTCTGAAGTGTTTCCCGTCTATAAAGTAGCCATTTCTTTTTGAATGCCTGTTTCCTTGTCTCCTTATTAGATTTGCAAAGTAATCACTCATTGCAGGCTGTTTGTTCAAGGCAAAGAACTTAAATTTCACGTAAGTTTCTTCATATCTAAGACAACGTTCAGTGTATAAACTGCTTTCCTTTGTTTTAAGGATTTTAAAGTGGCTTGTTTGCTCTTATAGGTAGCTTTTTGTCTGATCTGAGTTCTCAAGAGGTAAAATTAAGCTTTCTAGCATTGCTTTGAAAAGCAACTTCTGAGCTGAAAAGTTTTTGGACAGTATCGCCATCTTTAGCTGAAAAACTGCATTTCCCAGAATGCATTTCTCTTATATCAGCCCTTCCTTGCAAGCTAGCTTTCAGACTTCACTTCCCATAATTCTTTTCGGAGTCTAAAAGTCAACTTCTGGCTCTACCTTACCGGCTCACTTATGAAGTTTTTGCCCGGGAGGTTTGAACCAAGTTTTTTTTGCTTTTGCAACGGGAGACTTGAACAAGCATTTTATGTTTTCAGTTACGGGACATTGGGAGATTTCTGTTCTCTCCTCAGCTGGCTTCAAGAGGTGTCTCTGCTTTATCGGACACCAGCCCGGATCAGAACTGCACCTGTCTGGTTAGTGCGCATTGAGGTGGGCAATTTCTGATAGCAACTTCTCTCCGGGCTTGTGTTTTTCCTTGGCCAGTCAGTGAAAAACAAAAGCATTTACAGCAGAGCTTTTCCAAAGCTCCTTCAGAGAGATTTTCTCCCACTGATCTTTATTCATTTTGCTTGTTCTTCCCCCCAGATGCAGAGCGCTTCAGATATCTCAGGCTGTGCCTCGGCTTCTCTGCTAGCTGCCTTTGGAGGTAGGAGCTTCCCCCTGCCCTACCCCCCCCCCCCAAATCTGCCTCAAATTCTAGCAGCTTTCCTTAGATCTTGCATTTTCTGGGGAGGAATATGTCCCTTCTCAGCTTCTTCAGAGAATCTTTCTCCCAGACAGTTCCCAATTTGGTCTCCATTTATTCCTTCTGCCCCAGAAACAGTTTCTAACACTAAAGTGACGACTTTTTTGCTACTGAAGGTAGGGGCTTTTTTTCTGTTTCTGTTTTGGGGGTCTGTGAGGTTTGTGTTCATACATCAAGCTTAGCAAGGGAGGTTTTTGCCATCTCTAAGCTCGCATCAGGCCTTCATTTGGCCCAATCCCCCAGTGGATTGATTTTGTTTGTCCTTGCTCTCAGAACTTATCTCCTGAGGCAGTCAACTCCATTTCACTGGGAGTCAGTTGAAACAAAGCTTTTCTCATAAAGATGCTTTCTCGAATAGAAAAGAACTTTACTCCTGGATAGTTCTCCATTCTGCCCTGGCTAGGCTTTTTCCCCAGACAGTGTTCTGACTCCGCAGAACTACAGGTATAGTTTGGCTTTACTGCTTTCCCCAGAAAGGTCTCTTTTTCTGCTAGGAAAGCTTTTCTCAGATTTCTTTTTGCAGCTGTGGACACTGCGTAATCCCACCTAACAACCCAGGACTTTCAGGAAAGCGGACAACTGTGCCATTCTGGCCGGCTTTAGCTTTGTTCATTAGCAAACTTCCCCTGGGTCCTGCACCTTCCTGCGTCAGCTCTGTGCTCCAGGAAGTTCACAACTGCAGGAACCCTGCAGTATCCCCAGAATGCACTCAAACTCAGAGACGCTTCTCCGTTGTTGGTTAGAAGCTAGCATACAATGCTAACAGTTTGCATTGCTTCAAGGGATCTTTGCGTTAGGGCGATTAGGATCATTCTGAAATGCTCACTCAGAAACAAAACCCTTCAGCTCAGCTGTAACTGAAAAGCTTGGCTTTTTTGCTTTTCCTAGGTAAACAGTTTCCTGCCCTTTTGGGCTCTCTCTGGCTCTTCACCAAAACTCTCCCAAGTGTTTTTCCCTCAGGGTACTCTGACCCGCTGCCTTTTACTAGCTTGAAGAGACAGAACTTAGGAGAGAGGTTTTTAGAAACTCCATCCCTGCCTCCTGCATTGCAGAGAGGATTTTTCTGGCTTGAAAGAAAGACAGAACTTAGAGAGGTTTTGCTGTCTTAAGAGGTTTGCTGTTTTCCCTTAGAGCTAATCACAGGTAATTCCCATACTAATATCTTCAGGTGATTCTAATTTTTGTCCTGAGAGAAAGTTAAAGGCTTTAGTTTTTAAGTTTAAGAAAGCTTTTAGTTTGAGAGAAATTAAGGCTTTTTAGAGAGATTCCCCAAAAAAAAATTTTTCCAAGAAATACTTTTAAAGATTTATTTTTCCCCCAAGAGAGACCAACTTTTCCCAAACTTCTGAACTTTAAACTTTGGCTTCTTACACCCTCATTTTTGCCTCAGGGAGAAAACACTTTCTCCTGCGGCTTGGACTTAGCATTTCAGCTGTCCCCAGGTCAAAAGCTTCCATAGGAAACTTTCTTCCCCATAAGCTCAGAGAAGAGCTTTTTTACTACGCGTAAAGCCCAAAGAAAGATTTTTTCCCCCCAGTTTGCGTTCATAGCCCCCAAAGTTACAAAATTGAAGAGATTTTCTGTCTAATTGCCTTATTTTTTCTACACCATCTTACACAAAGTTTTTCCCACACTATATTTTATACTTATTTTTCACAGAAATTGAAAAAGACAGAAAATTCCTGATAGAGATTTTTGCGCTGCAGCATCGGACATCCTTCCACTCAGTTTTTTCCCTTTCTCTCGAGGATAAAAGCCCCTGCCTCTTAATATTTCATATTCCATTACAACACCGGACATGTCCCTTTCTTTCCACTGGCAGGGCCTAACTCGCACTTTAGCCAATAACTCTAATAAAACTATTATTTTCCTTTGTCTTTATTCCCTGTTCATTTGTCTTTAGTTCCCACCACCCTCCTTTTTTTCTTTTTCTTTAGTCCCTGTTCATGGCGACATTCTGCAGGGCGTTTACCCACCAACCCCACAGTTCCCCAGAGTTCTCTTGAGTGCAAGCAGCAGGAAATATCAGAAAGATTTAGGTTGTGAAGATAAACAGAAAAATAAAGGATAGCCTCAAGAGGGCCTGGAACCTTTTCCAATGGGCTCCGACTGTCTCTGCCCCAGGGTATTTACAGAGATGCCAAGGGGTGGAGCAAAAGACCTCCTCCCCCAGCACAGCCAAGTGCAGACCATCCCAGACACCTGCACTCAGGCCCGTGGTCCTAATCATCCTCTCTATTCGGACCTGCTGGGTAAAGCCACGAGGAACCTGAAAACGCGCTCCCACAGGCACCAAAACTACACAGAGAAACCCTGTCTCGAAAAACCATTAAAAAAAAAAGCCTACAAAATGCTCTTCTCAGCTACAGTAACAGTTACATCTTTCAGAAGACAGATCCTTCTCAAAGTTCAAAAATTTAGCATTTTCCAGGAGCAACTGACATCACTTTCAATTGCATCAACAACTGAAGATGAACTTGATGAAAGATGTGGTGACCCTATCAAAAAAAAAACGAACTTGCAGAAAAATCGTATAGTCAATCAAATACCATATTAATAAAATATTATTATTTATTTTATATATAACACCAAAAATGTCTTTTGTATCTCTTCCAATGACATTATTAATCACATACCTCTTTAATATCTATTGTTTTTGAAGACTTATTTTTAAAAAATATATGAGTATGGGTATGTGCACGTAAGTGAAGGTGCCCATGGAGGCTAGAGGTATTGGATCCCCTGGCGCTGGAGTTACATGTGGGTGCTGGGAACCAAATTTAGGTCCTCTGTAAAAGAGTAGGAGCTCTTGAATGCTGAGCCATGTCTCAATTCCTGTTACATTTTGTGTGCAATGAGATATTTTTAAAAGAACAAGCTTCATAGGATTTATTCTTCCTTTTGCAATAGGATTTCAGGCCCGGCTTTCCACTTGCAACCCTGTCTCAATAACTCCTGAGCTCTGGGATTACAAGCTTTATGTCTTAGTACATTTAGCAACGTTTTTTCCTGCTTTTTGCAAAATGGGCCCTACAATGTTGCTTCACATTGGCCTTCAGATTATGTAGCCATCCTCGCCTGGTACCATGCACTTTCCTTCTCTCGACCTCCCTCAGAGCTGACAGTCTTCCTGGCGCTCAATACACAGCTACAGCTGTATTCTTAGGTGTATAATATTTTGAGGCTATGACTTAAAGAATGCTACCAGACAGCATGAGTCTCTACTGTAAGAAACACAAGATGCAGCATTTTTTTTCCATCTGAAGATATATCCTGGCACTTTGGGACTCTGAAGTTTGGTGATGGGTTAATCCCTGTATCTCATAGGGGACCTGAGTTCTCAGCACCCACATAGCGTAGCTCACAACCACCTGTGACTCCAGCTCCAGGAGAGCCAACGCCTCTGGCTTCCATGGGCACCTACGATGTCTCCATCTCCCACACCCTGGAGCATATAACATCATCAAGGTTTCCAGCATGCTAGCCATTTCTTGTTTAGCGTGTGTGTTCATCCTCATTAAATGTAATCGGCAAATCAATGTTCTGTAAGACGCACAAAAGTCTACATCTGAGCCGGGCGGTGGTGGCGCACGCCTTTAATCCCAGCACTCGGGAGGCAGAGCCAGGCGGATCTCTGTGAGTTCGAGGCCAGCCTGGTCTACAAAGTGAGTTCCAGGAAAGGCGCAAAGCTACACAGGGAAACCCTGTCTCAAAAAAACTAAAAAAAAAAAAAAGTCTACATCTGGTTAGACCATGTTGTGACACACGGTGGCACACTGTTACACGTGGGATCATTTACATCACCTTGAAACCAAGCTGTAAATATATTTTGCTATGAATTTCTCACAAACTGGGACTACTTCGAATCTGTTGTTTTCTGATTGAGTTAGAAAAGAATTTATATTTCCTCCAGCAGAGATGCTACTTTGCTGCAGTTACCTAACCATTGGCTGAGATCCTGAGAGACCATAATCATCTCCACGGTCCTTTCTGCTGAGGCCAGACTGCCTCCTCCAGTGGAGCTGTGCTGGGGGATGCCACAGCTTGTCGGTTTCATTAATCTTCCCAGAGAGGGGGCTGGAGAGATGGCTCAGAGGTTAAGAGCATTGGCTGTTCTTCCAGAGGACCCGAGTTCAATAGCCAGCAACCACGTGGTGGCCCACGACCGTCTATAGTGGGATCTGTGGCCTTCTTCTGGCGTAAAGTCATACATGCAGATAGATCACTCATATACATAAAAAAATTTAATTAATTTTTTAAAAAACTGTCAACTTTAAAAAAGAGAAGAAAGAGGAGCTGGAGAGATGGCTCAGTGGTTGAGAGTACTGACTGCTCTTCCAGAGGACCTGGGTTCAATTCCCAGCACCCACATGGCAGCTCACAACTGTCTGTAACTCCAGTTCCAGGGACCTGACACCCATGGCAAACACCAATGCACACTAAAAAAAAAAATAATTTTTTTTTTAAAAAGAAAGAAAAGGGAAAAAAGAAAAACATTTTAGCTGGTGAGGCGGGTGATGGTGGTGGTGGTGCACATCTTTAATCCCCCTTTAATCCCAGCACTCAGGAGGCAGAGCAGGCGGATCTCTGTGAGTTCAAGGCCAGCCTGGTCTACAGAGCGAGATCTAGGACAGGCTCCAAAACTACACGGAGAAACCACGTCTGGAAAAAAACAAACAAACAAACAAAAATCTTTCCAAAGAAACAGGTTTTGATCCTTTCATCTTTCTCTGGTTTTTCTCTACTCCTTATTTCATTAATTTCTGTTATTAATCTTCTAAAAGTGATTTTTGCCATTTGCATTTATGTGCACATATCTCTGTGTGAGGGTGCACATGTGTGAGTGGGTACCTGAAGAGGCCAGGAGATGATGCCAGAATCCCTGGAACTGGAGATTGTGAGCCCAACTTAGGTGCTGGGAACCGAACCCAGGTCCTCTGCAAGAGCAGTTAGTGTCCTTAACCACTCGGCCATCGTCTCTCCAGCCTGACATCTTACTTTGAAGCAAACTGAGCTTGAAGACATACTTTATGTTTTTGAACCTGCATCACTGAAAGCATATGTGGATAATCTCAGCTGGACTGCTGCTCAAAGCCTGAAAGCTTAACCAGCCAAATGCTTCTAGTTTCTGGTCCTCACGCCTTATATACCTTTCTGTTTTTGCCATCACTCCCTGGGATTAAAGGCTCACTTCTTGGGATTAAAGGTGTGTGTCACCATGCCTGGCTGAACCTCATGGAGACGGTACTGTGTGGTGGTATTGTGTTCTCCAAAATATTGTGCACCCTAATAAACTTATCTGGGGTCAGGGACAGAACAGCCACTAGATACAAAGGCTAGAAAATGGTGGCACACACACCTTTAATCCTAGCATTCCAGAGGTACAAATCCCTCTGGATCTCTGTGAGTTCAAGACCACCTTGGAAACAGCCAGGCATGGTGACACACACCTTTAATCCCAAGAAGTGAGCCTTTAATCCCAGGGAGTGATGGCAAAAACAGAAAGGTATATAAGGCGTGAGGACCAGAAACTAGAAGCATTTGGCTGGTTAAGCTTTCAGGCTTTGAGCAGCAGTCCAGCTGAGATTCATTCTAGATGAGGACTCAGAGGCTTCCAGTCTGAGGAAACAGGATCAGCTGAGGAACTGGCGAGGTGAGGAAGCTGTGGCTTGTTCTGCTTCTCTGATCTTCCAGCGTTCACCCCAATAACTGGCCTCAGGTTTGATTTTATTAATAAGAAATTTTAAGATTCCTGCTACAGTCCTGCATGGAGGTTGACATAAAAAATAAAAAAATAGCCGGGCGGTGGTGGCGCACGCCTTTAATCCCAGCACTCGGGAGGCAGAGCCAGGTGGATCTCTGTGAGTTCAAGGCCAGCCTGGTCTCCAAATCGAGTTCCAGGAAAGGCGCAAAGCTACACAGAGAAACCCTGTCTCGAAAAACCAAAAAAAAAAAAAAAAATAAAAAAATAAAAAAATAATAAAAATAAAGAAAGAAAACTTCTCCAGCGGTCTCGTCTGAGCAGCACTGGCCACAGAGAGTGCTTTTCATCACGGCTGACCCTGTAATGGCTGGAAACTCTGGCAGGAGTTAAATCTGCATGCTCAAAGCCATGCTGCTAAAGCAGGGGGCTAGGCATCACAGGGGCCAGGGGAACTCATGCGGAGTCACCTGCTGGTTTTCCTGGATCGGTAAGCATGTTTCTTCTGCTGCTTCTGCCCCTTTCTCCTTCAACATTTTTTTTTTTTACTATGATCCATCTATTAATGGATCCTTAATTAGTTAATTCATTTGCCAGGCTGGCTTCAGACTAGCATAGTAGCTGAAAATGACCTTAAACTTCAGGCCCTCCTACCTCCTAAGTGCTGGGGCTACAGGGGGATGGCCTGTGTGTGACACCAGGTCCAGTTTATACAGTCCTGGGATTGAACATGGAGCTGAGGATGTGCTGGGACATTGATTTCTTCTTCCTTCTGTACTGCCTGCCACTGACACCATGGTGCTGAACACCTGGGTGAGAGTGAACACTCTTGTTACAACCTAGAAGCTAACATATAGCCTTTTACAGTGAAGCAGGTGGTTAGCTGGAAGTCTTTTTTTCCCCCTTAGCCCAGGTTAGCCTTAAATGTGTGATCCTCTTACCCCAGCTTCCCAAGAGCTGGAATTACAGGTATTTGCCACCAAGCCTGAGGGGAAAATGTCTCTGATTATTCTGCATGGGGTTGAGCTTCTAGAATCTTATTTTCTCCAAAATTAGACATTTTGAACTTTCCTAACTCCTGTTTTATGAGTGGTGGACTACATCGTTGTGTCTTTCTCTCTCTTTTAAAAGATTTAGCCGGGCGGTGGTGGCGCACGCCTTTAATCCCAGCACTCGGGAGGCAGAGGCCGGCGGATCTCTGTGAGTTCGAGGCCAGCCTGGGCTACCAAGTGAGTTCCAGGAAAGGCGCAAAGCTACACAGAGAAACCCTGTCTCAAAAAACCAAAAAAAAAAAAAAAGATTTATTTATTATGTATACAATATTCTGTCTGCATGTATGCTTGCACTCCAGAAGATCTCATTACAGATGGTTGTGAGCCACCATGTGGGTGCTGGGAATCGAACTCAGGACCTCTGAAAGAGCAGCCAGTGCTCTTAACCTCTGAGCCATCTCTCCAGCCTCTTGTTGTGTCTCATAGATCACAGAGATCTCGTACATTCTTATTGTCATCTCGGCTTTATTCTGGATATTTTCTATTGCTATGTTTTCAAGTTCACTTCCCTCCCATTATTTAATCTGTTAATTCAGACCGTGAATTATTTTGGGTGTCGTGCTAGTAAGTTACATTAAAAAAAAAAATCCCCTTGTTTTCATTAGGTTCATATGTTCCTGTGAAAAACAAACCAAAAACTTGAACAGTTATATTAGGTGCTCAGGGCCCTCGCCTATTGCCCTTTTCATCTCTGCCACTTGTTTCCAAGGTAACCGTTTCCTCCTGGTTGTGAGTCACGAGCCAGGTCTTCTGCTTTGAGACCTCTGTAGTAAGTTTTACTGAATGTAAAACATCATAAATTTCATATGATTACCTAGTTTTTGTAGTCGTAAGATTTTGGGGTTCTGGAAGGTAAGTGAGGTCTTTTGATTTCCCCAGGAACTGGGCAAGCATAGTAACATACATGCAGGCAAACACTCATACACATAAATCTTTAATATATATATAAAGATATTAAGTCCAATACATAAGCGAATGACAGAGTACTTTCTGTCCTGCATGAAACAAATACTCATTTGGTATATTGCACACTCATCTCACAGGAAGCCCAAACAGCAATTTAACTTTTCAGCCAACTGAAAGTATTTATCTGAGGCCTTATTCAACAAAGCAAGAGATTTGTTGCAATGGACCGTGCACATTCTAAAGGCTTCCAGGAAGGCTTGCAGAAACTCACCCAAGAGGCCTGGCCAGAATGACTCAGCAAGCAAAAAAACACTTCCAGCCAAGCCTGTGGACCTGAGTTCGATCCCCTGGCCTCACTCAATAGAAGGAAAGCCCTAACTCCAGCAAGTTGTTCTCTGACCTACACCTACACACACACACACACCACACACACACAGGCCGCGGAATTTATAGATGAGCACACAAAATACACAAAAATAAATTCCTATTAAAATGTAATTAACTTTTAAAACCTCCACCAAGAACTATTCTGCGTCAAGTTGTTAAGATATCCCTACACTGAAACTACACGCCGCCTGAGCCAAGTCGAATTAGCAACAGCTGAGCCCAATGAGAACTTCCATCACGAAAGGCGGAGCTGTGCATTGACCCCAGGAAGGAACCCGGACTTTGGCCACCAGCTGATCTGTGCACACTGCAGCAGATGCCTTCCTTCTCTCCGGGAGAGGGGGGCGAGCCGACAGTCTCCCCCCCCCCCTCTCCGATTCCATCCCCTAGTCCTCTGCTGTCCTTCCTCCCGCACCAGGAACAGCCCTGATCAGGGGCGCTCCGCGGGGCAGCGGCGCAGCTGGGTCCAGCTCCCCAGCACCGGGGCTCTCCAGACCCCGCCCCCGGCCGCCCGTCACGTGACGGCGCGCCCCGCCCCCTGCCCCCGGCTCACGTGATCTCGCCTAGGGAGGGAGAGAGAGAGTGAGAAAGCTTGACCCGGCGGGCCGGCCTTGCTCGCACTCGGTACCTGTCGGGAGCTCTCGGTCCCCCGCGGAGCGCCGCGGCCATGCGGCTGGTGTGCGCAGCCCGGGCCGGGCCGGGCGGTTTGCCCGCGCTGCTGCTGCTGCTGCCGCCGCTGCTGCTGCCGCTGCTGAGCTCCTGCCCGGGGCTCGTCGGGGCGGCTCGCAGGCCCAACGTGCTGCTGCTGCTCACCGACGACCAAGACGCGGAGCTCGGCGGCATGGTAACGCCTCTCCACGCCCCCCCCCCAACTCCCGGACCTCCCCCCCCCCTTTGCTAGCCGCTTTGGCCGTGGGTGGGTGGGTGGGTGGGTGGGTGTGAGCGCGCGGTCACTGCGGGGGTCCCCCTCGGTGAGCATGGACGGGCCCGAAGGACTCGGGGTTCCCCTCCTGGGCTCACCCCCGCCGAGGCACGCGCCGTGCGCACGGTGTCTGTCTAGTCTGGACCTTCCTGCTGCAGCGTCCACCCCGGGGCAAACCTGTGGAGGAGGCCGGGGAGGGAGGGATTCGGGGGATCCGAGGCCACGTCAGCCCCCTTCACGAAGGACCCGGGACGTCGGCATCTGTGCTTCTGGGATGGCTCTAAGTGAGGAGGGGAGCCGAAGGGGTGTGTAGGCAGTGGGGCTGTGGAGAGGGTGTGCTTTGCTTAAGAAGCATTAAGAAAAAAAAAAAAATCAGCTTAATTGAACACCTGGCCGGGGCACCCCTGTCAGGGCTCCACTTTCTAATGGGTGTTGTCACAAGACTTCACTTCCTTCCCAGAGTCAACTTCTGCTCTTTCGAGGTTCTGGAATTTAACCTTTGGGAGCATGCATACACACACACACACACACACACACACACACACACACACACACACACACACACACACACACACACACACACCCCGGAGTCACATCTTCACTTTCGAGGTTCTGGAATTTAACCTTTGGGAGCATGCATCCACACCAACACACACACACACCCGCCTAACCTTTGGGAGCATCCACACACACACCCGCCGGAGTCACATCTTCACTTTTGAGGTTCTGGAATTTAACCTTTGGGATCATCCACACCAACACACACACACACACACACACACACACACACACACACACACACACACACACACACACACACACACACACGCCCCAGCCCGTCCAGCAAGGGCTTGCCCAAGTCCCTGAAGCAGGAGGCAGATTAAGACGAAATCTGCACTGGTCTTCCGTCCTGGGTCAGCATTGCTCTCATTTTAGAAAAAGAAAAAGTGTTTCCCTCGCCTTTCAGTTCTCCTTTTCTCCCAGCTGACAGCTGGAGCTGTGAAACCTCTCCAAGCAGCCGGGTCCTGCCTTTTCCTGTGTGGTAATACCCTAGCTCAGTGCCCTTCATAGTGGCTGGTCCCAGCCGGTCAGTGAGTTGTGAAATCCGTTTAGGGAGTGACTGCCAGCATTTTTGGCTTTCCGTGTGTCCCGTGGGGTATTGGTAGCAGAGCCATGTGTTTCTGGGCCGTGGAGGAGTGTATGTGTGCTTTGTGATCAGTGGAGTGTCTTTCCTCGACGGTGTTTCAGGTGTTTTCATGTCCAGTCCCACAGCCTCTTTTCCTCCACACAGGTCCCGTGCCTTGTTGCTTTTGCATGCTAAGCCAGTGCGCTCCCTCTGAGCTAACCCCCACTCCCTGTACCAAAAGTCATGACTTAATTTCCCTCTTAGGTTTAGGATTTACTATTACTCTACTTCCCAGAGCTTTCTTCTCTTTATTTCCTTTTTCTTTGGTTTTTTTTTTTTTTTTTTTTTGGAGACAGGGTCTCACTATGTAGCCCTGGCTAGCCTTGAACTCACAGAGATCCATCTTCTGTCTCCCAAGTGCTGGGATTTCAAAGCTTTAAAAAAAAAAAAAAGCTGCCTCGACCAGTGAGTAAATTACTCAACAGGTCATGCCCTAAGCAAATCCACTAGTTAGGTGTTCTCAGGTCAGCGACTTTCACTCGGCATGGCTGTTGGCTGTGTATGGTCGAGGTATTATTTGCCTCTATAACTTCTTTTTTCTTTCTATTTGCTTCTTTATACCGGCCGGCTCTGTGTTTGGGAGGGAGGGGTGGGGAGTGTATGTACACATGCCACAGTGGCCTGAAAGTGGTGGAGGTTATAGGAAAATTTCTCTACTTCCCCGGGTGGGTCCTGGAAATGGAACTCAAGTCCTCAGGCTTGGCAGCAGATTTCTTTGTACTCCACACAAGTCGTCTCGCTAGCCCCAGGTTCGTTCTTAAAAATAAGTATTTATACTGGCCTGAGAAACCAGAACAAATGGAGGGGAACAAGTTAAGCTTAAAGCTTCCAGTGCTTAGACTGTCGACAACCTGAGTTTGGCTCCCCGAATCCCGCAAGCGCCAGGTCACCGGCACCCATGCTATATAGGTGCATGGTGTTGGTTTTCAAGCGGCAGCCCCTTCCAGAGTCATGACACCCATTGTCAGACAGGATGACAAGGTGGGAGCCGAGGCGGTAATGATGTTCGAGACCCTCCTTGGTGCCAGGCAGAGTGTGAGGTGTCTTACGGCTGTGTTTCTAACATCACCGAAGCTCTGGGGACAACAGTTTTATTTGCTTTGCTAGAACACTGCGGTAACCCTGTCTTGCCTCATGTCGCCTGGAATACCCACACCCACATAGGTACTTTGTACTGTGATCTGACTCTTCAGTGGCATTCTGGAGTGTTGTGGGGGGGGGGGAGTGTCACCCGTATTCCTTACTTTATGTGTAAAGCTTTATGTAAAGTGTCTTCACCACAGGGAGGAATTGTGTTTCAGATTGCTGTAATAGTTGGCACAGTAAGCCGTTGGGACCCCACACTCGCACACCTAGCTCACAACCAGCACACCCACGAGGGCGCAGATCAAAGGTTGATATCACAAGGTTTTCATTTATTGTCAATTTTTTTTTCCTTTTTTCAAGGCAGTCCATGTCCTAGTTAAGGACACTATTGCTGTGATGAAACACCACAACCAAAAGCAACTCGAGGAGGAAAGCGTTTATTTGTCATATGTCCATGGTCACAGTCCGTCAAGGGAGGCCAAGGCGGGAACTCAAGCAGGGCAGGATCCTGGAGGAGAGCGTTGATGCAGAGGCCATGGAGGGGTGCTGCTTACTGGCTTGCTCCCTCTGGCTTGCTCAGCCTGCTTTCTTGTAGAACCCAGGACCACCTGTCCAGGGATGGTACCACCCAGCATGGGCCCCCCCCTCCCCGTCAATCACTAATGAAGAAAATGCCCCACAGGCTTGGCTACAGCCTGCTCTTATAGAGGCGTTTTCTTAATTGAAGTTCCCGCCTCTCAGATGACTTTAGCTTGTGTCAAGTTGACATGTAACTATCCAGCACAGTCCAGGATGACTCGTTAGCGATGTAGCTGAAGATGTGCTTGAACTCCTGATCCTCCTGCTTCTACTTCCCAAGAGCTGGGATTACAGGCACACACCACGCTTTTTTAAAAATATATATGGGTGCTTTGCCCATGTGTATGCATGTACAGCCATGTGTGAATGCCTGGTGCCTGCAGAGGCCAGAAGAAGGTGTCATTTGTGCTGGGATAGGAGTTAGAGATGGTTGTGAGCTGCCATGTAGGTGCTGGGAATCGAACCTGGGTCCTTTGGAAGAGCAGCCCGTGCTCTTTTCTACTGAGCCATCTCTCCAGCCCCTGTCAGTTATCATTAATTCCATCTTCTCTGTAGTCATATCATCGTCCACATTTAACATCTCACACTGTTTGTCCCCCATATCATCTGTGGGACTCGGCTTTGATTAGTTTTCCCAGGGTATGGTGTTCACAAAAGCACGGGTTGTCCTTTACATCGTTTACTCTAGGGAAAGGGGGCGCTTGGTCAGGAGCCACGCGGAAATGTAGGGAAAGAGTAAATATGACGTGCATTGCCTAAAGCAGGATGACTTCCATGGTTCAAAGGAACGTCAGCCATTGGATTATCAGAGTCATCGGAACGTTAGGCACACTGACACGCAGGATCAGGAGAGTGCAGGGCGCCTTTGGTGTTCGTGAAAGGGAATTTGCTTAGGATGATAAGGAAAGTTGCACACTGGCTCCTGAGAGTCAGAGTGGCTGTTTCTTAATACCATCACGTGGTCTCCACCTGACCAGCCTCTGTCACTTTGGATTAACATGGACACGTATTTTCAGTAGAGCGCGACCTCTTGCTTGGGACTTGTTCAGCCACAGCAAAGATGATTAATGTAAACTTCTGATTGGAAGTTCCTGAGAAGCCCTGTGCGTCACCTTGCCACGCCACTCCTCTCGTCTATCTCTTGAGCTGTTTCCACACTGGCTCCTTCTTGTCTCCGTTGGGCTATTTGCCTGGCCCAGCCTGACCTTAGCCAGGGCTGTGGGGCCCTCAGCAAGGTTCCCGCCTTTAAGGGCCTTCCTGGTTGACCTGCTCCGTTCTCTTGGTGGCACCTGCCACTGCCCGAGGTTGTTCGGGTCCTAACACAGTATGGTCAGGGCAAGACTTTGCTTTCTCCCGGCCTTTGCCTAGATCAGTGTGTGGTACCATTTGATGACTAGATTCCCTCTCAGTTCCAGGTCTTCCTCTAGGTCAGTAGTTCTCAACCTCCCCAACGCTGCGACCCTTTACTACAGTTCCTCATGGTGTAGGGACATCCACAAAATGATTTTTGTTGCTACTTCATAACTGTAATATTGCTACTGCTATGAATCGTAATGTCAATATCTGAGATGCAGGATTCTGATATGTGACCCCCCAAAGGGGTCACGACCCACAGGTTGAGATCTACTTCTGGCGTCATCAAACCTGACTTTAAGGAGTTGAAATTGTGCTTTGGAGACTCCAGGCAGCTTGGGCTTAGGTTATGAATTGTTGAAAGTGAGTCTTTTGTTAGCCTGGGTTTATATTTGGAGGCTCAGTCTTTACAGAATTACTGTGCCAGCTGTACTAAGATCGTGTTTAGTCTGTTCTTGGGGTTCACAGGTATTTGGAATCACATGGACCTCCTCAAGAGCCTCCTTGTCTGTGGTAGTTTTTGCTGTCTAGGAAGTGAACAAACAGTGCACCTTTATTGATAGTTAAATAACTGCCTTCATACGTATGTCCTCTGGGATGCAGTTAACTTTCCCCTGTACTTTAAAAATCGGAGGTTTTGAACAAAAGATGAAAAACAGGAATATAAACAGTAATGGGACTGGATATGGAGCTCAGTGGGAGTGCTCGCCTGGGTGCACAAGGCCCTGGGTTCAATCCCTGACCCCGAAGTAATAGTGTTCATGATTGACAGGGTCGTGGGCGGCCATGTAGTTCAGGTGTGACTGTGTGTAGTCAGTAGAATCCTCACTGGGTCGGGTTCCGACATTGGGTGTGTAAGATTGGAAGCAGTCCATGAGCCTTGACACCTTGTCTGGTTTCCAGCATTTCAACATTTCATCTGAGTGTTGCCGTACTTCCCCATTAATGATCACAAGCTCCCTTTCAGGTCATTTCGGACCTCGGGGTTATTGGCAATAATACGAGAGCACTGTGATTTTATTACCTGCAGTCAGCGTGGATGGAACAGTGCTAGGAGCTGAGAACTTTTGCTTCCTGCTTGCACAGGGTTCACCTGACTGTAACCAGACCTGTTTGGTTCATCTACAGAATCCTTGTTCTGTTTGCTTTGTGTCAGAGCTGGTCATTTGGAAATAAATGTTTAAGATAAAACAAAAGGGCTGGAGAGATGGCTGAACGGTTGAGAGCACTTGTTGCTCTTGGAGAGCACCGGATTTGGTTCCCAGCACCCACACAGCCACTAAGAACTGTCTCTGTGTCCATATCCAGAGGATCCAATACCCTCCTCTGGCCTCTGTAGGCCCTGCATTGAGTGCACGTGGTGCCCAGACATACGCAAGCAGGCAGAACATCCACACACATTAAATAAATCTCAGGTGTAACGAAACGCAAGCGTTGGTGTGTATATTTTATTTTATCAAACATTGTTTAACAAGGAATTGTTTACTTTGTAGACGCCGCTGAAGAAAACCAAGGCCCTCATTGGAGAGAAGGGGATGACTTTCTCTAGTGCCGTAAGTTTAGAAGGCAATGTGACGTTGTTAGATTTTATATCACGTTCTGGGAAGAAACACTCATGCTGGCATTCTAGTGTGTACATGTGTGGAAGGAGTTTTGCTTTTGTTTTTCAGTGAGAGTTTTGTTAATTCTTTTCATTGAAATGACAAATCAATTGCTGGTTTGTTTTGGGAGAAGTGGGTTGTTTGTTGTTTATTTTGAGATAGGGTCTCACTATGTAGCTCTGGCTGTCCTGGAACTCACTTTGTAGACCAGGCTGGTCTTGAACTCACAGAGATCCGCCTGCCCCTGCCTCCTAAATGCTGGGATTAAAGGCGTGTGCTAATACACCGAACTAACTGCTGGTATTCTAGTCTGTTTACATAACTAAGGAGTTTTATTGAGATCCTTGCTGTTTGAGGGTTGAAACTAGATTGTACGAACCAAAAACATTTATGCTGTGCAGATGGTTACAGAGTAAAAGTTCCATGAGCTCTGTTAGCTCATGTAAAGGCACTGAAAACGCACTTACAACGTGTATGGAGTCAGAGACCCAACATAAATCTAACTGTTCATATTGAAGAACCTTACAGAAAACTCTGTAAGTGATGGGATGGTGGCTTCGTACCAAGAAATGCCCTGAACAGTAGCACAGTGTTGTGCTTGGGTTTAAGCACAGACTCTGCAGCCAGATTGCCCTACTTTTGAATATTTATTTTTTTACTCATTTGCCTGTGTTTTGGTTTTTGGTTTCCCTATTTAAATGAAGTCAGTACGGTCCACCTCACAGTTATCATTTGCTGTATGAATTGGCACATGTGAGGCGTGTGTCAGTGTAGGCTCCTGTAAGTTCTACATGATTTGGGTGTGTGTCTACAGAAGGAGTGATTGGAGAGAGGAAAAGCAGATGTCCGTCACTGCAGGTGTGTGACAGCGCCCTTACTAAAAATGAGTATTTCCCACAAGTAGCAAGTATTATGCTGAAGATGAAAGACTCGGCATAATTAGGGATAAGACAAGGCTTTGATAGCAATCACTTAAGGTTCTGGACCGTCATTAATGTAAGTCTTCAGAAGCGGATGAAACTATGGGAAAATGACAAATTATTTCCACTCTTTTTATTTTATTTTATTTTTAAACCTGGAAAACTCAGTTCATATAACACCTTAAAAATGAACCCAGGGTGGTGGTGCGTGACTTTAATCCCAGCACTCAGGAGGCAGAGACTGGCAGATCTCTGTGAGTGTGAGTTCCAGGCCAGCCCAGGTTACATAGTGAGATTTTTTTCAGGGGGAAAAAAATTGAACAAAAAAGTTCCATTCCTAATAATAGCTGCAGAAAATTCACTCCAGGAATAACAGGTAGTAGCCAGAAATGGTTAAGATTTATACAGACAACCCAGACACCGTGGCACAAACCTTTAATCCCAGCACTCAGGAAGCAGGGGTAGGCAGATCAAGCAGGTGTGTTTGAGGCCAGCCTGGTCTAGGTAGTTCCAGGACAGCCAGAACTACATAGTCAGACCCTGTCTTTAAAAAAAAACAAAAACCAACAACAACAAAAAACAAAACAAAACAAAAAAATAGAAAATGGTACAAATAAAGTTATAATACATTTTGGAAAAAAATGTTTGATATGTTGCTAGGTACATCATTTTCTATGTGAAGACATTATTATAAAATATATTTCTAATTAAAAGTCTTAATACTTTTTTTTTCAAAATCCAAATAAATGATTTTAATTATTATCTAGAATGATGATTAGGTAAGGACAGTCAATACAGTGTTTTTGTTGGGGGTGGGAGGTTGATACCAGGGCTTTAGGTGTGCTGTACACATACATGCTCAGCCACTGAGTTACGCACGCAGGCCCAAGGTTGGTTGGTTTCTGTCCATACCAGAGATCAAACCCATAAAGGCGATGTTTTTAAAGAAAGGACCTAACCCAGTACTAAAATGAAGTAGAGAAATTCAGTAACAATTCCATACTGACCATAAAAGGTCAAAATAAATCAATCAATAAAAGGGAAGTGTTCTAGTTTCTCTTCTGCTGCTGTGGTAGAATACGCTGACCAAAAGCAGCTTCGGGCTAGAAAGGTCTTACGTGACATCCGCTTCTGGTCACGGTTCATAATTGAGGCAAGTGAAGGAACTCAGGCAGGAGCTTAAAACAGGAACCATGGAGGAAGACCGCGTGCTGGCCTTGCTGCTTTGCAAGCCCATGCTAAACTGGCTCTCATTTGTTTTGTTTTTCAGGGTTCCTCCGTGTAGCTCTGCTTGTCCTAGAACTCAGTCTGTAGCCCAGGCTGGTCCTGAACTCAGAGATCCACCCTCCTCTGCCTCCTGAGTACTGGGATTAACGGTGTGCGCCACCGTGACCAGCTTTTCCAGCTTTCTCATACAACCCGGTACCAACTGCCCAGGGAATGGTGTCACCCACAGTGGGGTGGAGCCTCCTGTGTCCATTAACAATCAGAACAGTCTCTGATCTGGACATCTCGGCTGAAGCTGTCTTCTGGGGTGACACTAGGCTGGGTCAAGTGGCAGTTAAAGCTAACATGGACTGGAAAAAGGACGGTCAGTGTAGACATGACTGAAGGCAGGGCTGGAGAGAGGGTCTGCACTTAAAGCTGCTCGCTGCACTGAAACGGAGTGCATCAGCCATGTAGCAAGCCGGTGGCCCACTGTGAGGAACCTGACACTCTCTCCTGGCTTCCGTGTGTGTACCCACACACAAATGACGGACACTCGTGAACACACATACATAGGCGTACACATACATAACTAAAATCTTGGGGCTGGAGAGATGGCTCAGCGGTTAAGAGCACTGAGTGCTCTTCTAGAGGTCCTGAGTTCAGTTCCCAGCACCAACTTGACATCTCACAACTCTCTGTAACTCTAGTTCCAGAGGATCCAACACCCTCACACAGATGTACATGCCGGCAAAACTCAATGCATATACAATAAAAATAAAAAATAACTAAAATCTTTTTAAGGCAAAAACTTGAAAAAAAATTACAAACACATCTGATTGCACGCCTTTAATCCCAGCACTCGGGAGGCAGAGCCAGGCGGATCTCTGTGAGTTCGAGGCCAGCCTGGGCTACCAAGTGAGTTCCAGGAAAGGCGCAAAGCTACACAGAGAGACCCTGTCTTGAAAAACCAAAAAAAAAAAAAAAAAAAAAAAAGGCAAAGTTGGTGTTCATATGGAGACAGTCCCTCTCCCAAGTGTTTTCAAATGCCAGTCAGAACTGGAGGGGTAGCTCAGCGGGAGAGCATAGGCTTAGCATGTGCTAGGTCTGGACTTTTATGTCCTAGCACCGAAGGGGAGAAAGTAGGTTAAATCCAACCTGAAAGGCAGAAAAAGAACAGCAAAAACAAATGAAGTACTTAGAGGGGTCGATAGTGCTGGCATGGATTTCAGAGGATCGGTTTTTATGTTCGCATATAAAATAATGGCTTTAATGATGGCGTGTGTGCGTGCACGTACGTGCGCATGCGCGTGTGGTTATACTTTTGCTTTTGTGTTCCTTCCCCATCTTCTGCTTCCCTCTTGTCCCCTCCTCCCCCCAGCAGTCCCTCCTCCTGCTTTCATGTAACCTGTATCCCATATACCACCCCCACCTTGACCCCCACCTCCTCCACCCCGCTCACGGTCCCTTGTCTCAGGGCGCAGGTCATTCACTGTTGTTTCTTTTCAATCGACTCCGCTGTTTGTGATGAATGACTTTCAGGCCGCCCTGGGGTGTGCCCTGTGTAAAGGAGGGGCTCTGCTCCGTGAGAGACTGGAATGGAAGTGAAAGCGTGGGGTGCTGTCCTTTCCGTGGGGTGCTGTCCTTTTCGCTCTCGGTGACTGGCGACTCTCTCCTCCGTCCCCCGCAGTACGTGCCCAGCGCGCTCTGCTGCCCCAGCAGAGCCAGCATCCTGACGGGAAAGTACCCGCACAATCACCACGTCGTGAACAACACTCTGGAGGGCAACTGTAGCAGCAGGTCCTGGCAGAAGATCCAAGAGCCGAGCACCTTCCCCGCCATCCTGAGGTCGGCGTGCGGCTATCAGACCTTCTTCGCTGGGAAGTATCTAAATGAGGTGTGTGGGATGATCTTTGCCTCTCCTGGGACGGCATTTAAAATGTGACTTGATCGGTTTCCTGATGATTATTTTTCTCACTGGTATCGAGTCATGCTGTTAAAGGATTTTGGCTCGATGCAGCTTTTTGCTGATCTGCCCCTTAACTGGACAAACACATGTGCTTGGATTCTGTAGTTAGTTTCCTTCTACACAGCTCCCAGGAGCATTTCTTTACAAATTGTCCTGAGCGCTGTCCCATCTGCCCCCCCACACACACACACACCTGCTCCGCTGCATTCACCCGGGGTCCTAGTCTTGTGGCTGTCACGGTCAGTAGCTTCGTGTCCATTTCCTCTTTTTCAGCATCAAGTAGGGAACTTTTGCTCCCAGACTTCACTCAGGTTTCCTAAACATTTCTGAATTAGCACAAGTCAATGTACAAATCCTTTTTTGACCTTCGGGCTGAGAACAGAGTTAAAAGTGAGACTAGGCCAGGCAGTGGTGGCGCACGCATTTAATCCTGGCACTTGGGAGGCAGAGGCAGGCGGATCTCTGAGTTTGAGGCTAGCCTGGTCTACAGAGCGAGATCCAGGACAGGCACCAAAACTACACAGACAAACCCTGTCTTGGGGAAAAAAAAAAAAAAAAGGGAGGGAGGGAGGGAGGGAGGGGGAGAGAGAGAGAGAGAGAGAGACTGAGACACTGAGACTGAGACTGACTGAACTGGGGGAAACTGTGATAGAAGGCCAGCACCCTGTGGGCATGAGACTGGAAACATGGCCGGGTGGTTGATGAGCTGGCCTCGTGGGCCTGGACAGGGTGTTACCTCACTGGCCAGCCACCTCAAGGTTCATAGCCCTAAGTCCACCCCCTTGGCCTCAGTTTTCTTAGATGTGTGCTTAAAGGAAATGATGTATTGGAAGAGTTCGGGTTCTCTCTGGTGATGGCTAAACTGGGTGCAAGGGGAAGAGTCGATGTGCATTTTCTCACATCCTTTTCCTGTGGTGGCCAGAGGTCTTTCTATCTGGTCTGAATTTTCAGTGCCCCTTCCTCCCTGTTGTTGAGGGGATCTGTCCCCTGTGGGCTTGAAGGAAGACGAGTCAGTTTGAAAGATTACTGAGAATTAGAAAGATGCTCTGTTGTGGGGTTGGGGCAGTTCGATGGTCGTGAGGAAACTTAGGTGCTTTGCACGTTGACAGGCATTTGATGGGTGTGTAATGACAGGAACCTTTCAGGACAGAGACTGTTTTCAGAGATTGCATCCTCTAAGTGGGCAGTACTAAACTGTGTTTAGATAGGGAGCGTGTACTTATAAGTGTAAGTAGTCACTTATAATCATTTTACCAGGTAAACTGGGCTTCAAAAATAGATTTCATCAGGTCAACTGAAGTAATCATCCATCGTCTGATTCTCTTGGCTGTTACCAGCCAAGTGTCATTAGGCTGTTCAATGGTAGCCCAGCACTTGGCCCCTGAGTAGGTCCCGGGTAGCAGCCAGATGGTGAGTGTTGGGTTTTGTGAGCCACACAAGTCATAGAGCTATTGCCCAGAGCTGTCATGGCAGAGATGCAGCCATGGACTCTCATGAGTGTGTGTGCCGGGCCGTGTTCAAATACAACATCTGCATTGCAGTCTGAAGCTTGTGTAACTCAGTTCACAAGGCAGTTTCCTTTCGACTGACTGTGCGTCTCCGTGACCGACTGGCACACCGAACAGCTGGCGGGCCAGGTTTAGCAGTGACCGTCCTTACTGACCCTGCTGAAGAGATGGGTTAGGGAGCGCCTTATTCCTTCACTGCTTTGTGTGTTTGGGAAAATCCTTCTCCTGTTATGTTTCGGGGCCCGGTCAAAAGGTGTTCTCCGTCGCCTGTGTCTTCTTTCTGGGCTGGCCCTGTCTGAGGTTCTAACACCCTGCTCGGCTGTCTTTTCAGTACGGAGCCCCAGACGCAGGTGGCCTGGAGCACGTCCCTCTGGGCTGGAGTTACTGGTATGCCTTGGTAAGTGACTGTTAAAGTCAGTGACCACTGGTCACAGCCCGAGACGCAGAATGTGTATACTCCGGCTTAGCCCTGATGCCGACCTAAGCCTCGCTTTATGGAAATTATTTGTCTCCTTAATGAAGGTCTGTTGACTGTGAGTCACTTCATTCCAAGGGTTTTTCCAGCCATTAGTGGCCTGAGCCATGTAATTTACTGGTCTTCCTGACCCACAGCTGGCTTTTCAAACAGCACAGATTAATGGAACTCTGTAGTCTGTGCTGATGTCCTCAGACCCAGTTCCCTGTTGACAGGGCAGTGTCCCTCTCCTGTTTTACGGCTCTTTAAACATCACAGGGTAGCAGCAGGAGCTCACCGTTTGGGTTTGTGTGGTGCTGACTCGTCACAGACCTCACTTCCTCTTCCCTGTAGGAGAAGAACTCTAAGTACTATAACTACACCCTCTCTATCAACGGGAGGGCTCGGAAGCACGGTGAGAACTACAGTGTGGACTACCTGACGGACGTTCTGGTGAGTGCTGAGACTCAGCAGCTCAGGCGACTGAGCGCCGTCTAGACGGCGTCTCAACCTAATTGGTATCAGCAAACAGAAATGCATAATGACTTGGTCGATCTGCCAGAAAATATTTCCAGCTGATCAAAAACCTCCAGAGGGTGTTTTTCTCCTTACATAAGCCAGCCTCGAGTCTCGTGTTCTCATAATCCAGCAGTAAACGCCCCCCTCTGCGATGGTGGGGGCTGCCTCGGAGAGACCCTCCTCAGATGGTCCTTCAAGGCCTCTGGGCGAGGCTGTGTGCACGTAAATTACTGGAGTCAGGTGGAACCCTCCTGTCCTGACGTGTTTTTAATGGAAACCGTCCACAGAGTATTTCTTCGCCGAACATTCTAGCACATAGTCCAGCGGTTGCCCCTGATAAGTGAGCCAAGCCCAGCTCCTCAGAGGGCACCCTGTTCGTGGCCAGAAATCCCACACATGCCATGGGGGTGTGGGTATGTGCACGCACTCTTTAGTTCCCCCGTCGGGTGCTGAGGGGTTAGACAGGAAAGGGAAAGGGTGACCTGGGGAACCTGAGCGGAGACCTGAAGGGGGTCAGAGTAATGAGTGCAGACCGGGGAGGAGGCAGTGGGCGTGAGCCTTGAAAACGAACCACAGGAAGCTGTAGGGCTTGTAGTGGGAAAGAATTCGACAGACACCCTCTGGAGTTAGTGTTGAGGAGAAGAGAGGCCATGAATGGGCTGGAATGAAAAGATCCAAGAGTGTGGGATCAAGTCTGTCCTTCGCCACGTTGGTCCGGGGTGGGGGAGGGGCACGGCTCACAGGCTTGGCAGCAAGCCCCTCTACCTGCTGAGCTATCTCACTGGCCCTCTTAACATCTTTTAAGGCATCCAATACGGATAGTCTAAGCTTCGTTATATAAGTTAATGCTAAAATGGACGATTTGCTATCTCCACTGTTTGGTGAGCAGAACAACCTCCGGGTCTTGTGAAGTTAAGGTCTCGGTTGCTTTCCTTGGTAGACTTGGTTGTAAGCATTGTCCGAACCAAACGTGTTATTCCAGCCGTGTGCTGCACTTGACCGTGACGTGAAATACGTTAGAGATTAGTAGCCACTCTGCCCCTGCATGCTCTCTCTGTTTCCCTATTGGCTATGCCATTGCTAGGCGGGGGTGGGGGATGACAACTCTGTGTGTGTGTCAGGCCAACCTCTCCCTGGACTTCCTGGACTACAAGTCCAACTCGGAGCCATTCTTCATGATGATATCCACTCCAGCGCCCCACTCACCGTGGACAGCCGCACCTCAGTACCAGAAGGCTTTCCAGAACGTCTTCGCACCAAGAAGCAAGAACTTCAACATCCACGGCACGGTAGGTTCCTGTAATCGTGAGGCAGGCCACACTCGCTGTGTCCAGCCGGCAGGGAGCCGTGAGCCTTGGAGGGGTTTCCTGAGAGCTCTGGAAGGGACTATTGCACTCGTCCCTGGGACAGTGTTTTCACGGGTGCACGTATAAAGTTCCTACCACACATCCAGTGAGCAGCTAGAAGACATCCCCAGGAGTGTAAAGACACTGCCACTCCCGATTGATCGTAGGCATGCCTCCTGCCTCCTCTGTGCTGGTAGTATCTAAGACGTGTCTCTAGGGAGTCTGCACGTGCAGCAGCCTGGGTGTTTCTCCCTGACCCAAGGCATGAGAAAAAGGTGCACAGGGCAGTGTGTGGGGGGATGGAAACGTGAGATGGCGGGCTGCGTGATTAAACCACAACCCGAGCAGTTACCTCATCGCGTAACAGTGCCTGTCTCTCAAGTTTTCCCTAATAAGTTTCCCTACTCCCCTACCTAAGGTACGAATGCCCCAGACTCCTGGGACAAATCCCGTCAAGCCATCCCTGAAACTTCAAGTACAAATACGAAGGGTCTTTCTCCCTCACAGAAGTCCCGTTTTTAGCAACAGAAACAGTCCCCCACACCATTCTCTCCCTCTGGTCGCTGTCTCCCAAACCGTGTTCCTCAGTTTGTATTGTGAGACACAGTCTCTGTAGACCAGGCTGGCCTCGAACTCAGTGACCTCATGCTTCTGCCTCCTAAGTGCTGGGATTAAAGGTGTGTGCCGCCATGCTGTCTCCTCAAAGTATTCTTACAAAGTGTCCCTTGGCTGAGGGTGTAAGCAGGTTCCCACCGCCTGAGTCTCACCTGGAAGTCACGGTACCTATAACAGTACAGGATGGGTCCAGAAGTCAGGCCCAGGAGTTTCTGTCTGTGAAATGAGCAAGATGCTTACCCTCCTGTTCTTTTCCCTAAAGGGGAGGTCCCGAGCGAGCTTTCGATTCCTGTAATGATTAAAATATAGAGAAGCATCTGGGCCATACTCCCCACCACACCACAGGCATGCGCTTGTTAAATTAGGTTGAGAAGCTGATTTAAACTAGTGAACTAATCTCAATTTTGTGTTCCAAAAAGAGTTACTAGAGCTGGGCAACGGTGGCGCACGCCTTTAATCCCAGCACTGGGGAGGCTGAGGCAGGCGGATCTTTGTGAGTTTGAGGCCAGCCTGGTCTACAGAGTGAGATCCAGGACAGGCTCCAAAACTACACAGAGAAACCCTGTCTCCAAAAACAAAACAAAAAACAACAACAACAAAAGGTTACTAGAAGTTACTGGGAGCAGCAGTAATATTGAAAACCTTAGCTAAGTCACTGCCACCGAACTTCTCAGTCACATGTGATCTAATGTGAACCCCCGAAAGGAGAACTTCAGATAGAATTTCTAAAACCTATTAACCAAAGAACAGTTTGAGGAGTGTAGTTTGGAAAGGAGTTGCTTAGGGCCTTGTGAACACATGAAGAATTAATGGGATATGGGGATACTTTTGTTACTTAAAATGTGCCTTTTATGTAAATTTAAAAAAAAAAAGGCCCATCAAAAATTGAACTTGAAGGGGGGGTTGTTATTTTTTAAGATTGCATTTTTATTTTTAAATGTTTACATATGTTTCTGTGTCTCGGGTGTGAGCTTATGCTGTGGGTGCAGTGCCCAAGGAGGCCAGAAGAGGGATCAGATCCCCTAGAACTGGAGTTACAGGCGGTTGTGAGCTGCCCTGTAGAGGCTGCTGGGAACCATGCTTGCATGCTCTGCTAGTGCAGTATGTGCAGTGTGCACAGAAGTTGAAGTTTGAAACCCATGTGGCAGGATCTTTCCCGGGGATGTCAGTCTCTGGGGTTTACAGATCCGTGGAAAGCCGGGGTGTACAGGCAGAACTTGGAGAGGTAAATTAGCACTGGCCCGTTTGTAGCCACAGTTGACATAGGATCAGAGTTACCATCTGAACCTCACTTTGACTAGTGGCTTCCCTGTGGTGCTCACTAGAATCTCTAATCACCACTGCTAACAAAAGAGTGTCAGGGTGTTTACCAGTGGGAGGCTGGTACAGTAATGGAGTCCGTCTGTCCATCTGCAGAGCTGATGTCTGTAGGAACATGGGAAGAAGAGGCAGTCTGATGTGGCTTCAACAGCTTCCAGAGCAGCGGTTCCCAACCTTCCTAACACTGCGACTTTAACACAGCTCCTCGTGCTGTGCTGACCCCCACCATAACATTATTTTCATTGCTAATTCATAACTGTAGTTTTGTTACTGTTATGAATCGTAATATAATACCCGATATATGACCTGAGGGGGTCATGACCCACAGGTTGAGAACCACTGTTCTAGATAGTTGGCTGAAGTGGAAATGATCCTTTGTCTTATCTTCTCTACTATGAGAGGGTGGCAACTTGGTGCTAACACTGGTGTCTTGTGACTTTCAGAACAAGCACTGGCTCATTAGGCAGGCCAAGACTCCAATGACAAACTCTTCAATCCAGTTCCTAGATGACGCCTTCAGAAGGAGGTAAACACCGCTGCTCCGTTCTCGGTGTGGATGGCTTGAGGAATGGGGGATCCACTCTGTTGTCCTTGAGCAAACATGGAGGCAGGCAGGTGGGAGGTGCTGTGGGAACTGCCACTCGACAGGCAGGCAGGCAGGCAGTCCTTGTTCAAGTGCGTGAGGTAGTCTCTGGACCCCAAGACCGATTAAAACATCTGTTTTTAAGACTTGTAAAGAAATGACAAACTCAAACTATTTGCTTGAAAGTTTTTCCCCCAAGCTTAAAGAAAAGATTACATAGAAATCAGCCCAAATATTGAGCAAAGTGATTACCTTTGATGTTTGGAATTTGCAAGACGTGCTAGGTCAATTTTTAAAAAATTCACTACTTTCTCTTAGAGTATATTAAATTTGGATCAGAAGTCAGTAAACATTTTTATGTAGGACCAGATAATAATAGCAAATGTTGTAAACTTGCAGGCCATGTATCCCAGCACAAAGGCAGCTTTAGGCAATATGAAAATATTGCTATGTGTCAATAAAACTTTATAAAAACAGACAATAGAAAAGCTTTGGCCTCTTGCCTATGGGCTGATGCCTAGTGTTTGGACCAGTAAACAGTAGTGTAGCACAGACTGATTTGAACCAATTTGTAGTAATGTATACTTATATGGTAAAAAATGAAGTTAGCTCATTATTTTTTTTTTTTTTTTTTTTTTTTTTTTTTTTTTTTTTGGTTTTTCGAGACAGGGTTTCTCTATGTAGCTTTGCGCCTTTCCTGGAACTCACTTGGTAGTCCAGGCTGGCCTCGAACTCACAGAGATCCGCCTGGCTCTACCTCCCGAGTGCTGGGATTAAAGGCGTGCGCCACCACCGCCCGGCTAATTCTTTTTTTTTTTAGCTCATTATTAAAAGCCTGATTTATGTCTTTGGAAACAGATTTGAAATGAAGTAATTGTTGTGTCCTGGAATGTTCTAACCTGGAATGTTTGCAATGATGGAGTCTGGGGGACAGAGTTGAGCATTTGGTGTTTGCTTCTGTGGGATGAGGGTTCCTGTGCAGCCATCCCCCCTGAAGTCCTGTCTCCACCCCATGTTGTTACCCAGGTGGCAGACGCTGCTCTCGGTTGACGATCTTGTGGAGAAGCTGGTAAAGAGATTAGACATCACTGGTGAGCTGGACAACACGTACATCTTCTATACCTCAGACAACGGCTACCATACAGGTGAGCGGCAGGGTCAGCACTGTCGCTGTGAGAGCACATCCCCTTTGTCACCCATGTGGTAGGAGTCTAGCCCTTCACAGCAGGGTGCTTGCCAGGCTGAGACCTTCTCGATGAGAAGCACTTCCACCTCAGGAAGAAGCCGGGTTTCCTGATCCGCTGTCTCAGATGCTGAGTGACCTGGTCTTAGGAGCAGAGAATGCATTTACTGTGTTAGAGACAAGCCATGGAAAAGCGAGAGGATGAGCTCGCTGCAGGATAAGTGGAACTTAGGGAATGTGTTGTTGTAGATGGGACACAGAAAGTTACCCTGTAAACACAGCTTTATTACTAAATCGTGTAATTTGGGGAGTATTTCTGGCTTTTGAAAACTGCAGTATGAGTGAGCTCCGTACCCTTGACCTGCACCCTTCTAATTTGGACCCCCTATAGCTAAAGACAAGTGTTTTCTTTTTTCTGTGTGTATATATAGATTTCCTCTTGAGTTAACATGAGGCTTGCTTTCATTTGTGCAGATTGACTCAGCATTTAATATATTACTGTGGGCAGAATAGAAGCTAGAGTGGCTGGGTGTGATGGTGTGTGCATACTGTATTACTTAGGGAGAAGGCTGAGGCAGAAGGATTGCTGGAGCCCAGGAGCTGGAGCCGGTGTGGTCAGCACAGATCCTGCCTCTTCGTAGTGGGGGCACTAATTAGAAACACCTCCCTGTCTTCCTGCTCAAATTTCAGCGGCAGATGGCCAGTCTTCCCACCTTCCTCCTGGTTTTCTCTGTCTGTAGGCATGTGAGGTGGGCAGGGTATTGGCAGTGCTGACATCAGACTGAGTCCTTGCACACGCTAGTGGCCATTTTACTGCTGAGCTCCATCCCCAGCCCTTGGGTTTTTTGATCACTTCATCTGCCAAGTTTGCCTTAACCTCATGGTCGCCCTGCCTTGGCCTCTAGTGTTGGGGTTATGGTGTACCTTGACACCGGCTGTTTTCCTAAAGGGTTTGAAGCAACTCCCAGGCACTCATGAATCCACAAATGGCTCCACGCGAATCTAATTTATCCAAGCAGATAAGTCTACATATGACCTTTGAATTTTGAGTTCCTCCAAGCCTCAGTTGCTACTGACTTCTGAGGAAACATTGGTCCTGTAGAGCTTCTTATTCTGGATTTGGCTAATGACTGTCTGGTGAGGCCTTGCTTGTTCATCTCCACTCAGTGTCTCCTGCAGATGGGTACTGAGATCTGGAGACCTGACCCAGGTCAGTGTCTGCAGACCAGAAGCGGCCCCGGCGATGCTGTGGTTTACCTCTCATCCAGTGTGTGAGCCACCGTGTCCGGCTGTCCCACTCTGGGGACACCAGTGTGGACTGATGGCCAGGTGGTCTAAGCTGGTCCCTTCCTCCGAACCTGTCATTGAGGTTTCCTCTGAAAGTTGTCACTGAAACTTTTCCTCAAACTGAACTTTGACAGATGTTGATGTCTGACGTCCTGGTTCTGTCCTCATGGTGTGTCTGTGGGAATTCCTTGGGAGGGCCTTTCCTCCTCCCTGGCCTTGTCCCGCAGTGCATCAGGGGAACAGAGTATGTTTTTCTCTATGTGGCAGTGTTTGGAGTGACATCATTCACCTGGGTCAGGTCACATGTGCATTAGTGTTTACACACGTGTCTCTCCTTCCTACCCAGACATTCTCTGCTGAGTTTGTCCTGTTTAGAACAAACCTTCTTAGTTACTTATCTGGAGAAGGTAAACTCATTGTTTTTCTTCTCTTGTGAAAAGAAACCCAGGCGAGTTTCAACTTCTATTATAAAACTAGAATTAAGGGGCTGGAGAGATGGCTCAGTGGTTTAGTAGAGTGCTTCTGGAGGACCCGAGTTCAGTTCCCAGCACCCATGTCAGGTGATCTGTAACTCCAGCTCTGGGAGGTCCATCATCTCCTTCTAGCCTCCAAGGGCATGCACACATGTGGCATACATTCACACAGATACACGCGTAAACACACACACACACACACAACACATAAATAAAATATAAATCTTAAAGCATCCTTTTAGTTTTTCAGCGGCTGAAATGGTGTATGTGCCACACCCCCGTCCTGGCTCTGTGTGACTCTGTGCGTTCTGTTTCAGGGCAGTTCTCTTTGCCAATAGACAAAAGACAGCTGTACGAGTTTGACATCAAAGTGCCACTGTTGGTTCGAGGGCCTGGCATCAGACCGAACCAGACAAGTAAGGTAGGTGCCAGCTGCAGCTGACCCTGTGGACGGGTGGCGCTTGCCCTGAGAAGGCGGCACTTCTCCCGGAGAGGAGGGCTGGTCGGTGGTGTACGCTCTTCTGCCTCTGTGAACCTTGGAGAGAGTGGCCTTTCTCTCACCCAGCTGTCCACTGCCACAAGTGTGTGTATGTCACACCAGCATGCACAGCCTTGGTTCACTTCCAGATTGACTTCTGGTACTAGTGAGTCTAGGGAATCACCATCTCAAATTGTGTGGTTTCTTTTCTATCCAGTTTGCGCGAGCGCATGTGTGTGTGTGTGTGTGTGTGTGTGTGTGTGTGTGTGGACATGCACATGTATATGCAAACATGTGGAGTGTGTGTGTGTGGACATGCACATGTATATCCAAACATGTGGAATGTGTGTGTGTGTGTGTGTGTGTGTGTGTGTGTGTGTGTGTGGACATGCACATGTATATGCAAACATGTGGAGGCCCAAGGTTGATATCAGTAATCGTCCTTGATAATCTTCCACCGTATTCATTGAAGCAGGATGTCAGTCAGACTCAGACCCCACTGATAAAGCTAGCTTTGCTACTCAGCATGCTCTGGAAATCCCGTCTCCACCTTCCAAGGTTGGCATTAAGATCAGGCTACACGCCCACCTTGGCTTCTGGAGATGCGAATTCTGGGTCCTCACACTTTCATGCCAAGCACCAAGTGCTGACTGTGAGCCCAGTCCTAACCTCTGCAATTATGAAGGAAGACCATGGCGTGCGCTTGGGCAACCTCCAGAAGGGTTTGGATTGACCTGTGGCATGAACAGACCCTGCTCTTCATTCCCCTTTCGGCTTAGGCGGTGAAGACCTGGTGTGGGGCCCACATGTCCCACACCAGAACTACCCAGGCTGTGCATGTGAGAATCCCCGGGTGTCTTGTTAAAATGCAGGTTCTAGCCACGCACCCCCCAGGTGGTATCTGCTGCTGACTGACCTCATTTGAGTATAGTGTGAGGCTGTGGAATATTTGACTTTCCCTAGGAGTTGTGAACAAGTGTCCATTCACCCCCAACGGGCCACTGACAGCAAACCTGTGAGAAGCTGATGAATCAGTGCATTTACTGGGGTTCCTTAGGGATGGCTCAGGAGCCTCATCACGGGAATGTCCATCCCAGAATGGGTGTTGAGTTCTGAGAGACACTTGGCTGGGGTCCTCTCCAGCTGGCAGACAGCTCCAGCAAGGAGAGTCTCCTCCATTCCACCGACTGTTGCCGCTTGTTTATATAAACCTTAAGGGGAGGGGCTTGTGAATCTGGTCACTTCCTGAACTTCCAGAATCTTACTTCCCACTCTCATGAGTCCACACACAGGAGAGCCAGTTCAGGGTTTCCTCTTCCTTACTGAAGCTCTTCCTCTCTGCCCCTCCTGGCCTGTCGTGTGCAGCACAATCTTTTTTTTTTTCTTTTTTTGGTTTTTCGAGACAGGGTTTCTCCATGTAGTTTTGGTACCTGTCCTGGAACTCACTTGGTAGACCAGGCTGGCCTCAAATTCACAGAGATCCGCCTGGCTCTGCCTCCCGAGTGCTGGGATTAAAGGTGTGTGCCACCACCGCCTGGCATGTGCAGCATATTCTGTGGCTCCCATTGGTCTAGTGTCTTGGCCAACCCGTCTCATTAAGACACTTTGTTCCTAGAGGCGGTGGCCGGCCACCTTGATCCTGAACACTTCTCTCTGGTGGTCAGGAGATGACAGCCAGAGTCTCTCTTCCCGATTCTACGTTGTCCCTTAAGTGCTGGGACCAGAGAACATGAACAAACACATAAAGCTAAAATTGTAAGGTGGGTTTCCAGAGGACCCGCACTTCCAGGTATGTGGGAGGTCCAGGCTGTGTCTGGTGGTGGTGGGCGCCGATGCTCACCTCGCTTCCGACCTCACCCACTTCCTGTTACCGTGCTCATGGCGCAGCACTTTTAAATTGCTCCCAGGAAGGTAAAGCGGCCTTCCTGGCCATCATTTGTGTCACATTTGCTCTTATTGAGACCTGTGTCCCACCACAAGTTTCGGCACTTTGTACCCAGGTCACTCCTTTCAAAGGGGGCAAGCTGGGCAGGCTGGGCAGGCCAGCAACCTTCAGTGTGCCTTCCTGAGGGTGGCCTTGGAGCTGAGTGCAGGGTGCACATCAGCAGGGCATGCACTTCTGAGAATCGGGAGCCTAGGGCTGCGCATTCCGTGGGAAAGAAACTGAGTGGAGCAGAGTGAAATGTGTCCGTCAGCCGCGGCGGAGGAACGACCAGTCCTTTTCATCAGCCTCCTCTGCACATATTAAGATCGGAAACCTCGCCTCCTCTAAGCATTTAAATGGTGTCTGGTTCCTCAGAGCTGTATCGTGTCGACAGGTGGTGGTCTGAGTTGTGTGAATGAACTCACTCAGCCCTCGGAGCCCAGGAGGTCGTGTCCTGTTATCCCCATCCTGTCAGCGAAGAAACAGGGGTCAAGGGAATTGTCTGTCTGTCTCACATAATTTAAAAAGCAGAGCCCTGCTTGGAATCCAGACAGTCTGGCTCAGAGTCCACGTACTCTGGCAATGGGTGTTTATTCGGTACTTTTTTATGTTGACATTGCCCACCTGCAGTCCTGGGCAGAACACGAAGCAGCCAGGGAGGATCAATTCATAAATCCTTTGTCTGAGAAGCCAGGAAGGTTTAGCTCCAGCAGGCGAGGCCTCTGGGCATTGGAGCACAGACCTAGAGGTTGAGGAGGCTGGAGTCACACGGTCTGTGGACCCAGCACTCTGAGCCGCACAATGAGCAAGCAAAGATGTTAGAGCAAGCAAGCAGGGGAAAGGCAGCATTGGTACCGGACCGCTTTCCCTCCCAAGGGAACCGATCTCCTCCGGGCTTTGGCGTGAGGCTGCTGCTTCTGACTGAAGTGCCCACCTCCCCAGCCTGCTTGTCCTTACAGACTCTGGAGTGGGGTTCCCCTAGGAAGCGTCTTCACACTCTCCCCTACCCGGCATCCATACCTCTCTAAACCTTCGTCTGCTCTCAGCTGGCTTCACATCCTGTTGAGTTTACTTCTTGTTACTCTGTGGTACCCTAAAAAGAGGATAGATGTAAGCCAGTAATTCCCCCATCCTCCATGTGCACTGGGGTTCACCCACACTGGTAAGGTGGACTTTGTAAGTAGAGTCTGTTCTCACAGTGGGGGTGTCGGCACACTTGCTGGGCTGCCAGGTGTAGTAGGAGAGGTGTGAAATGCCTGGGGCCCCAGGCTGCTCTGGCAGAGTGCCAGTTGTTCCCAGCACCGACAGGAAGGCTTATATAGACACTCCGGAACTCCGGGCTGGGGATCGGGGTGACACCAGGGGTGGCCCCAGCACACACATGTACATATGTATGTGCAGGCATGTATGTGTGGCACTCAGACACAGAAGATCTAAAGTCCTTTTTAAAAAGAATGTCAGGGAACATTACTGTGTGTTGGCAATCACCCTCTGGAGCCGGAGGCTCCGACCCGTGGCCTGAGCTACTCAGAAGGGGGATTGATTGCGTCCGTGGTGCCAAAGGTTGGCTGGTTTTCTCCTCTGGCTAGACATTAGTCTAGGTCCAGATTTTGAGTAGCAGTTCTTCAGAGGGGTTTTAGAACAGGGACAGTTTCAGAGCTGGTCTGGCCCAGGGAGAGGTGATGTGACCGGAAGTCAGGAGGCCAACCCTTAGCTCTCTCAGACTCTGACAGCAGAGCAAGCCTTGCTCTTCCTGGTGCTCAGATCAGGACAGTGTTGCATCTCCAGCAAAATTACAGGTCCTGTGTTAGGAAGCTTGAGAACCACTGAGCTAGAGTAGGGGCAGGTGTGAGGTGTGAGGTACCCAGTGTGGGTGCTGGGAACTGAACTCAGGTTCACTGGGAGAGCGGCAAGTGCTCTCAGCCATGGAGCCAGCTCTGCAGCCCCTCCCCTGTACTCCGTGTAGCTGGGTAGACACCCTGGGCTTCTTCCTGGGCAGAGGAGCTAAGGGCAGAGCCATTGCAGCCACTCTCCTGTGGTGGTGGTGGTGGTGGTGGTGGTGGTGGTGGTGGTGTAGTGTCAGAGCCTAAGTGTCTGGAAAGCTGATTGTGTTCTGAGAGCACGCCGCCTTGATTTCAGGATGTTGCAGGTTGTGTTTCTTTCACAGCTGATGTTAGGCTTCTGTGAGACCAAGGGTAGACTCAGCGTTCTTGAATTTTCTGCTCATCATGATCTGTGTCCGTGAAAGGTGTCTAGGCTCCTCAGACAGTGTGTGCACAGTTTGAAACCATCTGCTTCATAGGCAAAAATCCTGTCCCACTTAGAGAAGACACAGTAGTGCTGTCTGTGGGGAGAAAGTATCCTGGGGACACATGTGTTTGTGGTACTTAAGCCACCACACCTTAGTGATTTGTGCTGGAATAGACAGGCCTTGCCACTGAGCAGAGTCCATTAGAAAGTGTAACCATCATGCAGCTCTGGAATTGGAAGTGAGTTTTGGTGAACCTGGCCGTCACATTTTCATCCTGGGTTTCTGTTGCTTTAATATTTAGAGTTTATCCTGTGGGACGGCTCCTGCTCTCACCCCTGGACTCTGAGGGCTTGTCTTTCCCCTCCTGTGCTGATCTCTTCATAGTTCTATCCAGACTTGCCAACTGTCAGCCAGGCTGCTCAGTTCACCCAGGGTCTGGCAAGAGGAAAACTGACCCGTATTTGTGGGCCTTGCTGCTCTCTGGAGACAGCGCCGGTGAGCTTTTTCAGTGACATATGGGTTGCTGCTCCCCGAATTGTCTCGTGGAATAGTAATCCATGACAGCTGCCGAGACACTAATGGATCCAGGGCCAGGTTGTGCGTCACCGGCTCTCCCAGCTACCAGGAAATCTGAGCCCTGATGAACAATGCCATGAAGATGCTCTTGCTTTTCATACGGGCCCTTCTGGTTTGGTTTTAAATTAAAAATGACAGTTAATTGATTTTTTTTTTTTTAAATCTCCCTCTTTGGCTGCCTAAAAAGTTTTCTCCGTAGTTTCAAAGACTTACTATATTGTGTGTATGTGTGCACACTGGAGTGTGTGCACAGGCCAGAGGACAGCCTCAAGTGGTGTCCTTGGGAGCTGCTCGCCTCGGAGCTTTGTTCTGAGACAGGTTCTCTCTGTGTATCCTCGGCTGTCCTAGAACGCACTCTGTACACCAGCCTGGTCTCTGTCCCCCAGAGACCTGCCTGCCTCAGCCTTCCAAGTGCTGGGATTAAAGGCGTGTGCCACCGAGCCTGGCTTCTCTGCCCCAAAGCTCACCCTGTAGGCTGAGCTGCACATAAGCATGAGGACCTGGGTTTGTTCTCAGAATCCACACGGAAAAGCCTGTAATCCCAGCACAGAGGAAGCAGGAGGCTGGAGCCCGGAGGCTCTCTAAGGCTTGCTGGCTTGGCAACCCAGCCAGTCAGTAAGCCCCAGGCAATGAAAAACTGTCTTGGAAGAGCCACACCTGAGGTTCTGGCTTCCACACACACGAAATAAAATTTTAAATTTTTGACATTAAAACTGACCCAGCCCCCACTGTGTTTAGATGGAACCATGCTGGTTTAGGTCCTTAGAGGAACTGTATACAGAAGGAATTCAGTCTTCTAAACCAAGAAAATAAGGCAAGGTGAAAATGTAAGACACTGTTTCTGGTTTCTAGAATGCTTGTTTTAATTTTTTTGTTTATATGTATGTATTGTATGTATATGTGTATTGTGTGCATGCATGTGTCATGGTAGGCAATTTAGGGGACAGCTTGGGGAAGGGGGTTGATTCTCTCCTTCCATCGTGTGGGACCCAGGATTGAATTTAGGGCATAAGCTTGGTGACCTCTGCCCTCTGAGCCGTCAGTCACATGGGCCCTAGAATGTTTCCATTAAAACAGGTGTTTTGCGCTCTTTAAAGTAATTTGTTGATCAATTAGAGTAAGTATTCTGCAGCCTTCATGGCCTATTGCAAGACCAGGCAAGTGGTACACACCTGTGATCCAGCATTGAGGAGGCCAAAGATGAGAATCACAAGTTTGAGACTCACCTGGGCTACCGGGCACACCCTGTCTAAAGTGAATTGAGGATGGGGCAGCAGTATTGTCACTTTGAAAGCTATAAAATGAGCTCATCTTCCTTGGTACTGGCAAACATCCAAACTTTGAGGCTTTAATAAAGTGTGGGTGGGGGACAGCCTAGTCTATGTAAGTGAGTTCCAGAACAGCCAGGGCTGCTAGGAAAACCGTGTCTAAAAAAAAGAAAAAAGGAGAGTATGAGTGGGGCTAGCGCAATGGCTCAGCAGTTAAGAACAACTGTTGCTCTTGCAGAGGACCCGGGTTCAGTTCCCAGCACCCACACCCCACACCGGTGGCTCATAACCATCTAACTCCAGTTCCAGGGGATCTGACGCCCTCTTCTGGCCTGTGTGGGTGCATTTACATCTATGCAGGCAAAACACTCATACACATAAAATAAGAATATATAAATCTTTTAAGTTAGGAATGCATGTGAGGTCAAATTTAGTGAAGGAAGGTGAACGTCAAGTTGGAAAATAATTGGTTTGCAGCAGTGGTCAGCAGTGCTCCCATGGTTCATGATGGAGAAATGGCAGACGTTTTTTCAGATGGTCTGATAGTGACCGTGTGGTCAGATGCGTGCGTGCGTAACTTCCGAATGCATTTGTGGACACACCTGACAAGCCTGTGTCTTCAGTTGTAGTTGAGTGTCTGGAACTGGGAGGAGAGAACGGGTTATCGGAAAGTGGTGGTACTGCTGGTTTCTGGTGGGTCGTTCCGGGTCTGAGCTGGAAAAGGAAGATGAGGTCAGTTGTGCTCCAGACGCTTTTCCTCACTCGTACAGATGCTGGTCTCGAATATTGACTTGGGCCCCACGATCCTGGACCTTGCTGGCTATGACCTGAATAAGACACAGATGGATGGGGTGTCCTTACTGCCCATTCTGGTGAGTATAAAGCCACAAAAAACCAGGACCAGAACTCTGAAACTTTGTCTACCCGGGGTAGACAAAGAAAAGTTGAAGTTACTAACCCTCAAAGGAGGGGATTTGTCTCGTGCCTTGTGGTGGAAAGGAGTTTCCTAAATGAGAGGACTGACTGGACCACTTGTCACCTCCAGCCTTCTGTAGTCTTTCCCCTCACCTCCCAGAACAAACCAAAGGTGACCAACGGGTTGAAAAGAACACTTGCAACTTACATACAAGAGGACAGTTGAAGGCATGGGAGGTCTTAGAGAGAGAGGTTGACATCCAGGTAGAAATAAGCCAGATAGTGAGGACGGAGGAATGGCCCAGGTCAGTGTGGAAGGGTCACCTCAGTGTCGTCAAAGAGATGCTGAAGGAAAGGAGGCCTGTGTCGCCTGCAGAGTGGCAAGGACTGAAGATGAATGCCCAGTGTTGCACAAGTCTGAGAGTGGAAACGTGCTTGCACACTGTTCATGAGGCACAGGCAAATACCTGGCCTGAGCGTAGTTAGAAAGACTGCGTTAGTAGCAGGCTGCCGCTGCGGCTCATGGCAGAGCATTTACATAGCATACAGAGGCCTTGGGTTCTTTCTGAAAAGGGGGTGGGTGGAGGAGGAGGAGGAAGAAAGATGAGGAGAGATCAGTATTCCCACACTGATGCTGCCTCTCCTCATGGTCCCCACGCTAGTTAGCTGTCTTACCTTAAGTCTTGCTTTGAGCTTTAACCACACACACAAACGATTCTTCAGCGCATCTGTCTGGGCTTTTTTAAAATTCCATCTTTGCAAGATGGATCCATACTGTTCTCGGCTACCTGATACTCCATTACCTGAATACATCATGACCAGTTGTCCGTCTCTTCCCGGGTAGTGTCTGTGCCGCCCTCGCACTCCCAGACACACTATCCCTCCCGGCTGCTCTCACTCAGCATGTCTCTGGAATCGTCCACATTGCAACCTGTATCTGTCCTTCGTTCCTGCCAGCGTGCTGAGTACCACTCTTCCCTCCCCTCCAAGGAGACCTGGCACTCTGTGTATGTACTCATCACACGGGTGTGCAGGCCTAACCCTGTTGTGAACATTCTCGTGAGTCTCTGTGTGCCCAGTGTCCCTGTGGTGACTATAACTCTAGCTTTTCAAAGACCCCCGACTGTTTACCATGTCGTGTGTTTCCATCAGCCTTGTGCGAGGGTTTGAATTTTCCCGCACCTTCAACACTTGATCCTCTGTGTTTTGTGGTCATAGCAGGTGTGGAAGCGTCTCCCCGTGGCCCTCCTCAGCAGTTCTGTAGTCACGATAGGCTCCTTGCCGTGTGCTTGCTGGTGAACGCATCATTGTTGACGAGTCGTCTGTTCAGGGCCTTCCCCCACTTTCAGTTGCGCTGTGGGTGAGAGAATCTGCTGTCTTCTCCCTGTGAAGCACCTGTGGCTGCCCCTGCTGCTCTGCCGGCGGCCCCTCTTTCCGCTGCTATATGGTAGGAAAAAGCAGGAGTTGGCCGCTCCTTTTGGTAGTCAGTGTTCTTTGGTGTGCATGAGGAGCATATATCCATGGATGTAGACGTGTATGCCGAGGTCCGTTTTCAGGGGTTAGTCCCCACCTCCTCGTTTGAGATGGTCTTGGTGCTGCTGGGGAAGCCAGGCTGGCTGGCCCACGAGCTTTAGGAGGGCCGCCTGTCTGTCTCCAGCTCCCATCTTCCCATGGAGAAGTGCGGGATTGTAGATGCTTGTGCTGCTCTGCAGGCTCTGGGGATCCGAACTCACGCTGTCAGGCATGTGTGGTCTGTGCTCTCCCCACCGACACGCCTCCCCAGCCCTCTTCGTGTCTGATTTATGAAAATGCCCCGACATTCCAAGTTCAAGATCTCTTCCTTGATTTTCTTCCATGGGTTTCACAGTTCTGTCTCTTGTGTGTCTGGGAAGATTTTCCTGTGGTTTCGGCCAGGAATCGTATTTTTTCTCTGTAGGTACCCAGGTGTCCCTCTGACCCACTGGCCCTTGCTTGCTGTATGTCTTTGCCTTCAGACTGGTAACCAGTCTGTCTCTGTGGGTCTCCCTCTCTCCACATTCTATGTTCCATAGAAACCTGAGAATCGGCTTTGGGCTGGGAACACCTGGGATCTATGGATCCGTCAGGGAAACTGATATCTTTTAACTTCACATGTCAGTCCCAGGCTAAAAGTCGCTGGGTTGTACAGAAGGAACCTCTGCACATTTCTGAAAGCGCCACCTCACACTTTGTTCCCTGTTAGTTCTGTTTTTGAGGTTGTTATTAAAAAATTATTAGGCCAGTTAGATGGTCACATGTGGCTTTTTAAGTGAACTAAAGTACGATGCAGAGTCATTAGTTCCTTGATTGCATTAGCTTCATCCTGTGGGCAGACCAGCAGCTCACACACCACAGCCTCAGGACCAGATCTAAGCCAGCCCTGGCTTTGAGAGTGAAGGCCGACTGGAGTAGTCCCACTCACCCTGAGATGAGTAGATGTCACAGATCACGTAGGTGTAGAACATAAATATATACACATGGGCCTTTTTCAGAAAAAAATGGCATTATTTCATTGACATAGATGCTGGGTAGACATGGCAGCCCACCTCTGACTCCAGCACCAAGAGACTGACAGGCTCCCGAGACCTTGCACCATCAAACTTGCCTGCTCGTCTGTCTCCTGCTTTGCCACATTGATGGCAAGGAAAGGCTTCTCTCAGTCACTTAAGTGACTTCACGTTCATACCTCCAGTAGAGATATCAGGGGTCATGGAGTCACCGCAGAAGGAGTTTGAATGGAGAGGAATCCAGATGACAGTCTTTGGGGACGCATTAGGGACGGACTTTCTCTTACCTCCTGGCTGGTGTATAATCCTTCATCCACCTCTGCATTTCATCACATGTAAACTTCTTTCCCAGATGTTGGCTGCCGCCTCTTCATGTTTCCTGGGAATCTCTCTGCACGTTGACAGGGATGTCTGGGGAGTTTCTTTGCTCTTTTCTGCAGGTCTGCACAAAGGTGGCATAAGCCGACATCTTTTTTTCCTGTTCCCCGGTCTGCGCAGCCTAGGGTGTGACTCCCCAGCTGAATACTAGCTGCCTCAAGCACCCCAGGAATGTCCAGTGGGATGTTAATTCATACCGAGTCTCAACTTGGTCCCCGTTATAATCACTTGGGGAAACGAGATACCACAGTGCTGGGTCCCCCTCCCCTGAGAGATGCTGATTTAATTGGCATGGGCAATTTTTCAGGTTCCTTCAAGTCTCTGCAGGTACTCTTCCTCTCTGGACACTTGATCCCCAAGTGCGGGACTCTGAGGTCTACCCACGCATGACTTACAGCTCTCCCCAACTCTAGCAGTTGTGAGCAAGGACGAGGTGGCACTTCTGCGGTCTCCAGTGACTCAGAATCTGAAGCCTGGACCGGCACAGTTTTGTTCAGGTTTTAGTGTGTAGCCGTGAGTTAAATAATCCCCACCGCTGACTCTCCTTTCCTGGCATTCACGGCCTGTGTAAGCTAACACCCATCTCCCAGCTTCAGTGTTCTTGAGAGGCATGGATCTCAGCTGACAACGGGGATGCCCGTGGGCTCTCCACCCGGATTGAAAGCTGAGGGTTTGCATTTACAATCGATGCTGATGTTAAAACCACACCAACCAAGGACGGGATCTAGAGATGAAGAGGAAGAGGCCGAAGGCAGGCCAGATCAGAAGGACCCTTGTGTCCTGCTCACGTTTTCCTAGATGTGAATGACCGCTCTGCTGCTTACCTAGTGTGTGTGAGACCCTGCCTCGGTCACTAGCACCAGGAACAATATTCCGAGGGCTTGAGATGGTGTCAAGCAAGCTGCCATCCAGCTGTTGAGGAAGACATTAGGCTGACGGAAGGGTCCCTTCTGACCTGGCTGACCTCTGAAGCACAGCCTTGCTCTGTCCCTTCCTCAGAACCATCTCCTGCCTGTTACTCTTCAGAGACAGGTCTCTCTGTTGCCCAGTGACCAGGGCTCAGTCATCCCTCATGCCTCAGCCTCCCGAGTCGCTGGTGCTGCAGGCTTGGGGCCTCCTGGCATTCAGGCCCTGGCTGTCTACCCTCCCCTGTTCCTGCTTCCTCCTCTTGGAAGCTGGGGTTCGTGACCCACCTGGATCCATGTTCTCTGCCATCCTGAGTTCATCTGCTCTTGATCTCAGCCTGCCTTTTCCAGTGTTCACCTGCGTGGCTCAAGTGTTTGCGTTTCCAATGCTGCCGCCTCTCTCCGCACAGCTAACGTGCAGTGCAGTAAACGTGGTGTGGGGGTTGTGCTTTCAGGGTGTACACCCTGCACCGCCCGTCTCTCTCTCTCTCAGGCCTGCCCAGGGTAGGCACTGTTCGCACTGACCTTGACTAGAACCATGCACCGCTGTCCGTTCTTGTTCAGGGGCTGCTTCCTTCCCGCCGGCACGCTTCACATACTGCCCTGTAAAGGGATATAAGACATTCTAAGCATCTGGCCCTCACTTTGAAGACCACAGCCCAGAAATGACAGCAGTGGCTCTCATACGCATGCGCAGAGTGAGCTGTCCGGAGGCCCCTCGGGCAGCAGAGTGAGAAATGATCCTCACCTTCGGTCTGCACCTCACAGAACCCACCTTTGCTCTTTTTCTAGAAAGGAGCCAGTAACGTAACCTGGAGGTCAGACGTCCTGGTGGAATATCAAGGAGAAGGCCGGAACGTCACTGACCCGACCTGTCCTTCCCTGAGTCCCGGAGTGTCTGTGAGTAGCAGCTTTCTCACCCCGAGGCAGGTGCCGGATGGCTGCCCCAGGCTCCCGAGTGGTGGTGCCGAGTGGTGCTGCCGGCATCAGGCTCCGCTCCCCCGCAAACACACACCTTACCCTGTCTCCGCCTGGTACCGTTTGGCTAGGCGCACTGCCAGAGGAACTGATGGAGAGACGGGATTCACCCCTATGTGCCATCACAGGTGCCTCACACTGGCGGCACCCAGGCAGGTCACGCAGATAGTGACAGCCACATTGACCTGGCTCTGGGAAATGGAGCATTGGGTCTTCAGACACTGAAGTGTTCTGAGTAAAGGACCCAGCCCGGCGTGGGGGCACAGACCCTTAATCCTCGGTCTGGAAGGCAGAGACAAGTGGATCTCTGCGTTCCAGGCCAGCAGGGACTACAGAGTGAGCCCCTGGGGTGGTTTGGTTTTTGTTGTTTTTTTCTAAAATGTGTGTGTAAGACACAGCACAACCAACTGTGGGGCTAGCAGAGCCTGTGGGAACCTGGAGTTTGGTCCTTCGTAGTGCTGGGGTCCTGGGGCCCTCTCTGTGCTTTTCTTCTTACCCCAGGATGGCAGGTCCAGACCGTCCTTCAGAGAGTCCCCCTCCCCGGCGACTGGCTTCAGCCAGCCTGTACCTGTGTTGACAACAGATTTTGTTACTATGGCAGAGCGGGTCCTCATTTAACTTGTAAACTCTTCCCCCAGCAATGTTTCCCAGACTGCGTGTGTGAGGACGCTTACAACAACACCTATGCCTGTGTGCGGACGCTCTCGTCCCTCTGGAACCTACAGTACTGCGAGTTTGATGACCAGGAGGTAAGGGACTTGGGCCTGGTCGCCTCCCCCACCCCACCGTGTCTGTTGCTGGTGTTCGGTTGCTTGGGCTTGGTGGCGCAAGATCGATTTTGAGCACTACCCAGGGAGGCGAGTGTCTTCTCTACACTTCCCTGACATCTCGCACAGTTCACGAGACAGTCTCCTCGTTCTCTGATTTTTCTCCATGGAGTCTTCTCTGCTCACCACCTCCACATCCCGCACAGTTGACTTTCAGAATGACACACGTCTGGTCTGTGGGCTTCCCGGGTTGTAAAGTGAGGCACCTCAGCATCCCAACAGGCTGGCCAGCATCTGACTTGACAAAGAAGCTCCCTTTGCTCACACAACACAGGCCAGTGCTATCTATCTGCTATTAGAGTGGGGAGACAGGCTAAAAGGGCCATCCTTGGGAGAAGGTGGGGCCTGGGCCACTCTGGTAATTGTGGACACCAGGGCCTTGAAGTCACGTGCTGCTGCTCAGCATGCGCTCACCAGCCCTGTCTGGCCCTCCTCTTACCTTCTGAAGTCACGTGCTGCTGCTCAGCATGCGCTCACCAGCCCTGTCTGGCCCTCCTCTCACCGTCTGAAGTAAACGTTCACCTATGTTCTTCAGACGTGGACTCTCCCTTCCTTACAGCTCGGCAGCACACTGAGGAGGAAGCAAGCCTTGCTGCAGCCGAGCTGCCCTTCCCCACGTCTGTCTGTCTGTCTGTCTGATAACACTGAGTGGTGGTCTGAGGGCAGCACTTACCTCCCACATCCTGGCTTCCGTTGGACTCCATTTGGAAAACAGGATGAGAGGAAGGACTGAGGCCAGGCAGGAACTACCCCAAACTACTCTCTAAGATAGGAAGTGGTTCACGGGCCAGAGTCAGAGCCGACCTCGCCTCCGTCCTCGCTTGAATCCCGGCCTCTGAGGCCCAGACGGCTTCTCCCTCACTGACCAGCTGCAGTGCTGTTTGGTACTGAGGCCGGGCCATCGAGGGCCATCGAGGGCTCGCTCCTGTTCACCCTCTAGAGGGTCGTAAGTTACTCTCTTGAAGACAGCAGTGGACGGTGGCCCCAGCTCAGCATGGGGCTCTGTGTCCAATGCAGGTGAACCCCAACAGAGACAGTGTGTGAAGCCTTAGACCACGTGATGAATGGGCCTTGGTTTCTCGTCTGTTTCTTCCCTTTCCATTCAGAAATAATTGCCTTAGGAATATTTTCTCAACATAACCTTTGCTCTTTTCCTTTCCTCCGTCCTCCTCTGCCTCTAGGTGTTCGTAGAAGTCTATAATATAACTGCAGATCCAGACCAGATCACCAACATTGCTAAAAGTATAGACCCAGAGCTTTTGGGAAAGATGAATTACCGCCTGATGATGCTCCAGTCCTGTTCGGGGCCAACCTGCCGCACTCCAGGAGTCTTTGACCCTGGGTGAGTGTCCGTCTTAAGTTATTCTGCTATTGTCTGTAGAGGTCACGCTCTTCTGGAAGAGAGGGAGGCCACTGGCTGCTGCTGCCTGGAGCCGTGTGTTCTGCTGCTTTTCAAGGGAATGCCGTGTTCTTGCTGTGTCAGCGTGTTGTGCTGGGAAAGGAAACCGCTTGGCACTTGGCTCTCTGCCAGTGGCTGCTGAGTCCGCAAGCGCAGCCCTGCTCTCCTGTCCCCAGAGTTCTCCTTGGTCACACTGGTCAGCTCCGGCCCGGCGCTGCCCTGGTCCTAATGCTTCCGAGAGCATACTGCTTCATTTCTTAGAAATCCAGAGTCCTAAACACAGATGAAAACAGATAGGAACTCAGACGGTAAATAGAAAGAACCCCACTGCAGTGTGTTGAGTGTGAATGGCACTTCTCACCTGTAAGGCCACATGTGCCTCACACTCTGGAACTGCTTACACAGTACGGGGTCTACAGACACTGGCTGCCACTGCCTGTGCATTCATGCTGCATCAGCAAGAAGCATGCCGCCATTTTATGCTTGAAAATTAGGACGATGAAATTAGCATGTCACTGGGAAAAGATTATTTCAGCTCTTTAAGCGACGTGGGGGTGAGGAAGGTGAGGTGTCCAGTTGACTGACGGTCAGGTATAACTTAACCTTCTTCACAGTGAATTGATCTGTTCTCCAAATTAGAGATGAAGGAATATGAATCAATAGAGAAAAAGGTACACACAGCCAGAAACACAGATTCCAGACTGCCATACTCACAGTAGAGCGCTCACCTACATTCTCACAGGACCCCTTGGCTCAAGTCCCAGCTTGAAGTTTTTTGTTTTGTTTTCAGAGAGCTCTCTCTGACTGTCTTAGAAGTTGGGATGTAGCCCAGGCTGCCTCTGCCTTCCCGGGTGCTGCTGGGATTAAAGGCACACCACCATCCCTTGCTCCCTTGCTAAAAAAAAAAAAAAAAGAAAAGAAAAGTAAATAGCTGGGCAACTGTATAGAAAGACCGTGTTTGTCATAGCTTTACCTAGCTTAAGCAAGTGTGAGTGTGGCGAGGCTGGGCAGGCATTTTCCCTGAGCAGCGTTCAACCTCTCTGAAATAGGTCAGTCTCCAAAGCACGGACGTCAGCGCCCACATGCTGACTTTGTTCTCATGTTCTAGCCATCCCAATGACTTAACACTTTGAACCATACAGTCTCGGGTTGGCTCTGGGAACTTAAAGCCAGAGTCTAACTAAACCCTCAAAAGGAGATGGAAGGAGTCTCCAGGATTAGGACATGTGGCCAACAACCCCAGTGACTCTGCTCCTGGAACACAGACCTCCCACAGCATCTGGCCAGCCAGAGCAGGGTGGCTGCAGGTGCTGGCTTGTTTCTGGGCATCTGGATCAGTGGTCTGCTCTCCAGAGAGCCCTCAGCCCTAACATTTCAAGTCAGGAAGTTAACTAGTACGATTTCCCCAGGGGTCACCTCTGAAGCACGGATTCGTCATGGTCCTGTTCCCCAGCACTGTTTAACCCGAAACAGCCTTTATAATTCACCCCGGCTGCTTATTTAATGCGGAAGACGCTGGCTTTGTGTGCTCTTGTTGACCTGAGCTATGTAAACACCAGCCGAGTTTGTTTCTAACTCATCATCCAGGTTATTCTTTTCTACCAAACATTTGGTCTTCAGAGTCCTCTGCAGTAGGTCACCAGACGAGATCCTGTAGGGACAGCCGTTGGCACCCAGCCACACACGTTCCTGTCACTGTCGTGGCCGGATGGTCCGGTTGTGCCTCTTCCTGTCCTCTGGCTCTTCACAAAGTGTTGCTGCAGCAGCTGACCCACACGCAGGAGCAAGTGTGAAGTCGTGCAGCGTGTTTCCTTCCGGTCAGCACGTGGACAGCCAGTCTGTATTCTTTATAAAGTCCTAGCTGTTCCCACGGAGGGTTCACTTGGAGGGTTCCTTTACGTGAAGGCCTTTCTGTTGGATGACCAGAGACATTTGGAGTTGTCTAAATTAATAAGCCAGGTTCAGGCACCCATCTGAGGTCCATGTACCTGAGGACTGTCCCTTAACCCACCTGCCTTTAATCCCAGCACTCGGGCCTGAGGCAGCAGATCTGTGAGTTTGAGGGCAGCCTGGTCTGCGCAGACATTTCCAGGCCAGCCAGGGCTGTGTAGTAATTTTTTTTTTTTTAAAGAAACATTAACGTGTTCTCAGCTCCCAGCCTGTGTGGAAATATTTTCACCTTCAGAAACCACATTTATAGTCCTGCCTCCTCCAACCAGTTCCTTCTGGTGTGCAGCCCCTCCTGCCCACTGGAGAGTAGGCCGTGAAGTCTCCATGGCTGGCTAGAGTTCATGTGACATCCTTTTCTTCCTTCCCTCAGGTACAGGTTTGACCTGCGTCTCATGTTCAGCAATCACGGCAGCGTCAGAACAAGAAGATTCTCAAAGCATCCTCTGTAGTGACGGTGCCCAGCCTCTGCAGTTGGATCCTCACACACCCCTTTCTCATGAAGTGGTTGGTAGTAGGAGCCCATGCCTGGAAGAGCTCTGGCCTGGCTGTTTGGAGTCCTGTTGGAAAAATCACCCGGTCAGCTGACTGTAGTACTGTGAATCCACCCCTGTGTCAGAAGTGGCTGACCCTGTCTCTTCCTCAGATGACAACCAACACTCCTGAGGTCTTTGTCCTCTCCATGTCCCTTCATCTTGGGTGGGCACAGTGTGTGATGATCTCCCACATGGTCAAGTCTAAATCCGTAAAACTGTTCAGGTCAATGGCAATACTTTAGGGCAGAAAGAAAAGGCCTTTTGGTCTGTAGCTCGCCCCCAAATCAAAAGTCCTGTCTAGCATTTCAGACTGAGCCCCTCACTGTCAAAAACACACAGCCCTGAAAAGAACTGTTTGTGGAGATGTAGAGAAAAGATGCTTCTAACTTCCAACACGGTGTGGTAAACATGCAGCTTGTCACCTAAGCTCTGTCCTATTTTGCTGGGATCCTGGGCTGTGCTGATGCAGCAGCAGGCTGTGGGGGGTCAAGGTGAATCCCCGGGAGCTCTGGAAGCCATCAGCTCTTCAGTGGCCCCAGCGGCCGTGAGTGCTCAGAGGCACTGGGGAGAGGCATGCTGTGGGGAGGGCCAGAGCAGACGGGGCTCCTGGGGGAGCAGGTGGAAGGGGGCTGCACAGAAGTGCCTGTCGGGAGGGACCTCAAGTGTTGCTGCTCATTTGAGATGACAGTCACTGTCAAGGTGACTGGCTGCAGTTAGCCGCCATTCTCATTTAAAAGATGACAGTGTCTCCCGGTTGGTGTGAAGGACCAGCAACTTCATCCCCCTTCCTCCTCCCTGTCCCGAAAGCTCTTGAGTTTCCAGTCGGTATTCCCCTGCCCAGGGTTCCTCGCTGCCCAGAACGACATCGTCCTGCTCCTTCACTGAAAGACCAAGTCCACTCTGACATTTCCCGGAAGGGCCGCGTGCTGCTAGGACAGCAGAGGAGGAGGGAGGGCTGGGGTTAACCTGTTCAGCTTAGGCACTGAGTGACCCAAGCTTCACACAGCCTCTGTCCAGCTTTAAACACTGCAATACACAGCTAGACATCACTTGGGGATGCCAGAGGCCATGTTGGGGTAATAGCCATGGAGTTGATTCCTTTACCTCATGTGACCCCAGCAACTGCAGTGATACTGAGAATCTGGCAATGGAGGGAAAACGTTTTTAAGTTTCAGAATTGAATATGGGTACTGGCTCCATTCACTCCCCTGGGATTCTAAACACCATCAGTCTATACTAGTGAAAGTTGACCATAGCTGTCCCCAAATAAAAAGTAACCAGCTCTTACCAGGCCGTGGACTGTGATGTCATATTCTTCAGTTTTGTGGCTGGCTCCTGAAAGTAAGCAAAGCCAGAATTGACCGGTCAGCTGCCATGAGGGTTTCTACCTCGCTGTCCTTACAGTCAGGGGACACAGTCGGGTGGTGGGACAGTTATGGTGCCGTTCCTGCCAATTTATCTCAGTTTATCCTGACAGAGTGCAGCGTGCACGGCTTCCCACCTACAAGGGATACACGGCAAGAGCCCTGTAATCTGTACTCATGTGAATTTTGACGTCTCCTTTGAAGGCCAGGGCCGTGTCCGCTGGTGCTTTTCAAAATAGAGAACCATTAAACCAAAATGGAATGCAGGGACTTTGCCTGAGAAGATTTCCTGTTTCGAACTGTCCCTCAGACACAATTTCAAAGTCGGGTACACGTTTAGAGTGTCTTTGGGCTTAACAAAAGGTATTGTTGCAACACCTTTGGAATTGTCAGCGCTAGGGTTTTTGTACAAAATAGTAAGGGTAGCTGTGGAAGTTACACCTTTACCTGTGAGAAACATTCAGAAGTATCTGCAGACAATGGTTTTTCTTTTCTAATGAAAGATGGTGGGCCAGACTCCTCAAGAGAAAGCACAGGGGGTACCCAGCCGAACAGCACTGGGGTCGCTGGTACGCTGCCGTTCTTCCGCTCACCAGCACCTTCTGCTCAATGGACTGAATTCTCTTCTCAGTATCACTTGTTCAAGACGTTCCTCTGCCCCGGCGCTCTGTCATCTCACGTAGAAAGTGCCCTTCAAAGGACCCTGTTCACTGCTGCACTTTTCAATGATTAAAACTTATTTCTGTTCTAGTGGGAATGTGTCCTTTGTTTGAGTCCACAAGTAGTCCTCACAGGACGTGAGGAGGTGGCTGCTTCCTGGGGTTTTGTGGGGCTGGGGACCAGACTCAGGGCTGACATATATCAGGTCAGATAACCTTCCCGCTGCTGTGTGAAGATCATCACTGACCTAGCAGTGAAAATGGACCATTTCTGGCCTGGAGAGATGGCTCAGAGGTTAAGAGCACTGACTACTCTTCCAGAGGTCCTGAGTTCAATTCCCAGCTACCACATGGTAGCTCACAACCATCTGTAATGACATCTGGTGCCCTTTTTCTGGACTGCAGGCAGACATACAGGCAGAACACTGTATACATAATACATATTAAAAAGAAAGAAAGAAAATGGGCCATTTCCTCATCTATGGTCTCCATCTGGAAAGCTCTCACATACCAGTCCCTCCTAATCATCCAGGGCCTGGATAGCTCAGTGGCTAAGAACAGTTGCAGAGGACCCCAGGTTCAGTTCCCAGCACCCACGTGGTAGCCAACAGCCATCTGTAACTCGAGCCCAGGGGGTCAAATGATTCTTCTCAACTCCACAGCCTCCGGCATGCACACAAATACATGTAAAATAGTTCTTCAAAGAAAAAACATCCCGATAAATCATTTTCATTTCAACTTCTTGGCCAGCTTTTAAGTAAACAGACAAACTCACCTTTGAAGATGCATTGTGATAGCCCAGGTGTTGGATCCATTTCCCTAAAACAAAAATCACATCTTGCAGGAGTCAACAGACTTTCTTAAAGGGATAAATACCAAACATTCTAGGCCTACAGGAGACATAGTCTCTGTCACAACTACCCTGCTGTTGAAGCATTAAAAACCCAAAAGGGGCCCCCTGGCGGTGGGACCAGAATCCATCCCTGGTGCGTGGGTGGGCTTTTTGGAGCCCACTACCTATTCTGGGACACCTCATGCAGCCTTGAGGCAGGGGTAAGGGCTTAGACTTGCCTCTACTGGATGTGCCTCCCCCATGGGAGGCCTTGCCTTCTTGTGGGGGGCAGTCGGGGGTGGGTTGGGAAGGGGAGGCTGGCGGGAGAAGGGAATAGGGGGATCTTTGGTGTGTAAAATGAATGAAAAAATTTTCTTAATAAAAAAATAGCCCAAGAGCTGGAACCACAGCTCAGTGGATAGATGCTTACCTCATAGGCACAAAGCCCTGGGATCATCCCCATTAGCAAGTAAACTGGGTGGAGCAAGGCATCTTCAGCTACAGAGTGAGATTCAATCCTGGTAAATAACTGTGTGAGACTCTGTTCCAACTTAGAAAAACAAACTGACCACAAATTACCAGCCCCAGACATAGTGGGTTACTTCATAGACCAAGGAGATGTTAGATGTTGAAACCTTGACAGGTTGCTGTCTGGAAAAGATCACTTCGGGGCTGGAGAGATGGCTGAGAGCCTACGCTGCCCTTGTAGAGGACCCAGGTTTGGTTCCCAGCCACCCACATCGTGTGGCTCACAACCACCTGTAACTCAGGCGATCCAACACCTTCTGGCTTCCGTCGGTACTACACACATGCACAAACCCACACATATATACACTTAATTGAAAATGAAAATCTTTAAAAAATAACTGAGTGTACCACAATGTCAAGATCACCCCTATGAGTCACAAGCCTGTCAGCCACCCCCTCACCCCCGCTCCTACCCATGTAGGGGTCAGGCAAGTCCCACACTGAGGGGACACACTTGGGTTTTGTTGGAGGTGAGGAGCGCTAAGCTGATCAGCCTACTGTTTTATAGCAAGCCTGTTCTTTGCCCCAGAGGAAGCCATTACCTCATCCATCAACATTGATCACTTGCCAACGGCCCTGAGACGTGTCGGGCATAAACAGTGTTCAGGGGCTTGCGATTGGGATACCAGAGTTGACACTGGCCCAACAACCCTCAGCTGGGTAATAGCAGGCGGTCACTTAGCTGGATGCAGTCCCTGCCCTGACCACAGCAGAGTCTAGAAGCCAGGGCAGCCGTCCACGAATGCTGTGATGTGGTCAGGAGAACTGCTCTTTAACCCTGTGTTTAAGGTGAGGGGTGTGTAAAGGTAAGTAATGAACGCTGTGCTTTTATATATTCTGTACTGTGTGCATGCACACGTGTGCCAAGGGTGTGTGTGCCCGTCAGAGGGCAACTTCTGACAGTTCTTTCCTTCCACCATGTGGTTCTTAGGGACTGAACTAGAGTCCTCAGGCTACACTGGAAGCATCTTTACCTGTTGGACCATGTACTTGGCCCAAGCATTAGCCTTTCGACAGAGAAGATACCAAAGTCTTAAAGCGATGAGGAGGGAAAGGTAATATCTGCGGCAATGTTTAGATCAGCCTCTTGAGCAATACCTAGTCCTAAATAGAAACTAAAGGTTCAGTGTGATCACAAACTACCCAGAAAAAAAACACAAAAGATGGAAGACATGCAAACCCCACCCTAGGAAGCAGGAGACTTAGCTCTATCTCACTGGCATGCCAACATCGGTCAGCACAGGCTCTCCTGGGGGAAGACCTAACATCTCACCTGGTCCCACTGACATGGTACCTGTCCCTTAGAGCCAGATTCCCTGCACAGGTCTCTGTGCCCCTTCCTTTCTCCCCGCAGTGGGTCTCAAGGGCTGTCCATATGCATGCAATGAAGTCAGATCCATAAACCACAGAATTCATAGGACCCAAGTTTGGAAACCCTGTACTGAACTCTCCTGGAGGCTTTGGGAACAGCTGTAATTAGACTAGTTAGGAAGTGGGACCAGGTGTGGCAGTACACAGCTCCAATCCCAATACTCAGGGTGACTTGGCCAAGGCCGGTGTTGGCTACATAGCAAGACCCTTTGCAACAACCACCAAAGTTCTGGAGAGATGACCTTTAATCCCAGCACTCGGGAGGCAGAGGCAGACTGATCTCTGTGAGTTTGAGGTCAACCTGGTCTACAAAGCGAGTCCTAGAATAGCCAGGGCTACCCAGAGAAACCCTGTCTCGAAAATACAAAACCTCATGGGCCAGGAGTGGGAATGTCCACTTTTAATCCCAGCATGGTCTGTCCCTGTCTCAAAACCACAATAAGATTCACTGGACAGACTTCCCCCTTCGGCTTCATTTATCAAAGCTCACAAAGCTAGTTAGTAAAATATAGATTTTAAAAATCAGAGTTTCAAAGATTAAAGTTGAGAATGGTGGGGCCACACCTGTAACCCCAACACCTGTGAGACTGAGATGATTGCTGTAGGTTCTAGGTTAGGCTGGGCTGCATGGTGAGTTCTAGACCATAGCAACTTTGTCTCAGAAAAAAAAAAAGATAGAGCTTTAAGTCCATCTCCCCCCCCCCTTTTTTTTTGGCCAGGGGTGGAGGTGGGGGTTTGGGTTAGAATAGGGGTGGGGTTGGAGCAGTGTTGAATAGTTCTGACTTGACACAAGCTAGAGCCATTTCGGGAAAAGGAACCTCAACTGAGAAGATTCCCCCACTAGACTGAACTGTGGGTGAGCCTGGGGTACATTCTTGATAGATGTGTGAGAGCCCAGGTCACTACAGGTGCTACCACCCCTGTACAGGTAGTCCTGGGTGTATGAAAATGCCAGTGGTGTCAACCCTAGGCGGGTGGTCCCGAATGGTTAAGAAAGCAGGCTGAGTAAGCCACGAGAAAGCCAGTGAGCAGTTCCCGATGGCCTCTGCATCAGCTCCTGCCCACAGGTTCCTGCCTGGAGTTGTTGCCCCGACTTCCCAGGAGGATGGACTACAAGCTGTAAGGTGAAATAACCCTTTCCTCCCCAAATGCTTTTGGGCCTGGTGTTCATCACAGCAACAGAGATCCTAACAAAGACAGGGGTGTTGCTAGAATTGAACCCTAAAACATCCTAAGCCTGCTCTACCGCTGAGCTACAGCCCCTGCCCCAAATCCATTTTTCTGTTGAACTCCACTCTTTCTGTGGTCTGTAGGGTGTGACCTACCTTTTTGCCAAAGCTTATTTAATTACAGGTATCTGGGACAGAGCAGAGCTGGCCAGTGGGAAAGATTCAACGTGTCTCCAAAGGGGACAGAAATATATCGTCCGGGTACAGTGAGCCACACCTGGAATCCCAGCATTAGGACTTAACCAGCGTGTGGTCCTTCCTCCTCAGTTCTTATCTCCCAGGAGGCAGGAGGATTGCAAGTTCAAAACCGAACAGCTAGAGCATTCTGCAGCAGCCTGAGATGCATTACAAGACCGTGTCTCAGGAAACCAAGGGCTGTCGATGTTGCTCGGTGGTAGCGCGGCCCACTGTGCACCAAACCCTAGGTTTAATCCCCAGCACCACCTCCACCAAGTTTATGTCAATGACATACCCAAGAATATAAATGGACACCAGCCCCCACCTATTGTTACTAAAAAGAGTCCATGTGTCTCTCTGGGACGGATGCTAAATGTACTCAGCACATGTTGGAAAGTATTTTAATGGGCTTCCCCGGCTGGCAGCTCATCAGTCAACCCAAATCTCCAGTGTGTTTCTGTACAGCTTAGACTGTCAGGCACCTGTTAGCACTCCCCCACCCCCACCCCACCCCGGCCTCCTCTGAGCACTGGGAAAGCAGCTCAGACACATGCTTATGTTCCTAAGACATCAGCGGCTTTGTGTCCTTGCCTCCCACCTCCCCATCACAGCAGCATCTCCCATGCTATGTCTTCAGTCAGTGTGATACTAGGGATCTGGAATGAGTGACAATGGCTTAATGAGGGTCACCTCTCAAGGCAGCCAGCCAATCGCCGCCTTCTGTACTGTCCCAAGTTGTTTCCACAAAGAAAGAAGCCCACGGTGCCACGGTGAGTCCTCCACACAAAACGAGAAGGGAGAAGCTCCAGGCCCACGATGCTGGCCCCCTTTATCTGCCCAGCAGTGCCTGAAAAGCCCTGCCCAGAGCTTAGCCCCGGACACACACTGCAGCAGGACAGACAGCAAGCTGCAACTGGGTGTGCCTGGAGAGCGGGGACCCTTACGTCTTGAGAGCTATGGGAGACAGGACCTCACTGTGTGGCCCAGGCTAGCCTTGAAGCCACACAGCTTCTGCCTCCGCTTCAGGAGTGCTAGGATGACAGATGTAAGCCTCCATGCCCTGCTTAGGGAGGGGGTGGGAGTTTACGGGCATGCAAACACTGGCAAGAAACAAAGGTCAAAGCCTCCAGCTCTGGCCTATGGTCTGGATCACTCTTTATCATCCTGATATGACAGCCCAGTGGTGCTGTGGAGCAATCTTTGTACACTGTGAATATGTGTTACTCTCATTGGTTAATGAAGAGCTCACTGACCTATAGCTGGAGAGGAGAGATTAGGTGGGAGAGCCGGACTAGGAGAATTATGGAAAGAAGAAGGGCAGAGTCAGAAGAGTCGCCAGCCAGATGTAGAGGAGCAGGACATGTACAAAATGAGGTAACTAGCCATGAGACATATAGCAACACATAGATTGATAGAAATGGGTTAAATTAAGTTGTAAGAGCTAGTTAGTAATAAGCCTGAGCTATTGCCTGAGCATTTGTAATTAATGCAAGCCTCAGTGCGTTTATTTGGGAGCTGCTGGTGGAACAGAAACTTCTGCCAACATGGTGGCCTCCTGCTACTCTGGGTACTCTTGATTCGAGGTCATCGGGAAAGAACTCACTCTGTAACTGCTTCTGTGGGGAACACAGCGGAGGGCTGTAAATCAGCCTTCCATCCAATTGCCCTACAGTTGTGAGCGTTCTGTGTTTCAATCAATTTCCTCCTGTAAGCATAAATGTTTAAAATACAAACAAGACACTTGGCAGTGGTCACTCTCCAGATCAGATTCCCTCTAGCTCACACACTTTGTTCTGCCTCCTCCAGAGCCGTATCTAGCCAACCCCCAGGATCAGGGCCAGGATCAAAAATTCTCTCAGTCAAAATTGAAGGAAACAGAAAAGGAAACGCCAGCTTTCAAGAGGAATGCTGGGAGAGAGACAAAATGGGTGGGTGGCAATGAAATATAAATCACCAGTGTGCACTGTATACCCCACAAGCACTCCCTTGTGTTAGTTCTTTTTTAATGATTTATTTTGGGGGTGGGGTGGGGGCTGGAGAGATGGCTCAGTGGTTAAGAATGCTGACTGCTCTTATAAAGGACCCAGGTTCAATTCCCAGCACCTGCATGGCAGCTCACAGCTGTCCGTAATTCCAGCACCTCTCATCACTCAACAAATAAATAAATGTAAAACCAAACACTGGACTGGCCACTGGGGTGGTGGTTGTGGCAGCGGTGGCACATGCCTTTAATCCCAGCACTCAGGAGGCAGAGGCAGGCGGATCTCTGTGAGTTCAAGGCCAGCCTGGTCTACAGAGCGAGATCCAGGACAGCCGGGGCTACACAGAGAAACCCTGTCTGGAAAAAACTAAACCTTAGCTGCTAAAATAATTCCCTCCCCAGAACCAAGTGAAACTCCTTGAAGTCTAGAGTCCTGCTGTGTTGCTGTGTGTATCAACATTTCAAAGAGCTTAACTCACCTTCCTGGGACACAGGGAGACCACAGCTTCTGGGGCTCAGTGACACGGTGTGCAGCTGAGAACTTGGTGAGACGGCAGGATCCCGGTATTAATGCAAAAGACGTCCGCCTTCTCACAAACAGAACCTGGTTGGCGGGTAGTGGCGCACGCCTTTAATCCCAGCACTCAGAGGCAGGTGGATCTCTGGGAGTTTGAGGCCAGCCCGGTCTTCAGAGTGGGTTCCAGGACAGCCAGGGCTACAGAGAGAAACCCTGTCTCGAAAACCAAAAACCACAACAGAAACAGCAACCCAATTTCAAGTCTTCAAAGGCGTGTCTCTTGGAAATCAGTGTTTTAAATCATGCTCTGCTCCTTGACTCTGGCACTCTGGGACCAACCAGGAGTGATTTGACAGAAAAAAATGATGAAACCGGACCAGAAACCAAACCAAAGCTTAAATCCACCCCTGGCGGAAGAGACTGATGAGCCCACCCTGGAAGCAGTTCTCTAGCTGGCCACGCCCTGCTCCGCCCCTTCCGGTTTCCACCACCCCCGCCTGCCCCTCAACCCGTTAACCCCGAAGCCAAGATTCTTTCTGGAACACCGAATTTAGCAAGCCGTGGCTCCCATCAGAAAGTGGCACACAGCAGTTTGGATGGCTTTTGTGACTTGCTCCTGAATGCTTTTTTTTCCTCCCTGGTAGCTCCAGAAATGATCCCACCGATCACAAGAGCCACACTGGGGTTGGTTCGCTGATCTGACCAATCCTCCCTGGCAAGAGACCCTCAAGGAAAACCCAAGACAGTTCCTTCCCTGTAACTTAGTATTATCCTCCAAATCAGTGGTTCTCACCCTTCCTAATACTGTGACCCCTTAATACAGTTCCTCATATTGTGGTGACCCCCCCAACCATAAAATTATTTCATTGCTACTTCATAACTGTAATTTTGCTACAGTTATGACTCATAAGGTAAATTACTGGATATGTTATGCAGGATATCTGATATGCAACCGCTATGAAAGGGTCATTTGACCCTCCTCAAGGGGGTCATGACCCACAGGTTGAGAACTTTTGCCCTGAATGAAACCATAAATGAAGAACAGCCACCAATCAATCAATAAGTGGGTAGAAAGTCCGTCTGCTCCGACATAAGCCTGCCCTCACCAGCTGCCCATCAGAGGGGATGTGGTGTTTGTTCTTTGAAAATGCAGTTTACTGAACACTTTTGGAGCTTGAGAACAAGAAGGCTGAGAAGGCAGGCCGTCCACCCTCACGGTAGCAATGAGTTTCCTCACCTGTGAGGGGGAATGTTTACAGTATTCAGTGTGGAGTAGATGCTTACTCTACTGTTGGCTTTTTGAATAAGGCTTGGCACGTGGTTAGCACCTTGTTGACATGGGTTGTACCAGAGACTTCTCCTTTCAGTAAGATGAGAAACATCAAATTAAGATCATCTGACACCATCCAAATGCAGTGTTTAACTGAACCATAAAACAAAACAAAACAACAACAACAAAAACACCAACAATTCTGTTCCTCTTACATATTTTTTTAAGGTTTATTTATTATGTATACAGTGTTCTGCCTACATGTATGCCTGCATGCCAGAAGAGGGCACCAGATCTCATAGATGGTTGTGAGCCACCATGTGGTTGCTGGGAATTGAACTCAGGACCTCTGGAAGAGCAGCCGATGCTCCATTAACTGTTGAGCCATCTCTCCAACCTCCCCTCTTATATATCACACGCTCACACTGATCCGTGGTATGAGCCTGGAAGACAAGAGAACTCCCCACCAGCCAGGAATCCTGCAGCGAGAAGCAACAAGATGGCCTCTTGTAAGCCCAACCCACAAGTGGAGGGCTCAGTCCCCCAAACCTCACTGCATACTAGACGCTAATTTAAAGTCGCAGGTTATGTGGCTATAAATCTGGCTTCCCCTGGCCCTTCCTCAGGCTCATTCTACTAGAGCAGCCCACGGAAGCCAGGTTAACACCCACCTGTGTGTGCGGGCTTATGACAAAAGACACAGATGAAGAAAGTCACTGGGCAAGATCATTCTCCATTCTCCATTCTCCAGATGGGCTGGAGTGGTTGTGAGGATGGAGCCTTCAGGACATAAGCATGCAGTGGAGCATGGGCAGCCATACTGAAATGGGACAGACTTAATAGGGAAGCCCAGCTACGCTCTCCAGATTGTTCCGGCTCTTTGTGCAGCCTAGCTTCCTCACAGCAAAGAAGCAGGAACCCTTGAGAACCCGAGTTTTGAGCTACACTTCAGACAAGTAATTTACTTTTAATTTTATTAGCAGTAGTTGTTTGACATAGAGCTGGGGATGGAACTCAACCGAAGGTCTTTTCTGCTTTTCTGAATGGTTTTTATTTTTAATTTAGTGTCAGGGGGTGCGGAGGAAGGGAGATGGCACGTGAGTGTGGGTGCCCACAGAGGCTAGAGGCATGAGAGCAACCAGAAGCTGGAGTTATATACAGATGGTTGTGAGCACCCTGATGTGGGTGCTGGGAGCTGAACTCGGTTCTTCTGAAAGAGCAATAAACACTCTAACTTTTGAGCCAGCTCTGCAGCCTCACGTAAGATAGACAGAGAGCACATTTGCTTCCATGACCTGCCTTAGGGAGAAATTCTCATTTCTATTTGCCTCATTTGTCTTGGGGAGGGAGTAAGGAGTCGAGAATCATGGAAGCATACATATTAAAAACATATATGTATGTACAATATAATATGTATATATATACACATGCACATATATTTGCACACATATATGGGTACTAGGTAACGTCTTACTAAGGAAGAAAATATCATATGCATTCTTTTTTTTTTTTTTTTTTAGATAGGGTCACTGTGTAGCCTCAGGCTTGCCTTGGAACTCACAGTAATCCCCCTGCCTCTGCCTCCCAAGTGCCAGATTGAAGTGTGCATCCCCGTGCTAGGCACCATATGCATTCTTGGTGCAAACCCAGAGGAGGAGCACAAGGAGCAGCTCCCGGGCTTCAGTCAACTCCAAGTGCTCACAGGGCGGAAGATCAAGTCCGCCAGAGGAGGTTTGGCAGACGCAGACAAGGCTTGTCCTGAACGGAAACGAAAACGAGAAGAGAGTTGACCCCATGCGCCCAAGAGGTCTCTTTCTTGTTCTGTTTCCAGTGACACCTGAAAATCACGAGACCCTCCCAGCCTGTGCCCTGGCGATGCTGAGAAACCTCGGGAGGGATGTGGCGCAGCAACACCGGCCCAGATGGCCATCGGCCTGACGGAGAAAACAAAAAGACCCTGCTGCCTAGGGACACGAAGGAAAACTTGACGCAGCAAAATGGCAGTCGTCACCGTTGAAGGGATCGAGAGGAGGAGGAAGGTGAAGAGGACGGGAACAGAGATGAAGATATGTAAGTTGACTCCAGCAGGGCTTTGTTTTTTTTTTTTTCTTGGCTATAAACCATTTAACCCTTCCTATATACATCTCACCCTTTTTAATAAAAAAAAAAAACAAAACTGAAATGTGAAACTGAGACCTGATTTTAAACCGCACAGCGTCTTTTGTTATTTCGTTAAAACACTACTGAATGTTTTAAAAAACAAACAAACAAACAAACAAAACCCTATGGGGCTGGAAAGATGGCTCAGAGGTTAAGAGCTCTTCCAGAGGACGCGTGTTCAATTCCCAGCACCCGCATGGCGGCTCACAAGTGCCTGTAACTCCAACACCCTCTTCTGGCCTTCTCCGTCATCAGGCACACACGTGGTGCACAGACATACATGCAGGCAAAACACCAATGTGTATAAAATTTAAAAAAACAAAAACAAAAACAAAAACAAGCTGAACGGTGGTGGCGCACGCCTTTAACCCCAGCACTCGGGAGGCAGAGGCAGGTGGATCTCTGTGAGTTCCGGGCCAGCCTGGGCTACACAATGAGTTCCAGGACAGCCAGGATTGTTACAGAGAAACCGTCTTCAAACAAACAAACAACTGTGTGTGTGGGTTTGTGCATGTACATGCAGTACCCCCAGAGGCCAGGGGAGGGCACCGAATCCCTGGAGCTGGGAACCAAACTAGGGTCCTCTGCAAGAGCCAACTTCTGAGCCAATCTCCATAGCCTGCCCCCTACCCCGCCCACCAAATGTCTTTGGACAGTCCTGTACTGGTGGTTTTTCAACAGCACATTGGCTGGTACAGTATGGGCCTTATACGTTGAATGAAATTTAAAGCAGGTTCTTATTTGTGCAGTTTCCTCTGACGTAACATATGAAAATAATTGTTCTGTTGACTGACACTATTTTCAAAAAACCAAAACACACACACACACACACACACACACACACACACACACACACACACACCACAAAAAACTAACCAACCAAAAAAAAAGTTATTTTCTTGCCATTTTGAATACTTCTAAGAAAAATACAGTTTTTTGGGCTGGAGAGATGGTTCAGAGGTTAAGAGCACTGCTTGCTCTTCCAAAGGTCCCGAGTTCAATTCCCAGCAACCACATGGTGGCTCACAACCATCTGTAATGAGATCTGGCACCCTCTTCTGGCCTGCGGGGATATGTGCAGACAGAACACTGTATACATAATAAATAAATCTTTTAAAAAAAGAAAAATACAGTTTTTAATTATTTTATTTCAGCTTTTGAGACAGGTTATATGTCTCCCTCTGTAGCCTTGGCTGGCCTAGAACTATGTAGACCAGGCTGGCCTTGAATTGAGAGATCCACTTGCCTCTGCCTCCTGAGTGTTAAAATTAAAGGTATTTGCCAACATGCCCCATCAAGAAAATTTTTTTTAAGAGATTATTTTTATTTTATGTGTATGGGTATTTTGCCTGCATGTATGTTTGTGCGCCATATGCACGGAGTGCTCACGGAGTCCAGAAGAGGGCACCAGATCAACTTGAAAGTATGTGCTGGGAATTGAACCCTGGTCCTGCCTGATGATCAGTCAGGGCACTTAACCAAAGAGTCATCTCTCCAGCCCCCAGACTATTTAATTAGTGGGGGGAAAAAAACTTATCAACTGACAATGTATTTTGTAAAGACGCCTAGGGCAGGAAGGTACTCCCTCGAAGGGGAAAATCCCCAAACCCTCCCCCTGTACTAGGAGTTGAAGTGCCTGTTCATAACCTTTAGAAGGAAAGTTTGCAAAAAAAAAAAAAAAGTGACCCATCCAGAGCCAGTTCCTTCCCACGGCCTGGCCCTCATTTCAGGAAGGCCTCTAGGGGGCAGTAGAGCCGAGAACACGGTCAGCAGCCTTGGAGACAGAACCCTGGGAGGTCGGCCACACCAACTCCAAGAAAACTCCTTTCCATTTGTAAAAGCAGTTGCAGGAATAGAAAACCAAACACTCCCTGCAGCTGCTGAAGTGGCCACTTCAGGTAAAAAAGGGCAGGGGTGGGCTGGGGTTTCTAAGGACTGCCGGGCTGTTGTTGGTAGGCACGGGACGTCCACTTCACAGTCACTCTTTAGTGTGTACACGGCTTTCTACAGTTTCCAGTGCATACGTAGTTCACAAGGAAAACAAGCTTAATGTCCAGGACAGGCAGACATGGGGCTAGAACAAGACACAAAAATGATATTTGGAAGAATGTTGTGTCCTCTCCCCAGAAAACAAAACAAAACAAACAAAAACCCTTGTAAACATTATTGACTTCTAGTAGGTTTTTCTCAAAAAAAAAAAAAGTGTGTCCAAAAACGGTGAATATATAAATATTACCATAAATAAAGACATACAAATACCAACTAACAACTTCAATTTTTAATAATAGAAACAATTTTGCCATTCCAGACACAATTTCAGGGGAGAAAAATCTTCCCTATAAAAATAAAACTTAAACTCATCAACATTATAAATATAGCTTTGAACGTCTAGATTCCAAATGCTCCCCTGCCACTCTGCCCTTCATTTTAACGCCGGTCCGGTACCATCACATTCTGAACAGAAAACAGTATGACAGCAAAGCTCAGCTTCCTTTTACGTGAGGGTTTGAACAGTGGTGGAAAAATCAAGATCTTTGGCCTTTGGGGCTCTTTTCCTTCTTGGATGCGTTAAAAAACGCTGCTCTAGTAACCAGTGTTCGGGAGGGAACAGCAGTCTTCCGGAACCAGGAACTGGCAGGTCTTCATACAGTAAAGTTTCACAGGGTGTAGTGCACGTGACAGCGAGCGAGGTTGGGATGAATACAGATGAGGATTCCTGCATCACACACTCTACTTCAAGTAAAAAAAAAAAAAAAATTCACAGATAGCCATCAGCTACTACTTTTCGGTTCTAACAGGGTCTTAAACTAAAGAACTATAATGCTCACCAACTCTAAGCTTACTCGGAGGAGTAATTAGAAGACCAGGTGGTTGGCTGGCGACAGCAGACACAAACCCACAGTCTCACAGTCAAACCAGCACAGAAACCATGAAGGCATTCCCTGAACAACAAAGGCAGAGTGTTGGGTGACAATGTCACTAAAGCCTCATGGATGCACTAGAAAGAAATGACATGCAAAATTAAACAAGATGTGCCATTCATATTTTATAGCTAGTTCTACTGGTTTTTTGTTGTGGTTTTTTGTTTGTTTTTTTTCCAACTCTTCCTAATAGCTTAGAAGATCCGATTGTCTTGGGAGCTTGCGGAGCATAACCCACACATGGCTCTGCCTCCCACAGGATGGTGGTCCCCGACAGGGCAGGAGGAGCCACCGCGATGGGACAGATACTCAGTCAAAGGCACGGTTCGTAGAAAGGCAAAAACTGGAGCACCTTGGAATTTCCAAAAGAATCCATTGAGTGTCACCGCGTTAACAATTCCTTGGGAATTTATAAACAACATCATCATCTATCTAGACTAAAATCAGACTGACCGTAAGGCCCCTCTAGAAGCCCAGCACACCCTTCCCTCTGCTCTCCGACCTGCAAGCTGCCGCAGACAAGGAGGCGACGGCGCCCACCTTCAGGCAGGTTTCTATTGCACATCCATTTCTTTGGTTGGAAGGAACATGCACACGTTGGTTAAAATAGCTCCATAATGGACGCCTGTTGTGCGGTCAGCTGGGTGTGGACTCTCCTTCCTCGGGGCCCTTAGTCAAGTCTCTGAGAGGCAAGGATGTGGTGGATTGGGTCTTTAATCAGCACCCTGTCCTCTACTCTGTAAGAGTTTTGGCGAGGGGTGGGGAGTAGGGAGCCATTGGGGGAGGGGGGGAAGGGGGCAGGGGAAAGGAAGGGCGGAATAAAGTGGGGGAAGAGAGTGATTGTCACAAAGTCTGCTGTGAGCCCTGGACTTGATACATCTTCTAGCTAACAGCGGAGAGGAAACAACTGTCCTTACCTAAACTCCTTTTTAACTGAGAACAACCTCTGGGGGCGGGGGGGAAAAAAAAACTACATTTAAGAGGAATCAGCCATGGTCAAGCCCCACCTACACAGAGAAGCTACACCCGGAGACCAGCCACTCCACACCAGTGGAGTCGGGGAACTGGTGCACCGAGGCCAGATCCAGCTGCAGGGGGCCTAACTCTGGATCTCCTCGGTCAAGGGTACATCCACCGCAGGTCAGCTGCAGTTCACAGATCCCTCCTTCGGGCTTAGCTCCTAGCTGGTCGGCTCTGACTCCACACTTTACCATTAGCAAATCGACCAATCTCAAAACGAGCCTAACATCAACCCTGAATGCTTTTAACTCCTTTACAAACAAATGTACCTTCCTCCTCTATCACTAACTTAGAAGCCACGCGGCCTTCCCCAGTCGCCGTGGGCTCTCGCCTCCCCTCTACCTTCTCAACATGCTCTTTACTTTCTTTGTCGAACCTCTTACAAAATCTTTCCCCAGTCCCCCAGAGCGCCTACATTCCCATGTCTTTCAGATCACGTGGACAGGCTGCTCTGACAGAAGAAAACCAAGCAGGTAGTTTCGCCACAGGACGAGTATTCGAAGATTGCATGTTAATCTGCACACCCTGAAGCTTAACAACAACAACAACAGCAACAAAAAATCACATAATCCAAGTAACTAGAAGAAATCAAGGGACATCAACCCAGAGTTCATGCTTCCAAGCAGTCCAGGACGCGCCCGAGGACCACAGGCTCACAGCTTGCAAGAGGTAACATCGCCATGCCGTAACAGAACAAGCTCGCGGAGTCCCGTGTGCCAATTCGTGAGGCGCAGGATGCTGTGTGACCAAGCTTTGGGAACTGTGTCTAGGGAGAGAAGAGGGCACCAAAGCAGCTCTCTGAGAAGAGAGGCGGTGCTGCTCTTTCACGGTCCGAGCTGTGCCTGCCTGGCAGGCGGCCCCTGGCCTTAGCCGGGCTTCCACCCCTCGCCCAGGGCTTCCTCCAGCTTCTGCCTGTAGGCTGTATAGCGGCGCCTCAGGCTCTGCAGCTGTTCATCTTCTTCCTTGTCCAAGATGCGCAGGAAGTTCTGGAGCTCCGGGAGACTGAAGGCTTCCCACTGTGGGGGGCAGAGAGGAATATGCCAGGTTTAACTCAGAGTCCGGACACGATTACCTCGGCTCCTTCTTTTCTTGTCTCCCCAGAGACAAAGGTTTTGCTCTGTAACACTGTCTAGTCTTGAACTCACGATCCTCTGCCTCAGCGCTGGCTTTACAGCATGTGACAGCAAGCCCTGCAGAACTCGGACTATAAGAAAGTGGGGGGGTCCGGTGATTGACTCCCCATATCTGCACCTGGGGTCACAGTCTCGTCTTCTTCCTCTCCTACAATCATATATATATGATCTCTATGTGTGTGCTATGGTACACATGTCCATGAACACATATCACACACACACACACACACAATAATAATAATAATAATAATAATAATAATAATAATAATAATAATAATAATGCATACATACATACATACATACATACATACATACATACATATTGGTTTTTCCAGGCAGAGTTTCTCTAACAGTCCTGGCATTCACTTTGTAGACCAGGCTGGCCTTGAACTCACAGAGATCCACCTGCCTCTGCCTCCCAAGCACTGGGATTAAAGGCGTGCGCCACCACCGTCCGGCTAATAACAATCATTTTAAAAGAAGCACTTAGTAGCACTTTATGGATTATCTTGAGTGGAAGGCCTAGAATAATCAGAAGATTCGCCTCAGGTCGTGTCCTCCATCTAACCAGTGCTGGTCTCCTGACATCTAAGCCAGCAAGCCTGTTCTCCCAGCCTCATAGACTGACGACGCCATGGGACACGCCTCACTTCTGAAGTCGAGGACCTGGGCTGGAGACTTTGTCGAGGATCACTGAAAGCTCACAGATGATCTACAGAGCAGTCTGAAATGTCTCTCAATGGGCACCCCAATACCTCCTCCCTGGAGAGAAAGGGGCGCTCATGCACACAGAACTAGGTCATCTGACTGGATGGAGAGGGCAGGGGATTCTGTGGCCACACATGTGGGGTTGCCCTTTATAAGGAAACTGGCCTGGAGTCTTGTCTTAGTAGCAGATGTGTAGGGGAAGCTTGGCTGGATTAGTCCTGTGGAGCTGGGAAGAAGTAAAAATGGCTCTCTGCATGGGGATAAGTAAGAATTGTTATTTCCTCTGACTCCTGAAGAGCACTCGGCAGCAGAACGTTCTAAGAGAATTACACTGTAAGCTAACTTGGGGTTCATTTCGGGAGATTCAAAAATCTCACCCCTTCCCCCCCCCCCCCCCCCCCCCCCCCCCCCCCCCCCGCCCCCAGTCCTTGCACAGCAATGAAGCAGGCTGACTGTTGTGTGCAGGCCGACGCCACTGTCAACAGTTCCTTGCTCACCTCTCCAATCTCGTGTTCTCGAAGAACAAAGCTGAGCGTGTCCGTTCTGGGTCCGGCCACCAAACGCAGGTAGAGTGGGTGTTCCCGGTCGGAGAGCTTGCAGGCGTACACTGGGAAAGGAGACCAACAGCAGGTTACAGAGGGCTGCAGTGATTCTGGGACAGTGTCCCCACACAGCCCCCATCTGGACACATCCCACCACAGTGCACATCCGAGCCTCTGTATCACCATTCTCTTACCGTAACACCGAGGGCCCACAGTGAACAACCCACCCGGCATACACCATGCCTTGACGAGGAGGAAATGAGATCCAATAATAAAATAGAACAGGAACTTGCCCCAAATATGCTTATGATAGCCGGGCGGTGGTGGCGCACGCCTTTAATCCCAGCACTCGGGAGGCAGAGCCAGGCGGATCTCTGTGAGTTCGAGGCCAGCCTGGACTACCAAGTGAGTTCCAGGAAAGGCGCAAAGCTACACAGAGAAACCCTGTCTCGAAAAACCAAAAAAAAAAATATGCTTATGATAATTCTGTCCCCCTGTCAGGAAAATGGAAAAGTTTTTCTGGGGGAAGATCTTAACCCCTTTAAAAACAATGAAAATATCTCAACCAAACAACATGAACCCAACGCTCAAGGAGCAACCCTCTTTGCAGATCCAGAACTGGCGGACAGGCAAGCCAGGCCCTTGTCACACACACACACACACAGTGTGTCCACACAGACACACCCTAGTGTCCAAAGACACGCCAGCCTCGAGGATGACGGTTCAGCAGGACGCTGACACTTTACATCGTGCAGCTGATGTCCAGCCGAGCTGGCCAAGTGGCCGGCAAGCTGAAAATGTCACCAGACCTTTCCTGTCCCTTGGTACTTCAGACACATCTGCATCGGAGTTTCCTGGTGGCTGCTCCTCCTTCACCAGGCTGCTGAGCGTGTGGCTTGGGGGTGTGTGGTGGTATTGTGTTCCCCAAAATATTGTGCACCCTAATAAACTTATCTGGGGTCAGAGAACAGAACAGCCACCAGATACAAAGGCTAGAAAATGGTGGCACTCACGCCTTTAATCCCAGCATTCCAGAGGTAGAAATCCATCTGGATCTCTGTGAGTTCAAGGCCACATTGGAAATGGCCAGGCATGGTGACTCATGCCTTTAATCCCAAGAAGTGAGCCTTTAATCCCAGGGAGTGATGGCAAAAACAGAAAGGTATATAAGGCGTGAGGACCAGAAACTAGAAGCATTTGGCTGGTTAAGCTTCAGGCTTTCGAGCAGCAGTTCAGCTGAGAGCCATTGGGATGAGGACACAGAAGCTTCCAGTCGGAGGAAACAAGATCAGCTGAGAAGTTGGCCAGGTGAGGTTAGCTGTGGCTTGTTCTGTCTCTCTGATCTTCCAGTATTCACCCCAATAACTGGCCTCAGGTTTGTTTTTATTAATAAGACTTGTTAAGATTCATGCTGGGGGCGGGGCCCCAGAATGGAACTCTGACTTGCCTGTCTTTCTGCTCTGAGGGGCCTGTGTTTAACAAATGCACACCCCCAGAGAGAAGCTGTGTGCCCGTCACCCTGTACCGCTGAAGGCCGCTACCATCATGTCAAACTCAGTACATTTTCCTCTGTGGCTGCAGCAGGCTTTTCCCAGAGGAAAACTGGAAAAAGCTTAAACCGCTCACTGATATGAGCTGCACTTCCTGGTCAGCACAGAGCGTGTGAACCATAAACACCAACCTCTGTTCAAACACCGCACCCAGGACATCCCACCCCATCTCATGAGGTGATCTAATATTCCTTCTAGGCACCGGGCATGGACATAAGTTCGGACAGACCCCAGGTCACTCTCTTTCACACGTCAGTTGAATGGGTCCCACGTGTGCCTCCCGGCCCCATCAAGCCACGTGGACTTCACATGTGAAAGCATTTCTGAAGGCTTCAACCACACAAATGTTCTTTTGTGTCCTAAAGGACATTAACATCATTGTCACCAAACCTGTCCTTCTGTGCACACCAGCAAATCCTCCACACATGCCTACCACAGCCCCTCAATCACTCTTCAACTCAAAATAAACAGCCAGTAAACATAAAGATCTGCCATGGGAGTGTGCTTCCACAATCTGTCCCCGCCCGGGCTCTGACGGGTTGACGGCATCTCTCAGCTGTCCCTCTGCTAATGAATACGAGCGACATAAACAGAGCAGACAGACGGCTTTCGTTCTGAGTGTGGCGACGTACCTTGGTCTTCCCGGTGACAGCGCTTATAAAGTGCAAACTTGGAGGGGCTCTCGGTCACCAGGAACTTCTTGAGCAAGGCCTCGATCACTTCTCCCACGGTGTTCGTGCTGCTGATATGAAGTGTGTTCATACAGCCGCCGCCACTGGGCAGGAGTCTCCCGGGGTTGGCAGGGGTCTGGGTGGGTTTGCAGAGTTCCATCTGCACGTTAATGAAGCCAGTGTAAACCCCGTTGGACTTCTGGAGAGGGAAGAGAGGGAGGCCACACTGAGCGGGTGGTTAGGCGGGACGGGGAAAAGAGCACATCCTAGACAAGTGGGAAAGCGAAGAGCTCTTCCCCACTCCTCTCTCGGAGAGGGACGACCTCAGTGCGGGATCAACGCCAGATCTTACGGCAGATGCCGCGGAGAAAACGCTGCCTGGGAAACAGGCTAGCCCTGCAGCTCGCCAGCCCTGAGGCGAGAGCCCCCGGAGTCTCGTGAGCCGGGGCGGCACCCATCTGGGAGGACACGGCCCTGTGCGGCACACATACGTCTGCCCGACTCCACTCAGCGCTCAAGGAAGGTCAGAGAGAGGGCTCTGAGACCCCAAGTCAGCAGTGAGCTGGCGCCAGGAAAACAGGCTGGCTTTATTCCCGGTGGTAATGGGGACACATACCAGGTGACACCTCCACCAAACTGTTAAGTACTCATTAGCTCACAGCACGCCATGCATGTCAGGCCCCTTTAAAGCGGATCCAGGCCGTGCGAAGTACAGGTACGGTTTACCACGCACATTGGGTCGACACTTCTTAGCTGTCACAGTAGCTGACGGTCTAGTCTTGGCTTTTATAAGAACACATCACTATCATGTCTTATTACAACAAATCATCAGTGTTGATTTAATAAATACTATATGGTAGCACTTTTAAGAACTTCCGTTATTTTTCTTATTTTCTTCAAGATCAATTTAGAAATTTCCTTGTTTATCCTTGTGTGTATGCCTCTGGCCTCCAAGGGCACCCATGCTCACAAAGACACATGTATACACATAAGTAAGATAAATCAAAGAAAGGGAGGGAGGGAGGGAGGGAGGGAGGGAGGCGGGCGGGCGGGCAGGCTGACTTGGGGTTATCTACCCCTGCCTCTCCTTCTGGTGGCTTTAAGGCCACTGGAGAGATGTCTTTGATCACATGTGAAAGTTCCGGCCCACAGGTTACAGAGTCCACTTGGGTGAGTTTTAAGCAGGTCACTCTGTCCTTTCAAAGGTAGACTCTGCCAGTTCACAGGCAGCAGACTAACAGACTGGGGTCCACAGCCCTGGAAAAATGGCGCCAGTGGACGGCAGGTGCTGCGGGGGTGTGTGTGTGTGTGTACACATGGGTGGGTGAAGCTTGATCCAGTCTGGAGACCACAGGAAGACGTCACGAAGACAGGAGCTTTGCCGTTCACTGTCACTAAACCCTGGCCCTCCGACCTCCCCACGGTGTGGGACAATGCTGCAGAACCCCGTGGTACCACCTCGAAGGAAGCTGAACGCTGTGTGCCCCGTGTCATACGGACAGTCGGGAGAAAGCACTCAGCTAGACTACATTCCGATCCACGGGCACAAAATCCTCTAGCTGCTTCCATGTCTGCTCTACACTGACCGAGTAGAAAGCAAAGGAAGTCTCATTAGAGTCGGAGCTACTTCAGGAAGATTAGAAACGCCCAAAATCCCCTGGCAGGGCGGAACCACAAATCTATTAAAACAGGACAACTGTGGAGTTCTTTTTTCACCCTCAGGCTTGGGCAGCAAGTGGCTTTTCCTCTGAGTCATCTCACCACCTAAATTTCACTTTTTTTCATTTTTTATTTTATTTTATTTTTTTTTGCGGTGGTGGTGGTGGTGTGGTGTTCACATAATCATCGATTTTCAACCTCGGCTACAAAGAGATTGAATTTTGAAAATTGCAAAAATACCCTATTTTCCTGTTCTACCTATCTTGCCCATCCATGACTGTTACGAGATTAAAACAGATAAATCATAGATCCCTTGGTATTTTTTGGTGCGTGGCTGTACACGGGCCCATGTGGGCCATGGCTTGTTGGGGGAAGTCAGAGAACCCCCCACTTGGTCATGGCGGGGTCTCTTGGTCTGTTATCAGTGCTGCAGCTCTGGGTTATTCCAGGCTACCAGGCCTGAAGCTCCACTTCTCTGCAGCATGTTGGTATTACAGATGTGCACAACATCTGGCCTTCCCTTGGGTCTTGGGAAGGATCAAAACTGCCAGCCTGTACCTGCCAAGCCATCTCCCTGACCCCTCTTGTCTTCCAGCAAGAGCCAACTGAACCAGGAAGTACTTACCAAGGTCATCTTCAGCTGGTCTGTGACAGCTAAATTGTACTTATGGACCTTCTCTTTGATTTCCTCTTTGCTGAGGTAATTGTGAGTGTCCTTCTCTTTTTCCACATCCTAGAAGAAAAACAAATCATGTCATGCATGAACAACCACAGGGGGAAAAATGCAGATAAACCAGGATTCTCCTACATTCCACAAAAGAGCAGCCAGGCACATACATGTCTCCTTGAGACACGTGCACTGCTCTATTTGACTTTCAAACACACCGGGTTCACCCACCTCTCAATTCCCACACTGGTCTTCCTAGGGGTAATGAAATGAAATCAATCCATCAGCAATTAAAAACGGTATTTCATTGAATATCATTCTGCAAATATGTCTTTGCTAAATTTTCCTTCTGCAGAAATAACATTCCACACAGTACCAGATACTAGACATTTCCACTTCAAACAACTGTTTGTTTATTTATTGAGACAGGTTTCTCTGTGTAGTCCTGGCTGTCTTGGAACTTGCTTTGTAGACCAGGCTGCACTTGAACTTACAGAGGTCCTCCTGCCTCTGCCTCCAGAGTGCCGCCACCGCCCAGCACATGTTTATTTTTGAGACAGGGTCTCATTATGTAACCCTGCCTCCTGGGTGCTGGGACTAAAGCTATGAGCCACTATGCCCAGCTTCAAAGAATAGTTAAAGATTCACAGGCAGAGCTTCTCCCAAGCAGATTTCATCCGTGTTATGGTCTCTACAGCTTTACAGTTCATATCAGCAGCAGGTACAGCAGGTAATAAATGCCAATTAGCCAGCGCTTGCCATCGACCTGTCAAACCATGCACAACCACCAGAGGGTAACTTACCTTCCAAACAGTCCCTATGCCAAATACAAGTGACCAGACCCCTCCATCTCGCCACCCTGCCTACTTCTCCCCACACCTCCTCTCTCCTGTAACCCGAAAGGGGACATACTGACCAGTTCAATTCTCTCGTGACCCTCTGGAATTCACTAAGAACGGATCACCTGAAGACCTCGTGTCCTACTTAGTTTTACGTCAACTTGACACGAGGTAGAGTCATTTGGGAAAAGGGAGCTTCAGTTGAGAAAACGCCCCCACTACGTCGGGAAAGCCTGGGGTATATTTTCTTGATTGGATATGGATGTGGGCAGGCCCGGCTCACCGTGGGCGGTGCCACCCATGGACTGGTGGTCTTGGGTGCCATGGTCTGTGCATCATGAAGTTCCTACCTTCAAGTTCCTGCCTTTGAGTTCCTGCACCCTGACGTCCCAGGAGGAGGGACTACAAACTCAAAGAAGTTAACCCTCCCCTCCCCGAGTTGCTTCTGGTCACAGAGTCTTACCCCAGCAATGGAAACCCTAACTAAGACAACACAGGTGCAGCCCTGTAATCACAAGGCCTAACTGTAACATCTGGTGAGCCAAGTGCACCAGGCACCTGGCTGGACAACATGTAACTCTCCTAGCCACCCAGCCAAGCTGGCATAATGACTCCTGTGTCCATGTAAGACTGAGTTCTAGGAAGCGAATTAACCTGCTGGGTGGAGGCCTGGCCCCAGAGCCCTGCAACTCTCCCCAGCCCAACCGTCCGGCAGCCTGCATCTCCGCGTGGGCGCTTTCGTTTAATCCTCCCTCAAATGAGCTAGTTAGTCTCTCTGTGAGAGAGGGAAGAAAGAGGAGAGGTTTGCAGAGTCAATCGGCCCTTCCAACGATGTGCCCACTAGTTACCGGAGCCAGCGCTATCTTAATTCAGGTCCTGTATGTCATTTCCACTAAACTGGATAGGTCTGGTGTAGACAAACGTTTGAAAACGTAAAGAACACGTGAACAGTCAGGTTCAAACTCAAGGAGCAGATTGGAAGAGATGTAGAGATGAAAAAACATCTTCAGGAGAAATTAAATTCGGATGGTTCATGCTCCGAACAGAAAGTATGAAGACAGGCCTCTTCCAGCTGGCCAAGGCTCACCATGCTCACACTGGATAGTCTCCAGGCAGACAGCTGTTTCCCTGAGTGATTACTGTGTGGTGATGGCATCAATACACCAGGAATGGCCACTCCAGAACCCCCCGGGCGGAATGCCACCCGGAATATAAAAAGGCTCTGAGGCCCTAATGAGTGCGATGGTCACCCACTGTCAGCCATTTCCAGTTTCTACACTGGCCTGGGGCAGTCTCCAGGACTCGAACACAGACAATACCGAAGAAATACCAGCGCAGATAACACGCTCATCTCCTCGGCTCCATGGGCAAGCCTGAAGCCCCTTGGGAACACTGCCAGTATCGATGGAGCCCCCATCCCACCGCCCCCCCCCCAACAGTCTTATATTTGTTGTTACTGTGGGTTAAGATTTTTCATAAGAAGATTCTAAGGAAGTGTAAAATGTGTAGACCAAGCCAGGCATGTTAGCACATGCCTTTAATCCTAGCAACCGGGAGGCAGAGGCAGGCAGATCTCTGAGAGTTCGAGGCCAGCCTGGTCTACCCAGTGAAACCCTGTCTCAAAAACAAAACAAACAAACAAAAAAAACAAAAACCAACAAAACCAGCCCATTTCTCCTCTTTCTGTTCTTTCCAGCTGACAACTAATCACCCAATCGGCACAGCTGACCAGGGAAACGAGGTAGCCTTGTCTACACATTCAATTTGTAAGTATTAACTGCCCAGGGGCTCTACAATGCACATATAAGTGTTCCTCAGAAGACATGGTAAAAGGCATTGCCTCCTCCATAGATACCGAACTGCTTCCGTCCCTTATGAAAGAAACGGCCCAGGACTTGCAAATAACTTAGGCACCTCTTCCCACACAGTTTAAATCATCTCCGTTAGTGGCCACGCCTGATACAATGTCAGTGTTCCAGAAACAGCTGTCACTCAATTGTCACAGCAATGCTAGTGAGGGAAAAGAAGTCTGTGTACATTCAGCAGAGGCTACAACTGGTTGGTTGAATCCACAGGTGGAGACCATACAGGCTCAGAGGGGATGCCATTCGAAAAGGGGTAGAAAAACTGAATAGCCTGGTGTGGCGGCGGCACATGCCTGTCATCCCAGCACTCAGGAAGCAGCTAGCCTAGGCTATGTAGCAAGACCCTATCTTTAAAAAACAAACAAGAACTAGGGAAATGGCCGAGTGGTAGCAAGCACAAGGCTTTGATCCAGCACTGCGAACCAGCACCACGTTAACCGTGTGGAGTGAGACAGAAGAACGGCATGCCAGCAAGATCCGGGCTCTGCTCCCCGGCCCACCACAGGGCCTCGGGGCTTGCTCGTCCTTCTAGGTCTCTTCGCTCATTTCCTGCTAGACGAGGAGTCTGCAGTAGGTCATATCTGGAGAGCTGGTGACCTAACAGCAAAGATATGATCTGATGATGTTCTCTCTCGTAAGACCAAGTGAGGGACGCGGCTCCATAGACGCAATCAAGGAAGCTAACAGGCCCCCAGGTCGCTAACTAAACCACAGCATGTGTATCCTGGGGGCTTCACCTGGGTGAGACTCCTAAGGAAAAGAGGTGAGGGGGCAGACCGAAGGGTTAAGTCAAGTTAGTCAATTCCCAAAGGCAGCCTTGAAGACAGGGCCGAGAGCCGGGCCCTAGGCCCCCTGGAATCAGAAGCCCACGGGCACTGAGGCAGATCAAAGGAGCCATGTCCCCAGGATAACCCACACATGACCACAGAGGAGCGGTTACCTTTGCTTCTCAGGGGTTAAACCAAGGAAAGACTAGAAAGCACTCAGAGAGTTGGAGGCCAGGACCTACAAGACCCCTTCTGGGCCCAGCACTTCCTTATTCAAAGATCAACCGGACAGACGGACAGTCAGTCGTGGGAAAGTAGCGGCAGCCCAGAGCATGTCAGAGCTGGGTTTAAAAAAAAAAAAAAAATGGGGGGATGGGGATGTCTACTCATGTACCAATCGTACATGTTTGTGCTTGGGGGGGTGGGGTGGCGGGGAGACCCAGGGACTCAGTGAGCAGCAGCTGTCTCCATCTCAAGGTGCACGTTTATCTCTGGGGAGTCCAGGCTGCATGTGCCTGACAAATTCAGCTGCTTCCACTGCACAGATGGGGTGGGGTGGGGTGGGTGGAAAATGATGCTGATTTCAGGGAGGGTCCAAACCAGAGGACCCTTACCTTGGAAAAACTCCCAGATTGTTTAAGCCTTTGAGAGACTCTTGTCTGCCAACCTGGGAAGAATCCTTCCAAATATGCGCCCGTCCAGCACCCTGTGTGTGTGTGTGTGTGGGGGGGGGGGGTGATCCAGCCCAGGTTGGGGAAGGAGGGGGCAAAGGGCAAAGACAGGGTTAAGCAGTGGCGTGGCGGGAGTGGCAGAGTAGACTATAAGAGGGACTCTCACATCAGGGCAGGGCAGGGGCAGCCACCTGTGAATAATGCATGGCTATTGCTCTTGGCAGCCGGGGTGGGGCTGGTGCCACACCCCAGAGCGTCTGCTGGGCAGGTTACAAGGTATATCTTTGTCTGAGGCCACAGGGAGAGTTCTGCCAGGCAAAAGTCTAACTCAAGACATTTCAGCCGGGGTGCCCAAAGAGCACAATTTGGGTCGACCTCGCTTCCTGGGTGGGGCCACAGTGCCAGGCTGTTTGTTTTTCTCACCGGTAGACTTTCTCAGAAGAGACACACCCACCTCACAGGCACAGACAACCTGCACCCAAGGTGCTGTTCCCAAAGGCTCATAAGTCAGGCTTTCCCCTACAAGTCCGAGGGAGGATCTGCGAAATCACTTACTTGTTTCTGGTTAACTCTGAAGCGACATCAAAATTTAAAGTAGAAAACCACTGAACAAGAAGCTCAAACCATGACAAGAAAATACAAGCAGCTTCAAAAGAGGGTAGGAAAAGACAGATCTGCATAATCACTACCCCTGTTTTAGCTTAGTGAAGGGATGTGAATTAGGGTTTAGACAAACTTGGGTCTGACATCGTGGCCCTGCCACATTCTAGCTCTGTGACCAAAGGCAAGTTAGGCAACCTCTCTGACCCCTGGCTCTCCCGTCTCTGTGAAATTGTGCAAAAACACGATCTACTTCATACAACCGAGAGGGCCCAATAGAAGCCATCCTCAGACATTTATTAGTGCCCACTGGTGCCAAGCTCGGGGCCAAGTTCGTTTCAAGCCGTGGGAGGCAGTTGCAATCTCCTCCGCCTCTCCGCCTCTTCCTGGCCGACAGCCTGGTAAACCCTGTGCCCCACCCCCGAGTGCAGGTTGGACGGACGGCCATGGCACTTGGCACTACAAGCCTCTGAGACACGAGGAGGCACCAGGGATATAGGTCACGGATAGAGCACGTGGGTGAGACACCCGAGGTACTGGGTTCTATACCATGAAGGACTCTGCAAACAGCTCGGCGGGTAAGCTGCCCGCCGTGCAAGCCTGAAGACCTGGGTTTGAACCTCAGGCCCTCAGAGAGTTGGGCACAGCGGCACACATCTGCAATGCCTGAGCTCCCGGGGTGAGATGGAGACAGAGATGGGGGGGGGGGGGGGGTCCCTGGACACTGCAGGACAGCCTGTCTGGAGTGTGCAGCAGCAGTCAACAAGTTTTGAGTCTCAGAACCCACTCAAGGGAGGCCTTTGCCCTGTGCCGTTTGGGGGTGCTCCCACACCCCCACAAATAATAATTACACAAAATTTAAAAGAGGGATAAGCAAGCTACAGACCTCCCCAAGGGGGCCCGAAGGAAGAAGGAAAAAAAACAAGACAAAACAACCAACAGATTTTTCTAAGGCGTAAGGAAGGCCGACCATTAGTATGTGCAGCTCCGCCCTCTCCTCGTGGTCCAGCCTGCATCACCAGAGGGCAGCCTGACCAGGCCGACAAGGGCTTGCTCTCCAGACCAAACCGAAATCATGAATACTGCTCACTCCACCTCCCGTTCTGAAAACAGGTCACTGCCCCCCGATATATCTCAAGAGCTTAGATTGCCCCATGGCATAGAAACAGAACAAGTCCAAGACTTGGGGTTACACACAGACTAAAACAGAAGTATTAACTATCCAGCGGCGTCCATCCTCCAACAGCACATTTCCTGGAGGGGTGGGCCCCGGCTGCGGACGGGACTCAGGGCCAGTGAAGGTGAACTGAGTGCAGGCGCTGATTCCTATAAACATATTCCGGCCAGGCCTGGCTCCCGCAAGGAAGTAAGACGATGGATGCTGGGGCGTGGCGGCTGGTTTCAAGTGTCAGCTTGGCTGGAGTAAGAAACACGGAGGGCATTACCGAGGAGGCACACTGTGTGGATACCGGTGCTTGCAGGGGGTTAACGGCGCGGGGGAGGCCCACCCTGAATGTGGCCGGCACAATCCCACTGAGCTGAGGTCCTGGACTGAATAAAATGGGGAGGGGGGGGGTAAGCCAGCCAAGCACTGCCCCACCCCCCCCTTTCTCTGCTTCCCGGTGGGCACCACAGACCCAGTGACTCTGTCACCCCTCGACACTTGAACTCGGTGGGAAGCAAGCCCTTCCTCCTCTAAGTTGCTATCCTCCTGCATCTGGCGGTAGCCACAAGACAAGTAACTAACACACGGGCTAAATTAGGGAAGACCACTGTCTGGAGAGGCACTTCCTGCTGCAGTCCTGGAGCGGGCTGCAGCGGGTGCAGGAGAGACAAGTCCTCACTGGGTGTGGTGGCTCTCGCCTTTAATCCCAGAGAGGCAGGTGGGGCTCTGCGTTCTAGGCCAGCCTGGTCTACAGAGCTAGGTCCAACCTGGGCTACAAAGAGAGACCCTGTTTCAACCACCACCACCCCCCAAAAAGAAACAAGTTCTCTGGGAACAGAGCAAGCGGAGGCAGGGCTGACATGTTTAAAAGGTGTTTTTCGAGGTGGGGGGGTGGGGGGTTGTTTTGCTTCTCCCAGACAGGAGCCCGTGTATCCTAGGCTAGCTAGCTGCGGACTTGCTATGTGTGTGGCTGAGGGTATCCTCCTGCCTCCACGTCTAGTGCGGGGGGTAACAGGCATGCCTCACAACTCCAAGTTGACTGAAAACATGTTATGAGTTATATATATGCTCCTGAACTGGGTTCGAGTATGGAAAGCGGAAGGGAACTGTGGTGAGAAGTCCTTTAGGTGTGCGAAGTGGAGGCCCTGGTACGGGATGAACACAGGAGGGGCTGTCACACAAAGCCTGTCTTGCTCAGCCCCTGTGCATATGTGTGTAAGCGAGGCCGAAGGGCACGGCTCTGGATTTAACACCTCTGCCTGGCGAACACGCCGCACCAAGACACCGGAGGAGGCAGAGCCCTGCACAGTCTTCTCAAGGATCAACTTTTGGCTTCGGTGACTGAAATGAGCCACAGGCTTCTTTTAACTGCTGCAGTGGGCAGGACAGAGCTCGACAATAATGGTCACCGGTGCAAAGGATGAGGGAAAAGCACCGAGAAAACAATGTAAACGGGGTGTTCAGGTGGAAAGACGCGGCAAGGGAGCAGACATAACCGTAAGACTCAGCAGCGTTTTCCGGGATACTCGGTGCTGGTCTCCGACCTTAAAAGAACAGCCGACGGGGCTGGAGAGATGGCTCAGTGGTTAAGAGCACTGGCTGCTCTTCCGGAGCACCAGGGTTCAATTCCCAGCACCCACCTGGCAGTTCACCCCTGTCTGTAACTCAGTCCCAGGGGATGACGCCCTCACACAGACATACTTGCAGGCAAAACAATAATGCATATAAAATAAAAATAAATAAATCATTAAAAAAAAGAAGCAGCTTAGCTTCTGTGCTCTGGAGACCCCATTACTGCAAGTCCATGGGTGCCACGTCCAGAGAGCCGATGCCTCTCTTGATGTGTGGTCCTGCCATCGTGATTCGGACTGGCCGCTCTAAAGTTGGGATTGTTGCCCTGCCAGATGGAGGGAGACTTTTAGCTGGTGCTCTATTTCCAGTCCTGTGAGGATCTCAGGAGTCTAACGCTTGCCTGGATTCAGCTTTTGGGGGAAAACTCTAGTATGCACGTGTGCATTCTCCTCATCAACACCCACCTCGTCATCCCTGTAACAACGGATGTTCCTCAGGCAGAAAGCAAACGGGGAAACTGTGGGAGCTGATACAAGTGTGGGTACCACAGAAGGAGAGGGCATGGGGCCCATGTCCCTGGGAGCGTCCGTCAGTCCTGTGACAGAAAAAGCACTCTCGTACGTACTTAGGACGCCTCCTCTCCCAGCATCCCTGCAAAGATGCCCAGTGGCCTTTAGAATGAATGCTACAGACTCTGCGAAACCCTGCAGTTAAGAAATCAGTAAAAGCACCCGGCCAGGAGGAGATTTTGAACAATGTTGTGAACGTGCTGCTCATTAATTGTGACCCAGCGAGCACATGAAGCAGGGACGTATTTTTTTGTCCCTTCATCATGTAGCCCTAGCTGGCTTCAAACCTGCCATCCACCGGCCTCGGACTGAGTGCTGTGATGACGGTGTATGTAATAGTTCTGTGTCTTATTAACCATGCAGTCTGTATTCTCTGGGAGGGGAGAAGGGGGGGATGGGGTGACCAATACACCTGAAACACATCTGTCATCCCTGGTAATTTGAAGCATCCTTTGTCCCTAAGGCTACTAGTTAACAGTCACAGCGACCCCAGAGGAGAACATGGGTGGGTATTTTAGACTGTTCATAAAAAAAAAAAAAAAAAAAAGAAAGAAAAGTAAACAGACCACGAAAACAAAAAAGAAGCTTTCTAAGGATGGGTCTGCAGAGAGAAATGAGAACAGGTGCGCTCTGAACATCACTGCAGCCCCTGTCTGTCTGTCTGTCACCAACCTCTCCCAGTGTCACCCTGGCGGACCCCTGCTCACTTCGTGCCCCCACCACCACACACACACACACACACACACACACACACACACACACACGCGCACGCGCGCACACACACACACACGCACACACACACACACGCACACGCACGCACACGCACACACACGCACACACACACATACACACATACACACACACACACACACACGCACACACACACACATACACACACACACACACACTCACACACACACACACACACACACACACACACACACACACACACACACAGGAAGCCATCCTCAGTCCTCACCACAGCAGCCCTTGGGTGCGGCCTGCATTTCACACGTACAGGTTAAGCCTCCACGGAACATTCTAAAGCTTCTAGCAACCCTGCTGTGGTTTTAAATCTTTTCCTCCTAGAAGCCCCGTGTTCAAACTCGCTGGTCCTGAACAGAGGCAAGCCTTGTCCTCTGCAACAGACCCGGTCATGAATCTGGCGGCAAGTCTGCATCTGCAATCTATCCTCTCGAGCGTCTTATCAAGCCCTGTGACGTTCGTGCTCGATTCTCAAAAATGCTATAAATCTGCAAGGGCACACAAGGCCTTTCCAGTATCAGATGCGACGTTTTATACGCTCCTGCTACCCATCTGCACCATCAGAGAGCAAGCGCCCTTCAAAGCACGGCCCTTAAATACCCTGGCACACCCGGGCTGTGAAAGCAGGCCCAGGCCCAACATGTTAATAAGATTAATTGCACTTGTGATACACATTAAAAGAGCTTCATCTGGGCCTCCCGTGACCTCCCTCTTTAAAAGCCCTGGTTACCACTCCGCCAATACCCTATATGGTTGTGCTTTTAAAAGCGGGTCGTGCGCCAATTGTCAAACAGCCACTCACTTGTTTGGAGCCAGAAAACAAAGTTGGAGGTGGACACGGCTCTCCGGGAGTGGCCCGGTCTGAGGGCCCAACAACCATAAAGCAGACCAGATTACACTCAGCCTCAGAAACCCCAGGTGGAAATGTTTTCAAAGGGAGTCAGTTAGGATGCTTCCACTTCTGGATGGTGATACAACTCACAGCTGATGTAACTTGGTTCACTATTTTTGGGTGAACAAAGTGAGAGGCGAGAGGCCGAGCACACGCAAGCGATGCTACCTGGGCAACTAGCAAAGGAATAAGGGGGCAGGCAGCTGGCGCTCGGGCAGAGGCCAGCCCAGGCTTCCCTAGAGCCAGGGGTTTCTATAGCACGCCAACGCTGGGCCTCTGTTTCCTTGGTTACTGACAGCCCTGAACTATGGTCGGTCTCTCTCTGTCACCACCAACATCATCTAACACTCTATTTCACCTGCCCGCAATGCTCCCTTGAGCAAATACCACAAAGTAAATGTGCTGGAGATTAGGAAAATTAGCTAACGAGAGAATGAAGATAAGAGAGAGTGTGCCTGGAATCCAGGAAGGAAGTGAGCCACACAAAGCCACGGGAACGTACCTGTTGCCCCAGATTCCAGATTAAGCATCTCACTGGTGCAATCTGGAGGAAGACCCTGGAGTCATCAGCTGACAGCAATTACTACCGGGGCTCAGGGGCCCCTCGGTGTGTCTCCTTCCTCCTCCCCTCCCCCGCCGTGGGTCAGCCCACTGGAAGCTTTCCCGTGGGTTGGAGTCTGGAGGTCCTGTCTCTCTCGTGTTGCCACAGCCTCTGTGGAACCTTTGAAACTCCGTGGGAAGGGGAGGTTCCGGAGAAAGGAAATGGAACAGGCTCATTTGGAGAGCAGCCAGAAAGGAATGCTGTGACCTGGGAGGCAGGTGGGGGGCAGCTGGGAAACCCTGCGGGCCCTGGAAGCTGCTCCACCAACAGCAGGAATCGAAAAGTCAGTCAAGGGCAGAGGTGGGCAGACAAAATGTGTGGCAACTTTGCCAGGTGACGCCTGATTTAAAGAGATAAACAAAAGGACTCCTAATAAAATCAGGGACTGGGGCTAGAGGCGGTTCCGTGGTTAAATGGCCGCCCTTACAGAGACCTGGGTTTGGTTCCCACCCACCAACATGAGGGCTCATAACCATCTGTAACTCCAGTTCCAGGGGGATCTGACGCCCTCTTCTGGCCTCTGAGGGCACTGCATGTACAGGTTAAAAAACTCATGGAGAAAGGATCCAAAACAGGTTTATGAGAAAGAACTGTGTATGTAGTCTTTTCCTTCCCCCGTTACAAGTGAAAGTTACCACCACATAAAAGAAGATTTATTCCAACTCACATTCTGAGTTTTCAGGTAACAAAACTATAAATGCCAATGGCCAAAACAACAGGGAGACAGTCCCAGGGGGTCACACTGAACTCCTTATTAAGGCTTGGATTTATATATGGCACGGCAGTATCATCAATACTCGAATCTAAGCATTCTTAGGACTTGCTTGATTGTGTATACACCCCAGTTCCACAGGACCAATGAGTAACGCTGGGGGTGAACCCGGGGCCTAGCAGATCCTAAGAAATACTCGACCTGCAAGCTTGTAGCCTACCGCTTTCTACTACACAGACACAAAAGTCTGGTGAGGCCGTAGGGAGGTTTAGGTTAAACTGTTTGTCACTCCTGTCCCCATTAATTCAGCCCACCCGTCCCTTGTCAGGACACTCCTCCACAGCATCCTACACTCCTCCCAAGATGGCTCTTTTGGTAAGTCAGTTCCTAACCCATGAAAGGTGAGGCTCGCTCACGTAGCACAAGACTCCTCCTGCTGGGAGAAAAAGACAAAGGTGTCCCCTTTGGTGCGCCATATCTCAGAAGATGTTGCCGCCCAGAGGACACGGGCCATGGAGGATACCTGCAAGCCACTGGGTCTCTGCAGAGGGGCTCCGGAGCTGGCTTTGCAGCCCCAAGAAATCATCTTCTTCCCCTTGGCCAACAGGGCCAAAGTACCTTGGAAGAAGGACGACACTCGGAGAGCAAAGACGACCAGGGGGAGCTGCTCCTGTAGGAGCCTGGCCGAGTGTTAGTTCCCAGTCGTCCTTCATAGGAATCCTCTTCCTGCCTCCTGCTCTGTGGCAGCTGGGGGGAGAAATGGGAGGGACCCAGAGGTGTCAGAACACAGGCTGGACAGACACGGAGGCTGGGGTCACACAGGTTGATACTCACAGAAGGACCATGGAGCGCCAGTGTCTCCCTGCTCGGTGAGCCCAGCCTAGTGGCCTAGCCTGTACCTATTTACTGTCTTTGAGGGCTCTGGCTTAAAAAAGAGGAGGACCCCCAACGCCCAGAAAGAATAATGGTCATCTCCACTCTACACGAAGAAGGAGTAAGGGATATCTCCAGTCCTCCCCCTATTTTGCTACCCTTTCCTTTCCAAAGGTCCTCCCATGGGGTGCTGGCTGGCCTATGTCAACTTGACACAATCTACAGCCATCTGAAAGGAGGGAACATCAATTGAGAAAATGCCTCCATAAAATCCAGCCCATGTGGGCGGTACCATCCCTGGGCAGGTGGTCCTGGGTTCCGTAAGAAAGCAGGCTGAGCAAGCCAGTAAGCAGCACCCCTCCATGGCCTCCGCATCAGCTCCTGCCTCCAGGTTCCTGCCCTGTTTGAGTTCCTGTCCTGACTTCCTCTGATGATGAACAGTGCTGTGGAAGTGTAAGCCAAATAAACCCTTTCCTCCCCAACTTGGTGTTTTGTCTCAGCAATAGAAACCCTAACTAAGACATATAGTCTCAAGAGCTGAGGTTAGCCACCCAAATCCAGGACAGTGGATTGGGAGCTCCCTCTGGTCAATCTTGTCACAATTACTTTCCAGGCACTTCACAGCCCGACGGGGAGCATGCTGAGCACAGAGACCACCCCCTCCTCATGGTTTCTGGAGGCTGAGTTACTTTGCCAAAGCACTCAATTAAGTGTGTGGTAATGCTGTACTTGGCAACTAGAGATTTCACACCTGGCCAGGACCAAAGAGTTCATTCAAAAATTGGAACACTATTTCCAGCATTAAGAAGTGATGGGTGGATCTCTGAGTTCAAGGCCAGCCTGGTCTACATAGCGAGTTCCAGGACAGCCAGAGCTACATAGTGACCCTGTTTTGAAAAACAAGAGAGACAGAGAGAAAGGCTAGATACCATCATACTCTAAGAAGCTTGTTACAGCCCATGGAAGAGTTTCTAAATGAAAGGAAAGCCAGGGAAGACGCTCTACCAAGCACAAACCCTGCAAAGAGAGACAGCACCATGGATAGAGTGCTTGTCTATCCAGCACGCAGGTGGCCCTGGGTTCAATCCCCAGAAACCTATAAAGTAGGCATGGTGGTGCATGCCTTCAGTCCCAGCACTCAGGGCAGAGTCAGGAGGATCAGGAGTTCAATGTTATCCTTGGCTACTTGGCAAGTTTCAGACCAGCCTGGGAGACCTATAAAAGAAGTGTCTAAATATGGAAGTATGCCAAAACGTTAAGTGTTTGTCCTTCAGCTGGGGAGATCTGGAATGGACACACACACACACTTCTCTTTTTCTGTGATAAAACTACATTTAAAAAAATTACAAACATTTCGAAAATTCTCTTCAGAGTCTGGGTGGCTTAATCCAGTCCGGAAAAAAAGGGAAAAGTGGGGCTGGTGAGGGGCCTTTCATGTATAAAAAATAGTCTTGGAAACAAAAATAATTATAAAGCCACTAAGCACTTTACTAGTAAAACTGCACTTTACCAGTAAAACTGAGTTCCACTTTCATGTGCCGACTGCCCCCCAAAATAAACAGAGGTACCGGCCAGGCAAGGCCGATGGCCAGCTGCACAGAGACAGCAGAATCAAGTGGCCAGGGACAGCTAACCAGAGCTCTTGGGTAGAGAGACATCACCACGGTCCATGAAATTAACACAGCTTCGTCAGCCTCTACACACACACACACACACACACACACACACACACACACACACACACACACACATACATACACATACACACAGTATTGCCAAAATAAGAGTTGGTTCCTAACGTCACACAGTTGACCAATTTATAAATAAAGACTGCCCCGCAGCTGCCCCGAGAAGGGGGCGGTGGGGGGGTGGGGGCTGCCCGTGTTTGTTTTTATTAGTATTTGTCTGGAATTGACACCGTCTCTTTGCAGGAGCCGGGCTCCTCTATGCTGAGCTTTCGTCCACTCTCCAGCTCCCTTTCCTCCTGCAGTGCTGTGCACAGGAAGCTGAAGGCCCGGAGGAAGCCAGCTCCACCTTTCCTCAGCTCGGGGGGTCAGCAGCTGGCCCTCCCCCACTGCCCGGAGGGTCAGCCTGCAGAGACAGGGGAGGCCTCAGCCCTGGCCTGGATGGCAGGCGGCTCATCCGGAGTGGAGGGGACAGGGGCAGAGATGGATGCAACCGAAGTCCCAACGGGAAGCTGCCACTGCAGACACCAGGGGATCGGCCAAGCCGCCAACACAGGATATCCATGTGTGGCATCGCCTGAGCAAGTGTCCCTGAGGACACAGGATGTTTCACCGTGGAAGCTAAGGAAACGCCTGGCCAGGGACTGCGTGGAACTTCACTTGTTCAAGGTCGGACTCCTTCCGCAAGGATGTCAAGGTTCGATCTTTTCTGTCTTTTCAGCTGTCAGTTTCCTCCCCTGGGAACTGGTCAGTGGAGTCCTCTAACAGGCAAACAACACTAAACTTCTCAAACAGGCACTTAAGAATATCCTAGAAGTCAGAGGATTAGAATGAAAGACATTTGTCCCTCAGGGTCACCCAGGCCCTGTTGTCCAATCCCTGACTACAAAATCAACTCCAGGTGTGACTGAGTTGGTCTAGGGAATACATAATATATAAAATTCTTTCTACTTAAAACTTTACTTGCTTGGGAATATTTTCCTTTCCCTTCCAATTATCAAAGCGGTGGACGGCCAAGTGCCACTCTGCCGAGGACAGCCCTCCAATCAGACAGAAAGACAGTGGATCGGTAAGGAGGGAAACGCACCAGGTGACATCTGTGCTGGGGATGCTTTCGGAAGTGCGGTGCGAAGCAGAGGTCCAGGCCACTCAGGGTGCACTGGAACCCACCCACAAACCCCTGGGGTAGGACATTTATCTCCACTCTCTAGGTGCACAAGCCAAAGCTGACGTCACAGATGAAGACTTCCACGATGAGGCCTGGCCGACTCCAGAACCACGCCCTTCTACCAACTTACCTCTAAAACCGAGGAAAACAAAACAAAACACCACTGCCAGATGACTGTGCCGTGGGGAAAACACTGTGTGTCTTTTTCATCCCCCCCCCCCCCCCCCCCCCCCCCCCGGCTGAGCAGGATTGAACCCAGGACCTTGTGCATGCTAGGCAGGCCCTCTACCACTGAGCTACCTTCCCAGCCCAACGTGGATGAATCTGAGGAAGGTCACTTGTCCAGAGACAAACCATGCTCTCCACATCCGCTTCGTCTGTCATCAGAAATGAGGTAACTGGGGCTCCGTGCACCTTATTCCCATTTTCTCACCTGATTACGAGCGCGGGCAGGGAAGTGTATAAGATGTGGTGTTCTTTAAACACCCAACCTTTGGAACATGGAACTTATGAGACAGAAATTCTATTAAAATACAAGTTAGGACCCCACCCCCAAATCCTAACAGGAAGGAAATACACAAGCATGGAAAACCTGAAACACAGACCTAAAAATGGACCAATGAGAACCGTCAGCCAGGGATGCCAACGCAAAATTAACATGCGCTTGAGATCGCACAGAATGGAGGAAACTCTTGCACAGGTCTCATTTTAGAAACAGAAATAAACCTTCCAAGTAGCCAGTGCAGCCAGGCAGTGGTGGTCCACGCCTTTAATCCCAACACTCAGAGGCAAAGGCCGGAGGAGCTCTCTGAGTTCGAGGCCAGCCTGGTCTGCAGAGTGAGTTCCAGGACAGCCAGGACTACCCAGAGAAACCCTGTCTTGGAAGAGGAGGAGGAAGTCAGCGCACAGGTGAGGCAGATGGAAAGCCCGCCCTGAGCAGCTGCACCGGACTCTCCTAACCAATGACGCGTCCCCAGTACAGGTAGCCCCATGGAGCCACTGAGCTCTTGGCTCCATGTCCTCCCTCCATCTTGCTTCTCTACCTTCAACTCCATGATCTGCGGGCGAAAAAACAAATCTCCGTGCAGACATCACCAACAAATAATATTTTCCCTTTGCCACTTAGCTAATGGACCGTCTTTGGCCTCTGACGAATATTTACTCGGCGCTTAAATACTTTAGCAAATAGTTGCATTAGGTACAGACCTGTGAAGGGAGCATGGGTTCGGCCCTGAAGGGCTCAAGTGGGACCCGGAAGCAGCAGGAAGGGGTGAGGGCAGCTACTGAGTACAGTGCGAGCGTAGAAGAACACCAGGGAAGGCTCCCTGAGGGGGAGGCACCCCGAAACTGCCCTGTGCAGTCGGTCGTTGACGGGCTTCTTTATCAAACGTCCCACGGCACACAGAAACCCACGGACAGTAGCCAGGGCAGCTAATGGAGGGCTCTGGAAAACCCGAACACAGCTCAAACGGGCTAATTTTAGACAAAGACAAAATACTTAGCTTGCTGCTAGAGGGTATTTTTAGAGTCTGTTTCAGTTAGCCATCACCAAACCCAACAGTTCAAAGGAAAGTAAGAGGCAGGGCAAAGGGAAGAAAGTCTAAGAGTTCCTAGCTGTGGGGCTTGGGGGACAAGCCAATGTTAGAGTCTAGAACCATAGGGAGGGAGGGAGGGAGGGAGGGAGGGAGGGAGAGAGGGAGGGAGGAAGGGAGGAAGGGAGGAAGGGAGGGAGGAAGGAAGGAAGGAAGGAAGGAAGGAAGGAAGGAAGGAAGGAAGGAAGGAAGGAAGGACAAAGTGGGGGGGAGAGATCTACAGAAAGCAAAATCTGGTTCTCCTTCCCTGCCGGCTTGTTTCTTTGATCCTAAAACAGAATAAACAACCTCCAGGCCTAACTCGTCCCATCCCATGCCCATCCCATGCCAAACACCAGAAGTATTTGCTCTGGGGGAATGGGGTGGGGTGGGGTAGAGGCTCTGCAGATGCCCTTTCCTCCCTGTGTATCTAACACTGAGTGACGTAAAACACATAGGAGCGAAGGCAATCGATGGAGCAGAACAGTGCCACCTAAGAACAGGCTTAAATGTTCCCTACAGGGCAGGCCCGGGCCTCCCTGGGAGGCCAAGGCAAACCCAGGCTTTGGAATGGGAGGTTGCACACAGCTCTGAGAAAGACAACAGCCTTGGAGAGTCAGGCTACCAGCCCGGTGAGACTGTGTCATCCATCCCCAACTCACGTCCCAGAGCGCCTAGCCCTCAGCCTTGGCTCCTGCTGGCTGGTGAGTCTGAGGGAAGGTCACTGCCCATTTTCAAATGGCCAGTGTTGGTACACTGCGTACACCAGTCACATTCCCCTCCCCCCATTTATGCCACAGAGATAAATGAGGACCCCAAGCTATGCAGGGTGCTCTGGGGAGACTGAGAGCCCCCGCCCCACCCTCTTTCCAACAAACGCTACAGTAGGGTTCGACCCCACCCCTATACAAGGCTGGGGTTCTGTCTCTAAAGGCCCTACCTCCTTCAGTTTGGGGTCTGGAGCTGGGGTGCATGTAGCTCAGTGTAAAGCACCTGTCTAGCATGGCCAGGACCACAGAAACAAAAACTGACCAACACTGTAAGGCCCAAGAAAATCCACGATGATTCCTTAGTATCACCGAGTACGAATCTGAGTTCCCAGGATATCCCAGGATGTCCATAGTTATTTCTGACAGAGTCCAGGTTCTCAAAGTGGTTTCATTTATGTGTCTCTGGTTCTTGTTTGCTTCTCTTTCTTTCTTATTTTTGTTGTTGTTTGTGACAGGTTCTCATGTAGCCCAGGTTGGGCTTAACGTATTATATAGCCTAAAATGTCCTTGAACTCCTGACCCTCCCATCTCGTGTAGCGGCATGGGCCCTGATGCCCAGCTTGCCTTTAATCTTATTTTAAAACACTGTGAGGTGAACTGAACTTTCCTTATCATTCCAAGAATGAATTAAGTATAGACACAACGTGGAGAGGTAACCTTGCATTATATAACTCAGTTTAACCATTTCCAAGTAACTCTTGCAAACGGTGGTTCCCCAGGGGTTCCAGATCCTGGGGAGACAATGACATTTGCATCAGGAATCCCATCAGGAATCCCCAAGAGACACTGACGTAAATCACCTCCACCCCAAGCCTGCTCGGGTGTGCAGGGGATGTCTGGCGACCACACTGGGTGTCTTCCTCCCAGTAGAGCAGGGATTATAAAGTGGATCCCCGTTCCTGTGGGGACTAAGGACAATCAACAGTAATTCGGTCATTCCCCAGGTAAACTGAGCCACTGAGAGGAAACAAAGTTAGCCACACCTTCTGGACACCTTCAGGAGGTTGAGAATGCAAACGTTCCAGTCAGTCGGTATCCTGAGCCCTTAGGAGGTGCAGCAGCAGGCGGCTGAGGCTTGACCTTCTGCCCCTGCCCCGAAAGCGAATCCTCTCCGAAAGAGAAGTCCCCGAGGCAGTTAGTAATCTACATACAGACTGCTGCACGGACCTTCCCACCCAGGCTATGGGGACTAAAGAAAAGCCATCGCACAACACCACTTTCTACAGCTCTTGATCTCTCTAAACCTGGTTTCTTTTCTTTGTTTTTCTATGTAGCCCTGGCTGTCCTCGAACTCAGAGATCTGCCTGCCTCTGCTGGGGTTAAAGGTGTGAGCTCCCTCCCTCACCCCCCTCTCTCTCCAGGGTCTCTCTACATAGTCCTGGCTATCCTGGGACTCGCTATGTAGACCAGGCTGGACTCTAATCCACAGAGATCCACCTACCTGTCTGGGCTCTGCCTGGAGTTCAGGGATCAAGGTCTGCTACAGTTTGCCTGGTTCTAAAACCCGCTTTCTTGTCAGTGAAGTGAATCATATGCCCTCAGAGGGCCTTGTAAAAAGGAACAGATAACCCACATGGCCTTCACTACTGTCGCCTGCCAGGATTGTTAACGTCAGCTTATCATAATAATGATAAATTCAAAATCTAACAGGAAAAACTGTTTATAAACTGGGTAATCTCTGACCAGAGGCCCTCACAATATGAAGATACTGCAGGCATGATAGGCAAATGCTTATTAATGCTAGCACTTGGGGAGGCTGAAGCAAGCGCATCAAAGTGAGTTCAAGGCCAGCTGGAGCTACATTGCAAAGCTTTGTCTCTAGACGAAAACAAAACAAAACAAAAATGAAAGTGAGCCGTTTCTAACATGCTAAACTAGTCGGGTTCAGTCTTAGCGCCCATCCGAGGCTGAGTGCACTTGCAGGAGCCCATTTGAATCATCACAATTATCTCACGAATGGAAAGGGAGATGACTTCAAATATGAGAAACCGTGATGGAGACACTAACTGGTTCCTGGATTCCACCCAGGCGTGTGCAGCTAGCTCCTCGGAACATCAGTTTCTGATTTTAGATGATCGGATGACAAAGCACCATACCCCACCCAGGACTCCTGGATCTCACTCTGTGGCCCAGGCTGGCCTCGAATTCACAGAGATCCGCCTGGCTCTGCCTCCCGAGTACTGGGATTAAAGGCCATGCGCCACCAGTTACCACTGCCCAGCGAATCTTGGTTTTCTTAAGTGCTGTGGGATAAGCAATATTTTTTAATGGGGACTTGTTAATAGAATGACTTAGTAAGCACTGTTAAAGTGAGATCTGGTACTACACGGAGAATTGAGATAAGGTGTAGTGGCATTCAGAAGTTCTCAAAGTGTGATTTTCACACATTGCCGAATCCCTGTTCCTAAAACTAAAAGGCACCCCACTCAGAAGCGGCTAAGAAAACATAGGCATGAACGCTACAGAGTGAGTTCCCATCCCTGAAATGACTTCTGTGCTCTCTAAACTGCAAATTTAGTCAATGAACAAGATAGAGCCAGAAAGGTACTACAGCAATGGTTCTCAACCTGTGGGTCGCAACCCCCAAAAGACCCTTCCACGGGGTCATTAAAGACCATGGGCAAACACAGATCTTCACATTATGATTCATAACAGAAGAAAAATTACAGTTAAGAAGTAGCAACAAAATTCGTTTTATGGTTGGGGGTCCCCACGACAGTGTTAGGAAGGGTGAGGACCGCTGGTCTCCAGTCTTGTTTACTCCTCCAGTGAGCATGCGCCCCACATCTCCACTCCACCAGCCTGCCTTCCTCTGTGTACACGGTCACCTGAGGACTCGGAGGAGGTGTCTTCCCTTTGCCCATTTCCTAGGTAGTAACAGCAAGAGCTCTGTCAAAGGTCTGTGTTGCCTGCTTTAAAGAAAGACAGCCCTCTTACATGGATGGCCGCAGGGGCAGGGGAGGTGGGGAGAGAAGACGGCTTGTCGGGATGGCGGGGATCAACAGCTGTGTGCACTCAAGAGTTTGGTACATCTTTAACAGCCGCTTCCACCGCTGGACACTTCTTCCCAAGACGGTGGCCCCTGGCTGCAGCTCCAGCTCTGGAGTTTATAACAGGATATAACAGAGCCGACACCTAGAACGGCTCAAATTTACTGAATGCCTGACACTGGGATTCGTAGCATTCGGAAGACCACACACTCACTTGTCCCTCCAGCCCTACGCTGTGTTATTGGGGTCTTCAATCCAATCAGGCAAGATGCAGGACCCACCAGGCCGGGGACAGACGGGGACCTTTGTTTCAATACAAGGGCGGGCAAGGTCTGGTTCCCAGCTGGGACTGAAAGACACATCTCACATGAAAACAGCCTGTGGCTACAGTCATTTAACATTCTTTCCCTCAAAACACACATGGGCACACACGCATAAGGCTACTGTATGGAAGCTTGGCTTTCTCTTTGATAACACTAACACACCCTGTACTTCAGCCATTTCTTTCTTTCTTTTTTTTTCCCCGGAGGTGTGTGTTGAGAGGAGGGGGCTCACTTGTCTGTGTGGATGCACATGTGTGTGCAGGTGTGCACGTGGATAGGTGCTCGGGCAGCCAAGAGGTCGATGTCTGGGGTCTGCCTCAATTGCTTCTCTACTTTATTTTTTGAGGCCAGGCTTCTCAACGAATCTGGAATTAATTCACCATTTCAACTAGAATGGCTGGTGTGGGCAGGCCAGCCCTACTGACTCTCCCATCCCCCACTCTTCAGTGCTGGGGTTACAGGTCTGTGCAGGCCACCACACCCCGCTTTTTACATGGGCACCGGGATTCGAACTCAGGCCTCAAGCACTTTAGTATTAGTTGAACCATCTCCTCAGCCCCCAAAGTTAAGTGCCGGGGAATTGAACCCGGGACTGTGCACATTTTGGGAAAGAGTTCTACAGGTGAACTACAACCCTGGCTCTCATCTTTCTTCTTTTGTGTGCATGGGGAGGAGAGGGGCTCGAACCCAGCACGCCTCCTCACTGCTGGACAAGCTCTCCGTATTTATCTTCCTCATGGCCTGTTTCCTTGAGTTGGGATTTTCATGAGCGGGATCCTAGCACCCAGAGCAATGAACCCAAAGTTCATTGGTGCTCAGTTAACACCTCTGAATGAAAGGAACCAACAGGCCTTGGGGGCGCTGACACTGTGCAGAGAACTCTTCGGAGAGCCCGCCACACATAGGCAGGTAATCGCACCTGAGAACTCATTATCACTACCACATGAACAGAGGGCACTGAACTTGTCCACGCCACCATCTGAGTGAGATCAGGGTCTGAGTGCGAGGTCTGGGAACAAGGGTTCTCTCCTTCCTGGAGAGCCTTCTGCTCAAGTCTGCATTTAGAATGACCGAGAGCACATCCCCTCAGGTGTGGCCTCCGAGGCACAATGAAAAGCTGTCTGTGCTTAGGGGAGAGGAGCCAGGAGACCTCAGCTGCAGCTGGAAGAGAAGACAGGGGCCTAGAGGGGCGGAGCCTGCTCTGGTTGCAAAAAAGCCAACCATTTTCAAACTTCATGTCCCCCTCTAATTTCTACGTGTGTACATATGGAGTATATTTTAGTCATTGGGAGACAGCATATTCGTCCCGGGCAGTGGTGGCACACACCTGTGATCCCAGCAATCAGGAGGCAGAGGCAGAGGAGGATCTCTTAAGTTTGAGGTCAGCCTGGTCTACAGAGCGAGTTCCAGGACAGCCTGGGCTACAGAGAAACCCTGTCTCAAATAAACCACACACACACACACACACACACACACACACACACACACACACACACACACACACACACACAATTTCCCTATTTCTGTAAAGAAAAAGAAAGTTTACCGCTACCTTTTGAAAAAGGATTCTGTGTCACCTCCCTCACCTATACTGAGGGCTGGGAATTCCTTATGAAGCACCGTGCTGTGCCTGTCCCTCAGGACAACAAACCAGCCCAAGTCCCCAGCACACCTGAAACACCCACTACAATGGCCTCCAAACGTGGCTGGTCATGAGCATGTAACCATTTTAGGTCTGATGATTTTGAAACTTCCCTTTCTCTTTAAAAAAAAAAAAAAAATAATTAACATTTGCCTCCAGCAACATCAGGTTCGTAATTTGTAGCTTTTGATCTTTCTAAATTCCTTTTCAAATTTTACTATATTCTAAATTGTGGTGACCTCTGCCCCACCCACACTAAAGTGGAAAAAAAAATGACGGAAAGACGAGAGGAGACTGCTTTTATTTATATATTAATACCGTCATGAGCACGTGGGCTAGAGGATGCACAGCTGGAAGAAAGCAAGACCGGCCGGCAAGCATGGGTGTGGGCCTCACAAGGCCACAGCAGGTAAGGCATGGACCTCTTGAGGGAATCTCCAGCTTCTGCTCGAGACAGTCTCATGCACGGCCATCCATGTTGGATCCTCCTGGCTCCAGCTCCCTGGGGCTGGAGCCATGGGGATGTGCCACCATGGCCAGTAAATGGAGTGCTGAGACAGAACCCAGGGCTTCGGGAGTGTTTGGCAAGCACTCTCTCCGCCGAACTACATATCCCCAGCCCCAGATGACTTCCTTGTCAAACTCATAAACAAACCTCCAGCCCCAAACAAAGCAGCCCGGGAAGAACTGACCCCTCATTGTCCTTAGAGCACCTCAGGACACAACCTCAAAGGTGAGCACAGGAGCTGAGAAGCATGCTCCTCCCAGCGGCCGCCCGTCCACTGTACTCGAGAGAGCGACTACAGGCTGAGTTTCACTCGGGAAGAATCTAATCTTCTCAGGAAATTTCTTTGTATCTCAAACTCTTCCAAAAATACCACATCCTCACCTCACTTCACCTCCTCCTCCTCCCTCAAAGAATGTATTTAGCAGATGAAGAGCCAGGACTCTAGACACACTAATGGGGCCGAGGAGTGTCCTTGAAACAAGGGTCACGGTCCCAGGGGCTTTCCCACTTTCCTTTCACTTTTTGTTCTTGAGAAACTGGGCTGGAGAGATGGCTGGGTAGTTAGGAGACTACGCTGCTCTTGCAGAGGACCAAAGTTCAGGTCCCAGCACCCAGCTCACAGCCACCTGTGGCTCCCGCTCCAGGGGACCCCAATGACGCTAGCCTCCATAGGCACCTCACTCAAGTGAGCACGCACACGCACATGCACACACTAAATGAACTCTCCTTTTTTACGTAAGGCCCCTGGTTGTATTTTGGTCTCTTTCTTGACCAGCACAGCAGTGTCCTAAGGACCTGGCTGTGTCAGGGGCCATTAGATAACTCGCGTAGCACTGGGGCCATCCCCTCCCCAGATATGAAGTTACTCTGGTACCCATGAGGATCTCTGCTCCGGAAGAACTTTTAGGATGGAGACATGACTTCAAGAATACCCGTCTTGTTGGCATCAGGTTTCGTCCACATACTGACTTCCAGATTATCTCAATGCAACACCACGATTTTTAAAGTAGATGCCGCTCTCATAAACCGTCTCCTGAGTACAAACACCTTTGCACACACTTTTATCCTGCCCCAATGCCACGGTGTTTATTTCTGGGACAAGAGAGATGTTCTGAATGATTGACGGAAGGTCAAGAATGAGGCGGCATGTGTGAGACCTCACCAAGCGTGAAGTACTGCAGGTGAGCGGGCCCCCAGGCTTCCAGATGACTCTCTTGTCTCCACCCCCCACCTCACCATAATCACTCCAGATGCATACCACATCTGGCTTTTTTAAAAACATGGGTTGCAAGGGTTTAGATCATGGTCTTGTGCAGCTAAATCTTTTAATCAGCTGAGTCATCTAAACAGCCCTGCTTGGTTCCTTTTTAGCCAGCCACATGCTAAGCTGCAAAATACAGTTTCTGGAGTTTATTCTCCGTGTTCTCAAGAATGCTCAGTGAGCACTCGGGAAGCAGAGGCAAGCGGATCTCTGTGAGTTCAAGGCCAGCCTGGGCTACAGAGTGAGATCCAGGACAGGCACCAAAATGACACAGAGAAACCCTGTCTCGAAAAACAAACAAACAAACAAAAATGCTCAGTGAGGTTTGTCTCTGAATGTTTCCCACAGCCTCTGATTGATCTGAAATGGATTACTGTACCTGAATAGTCGCACTTTAAACGATATAGATATAAAATCCAAGTTCATTTTTAGATTCAGGGAACAGATATTTATCTCTGCTTCTGTATTGGTCACTGTCATCAAATACCTGATTGACAGGAGCAACAGAAGAGAGGGAGGACTGATTCTGTCTCACTGCTCAGAGCATACACCATGGTAGCAGAAGCAGGTCCATCTGTGGTGGAGAAACAACGTGGTGCCCGCCCCTCCCCTTGCAGAGGACCACGTGGTAGGGACCGTGTGTCTGGTAGATTAGGGAACAGAAAGCTCAGGCCAGAAAAAAAAAAAAAAAACTCTCCTGAGTTTCTAAGATATTTTAATTTTAGGTGTATGGATGTTTTGCCTGTGTGTGTATGTATTTGCACATGTGTGTGCCTGATGCATCAGATCTCCTGAGGCTGGAGTTCTTTTAGATGGTTGTGGGTGACCACGTGGGTGCTGGGAACAGAACCCCAGTCCTCTGCAAGAGTCTTAGTGCTCTTAAGTGTTGACCCAACTCTGCAGTCCCAGATTATTCTACTGGGACTAAATACATATAAACGTCACCATTTCAGCCTTTGGTTGGTTGGTTTGAGGCAGAGTTTAGCTATGTTTCCCTGGCTGGCCTAGAACTCCAGAGATAGCCTGCCCCTGCCTCCTAAGTTATGAGGTTAAAGGCCCAGCCCAGTTTGAGCCTTCCTGAAGAGCTCGGTTAGTGCTAAGTACTAACTTTAGTACTAAGAGTAGTACTAAACTGAGTTGCTTGGGTTGTATAATCATCGTCACCGTCTATTCCCCAGAACCGTCTCCCCCGCCAACCGAAACTGTCCCCATTAACCTCTAACAACTCCACGGGGGCTTTTCGACCCCTGTGCACCTGGCCTCTCTGGTTACTGGGTCATATGCTTATCCTTTCGAAGCTCGTTTCTCCCACACACACAGCTGTTGTCCTCGTCAAACTTCTGCACTTCGGACAACTATTTTTGTTGACAGTCTTTAAACAATCAAGGGACCCACATCAGGAAATCCTGGATTTTCCATCAAGTGAGCAGGGTGGCCCATTTTTCTCTGATCAGTTTTTGCCTGAGTGGTCCTTCCTGGCCTGACTTTTGACATCTCTGGGCTTACAGACTCAGTCTGTATAAACAACTTCCGCCACACCAATCTGGGACCACTCAGCATTTCTCCACACCAGAAAATGGTCAGTGCCTTTCACTGCTTCAGGATGCAGAGGCCAGAAGGAGAAACCAGCCGCTGCTTCCTTCCAATCCATGTGGCCCAGTCCGAGAGTGCCGTCCATCACGGTAGGGGACAGCAACTGGGTCACTGCAGCTGGAAACAGAGATGATCTGCTCACTTCTCCTCCTTCAGTCTGGGGTCCCAGCACACACAATGGGAGCGGGCCTTCCCTATTCTGTTAAACACCCTCGTAAACACACTCAAGAGGCATTTAATGGTGTCACAGTGACAACCGAAGACTACCTACTTAAGAATACAATTCAACGGCTTAAGAATATTCGTCAAGTCTCAGTGATGGCACACTCCTTTAATCCCAGCACCCGGGAGGCAGAGGCAGGTGGAACCTCTGTGAGTTCAAGGCCAGCTGGGTCTTCAAAGTTCCAGGACAGCCAGGGCTGTTACACAGAGAAACTCTGTCTTGAAAAACAAAGAAACAAGAAACAAAACAAAACCCCAAAAAAGAGAATATTTACCATGACTCACTGTTTACATTTTTATCAACCAAGAAAGAAACTCTACACCCATAATGGTCACAGCCCACTCTGTCCATTAGTATGGCCTTCAACTCTGTAATCTAGTGGTTTGTACTCTCACATCCCTGCTGTGCTTCTTAACAAGTACTTTGAAGTCTACACACGCCACCAACAACCTCAAAAACAACCTTCTCTAGAAACACGCATGCTATATTGGAAGCACATCCCACCAACTTCAAGTTCCGGTCAGGGAAAAAAAAAAAATTACAACTTTTTCCTCTGTTAAACTAGACAAAAGCAGTAAGGACTGGGGGGCTGGTGTCTTGTTTTACGTTTGTCTGTTCAAGCAGGGACTTTCTTGCAGCAAGGCAGCATTGCCTGGCCTGGAATTCACCAGTTAGACCGGGCTGGCCCCTGACTGCTGAAGCTCCTCTTGACCATGCCTCTCAAGCGGGCTGGGTCCTACCACACCCAGCCTGGTTTTGGTTTTCTACAAATGAAATTCCCCAGAAACAACAGTGACCACGCGGCACACTTCAGGAGAGGGCTCCTCTCAGGACACGCCCTGTCGTCTGTGGGCAGGAGCTGTGTCCACACACAGCTCTCTCTCAGAGGGCCTGTTTTTCTCCCACTGCAAATGACAGGTATTACCCATCCATTTAGCAATGTAAAATAATAATAATAATAATAATAATGCTGCATCTATTTATTTATTACTATGGCGTACGAGAGAGTTGAGGAAAACCTGCAAGAGTCCGCTTTCTTCCCCCACGGCGTGGACCCTGGGAATTAAATTCAGCTTGTCAGACCTGACAACAAGCACCTTTCCCTGCCGAGCTCTGACTGGCTCAACAGTGTGAACCCTGTTAAATTACGAGGCTATTGTCTCTTATTTAAAGCATTATCAAAGAGTATCATGAGACATCACAAGATTTATGTAAAATTGCTCACAAAGAGCTGAATAATCACTTTGAAAAGTTTAGAAGCATCACATATATTTGTATGTATCTACAGATCTCCACCATGTGGCCTGTCAGACGGAAGACTGCGCTTCAACCATAAGTCAACTTTGAACTAAAGATGTCCCAGCTACGGCAGTGGTTCTCGACCTTCCTAACGCTGCCACCCTTTAATACAGTTAGTTCCTCGTGCTGTGCTGACCCCCAGCCATAACATTATTTCCGTTGCTACTTCATAACTGTAATTTTGCTACTGCTACAAATCGTAATGTAAATATGTTTGGAGACAGAGGTTCGTCAAAGGGACGGAGACCCACAGGTTGAGAACCGGCGCTCCGCTGTGTCAGATTGTGGGGCGGTTGTTTACGGACGGCCAGTACATCAGAGCACGTAAGTGTGTGGACGGCACTCACAGGAGTCATTGCACAGAACACAGGAGAAAATTACTACAGCCGCATACCAGGGGATGAGAGAAAGCAGTCTTGTCGCCCCATCAGTTTTAAGCAGGGAGTTTTGATTAAAAATTAGGCAAGATCCTGGCGCCGAAGTCGAAATGACTCACTGGGACTCCAGTGGGAGCTGAGTGAGCAGAGGGCTGGCCAGCGTTAAGGGGCAGCATTCTCCTCCTCTGACACAGACTTGCTCCGTGGCTTCCACCAACCTGGGGATCCACGAGGATCAACCCGAACTGGGACCCACGGTCTGCATCCTGCACACAGTGCTTGGTAGAAATGCCGTGGGCTGGCTGTTAACGAGCCTACCTTACTATGGATTAATCTGTGTCTCCACACTCACATGCCAAGTCCCAACCCCCAGTACCTCGCTCGGTATTATGGGTCCTTACAGAAGCCACTACATCAGCATGACCATTAGGGTGGGTCCTGCTCCCTATGACTGGTACCCTCCTAGAGAATTCTGGGATAGCACACACAGAGAGGATGCTCTTCACGCCAAGGGCGAGGCCTGCCACAGATCCTGCGTCAGCCCTCAGAAGGAAGCAGCTCCCTCTCTGGCTTCCAACCTCCAGACCCAAAGGTGACACACTTCCATTGTTTAAGCCTTCCCATTTGTGCCCGGTTCCCCCCTCCCCTTTTTTTCTTTTTGGCAGACCAACAAAAATGTCAAGACTTTAATTATAAATACAACTGTAGCACAAATTACACACTGAAATGGAATGGAGTTTTCTGAGTTCAACATACTTAAGAAATTCTCAGAGTGATTTCTGTAGTCACTGTGCCACATTATATTATTCCATATTGAGGGGACTCTCTAAGGTAAAGTGCCGCAAACACATGGAAGAAGAGCAAGACCTCAATCTCTCCTCTGTACCAGACACTCCCAGAGTCTGGGAGCCTGACACCAGACTAACAAATTAACCATCTGTCTCTGTGTCCTGCTAAAAACAAACAAATGACACTGTGTCTACAGAACTGCAGTCCTAGGGTGTATTTTCAAATGTAAAGCCCCCACACCGAGAACTTGCCAGAAGAAAACATGTGGGGTGTGTGTGTGTGTGTGTGTGTGTGTGTGTGTGTGTGTGTGTGTATGTGCCGGGGGAGGAGGGGGTGGTGTTTAACAGCGTCTTTAAGAGAGTTACAAATCGCCAGGCATGGTGCTGCATGCCTTTAATCCCAGCACTCAGGAGGCAGAGGCAGGTGGATTCCTGCAAGTTCGAGGCCAGCCTGGTCTACAAAGCGAGTTCTAGGACAGCCAGAGCTGTTACACAGAGAAACCCTGTCTCAAAAACCAAAACCAAAACAAAACAAAAAACCCTCACAAATCAGAACAGGCAAGGCCCACAGGTTTCATCCCAGCACTTGGGAAGCAGGAGGTGGATCTCTGTGAGTTCAAGGCCAACCTGGTCTACATAGGGTATTCAGGCCAGCCAGGGATGCACAGACATAATGAGACCCTATCTTAAAAAAAGGGGGGAGGGGAGGAAGAGGAAGAAAGGAAGGAAGGGAGGAAGGGAGGAAGGAAGGAAGGAAGGGAGGAAGGAAGGAAGGGAAGAAGGAAGGAAGGAAGGAAGGAAGGAAGGAAGGAAGGAAGGAAGGAAGGAAGGAAAGGAGGAAGCTGGCCCAGTGGTTTAGAGTACTTGCTGTTCTTGTAGAGGACCTGGGTTCTGTTCCCAGCACCCACATGGCTCACAACCACCCATAACTCCAGTTCCAGGGGAACTGACACCCTCTTCTGGTCTTTGTGGACACTAGGCACACACATAGTGTGTACACACACACACACACACACACACACACACGTTAAACATCATGCAAGTAAAATTAATAAATCTAAAAAAAATTAAGGTACAGATCTATTTTTAAAACAAAACAAAAATCTACTCTCTAGGCTAGGACTGGCTCAAAGGTAGCATGCATGCGTGTACAAAAGGTCTGGGCTTCATGCCCAGCATCAAAAACAAACAGAAAAGAAGTCTGTGTTATTGGCAGTCCTGGCAACTGGCAAAGATCTGGCCCAACAGGCCAGGTCACAGGGACAAGCAGGAAGCTACAGGGCAGTGCGACTGAAAGCAAGCGGAGCCCGGGGCTTTCCAAGGAGTGGTCAGGTGTATTTTAAGCAAATCTGTGCAAGAGTCAGTCTAAAACTGCTAAACCGCTGCTGGTCACTTCGCTGACACTACTCTGGAGGAGGGGCATTTGCAAGACTCCCAAACCCCGTGTCTCCTGAAGTAAGAAAGGAATTCTTACTCCAGTGTACTTGGTTAGTCAATTATAAATATACAGAAATTATTTTGATTATTGCAATAGGGTCTTGTGTAGCCCAGGCTGTCCTTTGGCACAAGGACGACCTTAACATCTCACCGTCCTGAACTAGCATGCCCAGTCTTATGTACTGCTGGGAACGGAAGCCAGGCTTTTCTGTACGCTGGAGGAGCTCTCTGCCAACTGAACTATACCCCCGGCCCCTTGAATAATTGTTGACAAACTGACAGTCCTGAGGAGGAAGCCTTTGGAGTCACAGAGCTAGATTAAAACTCCAGCGTCGGCTGGATAAACTTGGGCAATCACTCAACTCCTCCAAGCTTTGGCTTCCTCGTCTGAAGCGGGGATAATGCCGGTCCCTTTTACTGGGTCAGGACAGACACGGAATGAGCTAAAGAAGAGAAATCACTTAGTACAGTGCCTACCCCACCGCAAATCCCCCAGGCACTTGGTAAACACTGCTGCTGCCGTCCCCCAGCTCTAGGAGTTTTCCATCACGGTCTTCAAACAAAGTAGAAAGCAGCAAAACCTGGGAACGCTTCTAATCAGACTTCCTACAGGAACTCGGAGTGCCGCGACCTCTTGTTGAAATTTCGGCATGATTCTTATCATAAAAGAATACAAGCAAAATGAGACAAGAGTTTATTAGAAAAAGTGGAGCCGGGCGGTGGTGGCGCACGCCTTTAATCCCAGCACTCGGGAGGCAGAGCCAGGCGGATCTCTGTGAGTTCGAGGCCAGCCTGGTCTCCAAAGCGAGTTCCAGGAAATGCGCAAAGCTACACAGAGAAACCCTGTCTCGAAAAACCAAAAAAAAAAAAAAAAAAAAAGAAAAAAAAAAAAAAAGAAAAAGTGGGCAGAGCCCTGACGCGTTGCTCTCCTAGTGCCTTCGGAGCCTCCTGGGGGCTTGTTTGTTTGTTTGTTTGTTTGTTTGTCTTGGGGTTGTCCCTGGGACAGCTGACCCCATGAGTAAGCAGTTGAGTAGAACCTTCTACTTATGTGTTGGCGATTTATTTGCATCCCGCCCAGGTCATACCGATCAGCAGCCTTCTCTCAAGCTCCTCTGTGAAGACGGAATTAGAAATCACACAAGGGGACGAAGAGAGATGGTTCCACGGTTAGGAGCGTGCAATGCTCCTGCAGAAGACCAGAGTTTGTTTAAACTGGGGGGCCCGGGCCCAAAGCTGCCTCTAACTCCCCCGGACCTAATGCCTCTGGCCTCCTTAGGCACCCGCACGTGTTCATGTACATACCCCCACACAGAAACGTAATTAAAAATAAGTCCCTAAAAAAATAAAAAAAAAAAAAAAAAAATCCCACAAGGCTTAGCATATAGCTCTCAGTGGTGGAGCATTTACCTAGCACGTGCAAAGTCCTGGTTTGCTCTCCAGCATGGGGGGCAGGGGTGGGGGGCGACGACACACGAATGTCTAAAACGACCACTGGAAAGTACATGGAGTAAATGGAATCTCATACGCTGCTTGTGGACGTACACACTGGTAAACAATGATACGCACCAAAGCCAAACATCCACTTCCTCTAAGGGGAAGCAATTCTGCTCGTAAGTAATTATCCAAAAGAAATGGGAGTGCATGCCCACCGAGATGTATAAACAAGAATGCTCGTGGTGCCTTCAACAAGCACCAGCATCACGTCCTCCGTGGTTCCGAGAACACGGAGACGAAGGGGCAGAAAGAATGCGTGAACCAGACTACAGGGAGGAGCGCCATGAAATGCTGTCTTATGGTTAGGACGTGGCTGATGTTGGACGGGGCCTTCATCCAGTATGGAGCGTTGACTTACAATCTGTCAAATCTCATCAAAACGAGCTGTGGAGCCTCAAAGTCATGGCGGGGTAACCACTGAGTTGGGCATCAATTCTGGGGGTGTGTGCTAGCTGTGGTGGTGCCAAGTGTCTTGACGTCAAGGCCATTTGCTAGGTCATTCAGTCCAACTGCAGTGTCCCTTGGGGTCAGATATCCTCAGGTCCACTTGTCCCCACACCCACTGAGGTTCCCCATTGGTTTTCAATCCTGACATCACCCGCTTCAAAGCTCCAAGTCCCATGGAATGGCCAATTCTTCAATAAGAATATCTCATCTAAGGACAGAGGCTAGAATGATAAAGGTACGGGTGTAGACATAGAGTAGCTGCTGTTCAGTCTTTACGAAGAAGGGAAGCCTTCCACTTACAAAGCATGGACGAACCTTGAGGATACTACTGCAGTGAAGTCCGTCCGTCACAGAAGACACACAGCATGACCCCACTCACGGAAGTATAGATGGTACTAAAGCAGTCGGACCTGCACATGTGCAATATATAAGTTCTGTAAGTGTGGGTACACTATAACATTTCCACAGGAGACCAAGAAAGGGTAGTATGAGGAGACAGAGGCTGGAATGCAGGCAAAAGGACATGGCTTGTCAAAGAGGAGATGACGCTAGTTGCTTCTCTAATTTCAGCTGTCACAGTGCATAAATATTCAGAAAAGGCAACTGATATTGGAGCTGGGCGGTGGTGGTGCACACCTTTAATCCCAGCACTCGGGAGGCAGAGCCAGGCGGATCTCTGTGAGTTCGAGGCCAGCCTGTGCTACAAAGCGAGATCCAGGACAGGCACCAAAACTACACAGAGAAATCCTGTCTCGAAAACAACAGCAACAACAAAAAAGACAATTGATATTAGAAGTGTAAACCGTAACTGAAGCTCCGTGTCTGCACAATGGCCATTCTAATGGTACAGAAGGTACAGAGTTGGGGACTGAGCCATGTGACATTTTTATTTGTGAGATCATTACCATCAAGTGATTTCTTAGATTAAAAATAAAATAGTCAAACTTCAAGCAGCAGCCAACAGGAAGGTGGTTACCAAGGGCTGGGAGGAGGGGGGAGCGAGAGTCAGTATTTGGTGAGTGTGAGTTCCAGTTATACGAGACGAACAAGCCTGGAGACAGTGCACTGTACCTACAGTGAACAATGGGCACTGGACGCTTACAGCTTGATAAGAGGACAGGTGTCCTGCTAAATGTCCTCACCACACACTAGAGTGATGAGAACTCTCAGAGAGGATGAAGTTTATCATCTTGATAATGGTTTCAGTACTGCAAATGTGTGCATATGTCCAAACGCATCAAGTCATTCACATTAAATACTCCCAGGGTTTTCTGTATATCCATTTTATCTCAATAAATCTGTTATTGCATATATATGTGTGTAATATGTTATATATCTAAATATACACATTTCTATATATTTATGTGCCCAAATGAAAGTAATATGGTCCATTAAGAAAAAAAAAAATGTGCCAGGCAGTGGTGGCACACGTCTTTACAGCCAGGGCTACACAGAGAAACCCTGCCACAAAAATAAAATAAAATAAAAGGTCAAACTTGGCAAACAGTGGATGAGAATGAAGACTTTTAGAAGCTGAGATGAACCTGACAGTGACCTAACTTACACCCTGACTATATGGAGTTAAAGCAGAGATGGGATAAGGGGACAAATCAGAGAAGTGGACGGAGGGGATTAACCAACACTAAGAACGTATTAAAAAAAAAAACCCTACGGAAACCCACTATTTTGTATGCTAATTTAAAAATACAATTTTTCAAAAGTAGTTTGAACACAGGTACCCTGCGTTGGTGGACAATGCTTTCCTCAAAGACATGAGTCATTAAATGACCACCTCGGGGCCAGGTGATGGACACCTCCCTGTAAGATACTGTGAGGAAGGTCCAGGAGGCTCCTCCCCACAGGCTATGGCCATGGCTTTGCCCGCCATAACCAGACGGTGAGATCCTATTGTTGAAGGCACAACACGCTTTGGTCACAGGACACGAAGACGTCAAGCGGAAACTGACCTGAAGAGCTCCTCCTTGCCAGCAGCTCCTTCCGCAGCGCTGGAAGCCTGCAGAAGCCATCAGCTGCGACAGCAGGCCCTGAGAGCTCCAGGACTGACCTCCCAAGCAAGGCGTACACCGGTAAAGAAATGCCATGACTGCTGTGAAATAGTTATCACCAACTGCTTTCTGAAGGGACCGAGGTCTGCCTAATAGGCAATAGCAGTGGTATGGCTGTTACGGGGTAACCAACTGCTTTCTGCTTGGATCTGAGGCCTGCTTTGCAGAAGGGAATTCATGTCTGATAGTGTGAACTTGATCAAGAGCCCCTGGCTCTGGAGGTCATAAGCCCTGGAGGCCAGCCTCCTACTATGGTTTTACTTAAATGGACATGCTGTTAAACTGCCCTCTAAATATGTGTTTGCACCTGGAGATTAGTGCTGCTCTCGACCGTAGAGAGCAGTTAATGTGGACACTCACAACTGGTCAAAGTGCTGAGGACAAGTGAGTGTAAGTGCCCAGTCCTAAAGGGGACATCTAAATCAGCCCACCTCCCCCCAAGGCTGAGGAAACATCTCATAAAAGGCAGAGAGAATCAAAAAGGTCAGAGGATGGGGAGAGATGCTATGAGATTCTGGCTTGATGGATATAGCCATTGCATCCATTAAACTCACGGAAACTATGGTTACTGCACACTATCAAGAGAGCAAGGTCGACCCACCAACTTCCTAGTTGGGCTAGTGAGACTCAGTAGGTTATAAAAGGGGGTGGCATGAAGGTGGGGGGAGATGTTGGCAGCTGTGTGGGGAGAGTGGGAAGGGTTAGGGTGGCTATGTGGAGATACATTATATACATGTATGACATTATCAAAGAATATCTGTTTTAAATTCCTGTCTTGGTCAATGTTCTATTGCTGTGAAGAGACGCCATGACCACGGCAACTCTTACAAAGGAAAACATTTAATTGGGGTGGTTTACAGTTCAGAGGTTTAGTCCATTGTCATCATGATGGGAAGCATGGAGGCATGCAGGCAGACATGGTGCTGGAGAGGGAGCTCAGAGTTCTATATCTGGATCTGCAGGCAGCAGGAAGAGAGAATGACACTGGGCCTGGCTTGAACATTTGAAACCTCAAAGCCCACGCCCTAGTGACACACTTCCTCTAACAAGGGCGCACCTACTCTAACAAGGTCACATACCCTAATAGTGCCACTTCCTATGGGCCTGGGGGGGCATTTTCTTTCAAACCATCACAATTCCCTTATGATTCAGGGTTTATCTCATTATTTCACTGCAGAATAGCAAGAAGATCAGAGATACCTCCGCCAGTAAGCACCCATCACAGGACCTGAGGCCAGATCCACCATAGGGGGGCTATCTCATTGGCTTCTGCCAGTAGGTGAGAAACTTTGGAACAGTGACTACATTGTACAGCAAAACTGTTTGGAGGGACTTGTTGGAGAAAAGAGTTTCATAAATGTTCTAAAAAAGCAAAGCGAAACGATGAAGAAACCGGTCCCGTCGGCCTCAAGCCAGTCCGGGGGGTACTCTGGAAACCACATGCACACCTGGGCGGCTGGAGCAGGAAGAAGGTGATAAGGGAACACAGCCTCTCTACAGCTGAAGAAGGACAGCGCCAGGTTACTTCAAAAAGACCCTTTCATGCTTTACGCCGATCCTGAAATTTCAGCACCTTTCGCCTGCTACTTGAGCACTTAGAGAAGGTTTAAAAAGAGATTTTAAAAAAATAAATTAGGAGGCCAGGGACGTAGCTCAGTTATTAGAGTGCCTGCCTAGCATTCACAATGCCCTGAGCTGGATACCCAATACCAGCATTGCATAAAATGAGTGTTTCCACAAACGTGTGTGATCCCAGCACTCAGGAGGTAGATGGAGAAGTTCGGGTCATTCTCAACTATAGAACAAGTTCTGGGCTAACCAGGGATGACAGGACCCTATCCTACAAAAAACTAAAAAAAAAAATTAAAAAAAAAAAAAAAAAAAAGAACACTCAGCTACATAGCAAATTCTTAGTCAGCTGGGATACATAAGACTCTGGCTCAGATGGATGGATGGATGGATGGATGGATGGATGGATGGATGGATGGATGGATGGATGGATGGACAGATGAGAGGTGGATGAATGGGTTTTTTGCACCCCGATAAACCTCTCTGCCAACGCAGCAATCCAAATCAAACCAAATCAGACCAAATTAGAAAAAGTCCTGGTTTAATGGGTAAAGCATTCTAGGTGGTTCTCCAGCCCCCCAGAGAGGAGACAGAATGAGAGACTGGAAAACTACGTGTCTGTTTTCTGGGATGCAGCTTATATACCCTATGGGAGTGGTCTTGAGCCTCTCTGGGGGAGGAGCTGTGTTTGGCGGGCTTTGAAGGGGTGGGTTTGGAGAAAGGGACAGGGGAGGGGAGCTGAGGTGGATCTTCCACCAGAACATTTCCGACTCTTGGGGTATATGGATGCCAAGGTGCCAGGGCCTGGGGTGGAGCTCCCACTCAAACAATAGATTCCACACATAAAAAGTTATTTGTTCAAGTTTCCTGTGTCTACACTAAGCTACACTAACTGTCAGTCCAGCTTGAAGATACCAAGATCCCACAGACAGAATTTAGTTATTTCCTTTACAGTCCCCACTGGGATCCTAGAAAAAGATGCAATCCTTAAATTAAAAGGAAGTTTACATAATCAAGCTGTAGACCATTAACACACAATAAACGTTATCCGTTTTGTGCTGGACTTTCCCCTCTAAATTACAAACAGTCACAAATCCTTTAGGACTGTTAAAAAAAACTAGCACACTAGCTCATTCCCACTTTCTTGTTTCTCTTGAGACAAGGTTTCACTGCACGGCTCAGGGTGTGTGAATTTAGGATCCTCCTGCCTCAGTCTCCAAGTGCTAGTTACAGGTGTACTCCACCGACCTCTGATATATGAGTCATTTCTTTATCTCCAAACTTCCTGTTTCGAAGCTGAAACCAAAAGAACCTACTAAACCGCCAACCTGAAGATTCCTCTCCACGAACAGGCCATCCACGCGTTCAGATCCTTGTTGGAGATCTCTTCTAAGATCTCACAGGAGGGGGAAACATTAAGATGCTTACTGCAGTATTGTTTGTAGCCAAGCAAATGGGAGGTAATAACCAGAGGCCAACAACAGGAAACGGCTTCATGGTGGGATGTTTAGCAGCTCAAATGACCTACGACAATTCAAAGCAAACTCAGGAGCAAGGCAGACAACAGAAGAAACCATTGATGAGAAGACGCAATATGATGTGGCATTGATTTAAAAAAAAAAAAAAAAGTCGGGCGGTGGTGGTGCACGCCTTTAATCCCAGCACTCGGGAGGCAGAGCCAGGCGGATCTCTGTGAGTTTGAGGCCAGCCTGGGCTAGAGTGAGCTCCAGGAAAGGCGCAAAGCTACACAGAGAAACCCTGTCTCGAAAAAGAAAGAAAGAAAAAGAAAAACCTAGGGAAAAAGAAAATGAGCCAAGACAGAAGACCCGGGGACTTCAAGTACAGCTACAATGTTTTAGCTTCTAAGGTGGAGAGCAGCCAAAAGGTATAATTTATGTCATTATCCTATCCACGAATTGCTTCCTAACACTAAACCACAAGGCTCTTCTAGTGTTTTGACCTTCTAGACATTAATATTTGCCTTGAGACCCTAAGAGTGCCCAAATCATTTCCTTTCTATTGCAATATTGGATTCTCTAGTGGAAGTATCTCATTTGAAATTACGGAAAGACAGGGAAGAGGAACATGCTGAGTTATGGGGTCTCCGTCCCCCAGGCGCATGACACAGTATTTCTGAAGAGTATCGGCACATACCACGCCATCCCTTGGGATGTCGACGTCCAAGACACACTGCGTGAGTGAATGACTCAAGTCTCTCATGAAACTTACATGCTTTCGAGGCACTTCACAACATTTCAGAACACACAAGTGCTTTCTCTACAGAACACAAAAGACAGCCCCTTGGTCACGAAGCTTTCCTTCCAGAGCCAAAAGCAGACACCCAAGCTGCCCACTGCTCAACAATGGTGCATCAGTGCCTCAGACACAGTGGCGATACTGGTCTCCAGAGGCTGAGTAGCTCTGCGCTCATCCGTGCAGTGTGCTGGTCTCCCCACACACACAGGCGAGGTCCTTACGGAGAAACAGGCTTTTTTACCAACCCAACTGTATACGGTACAGAGAGAGAGCTCTGTGCACTGTCCATTCTCAGTAATATTGTAAGTGCTTGCATGATCCCAGAGTGTCAATAAGGGGATGTGTGACTTATTTTAACTTTTGGAATGCACCCAGGTTTTTAAATTTCCTTATAAATCTGAAAGGAAAAGAAACAATCAGCGCTGGGTGGTGGTGGCGCACACCTTCAGTTCCCAGCACTCGGGAGGCAGAGGCAGGTGGGTCTCTATGAGTTTGAGACCAGCCTGGTCTACAAAGTGAGTTCCAGGGCAGCCAGGGCTTCACGGAGAAACCCCCTGTCTCAAAAAAAAAAAAAAAAAAGCCGGGCGGTGGTGGCGCACGCCTTTAATCCCAGCACTCGGGAGGCAGAGCCAGGCGGATCTCTGTGAGTTCGAGGCCAGCCTGGGCTACCAAGTGAGTTCCAGGAAAGGCGCAAAGCTACACAGAGAAACCCTGTCTCGAAAAACCAAAAAAAAAAAAAAAAAAAATCAAACAACAAAAAAAGGAAGAAACAACAAACAGCAATACACAACTAGCTTTCAGAACTTCATCCGCTATTCCTTGAAACAAATTTCAAAGACCTACTCATTAGAGACAGCTCTTAATTACAACAAAGCTTTTGGAAATTCCCAACTTCTCTGTGGTTGAGGCGACATTCATCACAGTCATTAATAATTCCCACTCCTGGTGTACACGAGTATTTTTCAGATGACAATGAATGTAATCGGTAATGGAAATAGGAACGCTGGAAGTTCAAGACCCAGGGGTGTCCTCCGAATGTCTACAAATGTAAATCTATGCATACAGCTTCAGGAACGCCCTGGTAACCTTTGCCACAGAAAGGACGCCATTAAACTTCACGCTAGTCCGCCCAGCTCTACCTCACTGTGGCCCATACCTACCTGGCCCCTCACCTCACCCAAGCTCCATGTGCACAGACAGCATTACGTCCTCATTCTCTGACTTCCGGTAATGGGATAGTCACCCTGGCTGGACTGTGGCTTCCCCCACTCTGCCCAGTCGGCCTAGCTTCTAACCCACCGCCTCTCAGAACATCTTCTGTGCAGAGGAAGCAGCAATGACCTTGTCATTGTATACATTTGCTGATACACACAAAATGTATCAGCACAGGTCAAGAGCCCTCCCTGTTTGTGTCCGTGGTCAGCCTGGGTGCCTTCACCATCCGCCAGCGCCACCGTGGCTCTCGGTGGCTCCCCAAGACCTTCCACTAGGCGGTGTGCTCATGAGGCAAAGAAACTAACCACGCTCTTCCAGGAATCCTGCAGGGACACAGCCCCAAGGATGAAACATACATTCAGAAAGTAGAAACACTAAGTCAGAGAGGAAGGGATAGACTGACAAGAGAGAGCAGCAGGGGAGCCCAGAAACCACCTATCCGCTGCATCCCAGAGGTCCAACATTGCTGGAAATGCCAGAGGGCTTACAGAATTGACTGTTTAGTAAACATTCTCACTCCACACCTGCAACAACATTTAAAAAAGGGGAAGTAGATTTTTATGGCCTATCCAGCAGGGAGGTCCAATAAGGAAGTTAAGTATGTAATCAGTCCATTTTCCTCCAAACAGAGAGGAGCCACCTCAAGGAGCCCAAGTTAGTAATCCCAGAATTTGGAGGGTGTGGCAGTGGAGTCAGGAGGTTAAAGGTCACTCCCAAGCTACAAAGTAAGAAGTTGAGTCCAGACTGGGATATGTAAGGTTCTGTGTCAAAGAAGGATAAAATAAAGAGATAAGGTCTTGCTTAGACATATAGCTTAGTCACCTGGACCTGAGTTCAATCCCCAGAACCCATTAAAAAAATAATAAATTAATTAAATAAAAAGTTGGGTGTGAGGGCAGTGGTGGCGCATGCCTTTAATCCCAGCACTCGGGAGGCAGAGGCAGGTGGATCTCTGTGAGTTTGAGGCTAGCCTGGACTACAGAGTGAGTTCCAGGACAGGCTCCAAAGCTACACAGAGAAACCTTGTCTCAAAAAACTAAAAAAAAAAAGTTGGGTATGGTGGTTGTCATGTTTTAAGTCATAAAAGTTTTGTTTTTTTTTTTTTAATGTGCATTGATGTTTTACCACAGGTGTTGGGACCCCTGGAACTGGAATTACAGACAGATGTGAGCTGCCATGTGTCCTGGGAACGGAACCCAGGTCTTTTGGAAGAGCAGTCAGTGTTCTTAACCACTGAGCCACCTCTCCAGCTCAAGTATTTTTAATATAATAATATTTAATAATTCTTCGAGCATTTCACAGCATGTAGTTTGATCATATCCGTCCTCTACTCCTCCCAGCCTATGCCCTCTTTTACTTTGTTTTAAATAACCTATCAACTTCAATTTGTGCTGCCCAAATGCATCATGGGTACCAGGCGATCCACTGGAGTGCAGTCACGCTACCAGCGCCACACCTGTAAGGTCAACCTGACGCTCCTTCCCCAAGAAGCCATCAAGTGGGGGTAGGGGGAATAGGAGGGATGGTGGGATTCTCTCCTGATCTCCTCCATGTTAAGTGACCCTGCCTTAATCTCGTAGGTCCTGTGCTGGCAACCACAGCTACTGTGAGTTTATGAGGACAGCGACAGCCTCATTTACTGGCAGGGTAAATAAGCGCATACCAGTTGGAATAATCAAGATGTCAGAAGCAATGAAAAAATGAACCCTTCCTCAGCACACGTCCTCACCCCGACATGCCACATCAACTCCAGTCCCACTCTTCCAGGAGCATGGCGGCCAACCCACACCCCTTCTGTCCTCCATCCTTAGTAAGCAATGGATTCCTTTGTGCAAGTGCATGTGTTTTCATGTGGGTGCATCATGGGTGTGAGAGTATGTATGCATGCACACGCATGAGGAGACCAGAGAGCAATCTCAAGTGTTGCTCCCCAGGAGGACCGGGTCCACATTGTTTCTTGAGACAGGGTCTCTCCCTAGCCTGGAACTCGTCACTAGGTGAGACTGGATAGTGAGTCCCAGGGGTCTGCCAGTCTCCCCTTCCCAAGAGCGGGGGTTACCAACACAAGCTACCACACCCCGCTTTGTTGCATGCACTCTGGGGACTGAACTCAGGTCCTGAGGCTTATGTGGCAAGCACTGAGCTTCCTTTCAAGCCTGCTGGATTCTTAAACACAACATGGTACCGCTGGTGGGCTCTTTCTTGGTCCTGACTCTGGAGCTCCTGCAACATAGAATTTCAGCTCAAGTTGAAGTGTTCTTTTGTCTGCATGAGACTCATTCTCAACGGGCACTAAAAATGGGTGAATTAATTACACCATGAGTCCCTCGATCTCTCTCAAAATGTTTCTTCTTTCAGAAAAGAACTGATTCTGCGTTTTCTGCTCATTTCTCAAACACAAACAACCAATGAGCTCACATCAATTCCCTTCATCCAATTTCAATGCATTCATGGGGAAAAAAAAAATCCCTCCCAAGCATAATCACTGTTTCTTTCACTCCAACCAGTAATTGAGCTCCAGAAAAAGTTAACCATTTGTTAAAGAATTAATTAGTCAGGGCCTTTGAAGCCGAAATGGAAACCCGAAATGTTGCCCCATCACCAGGCTAGTTCACAGAGCAGCAGGTCTGGGCCGCAGGGCTCCCGGCGCCTAGCCAATGCCCTCTCCGTTCCCCCTCAGTGCCTCACTTCCACATGAACACACGATTTATTAGCACTGTCCTTATTATTTCTCCATTGAAAACAGAAACAAAACAAAAGGCCACTTGCTCCACTGTCCTAACCCAGCTTCTTCATCACAGTTCTGACACAAGCCTGGCCAGATTAAAACCGGATGGTAAACTACCAAATGTATTTGGACCGGGGATATAATTCACTAACGCCTTCACTCAGCACCAAGAAGGTTCCATACCAGCAATGCCACCACCAAAAAAATTAAAATATAGAAATCAACAGGGCTTCCTCTGTCCCCGTGCCAGGCACCACACACACACACACACACACACACACACACACACACACACACACACACACACACACACAGTCTGAGAAAGTAATAACCTTCCTAATAACACTGTAGGATGACACTTCACCTCCACTAGTAGTGCTGTGGGTGTGAACCGTTGGGGGGGGTTGGGTTAGAGCAGAGCGCACACACACACTAGTGACAGAACACTGGATAACTGTGACCATGTGGCTGGCCTGTGAATGTATTAAATACATCTTCATCGTGATTTTAGTGTGCACCGCCTTCTACTTACAAAAAGAAAATCCAAGGTGTTCCGTGAAACAGGATGCTGCATCACCATAGCAACAGTCCCACAGCTCTCACAGCTGTGTTCTTTGATTCCCTCTCATATTGCATCAAGGGGCCATATGGAGTGGCTGACGGAGAGATACCATCTAGGTCTGTCCGTGATCACCCCGAAGCTCTTATGATGAAAATACCCAGTGATGCATTTCCCAGAATAGATGCTCATCAATCAACTCATAACTCCAGCATTATAAACCAGAGTTGTGGTCTGTCTTTAACAAGTTCACAATCTGGATAGTCTAGAAGATATAAAACTAAGGTTGCAAGTCCCCTGATACATCTAACAATGCACCGGAATGTCATCTTTCTCCAAAGATTTCTTCATACACAACAAAATCAACTCCAAATGAAATTTAAACTTAGATATCAAGCCAGGCGGTGGTGGCGCACACCTATAATCCCATCACTCGAGAGGCAGAGGCAGGCGGATCTCTGTGAGTTTGAGGCCAGCCTAGTTCACAGAGTGAGTTCCAGGACAGCCAGGGCTACATAGAGAGACCCTGTCTCGAAAGAACAAAACAAAACAAAACCACTTAGATATCAAGTGTTCTCATTTTCAAATCATCACTTTGGAGAAGAAAATTGATAGATGGAAATCACCTTCAAAAAGTCTTTATTATTCCCCTATTACACAGGCTAGGTTTACAATCAATTACACTAGAAGGTGCAGACATAAAGGTCTCTACACAGCCCGCCACACCAAACTGGCAACTCCATGATTGACAGCCTAGAGACTTTCCCCAGATAGAATCTCAATCAGTCCCACTTGGAATACCTGTTTTAAAGATTTGGAAGCCAATACTCAGGGACTTAATAAAGGAGCCTCCCAAAGATCCCAGAAATGGGATCGACAAATCCAAAACTAGAGTCTTGCCGGATATGGTGGCGCACACCTTTGATCCCAGCACTTGGGAGGCAGAGGCTGGTGGATCTCTATGAATTTGAGGCCAGCTTGGTCTACAAAGCAAGCTCCAGGACAGCCAGGGGAACACAGAGAGATCCTGTCTCAAAACAAACAAGACCATTTATCTGTGAGTCCTCTAGAATTTATCAAAAACACTACAGCTAAAACTGAGATTATTTATTAACTATGTAGTAAAGGAACTAACATAAGGACAGCTCCAGACAACCGATTTTCTTGGTAAGAAACACAAACCCAAGGAGAGGTAGACGAGAGGAGAGAGGGTGAACATCAGAACCCAGAAGGCTCACCCCACTCCCATCCCCAGTTCAGAAAGGAACTCGGCAGGGTTGGCCAAAGAGATCCCATGACTGTGCACTTCCTCAACGCCTGCATTCAAGCATAAGCAAGTCCATTCAAACTGTGCAAGCGGCCGCCAGAGCGGCAATCTGCGTGGCTGCAAACCCTCCTAGCTGAAACAGACAACTGTGGGCAGCACACAGCTGAGCAGCCAGCCACAGCCTAGGACGGAGCTCCGAGGACAGCAGCCACGGCTCCTGCCCCCTCAGCAGCGGGGTGTGCATTATCTCATCTCATCTGATGTCATGAACACCAGAAAGAAGACAGTGACTAAATCCCCAAACAATGAGCACAAGGCCGGCTGCAGGAAAAGGAAAGCCCCCAGGAGGAAGTACGGCTGTCATTGCATCAGGAGACCAGAACTCCGCAGCTGGGATCCTGCAGCCAGGCAAGTCACAAGAAGAAAGGAAGTGTACACTTTAAAACAGGGCATAGCTCTGTGACGGAAACTATACTTTCATGTGATTGAATATCTTCCCTCAAGCTAGGGTGGCCTACTTGAAAGGAAAAAAGCTGGTGACGTCTTGATGTTAGGTGGCCTCAGGCTTGGATGGGAGGCAGGCAGCCACAGCTCCTTTCCCAGGAAACAAAGACACCAGAGTGATATGATAAGCTGCTAAAAAATATCAATACCCTCCAGGAATGACTGATGTCCCTTACCAACTACACTGAGATGCCCTGCCCATTTCAGTAAAAACAGCCAAGGAGACATGAGTTTTCTGTCACCTGTCACCCTTCGACTGACCGTATTGGTGCGTTTTAAATCTCTCAACTGCAGTGGGTTCTTTATTTGGCCTGCTCAGTTAAAGGAGTGAATATCACAGGTGGTGGGATCTCTCAGAGATGGCAACTGCTAACATTTACTAAGGTTCTGCAGGCTATTACCTTACAGACTTACAGACATGTGATGACTTGCCCGCGGCACACAGCCAGCCTGTTTTAAACTCCAACTGTTGTATGTAACTGCTTCAATCAACCGATTCTTCATTTATGATCTCCAACTGGAGATCAATGGGAGAGCACTTGCCTACATGCACGGGCCTTGGGCTCCACCCCTGGCATCACACACACACACACACACACACACACACACACACACACACACACTGCATGTCCATTTCCTTGTATGCGTGTGTGCGCGCTCATGTGTGTGCATATATACGCTAGGATAAGAGTTTGACATCAGAAGCCTCCCTCAATCACTTCTCCGCCTAGTTTTTTTTTGTTTGTTTGTTTTTGTTTTTGTTTTTCCTTAACAAAACCTTTCACTGAACCCGGAGCTCACCAGTGTGACTAGACAGGCTGGGCAGCAAGCCCTAAAATCCTCCTGTGCCCACCTCCCTCCTCCCCAGCATGGTTTCATGCCCAGCTTTGTTTTGTTTGGTTTTGTTTTCAAAACAGGGTTTCTCTGTGTAGCCCCGGCTGTACTGGAACTCACTCTGTAGACCAGGTGGGACTCAAACTCAAGAGATCTGCCTGCCTTCTGCCTCCCCAGTGCTGGGATTAAAGGCCTATGCCGCCGCCGCCGCCGCCGCCGCCGCCACCACCACCACCACCACCAGGCTGCTTACTCAGCTTTTAAAAAACCTAAGATAGATCCCACACAGTAGAAGGAGAACCAACTCCCATTAAGTTGTCCTCGGATTGCCACACAAATACAATGGTGTGAGTGTGAGTGTGTGTGTGTGTGTGTATGTGTGTGTGTGTGTACAAAGAATAAAGAAAACTGAAATAGAGCTCCCTCCAGCAAGAATGAATCTGAAGTTGCTATACCCTTTGAAAAGCATTTCTTACCCTAAATTAGCCTCCCTCCAAATTTTCCCCACCAACTGGCAAGGATTAAGGGGCTTGGAGCACTGGTTCTCAACCTGTGGGTCTCGACCCCCTTAGGGAGTCACATATCAGATATCCTACATATCACCTATTTACATTACGATTCAAACAGTAGCGTAATTACGGTTATGGAGTCGCGATCAAAATATGGTTGGGGGGGTCACTACAACACGAGGAACTGTATTAAATGGTCGAAGCATCAGGAAGATTGAGAACCACTGGGCTGGAGAGATGACTCAGTGGTTAAGAGCACTAGCTGCTCTTCAAGAGGACCTGGGTTCTATTCCCAGCACCCACATGGCATCTCATAACCATCTGTAACTCCAGTTCCAGAGGATATAATACCCTCCATGATCTCTGAGGTGCACACAGGTAGTGCTCAGACACACACAAGCAAAATGCCCATACACACAAAATAATACAATAAAATCATCTTTTTTTTAAAAAAAAAGAATAATTCTGGAACAGATGCCCCCTAGCAGAGACCAAGGATCAAACTGAGCATGGCGGTTCCGTGCTAAATGCCTGTGCCACGTGATCAACAGTGGTCAGAGGAAGCACACAAAAACAACTTTCAAACTTCAGAAAAATCTGAGAGGGCAGTACCTTCCTCTAAAGGAAGACTGGCCCGAAAAAAAGCAATCAGCAAGCCTGTTTAAACAAACAAGGAGAGACCTGAGAAGGAGAAATGTAATGTTATTGTTTCTTTAACTATGTACATAATATTTACATTTTCCCATAGCTGGGAAATTACTCACTGTGGTCCATTTCCCTGAATTCACTCCTTGCGTGCCATAAAACCTGCATCTGCTGACATCTTGAAGCAGTAAAACCCTCTGGTGATTTACTTCTCATCTGAGCGCCATAGAAATCCCACAAACAATCAAATCAAATCGAGCTGTATTTTCCCAGGATGCTCCACTCACTGCCAATCACAACAGCAGACTCTTCCTATGCAGCTCCACAATGTTTGGCTCGTTTGGTTTTGCTGCGTGGAACCTGAATCCTGTGCATGTAAAACTCCTGCAACCAGGCTCACAAACACTAAACCCGAGACTAAGAACTGATTTGCCATCTACCACAAAACCAAAGAGTGACTATTTATTTGGTTTTTCAAGACAAGGTTTCTCTGTGTAGACCAGGCTGGCCTTGAACTCACAGAGACCTGCCTGCCTCTGCCTCCTGAGTGCTGGGATTAAAGACAGGCGTATACCACCACCACTTGGCAGGAACTCTTTTTTGAGACGTTCATTTGGTTAATTAAAAAAGAAGAAAAAGTTACATCAGAGTGGAGGGGAGGTACAATGGTTTTCCACAGAGGCGCCAACGTTAGTTAGTGCATGGCGGTGCTGGACTCCTCCACAACTGTGACCCCTCAGTAGGACCAGAAACCTAGAAGCAAACACTGTAATTCTCCTTGCTGGGTGGGTTTTAGTCATTGAATCATCCTTTTTCTAACACCCTCGACTATTTCGTGAGATGACTCTGACGCCCCTGAGTCCTACGGGGTGGGTGGCAAACTGACCCGGTATCTGTTGAAATTTTGCGACAAACAGGAACTACCGCCCCCTTTTCATGCGGCGAGGGAGGGAGGGAGGGAGGGAGGGGAGGGAGGGACACACCTTCGACCAGCTCCCCACCCTTTCTCTTCTTGGCTCTGCCCTCTTGGCCATGCCTGTCCAGGCATTCCGGAGGCTCCCGGTGTCAGTGGTGTCCGCCGGTAACACGGTCTCCTGCGCTTCAAAGCACCGACATACGGGATGTCCCTCTACTACGGGGTAAGTTTAAAAAAGCAAAACAAAACAAAACAAAAAAAACAAAGCTAAACTCATAACCTGAAGTTCAGCCGAGCACAGAAAAGGGGAACTACCGGATCAACACGCTCAGCTCAACACTGAGGGCGAGATTTCACCAGCCTCACGGGCCAAAGGTCATGGGCGAAGCCAAGCTCAGAGAAAGAAGATCCGAAACAGAAAGACAGAAAAGTCCCTGTTGATTAAAGAAATGGAAACCAAATAAGAGTAAAACGCTATGAGCTTCTCATCGCCACGGTCACTGGCGACGGGCTGGCTCTCCGCAGCACAGGCCATCCTTGAAATCCTGCCCCCTTTCTCACCCCTCCGTGCTGGAGTTCCCGGCCACCACAGCTGGGTCTTCTTCCTGCTTTGATGACTAGGCCTGAGAGAGCTGTGGGTCAGGTACAAAGAATGTGACTAGAGAAGGCCCAGCACAGAGCTGCTCAGTCCCATTTCATGTCTGGACATCCCAAAAGATGACTCCACAATGGAAAACTTTCACACCCAAAACGTTCATGGCTGGCACATGGAAATTAGCATCACTGAGTGCTGGGGTTGGGGACAACCACTCACTGGCACAGAATCTGCCTAACAGAGGCCTGACAGTCTGCGTCCAATCCCAGCACAGAGGTAAAAAGAAATTATATTTGTACTTCTTTTGTACAAATTATCATAGATACTTGGTCACAGACCTACTTTCTAATAAACGGAGAATAGCATCTGCTTAATAAACAATACAGACATCTGCCGGGCGGTGGTGGCGCACGCCTTTAATCCCAGCACTCGGGAGGCAGAGCCAGGCGGATCTCTGTGAGTTCCAGGCCAGCCTGGGCTATCAAGTGAGTCCCAGGAAAGGCGCAAAGCTACACAGAGAAACCCTGTCTCGAAAAACCAAAATAAATAAATAAATAAATAAACAATACAGACATCAAATGAAAGCTAAAATCACAAATGTTCCAGAATTTCCTACTTAAATAACAAGACTTAAACATCAGCTTAAGTCTCCAAAAAGAAGTCAAAAGTTGAATTACCAAATAATACCCAGTAATAGTATTTCTGGGTGGGCAGGCCAACGGAATTGCAAGCAGGGCCTCTCACTGATATCTGTATAGTATGTCCACTCAAAGGACACAGTAACCCATGTGAACAGTTTTAAGTGAAATATGGCACGTCCATGCAGACATTATTACTCACCCTGAAAGGGGAAGGAAATCTTGACACATGCTACAACATGGAGGAACCTTGAAGACATTAAGCCAACTTGACTATGTCACAAAAAGACCAATTCAGGACTAGATGATCGCACTTAGATGGGCTGTCAAACTCAGCCTGGCCTGCTGAGACTAGTAACAGCCCAAAAACTCAGCTGGCTCTGTCCACCCGAACCCCTGAGACCCAGCTTTGCATGCAGTCAACACTTGGAAAATGAACTTAGAAAACTATCCCCCCTGATCTCTTCACGTCTCTCTCTCTCCGGCCTTCCCACTCACCCCCCACCCCCATTATTTCAAGTGAAAACCTTGTTGATTACATTCCAAGTCTGTTAAAGCTAAGATCTTCTAAGATATCCATTCTTCTGGTCTCCAGTTTCCAAATTTATCCTCGTCCCTCCTCTGATTATCTCACTTTGTTTAGTAACTGGAGAAAGAACTTGAGCAGTGCTGAATGTAATTAGTAAATTATTCTTAGCTGACTGAATCATGTAGCAGCAGTTAGCAATTACAGTCCATAAAATACATATTAAGCTCTCTGTTCTAATATTCTGAAATAATGAGTCCCATTCTCTCTGTAAACTGAACACAGAGTTGCATGTGGAATGTCATTAGGCCAGTTTTATCTTATTAGCTCAACGTACGTGTGTGTGTGTGTGTGTGTGTGTGTGTGTGTGTGTGTGTGTGTGTGTGTGTGTAGGGGGGAGGTGTTCCCCACACACAAGTTTCATAACCTCAAAATGTTGGTATGCATGACCCAAGGCAGGCCAAAAGGGAACTATTACCCACAGCAGTGAGAAAGCCCCCTTCATAGACAAAACTCTTCCCAGAATGCCTGGCTGGTAACCCCACACACCCCCACTCCCAAGCCACAGCCACCCAGACGATGGTGAAGACTTATAAACTCTGCTTTAGTATGCAACCCTATCCAATCAATATATAAACCATATGCATACCCTTAAAGTGTTTAAAAATAGATGAAGATGGATTAGCTGAAAAGGGGCTTGCAGCCAAGCATGAGGACCTGAGTTTGATCCCCAGACTCACACTATAGAAAGAATGGATTCTGGCAAGCTGGCCTTTGACCTCCATACTGGCACAGTGGCATCTGTGTTCACAGACAGACAAACACACTCACACAAATAAATGTAGGTCAGGCATAGTGGCACACATCTTTAAATCTCAGAACCCTGGAGCAGGATGCAGGCAGATAGATCTCTGTGATTTCGAAGCCAGCCTGGTCTACATAGAGTCATAAACAAACAAACAAATAAAAAACTTTTTTTAAAAGATTTATTTATTATGTATACAGAAGAGGGTGCCAGATCTCATTACAGATGGTTGTGAGCCACCATGTGGTTGCTGGGAATTGAACTCAGGACCTCTGGAAGAGCAGTTGGTGCTCTTAACCTCTGAGCCATCTCCCCAGCCCACAAATAAAAAACTTTTAAAAATAAAAGTGTTCTTAAATAAAATCTTTTTTTAATAATAGGTAAAATTACACAGAGAGACCCTGTCTCGAAAAAACAAAAACAACAACAACAAAAAATAGTTAAAGTTAATTTGGGTCAATATACCTAAAACACTGTCATTTCAATGTGTAAAACAGTTCACATTCCACACACAGGACATGTAAGTCAAGTGCAGTACTGTATGATTTCATTCAGGAGTAGTCCAACTCAGATGATTTTTGCAGATGAGTAACTACTCCCCCAAGAGAGCATGTAACATAGTTCGTATTCATATTTTAACATTTCACCATATTTTTAAAACTACTGTGATGTGTCTTACATTCTTTCTTTCTTTTATAGTTAAGTCTTTAAAAGCCGGTGGGTATTTTTGTACTTGTGGTCCATTTCAATTCAGGTCAGGCACATTTTATGGGCTCGGTAACTACAAGAGACCAAACAGCTCTGGAAGGGTCACTTGTTCCTAAAAGCCAGTTCTGACATTTTTTTTTTCACGTGCATTTCAAATATCAGTCATGTACTACAGGCTCCAGCACCCTGTATTCTAGTCAAGAGCACAGACGACTTTCTCCATTAAAAAAGGTTCTAACTGTGCATGTCGGTGCACACCAGCACTTGAGAGGCAGGTAGAATGTTGACCTAGCTCCGAGCCCTGTTTTCAAGAATCAGGACTGGGGAGCCTAGGGAGGGTGGCGAGGGATTGTCACCAAGAAATTAAAACCAGCAGGGCGGTGGTGGTGCACACCTTTAGTCCCAGCACCCAGCAGGCAGAGGCAAGCGGATCTCTGTGAGTTCAAGGCCAGCCTGGCCTATAGAGAAGTCCCAGGACAGCCAGGGCTGTTACACAGGGAAACTCTGGGTTGGGGTGGGGAGGTTAAAAAAACAAAACATTTCACCAGGCTACTGACAGCCAAGCCAGAGTTAACAAGACTCGGAAAAATGAAAAATACCAGGCTAGAAATACAGCTCAGCTGATAGAGTGTTCCTCAAGTTCACACAGGTCCCTAGTCGGACCCCCCCCATTGGAGTGTGGTGATGTGCATGTGGACTTACAGCACTGGTAGAGGCTGGAGGACCAGAGGTTTGAGGCAGTCCTCAGCCGCAGAGCCAGTTGGTGATCAACATGTATACAATGAGACTCCATCAAAAAAAAAAAAAAAAAAAAAAAACAGGAAGGGAGGGAGGGGGGAGAGGGAGGGCTAGGAAAAGGAGAGGAAGTTGTTTACTTTGGTTTATATTTTGGTTGGTTAACCAGCCAGAAATCTGACCCACCCTGCGTATAGTTTTTTTTTTTTTTTTTCTATCCTTAAAGATGACTGGGTAAATTATTCACCAAATGAACACACAAAGCAGAGATTAGCCTTCTTCAAACAGGAAGTTAGAAGCAAGGAGCTGTGGGGTGTGCCTCCGGTCCCAGCCACGGAGAAAGCTCAGGCTAGAGGACTGCAGGAGTCCAGGAGTTCAAAGGCAGCCAGGGCAGCACAATGAGCTTCTGCCTCACAAACCAGAGGCTAAAACATCGGATGGTCTCTAAAGGTAATGCCTGCTTGGCCCTGAGAACAACTTCCTGCTGATTCCTCGGACATACATCATCATCGGAGCTGCTGAAACTTTCCCCAGCCAAGTTCCCTTTTCTCCAGAGGAATTTATAACTTGGCTTGGGATTCTAGGCATATAAAATAGGCACACACAATCAAACATTACTGATGACAGATCGTGAAGTAATTTATTCTAGGGGCTGGAGTGCTTGTCCAGCGTGTATGAAACCCTGATTGAATCGATAGCACCCAAATCAGAAGTTAAAGGTCGGCATCAGATACACTGGCTGTATTATGAGTTCGAGGCCATCCTGAGCTATGAAGAAATCCAGGCTCAAAAAAGCAGGTCAAACGGCTCAGCAGGTGAAGGCATTTGCCTCCAAGGTAATGATGTCAATTTGACCTCCGGGGCCCACATGGTGGGAAGAGGAAACCAACGCCAACAAGTCGTCCTTTGACCCACACAGGAGCACCATGATACAAATGTGCACACAAAATAAGGATGATAAAAATGAAGGGTATTTATTTTACAATTCTTTGGGGGGGGGGGTGTGTATAATTTTACCACTCAGGACAAAAAGCAAATTTGCACACTTAAGACAGTTGTGCTTGTCTATTCACATATAACCAATTGCATCCTGACTGGCTATCTGATACCGACAGGCACAGCCTCTTCAACATTTTTCAGAGTTGGTCAGTATTTGGTTTTATAATCATCGATGCTAGGAATGCTCCAAATGCCGGTGCGCACACGTAACACCAGTACAAAATGGCAAAAAGTGTGTATTCGGTCAGAACGCTGTAGCTCTAAGCCTAACATTCTCAAGCCTGTGTGAGGTGTTTGAGCCAGCAGCTGCTGGTGCCGTGTGGTGTCTCCACATGTACTGGGCACACTGCTGAGGGTGTATGCACAGAACCAAGGCTACAGTGACGCCACGACATGAGCATCATACAGGATGTATCTAGCCATTCACAGTACTCTAGTTCTCCACTATGGTTTCTGAAAAGAGGCCCAATGTTGTTGCTAGTTTTTTGTTTTTTGTTTTTTTTTTTTTTTTTAGGTTTTTCGAGACAGGGTTTCTCTGTGCAGCTTTGCGCCTTTCCTGGATCTCGCTCTCTAGACCAGGCTGGCCTCGAACTCACAAAGATCCGCCTGCCTCTGCCTCCCAAGTGCTGGGATTAAAGGCATGCGCCACCACCGCCCGGCTGTTGCTAGTTTTTTACTCTTTTACTCTTTAGGGGGGCCCACCATCCAGCTCCCAAATAAATCACACACGAAGGCTTATTCTTACTGATGAATGCCCGGCCTCGGCATGCTTGTTTCTTGTCGGCTTTTCCTAACTTATTCTGTCTTCCTTTTGCCTCTGGGCTTTTCCTGTTCTCTAACTTCTGTAAATCTTACTCCGTGGCTTGCTGGTTGTGTAGCTGGGTGGCTGGCCCCTGGAGTCCTCCTCCTTCTCTGGGTCCTTGATTTCTCCCTTTCCAGATATCTCCTCCTATATAGTCTCTCTGCCTGCCAGCCCCACCTTTCCTTTCTCCTGCCTTACTATTGGCCGTTCCGATCTTTATTAGACCATCAGGTGTTTTAGACAGGCACAGTAACACAGCTTCACAGAGTTAAACAAATGCAACATAAACAGAAGGAACACCCCTTAAAATAACATTCCCCAACAATCCGAGGCTGGCTAATGGCCTTCCAGCCTCCAAGTGTGGCAGCTACTCATGCCAGAGGGGGAGGAGCAAGAAAACAGCTCATGTTCACAGCTAAGAGCTGGGGATCAGACCCCACTAGGAAGGATGGGGGGCGGGGGTGTCAGCCTCCATTTTTTTCCCCATTAGAAAAATATCGGTCACAGTATGACAGGCATTGGCTGCCAAAGGAAGTCTAAAAAGAATAACCACATTATTGGATATTTTTAGTCTCTCTTTTCATAAGTGTTTTCTTGTCACTGCTTCCAAATAATTCCAAATCTTGCATGTTTGCCAAAAGAAGAAACACAGCAGAGTATACTGCTCAGACGAGGTCACAGAGGCTGGGGGCTGATTTCCTTTTGAAACTCAGTGAGAGGAACAGGCCTCTGTGAGTTCTGCTGACACAATCACAAAAGTCCAATGGATTAAGACTCTAAAAACAGTCACACAGGCAAGATGTGCAAAGGCCTTACACCAAGCAAAACTGCTGGGAGGGGCTGGTTCAGCAGTTAAGAAAGAGCACCAGTTGCCCTTCCAGAGGACCCAGGTTCAGTTCCCAGCAGCCACCTAGTGGTCCAAGGGATCTGACACCTTCTTCTGGCCTCTGCAGGCACCAGGCTCATGTGGGGGATACAGACACTTGCAGACCCAACTCCCAAACACATAAAATAAAATTAATTTTTTCTTTTTTAAAAAAAGAGTGCTGGTAGGAATATTTGTATTCAGTTATAAAGGGTTAAAATTGGTATAGCTAAAATACTGCTGATACAGTAAACCACTATTCTTTTTGTTTGTTTGTTTCTCTGTGTAGTTTTGGTGCCTGTCCTGGCTCTCGCTATATAGACCAGGCTGGCCTTGAACTCAGAGAGATCCGCCTGGCTCTGCCTCCCGAGTGCTGGGATTAAAGGCGTGGGCCACCATCGCCCGGCAAAACCGGTATTCTTTTGCCCAAGTGACCTACCTCCAAAACTCCCAGAGGAAACACTAATAAAGGGAGTTCAGGGGTAGGGAGATGGCTCCGAGCACTGGCTGCTCTGCCAGAGGACCAAGGTTCTATTCCCGGCTCCCAAAGGGAAGCTCATAACCATCTGTGACTCCAGTCCCAGGGAAACCAATGCCTTCCTCTGACCTCCATGGGCATTTATATATGTGGCGCAGACATCCATGCGGGCAAAACCAGCCATACACGTAAAATTAAAAAATTTCAAAAATTATAATAATAGGGCTGGAGAGATGGCTCAGAAGTTAAGAGCACTGGCTGCTCTTCCAGAGGTCCTGAGTTCAATTCCCAGCAACCACATGGTGGCTCATAACCATCTACAAGGAGATCTGGTGCCCTAGTAAAAAAATTTAAAAAAAAAGATGATAATAATAAAATGAGAGTGCAACACATTACTATTGAGCCATTTAAAAAAGCACAGCAAGACAGTCACCAAATGACTACTAGAAGAATATGGAGTGCACCCAGAAGGCAAGCTGAAGGCCGACGTGGCCTACTGCAGGCTGACTTTAAGAATTCTCCAGTGTAACTTTTTAAAGTTAATGTGGGTGGTGCACAACGTCCTTTCACGTTTCTGGAGAAGTCGTGGCTCTTCCGCTTCTAAAGCAGAAACAGTGTCCCTTACTCTATTAACCACCATAAGCTTTGAAAGAAAGGGGAGTGCTTGTCTAACGGGCGCCAAACCCTGGAGTTTCATCTCCAGCACCCCAGGAAACTGGGCATGACTCCTAGCACTCAGGTGAAGGCAGGACAATCAAGAAGTTCAAGGTCATCCTTAGCTACCTAGAGTTTAAGGCCAGCCTGGGCATTGTGGGACTGTCAAAAAAATTTAAAAAAAAATTTAAAAAGACATCTAAATTTAGTCGATTATATTAATAGTTTCAGGCTGTGAATGTGTTCTATATTTCGAGGCAGTTTGATTTTAGTAACTACAGAACTGTGGACATTTTTGGTTCTGCTTAATACTACAACCAGGTGGGTCCCCTGAAGCCCGGTGAATCCACAAACCGGAACTGAGAGCAATGTAATGCCATTACGTGCAAGAAGAGTCAAACTTTTTTGAGCAATTCTTGATATATACACATCCATATTTACAAGGGAAAACGGAATTTTAAGTAATCTTTTCGCTAAGAACATGAAAATGGAATCTGCATTAGAAGATCCAAGCTCCAGCCCTCCTGACTGACATCTGAGTGAGGGCCTTGGACAACAATATCTCTCCTAAGATCACTGCTTCAGAGGGCTCTTGCAGAACCGGAAGATGGGCTATGTCTGAAAGCAGTATCAAGCAGCTAGGAAATCATTCATTTATCCAACTACTGTTCGCTGAGCAACTATTGAGTGAAGCGCTGCTTCAGGCCGTGGGGAGAGAGCAATAACACCCCCTAAAAGGTCATTGTTTTTTTTTTTTTACACGCTTTCACGCAGACATTTGGTCCTTTTTTTTGGCGGGGGGAGGGTTCAAGACAGGGTTTCTCTGTTTAGTCCTTGCTGTCCAGGAACTCACTTTGTAGACCAGGCTGGCCTTGAACTCAGAGATCACACTGCCTCTGCCTCCAGGTGCTGAGATTAAAGGCATGTGCCACCACGGCCCAGCCTTTTTTTTTTTTTTTTTTTTTTAAGACGAACAGGATGCAAAATAAAATGAGAAAAATCACACCGTTTTCTTTATGTCTCTTTTCGTTATCACTGGGGATGGAAAGAGGTTGGGTAACGTTCCCTCGCCTGGCAAGAGAAAAAAAGAAAATGTCTATCCCCGACCCTCCCCAACACACTCCCTTCTCCTCATCCTGCATTCACTAGAGACTCCTTGCCTTCTTTGAATATTTGCAAGAGTTCCAGAAAGCAGACTTCCTAGGCTTCCAGCAGGTGGTATGACATAAGGGAGGGAGAAAGCACTGCTATCAAGAATAGATCGTTATGGCAACAGCTCGCCCCACCTTTCAGGGGAGAGGTAAAGGCACTGTGTATGTAAGAAGTGTTTGGCCCCCATAATCGAAAGCATTCCAAGGTGAAGAAATACACACCATACAGTCTTTGCTTTATCTGTTTTTTTTTTACTTCCTCATTCATATGTAATCCAGAACCTAAGATAGATACAGTCACTCCTTCGAAAGGCCTACTGAAACTCAGGGTGCAGACAGCCTGGTGGCGCACGCTTTAATCCCAGTACTCAGGAAGCAGAGGCAGGCGGACCTGAGTTCTGGGTCAGCCTGGCCTCCATAAGGAGTTCCAGGACAGTCAAGGTGATGTAGAGAGACACTGTCTCAAAAATAAACAAGTGAATAAATAATAAATAAATAGATAAATAAATAAATGAGTTCGGGCTTCGGAATCCTTTTTCGCCAAGAACCCTTTCTTGAACTGACAAACAATGGCCACAATTTTGCAAACTGTGTGTGGGAGCCATGACAGATGGAATAAACAGGTAAGAGCTGCAAAATCCGCACAGGGCACCGTTCAACCCAGGAAGTGGCTCTTTCAACACAGGCCTTACCGACTCATGCCAGTGCTCAATACGCAATATTACCAGATATACACAGGCACATACACACAATTAGATGACTATTGCATGCATGAATGCATGTAATCTTGACTGGCTAACTGTACATAATCCTGGAAAGAAAAGCTGTGCAGTGTGTGTGTGTGTGTGTGTCTGGGTTTTGGATGATGACCTTGAATTGCTGATCTTCCTGCGTTCTCTCTCTCTCTCTCTCTCTCTCTCTCTCTCTCTCTCTCTCTCTCTCTCTCTCTCTTACACACACACACACACACACACACACACACCACACACACTACTGTGAACCACCACCACCTAGATTATGTAGTACTAAGCAAGCTCTCTACTTACTGATCTACATCCCCAGCCTACTGCATCAACTTTTTTAAGAGCACGGAAGGATTCTTAAAACTCCAACCACAGCATTCCAGCTGGCCCTTGTGGAGGAGAATCTCACACCTGTAGAACGTTCTAGTTTTCTGGAAATGACTAGTCACCTCTGGAGTACACTTCAAACGAGTCCAAGCTCTTTATGGCGTCGGTAGATGGAGAAAATGCAAAGTGTCGCAGGGAAAAACAAGGTGGAAAAGGCCAGAGGAAAAGCTCTTCTCTGTGACCCTCAGTGGGTAGGCCAGGCATGGAGGATCTTTGACTTCCAAATTCATGCCATTAGCACATTCTACTGAAAATAAAGGACAGCCCTAGTAAACAGAGCGACCAGAAGTCAGAGGATAAAACCGTGATCCCACCCACCTCCAGCCCTTCACTAGGGTAAGATTAGCTGGTGGTTGGAATAAGGGCACCTGACTCCACTCTCGCCCTTCACCACCCTCCTTCTCCTCTCTTTAGCTTGGAAATTTGACAGACCGAAAAGATTAGAACTTCCAAATCTTACAAATAAATCTTACTTCAAAAAGTACCCTATTAAAACTTGAAAGGGTTGGCAAGGACAACGTGGGCAGAGTTCCCCTCCACCAAAACCCCCACCCCTCAACGACGGGTTTCTCTTTTTCATCTCCAGAGCTCTGATAGAAACCTCCGGCGCGGGCCTGTTGTGTTTTAGGAGCAACAAGTTTGTTCCGTTACAGTCTCTAAATCTGATGAGAGAGAGAGAGAGCATGGCCAGGCTAGCCAGGGTCCCTCCCTGGTGTGGCTTCCAGGGTCAGAAAGCCATGGGTTCAAGAGCCGACCTTACAAGTCGGGCCAAAGTGCCCCGTTTGGAAGACTTCCCTTAAAAAAAACAATCACTGTCACGATCTGCGAAGCTGGCACAAGTTCCCGTACTGTCTTTTCCCAAGCCACGCTTCCCACGGCACCCTTCCTCCAAAAAAGGAAGAAACCGGCGTGTAAAGCTCAGCTCTCTGGAGCTGAGTTTACCTAGGGCGCCCGCAGCACCCGCAAACTGGACCAGGACTCGACTCGGGCAACCCAGACATCAGTGAGCGCCAACGCTCGCCCGGTCCCTTTGCCCCGCAGCGTGCCCGTACTGGGGGCTTGCTCGGTCACCCCGGGGCCACCGCGTGCCCTCAGGCCACTCATGGCCCAGCGACCGGACTGCAGCAGCCAGGACGGCGCGGGGAACCCGGCTGTGGCCCCTGAAGGTCCGCCGACGGAGCCACCCCGAGCGGCCCGGACACCTCCAGGCTCCCGGAGCTGCACCCGCAGCCCGCGTCCCCCGACGAGCAGAGCGGCCCAGGCCATCTGGCTCCCTGCCCTTGCACCTCCTTCCCTCGCCGCGGGCGCCCCACGCCCACTGCACAGGCTTCCAGCACCTTTCGGGATCCGAAAGGGCAGAGGCCACCCTCTGCACCCCGCCAGCCCGCCCGCCCGCCCGCCCGCCGGCGAGCATCGGGCCAGCGCCGGGGGTGATGAGGCACGTGGAGCCGGGACCCCTCCGCCCCCGGCCTCGCGCACGCCACTCACCGGCTGGCCCGAACGGGACTTGCCCGGAGGCGCTCTCCTGAAGAAGGAGGTCCTGGCGGTGAAGAAAAAGTCCTCCGCGTCCTCCTCGAGGCTGCTGTAGCCGCTGCTCATGCTGCTGGTCCCGTCGCGCGCAGGGGGCCTCTCCCCCCGGGGCGCAGGCGGCCAGGCCGGGGTGCGGCGCCCGCCCGACCCCGCGAGGTTCCCGGCGCGCGCGGCCCCCGAGCCGCCCGCCGCCCGCCCGTCCTGCTGCAGCTGCGGCCGCCGCTCAAGCCGCCCGTCTCCGTCCCCCTCCCGCGGGCTCCTCCGCCCTCCCCAGGCTCCTCCCGTCTCGGGTGAGCCGCGGCCCCGCCCCCTCCCGTGCCCCGCCCCCCCGTCCAGACCAGGCCAGGCCCCGCCCTCCAAAGCCCCGCCCCCAACGACCCAAGACCCTACCCAGCCCAGTTCAGTCCAGGTCCCGCCCACCAAAGCCCCGCCCACCCAGCGAGCCAAGACCCTACCAAGCCCAGTCCCAGTACAGGCCCCGCCCCTGGCCAGCCTAAGCCCCGCCCAGATCCCCGCCCCTACGGACTGCTGCTGCTGTTGCGGAGCCCAGCCCCGCTCCGCGCGCGCAGGTGGGGCCCCGCCCCCGTCCCCCTAGCCACGCCCCTCCGGCCTAGACTCCGAGCGCGGCGAAGGGGGAGTCGGGTTCGAGTGCCACCCCTGCTGGGACTGTGCTCAGGCGTGCTTCCTCCCGCAACCTCCCGGAAATTGCAAATTCCCCAGTGACCCTCCTGTCCCCCGCGTCTGGAACCGAAGTTTTGGAGAGGGCGGGAATGCAACGGAGAACTTTTTGCACTCTCTCCATGGGGCTCGTCCTTGGTGGAGACCGTAGACCTACCGGCGTGCAGCGCGTCCCTCCCTGACCGTTATAAGTTAGCAGAGGTGGGTGGGGAAAGAGCGACTGGGGCTTATTCGAAATAAAACACCCTCTCTTGTTGGACCTCAGGCGAACGGCTTTCCCGCCTCTCGTGGCGAAGGCGCATCCCAAACGTGAGTGGCTAAAGTCGTTGAGGTTTCAGAGAACGGACAAATAATCACGATCACAGAACAATCCAATGCTTTTAGTTAAATGTACACTGTAAATGTCGCCTTCCACAAGCAGCCCTTACACGGTCACCTACAAGGGGCGAGTTAAATTGTGGGGGCAAGTTGATGAGACCATTCTGTCCGCCCACACACCAGCTTCCCTTTGAAAAATTAAAAAAAAAAATCCTTGCAATCAGCTAAACTTTTAAAATGCGACATTTTCTTTGCTCACGGTCACCTGAGGGTCGGTCGTGTTCACCTTGGTGTGACGGGAGTGACTCTCCTTGCAGAGACCTCGAAAGGAAAAGAGGTTTTGAAGCTTCAAGAGAAGGAAAAGAAAGGTGCCTGCGTCGTCCCTTCTACCCCTCGGGCAGAAAGGAGCCGGCTAATCCAGGTTTACTCACAGGCCTAGTTTGCAAGAGTCTCACTCCAGGGAACTCAACCCCAGAGGGACCTCAGAGTCACAGCCTGTTGTAAAGGCTTTCCATTAAAGACTTCTAACCAGCCACGGAACCACTGGGTAGCTGGAGAGCCGAGTCTAACTTTCTTGTTCCATTGGGTAGAAGCTGCCTCCTTGGGTATTTTTCACATAGCCAAATGTAAGAGAAGAGGACAATTACTTAATGCAAGATTTGTCTTGTTTGACTCTTACATCACTCAAATATTACCATATGGCAACAACAGTGTCTTCATTAAATACTCCAGTTGGAGTAATGGGTGTGTTAAATAATTTAGCGAGCTTGTTTTATTATAAATTGAAAGGGTGGAGTCCCTTACCCAGAACAAATTACTCCATCGATGACTGTTTTGAGGAAAAATATGCTCCAAGTACTTTATAATCCACCACACCAGAAAATAAAATGATGTTTTGAGGCTAGCACGTAGCCACTGGTACAGAGGCAGAAGCAGGCAAATCTCTGAGTTTGAGGCTAGCCTGGTCTACATAGCAAGTTCCATGTCACCTAGAGTACATAGAGAAACCCTATCTAAAAACAGAAAAGATTTTTCATGTTGTTTTTGAGGGGAAATGACTGGATGGAGTTTTATAGATGTCAGCATTCTCATCAGAATCACTTGGGATTGGTTTGTTGTTGTTGTTGTTGTTTGTTTTTTCAAAAGAAGGTTTCTCCACCTGCCTCTGCCTCCTGAGTGCTGAGATTAAAGGAGTGTGCCACAATGCCCAGCTAACATAGCCACATTTTTTTTTTTTTTTTTTTTTTTTGGTTTTTCAAGACAGGGTTTCTCTGTGTAGCTTTGCGCCTATCCTGGAACTCACTTGGTAGCCCAGGCTGGCCTCGAACTCACAGAGATCCGCCTGCCTCTGCCTCCCAAGTGCTGGGATTAAAGGCATGCTCCACACCGCCCGGCCATAGCCACATTTTTTTTTTTTTTTTGGTTTTTCGAGACAGGGTTTCTCTGTGTAGCTTTGCGCCTTTCCTGGAACTCGCTTTGGAGACCAGGCTGGCCTCGAACTCACAGAGATCCGCCTGGCTCTGCCTCCCGAGTGCTGGGATTAAAGGCGTGCGCCACCACCGCCCGGCCATAGCCACATTTTTAATGAAAGCTGAATTTAAGTTTTGACTCACAAAATCAGAATTTGTGAAAACTCAAAATGCCTTGTTAAGCAGTTAGACATTTTTAGCATTTAACATTCAGGGAATAAATAAAATAAAACAGACTCAGGCAAGCTCAGTTTTAAAAGGACTTATTGTCAGACACAGAACTGAATTTGTAAGTGGACTGAATCAATCACCATACATTTCCCACTGATATAGGAGCCTATTGGTTCAGATTTTCGTTAAATGCCTACTAACCTTTTCTTTCCATGTTAATTGGGGAACATGCTGAAAGGTTAGTAAATGTATACAAAGTAGCTTTGTCAAGAGCAGTGAGAAAAGTAATACAGAACATATTCTACAAATAGACATAGAAGGCTAGGGAGCTGGTCCTGTCCATGTGTGTGGGACATTCATTTCAGGCAGAACGAGGAGCATGTGGGAAGGTCCTGTGGCAGGAGTGTGGTTGGCATATTCAAACAAGAGCAGGAAGTCAGTGTTGGGAACTCCTGTCTAAAGAGTAACAGGTCATCAGTAACAGAGGTCTTGCTCAGTGGTGGAGCGCTTTCCTATTGTGCGCAAGGCCCTGGGTTCAATCCCCAGCCCTGAAAAAAGAAAATGTAAAAGCATAACAAACCCAGACAAGTCACTCTTCTAGAGTGATTTTGTTTTTCACCAGATTTGGAGCAAAGGGTTGATAATCTTTGACCTCTTGGTAAAGTACTCGTTTGGTTACTGAGAGCAGAGAATAGAGTTAAATCATAGGAAACTCCAAACAAATAAAACAAGGAGGTCTTTTTTTTTTTTTTTTCACTCCTGAAATGAGCCAACATATTGTGAGGCAGGTCATGAAACACATGCATGATATAATCACATTTTTGTACCTGTAATGGCAGGTGACGTTCTTACTGTGCGCTAGGGCGTAAGATAAAGAATCACAGATTCATCCTAAAGGTCACACTGACAGATGACCATTGCACTGGAGCCTGTGTGACATGGAAAAGGTATGACCTTGTGGGGCAGGCAGACCTGGGCTGGAATGACAACCCTCTTGCTTACTCTTTTGCTTCAGCTTTTTTTTTTGTTTTTTGAGACAAGGTTTCCCTGGATGTCTTGGATCTCGCTCTGTAGCCCAGGCTGGCCTCAAACTCACAGAGATCCGCCTACCTCTGCCTCTCGAGTGCTGGGATTAAAGGTGTGCACCACCACAGCCCAGCTCATCTTATTTTTTATTTTATGTGTTTGGGTGTTTTTCTGTATGTCTATGCAGTTATGTGAGTGCCTAGTGCCCAAGGAGGAAAGGTGTCAGATCCCCTGGAACACAGTTACAGACAATTGTGAGCCAACATGTGGGGGCCGGGATTTGAACCCAAGCACGATTCTCTCTAGCCAGTGCTCTTAATTGCTAAGCCATCTCTCTGGTCCCCATTGCTTATTCTATTATGACATTTTCCCCCTTGAGACAGGGTCTCAAGTTCTGGAACTCACTATGTAGACCAGGCCTCGAACTCACAGAGGTCGGTCTGCCTCTGCCTCCTGAGCACTGGGATTAAAGGTGCAGGTCTGTGCCTGGCTCTTGTATGACTTTTAAGTAGCCACTCTGAAACAGGTTTGTCCTCAGGAAAATGGGAATAACGGAATAACAACATTCCCATTTTATTCTCTTTGGGTTACTATAGGGATTAAGTGAGAGAAGCTGACTCATAAAGCCCTTGACGTGGAACGGGGTCAAGCAAAAGGAGTCTTTTTTACCCTAAAAATTGGACCTTGATGCAGACTTAGCATCTTTTACTCACTTCGTTGATCACTAAATGTTTTAGCCCGAGAATCCTCCCTGGATAAAAGGTTCAGTGGCAGCTCAGGGGTGAGGCTTAATGTTCAGAGTCTGTTGTGGTTGCCTCTGTGCTGGCTGGTTTTGTGTGCCAACATGACACAAGCTGGAGTCATCAGAGAGGAAGGAGCCTCGGTTGAGGAAACGCCTCCCTGAGATCCAGCTGTAAGGCATTTTCTCAATTAGTGATGGATGGGGGAGGGTCCAGCCCATGGTGGGTGGGGTCATCCCTGGGCTGGTGGTCCTGGGTTCTATAAGAAATCAGGCTGAACAAGCCTTGGGAAGCAAGCCAGTAAGCAGCTTCCCTCCATGGCCTCTGCATCAGCTCCTGACTCCAGGTTCCTGCCCTGTTTAGGTTCCTGTTCTGACTTCCTTCAATGATGAACAGTGATGTGGAAGTGTAAGCCAAATAAACCCTTTCCTCCCCAGCTTGCTTTTTGGTCATGGTGTTTCACTGTAGCAATAGAAGCCCTGACTAAGACACCTTTCCCTACCACAGACAGCTTTCAGTGTGGGCCGATCTCACACAGCCACCTATTGAGACACTAACTCGGGAGAGAAATCTTGCTGGGTGGCTTTTTAGAACCATTTCATCACCTTGAAAAAAAGGCATCCCTCTGGACTTCACACACTTAATGTGGCACCTGGGAATTCTGGAGCCAAATTATGGACCCAAGGGACACCCTGAATCTGGCAAAGCTGAATGATGAAAGGGATTTCTTGGGTCTTTGAATTAACCAGCTCTGAAGCTGTCCTACTTAAGACTTGTTATGTGAGACAATATGTTTTCTTAGCTTGGCAGGGTAGCACACACCCATAGTCCCAGCCACTCAAAAGGCCTTGGGGCAGGAGGATTGCTTAAGCCCAGGAGTTTATAGCCTAGATTGGCCAATGTAATGAGAACCTCATCTCAAGATAAATAAAGAAAAAAAATGACGCGCTAAAATTCCTCTTAAAAATTCTCAGGGAGGGGATGGGGAGGTCCTTCAGCAGTCAAGAACCCTTGTTACTCATGCAAAGAACACAATTTCTAAACAAAGCACCTACGTCAAGCCATTCACAACTGCCTATAACTCCAGCTCCGGGGATCTGATGCCTCTGGTCTCCCACACATATACACATATACACACAGACACATACATAAATAGAAATAACTTTAAATCTTTTTTTTTTAACTCTAGGAGAGAGCTGGGTGTGGTGGCGCATCCCTCGTATAGGAACACTCTAGGCAGAGGCGGGCAGGTCACACAAGTTTGAGGCAAGCGTTGTCTACACACTGAGTTCCAGGCCGATCAGGACTGGGTAGCGATTCCTGTCTCAACAAACAGACAACACAGCAATTTCTAGTACAGTCAGAACTAACAAGAAAGAGTGTGGTTAGCCGGGCGGTGGTGGCGCATGCCTTTAATCCCAGCACTCGGGAGGCAGAGCCAGGCAGATCTCTGTGAGTTCGAGGCCAGCCTGGGCTACCAAGTGAGTTCCAGGAAAAGGCGCAAAGCTACACAGAGAAACCCTGTCTCGAAAAACCAAAAAAAAAAAAGAAAGAGTGTGGTTAAGAGCATGTAGTTTTTGCAGAGGACCTGAGTACATTCCCAGCACCCACATCAGGTAGCTCACAACTGCCAGTAATTATAGCTCCCGGGGATGGGACTCTTCTGGCCTCCAGAGACACCTACCCTCACATGTACACACCTCCACCACACATACATGCACATATAGCTAAATATAAAAATAAATCTTTTTTTTTTTTTTCGTGGAAGTTGATTACTTCAAGGCCAGAAGAAAATCATTTAGGGTAGACCTTCCGGTACCATCAGTGTCTCCTCTGTTTGATAAGTCCCTGTGATTGTGGCTGTCACTCTGGTAACTTCCATTTCCTTCACGACAAGGACAAAGATGAAACAATACAACTGAAAGGCAGAACGTTTGGTGGCTAAGTACGCTGTAGGCTCGGGAATCAGAAGGTCGGGGTTCAAATGTGTCTTGAGGTGGTGTGACCCAGAGTAGGTAATCTAACTCCAGTAAAACCTCATCCCACATGGAGAAAGTACGAAAATAATAGCGCTCATGGTATAGCATTCTTCCAGAGATGAAATCAACCAAGCCACGAAGAACGCAGCATCTGACTCGTGACAGCTCAGTTAACGTAAGCCCGTGGGGTTAGCAGCTCCGGTTTGCAGTCTCAGAAGCTAGGAAAAATCATGTGCTACCCGTGACCCTGAGGCTCCCTCAGTGGAGAGCACAGAATGGAGAAGGGGGAAAAAAAGACTTCTCTATGTCAATTCAACAGACCTTGGACCTACTAAACCAAACTGAAACATTTCCAAAATGATGTCCACAGTCTGATACAGATCCCAGTAGATAATACATAATCCTCAGTGTCTGCATGTCCTGTCACCACAGTGAGGTTTCACCCAGGGACAGCACTTACCAGAGTGCTTAACTAGTTGCCTTCCCTCTCAGACCTCAGAGCCCTGGACTGACAGTGACTCATCCCCTGATAGTTAGTGTAGTCTTTAAAAGATAAGAAACAGGGGTTTGGGGATTTAGCTCAGTGGTAGAGCGTTTGCTTGCCTAGCAAGCACAAGGCCCTGGGTTCGGTCCTCAGCTCCAGGAAAAAAAAAAAACAAACAAACAAAATCGGGGGCCTGGAGAAACAGCTCAGTGGTGGTTAAATCACTGGCTGCTCTTCCAGAGGACCCCTCAATCCCAAGCATCCACATGGCCGCTCACAACCATCTATAAGCAGTCAGTTCCAAGGGATCTGACTGCTTCCCCTGGCCCCTTCGAGCATGAGGCGTGCCCATGGCACACAGATGTTGGGGTGGTTTGAATGAGAATGGCCCTCAGGGGCTTGTGTGCTTGAATACTTGGTCCCCAGTTGGTGGAACTGTTTGGGAAGGATTAGAGGTGTGGCCTTGTTGGAGGAGGTGTGTCAGTGGGGGTGGAATTTGAGGTTTCCAAGGACTTTCACCATTCCCAGTAATATCTCTCTCTCTCTTTTTTTTTTTCTTTTCCCCCCCTCTCTCTCTTCCTCCCTCTCCCTCCCACTCCTTCTCCCTGTCTCTTGTTTATGGATAAGGAGGTGAGCTCTTTGCTGTTCCAGCCACCATGACTTTTCTCGGACTCTCACCCCCTGAAACCCGAAGGCCAATCAAACACTTTTCCTTTATTAGTTGCCTGGGTGTTTTGTCACAGTAACAGAAACTCATACAAACATGTATGCAGGCAAAACACCCATACACACAAATAAAATAAGATAAAAAGCTTTAGAAAGAAGCAAAACAGGGACTGAGCACTTAGCTTAGTCACACATGTAGCTCAGTGGCAGGGTACATGCTTAACATGCACAAGGCCAATCCCCAGCACTAACCAGGAAAAGAAGAAAAGACAAATAAAAAGCTTTCCGGAGCCGAAAGGAGGATCACAGATTTTAGGCTATGATGGGTGGATAGTTCCAGACTAGCCGAGACTACACACACACACACACACACACACACACACACACACACACACACAAACATACACACATACATATACATACAAACACACACACATACACATATGCACACACATACACACACACACACACACACAAACATACACACAAATACACATACACAGGCATACATACAAACATACATACATACATATACATACACATATACATACAAACACATACACATATGCACACATGTACACACACACACATACAAAAAACACCACACTTAAGAAACTTAAGAACAGAGCCGGGCAGTGGTGGGGCAGGCCTTTAATCCCAGCACTCGGGAGGCAGAGGCAGGCGGATCTCTGTGAGTTGGAGGCCAGCCTGGTCTACAGAGTGAGTTCCAGGAAAGGCGCAAAGCTACACAGAGAAACCCTGATCCTGCTGTCTCCACCTCCCAAGTTCTGGGATGGCAGGTGTGTGCCACTCTGCTCCATCTAGGTGGTAGTGGGGATCAAAGCGTGACACATTGTGTTTCCAGGTGAGGGACCGACTTGGCACTGTCTCCAAGCCAGTACCAGTTTATTCATGTTCAGTTGAAGATATCCTACAGGTAAGGGGGGATATGTAAGACAGTTGCTATTATATATATATATTTAATTTCAGAAATATTATCCCTAAAGAAGGCCCCCTGGATAAGGAAAGAACTTTCCCTGAACATTACTCGAGGTCTTACTGTACTGCCGACACTATTCTAGAAACCTGAGCTATAGGAATTCACTGAAGCCTTATAAACTCCCCAGTGACCCTGATCAAAGGGCAAAGTTGTCTTCACACCCAAGGTCACCTCCGAACCACCGTGTCCGCGGCTTCTGGCGCCCAGCCACTTGAGGGGAAGAGTGAGCCAGCCTCAAAGAAAAATTCCAGAAGGTTTCTGCCACCCGTCAATGATTTACTGGGTATTGATTTCATGGATGTTGTAAGAGATGTTGCATCGGCGTGAGCGGATGAGAAATATTTGCTATTTGGATTGTGGGAAAGGGCCACTGAGACGGTTCAGTCGGGAAAGGTGCTTGTCGCCAAGCTCGATGACCTGAGCTCGCTCCCCTCTGACCCCTACACGAGCACTGTGGCATGCATGCACACATACACACATGCACAGATAAATAAATGGTGGGTTGGTTTTTGTTGTTATTGTTGTTGTTTTGTTGGTTTTTTTTTTTTTTTAAGTTTGTGAGAGAACAGAAATTTTCATTCAGATAATCATGGCACTGAACTTCTCAACGTCTACTGGTTGTTTGTTCATATAAGGGTTCCCCTGTGTAGTCCAGGATGGCTCTGAATGTGTGATTCTCCTGCCTAAGCTCTCTAAATGCTAGGGTTACAGTTGTGTGCTACATTGGCCTGGCTTTCTAATGCTTATATATTGCTCCTTCTACTGCCAGGCCACACAGGTCCTTCTCCTCATCCACATGCCCTTGCTAAGGGCTGTTAGCTCCCCAGCTCTTATTCTGGCCAGGTAGGGTGATTGTGAATTCTTTGTTTGTCCTGGGATATTTGTCAAAGTTATAGCCCGTTCCCATGGCAGGGCTTTTACAGGCAGCTACAGCTGTGAGACACACGGGGTCCTCAGATAGACGTCACCATCCACAGATTCCATCTCAGGCAATAGCTTCAGGTGAACAGAACAGTTTTCTTTCTTTCTTTCTTTCTTTCTTTCTTTCTTTCTTTCTTTCTTTCTTTCTTTCTTTCTTTTTTTTTTCGGGGGGGGGGGGGGGGGTGGTTCGAGACAGGGTTTCTCTGTGTAGTTTTGGTGCCTGTCCTGGATCTCGCTCTGTAGACCAGGTTGGCCTCGAACTCACAGAGATCCGCCGGGCTCTGCCTCCTGAGTGCTGGGATTCAAAGCATGGGCCACCACCAGCCAGCTCAGAACAGTTTTCTTGTAGACAAGCGTCCCAGGAAGATAATGCTCCCTTAGTTTTTATTTGTTTGTTTGTTTGTTTGTTTGTTTATACCAGAGTGAGATAACAGTAGCTGTAGATTCCGTGAAGGCTGCCCGGAACCGTTTAAATTGAGCAGTACACATCCAGGAAGGGGAGCCTGGCTAGGGAGGCCAGCCTGCAGGGAAGCTGCGGTTGGCTGATGTGGATAGCCTGTGTGACTGGGGTATCGGGTCTTTCACTGCTTCAGATGCTGACACCTCACCACATCCACAGAACAAGGGGAACCGGGCAAGACATAAAAGAGGTATCAAATTGGTACCTGCCTTCCCAAACCTTGTAATTTAACTGGGAAAATTATATCATAATGGCCGGTGGTCTGTAATTAGCCAATCAATAAGTCTTTTAAGACTTTATCAAAATATAAAATAAAGATCAGAAGAACATGATAAGAGTTGGTCTGGGAAGCCTTCCGCGTAGGTGGTACCTTTTTTGTCTGAAGTAAGAGGGCCAGATGGGAGAAAAGAGGTCACTTGCAAAGAGTCAAGCCACAAACTATGTGCACATACGATGTAAAACTGGGAAGTATCATAAATAAGACTGTGTGGGGTTTGAGTGTAGGTAGCTCCAAGACAGAGAGTATGGTCGACATTTGGAAGGGTCTGGATTCAAATGCCAGCACAAAGAAGAAAGAGCAGGGGGAAACATAGAAGAAAAGGGAGGAAAAAAGAAAAAACAATGAATAAAAAGCCAGACTCTGTAGCCTCTGTTCATAATTCCAGCAGTAAAGAGGCTGAGGCAGGAGGATGATGAGTTGGAGGCTCATCTGAACTATATAAGGAGTTCGTGCCTGACCTGGAACTCATCATGTAGACCAAATGGGCATCAAATTCACAGTGATCCACTTGCTTCTGCCTCCCCTGTGCCGGGATTAAAAGCAAGCATGCCCCCACCCCCAGTCCCCAAGCCCAGTCCCAGCCCCCTGCTGAAAACACTAAAATTGCTGTAGAAGAGTTGTTGATACACGCTGAAAGTCGAGTTCCTAAAAGCACACTGAGGAAGTAAGGCTTTCTCTACGAACAGGAATTTGGAAAGAGTCAGGACGTGACATAAAGAACAGTGTCAGGCTGGTGGCCGGGGGGCAATGTCGTAAGAGCACTGGACGGGGACAGACAAACAAGCTCTGCCCACAGCTTGGGCAACTTCCCTTGTTTATCATGGCAAACTGCAGTGCAGAGCATGGCTTCTGGCTGGCCAGTGGGAAACCCAGCCCCAGGTTTTTGACCTTTGCTAATCATTGACTGATGTCAAGAGCAGTTCTCTTTTATTTTATTTTATTTTTTTAATTTGAAGATGTGTGGGGCAAACCACAGATGGAGGCAGCAGCAAGGAATGGGGCCATTTCTGAAGAAGGTGGGTAGGTTTGCTATTTCTAACACGTGTCTAAGAGGGATGAAGCGTTCGCTCCAGAATATGCCGCTCCAGAAATATGCCGCTCTGGTATGAGGAATATTTTGAGTTGAAAGCAGTTGAAGAGCAGCACGCTCAGGAGAATGTCTAAAAATAGAGCGTGCATTTCTCTGTCCTACGACTGGGCTGTGGCTCAGAGCTGTAGTGTGCTGTTAGCATGTGCAGGTCTGTTGGTTCAATCCCTAGCAACACACGTACACACACACACACACACACTCACACACACACACACACACGTGTGTGCGAAGTTTCTACTTAAAAAAAAAAACAAAAAAAACTTTCTCTTCTGTTGTACCAGGAAGGGAAGGGATATGGCTTTTTGTTTGTTTGTTTTTGAGACAAGGTCCTCTGTATTCCAGAAAAAAAAAATTATATGTACGATAATAATGCGTCTTCACCCCTCCCACCATATATATTCAAGCTTTATAATATATTTGTTTCCAATACAAAAGAGGGACTTGGTATATAGCTCAGAGGTACAGCAGCTGCCTAGCGTGCCCAAGGCCCTGGGGTCAATCCCTAGCCCTGTAAAACCAACAAGGGCATGAAAGACAGTTATGAGGTATCTGTTGAAAGAAGTGTTTGTATTAAATCATGGTTGTCATAGCCGTAAGGAAGCTCAGCGGAGAGACAAAATATAATAGACCAAGTCAGAAGGCAAGCTGCAGGAACTATTATAATATTTAATCTATTGCGTATTTACATGTGTGTGTCCATACACGTGTGTGTAGATACGTGAGGAGATGGTGTCAGATCCTATGGAGCTGAAGTTACAGCCAGTTGAGAGCTGCCCAGCGTGGTTACCAGGAACCGAACTCTGGTCCTCTGGAAGAACAGCAAGGGCCGTCAACAGTCAAGCCAGCTTTCCAGGCCCAGGAACTGTTGAAATCTTGATTGCGATCATGGTGGATCGTGCAATTGTTTGTTTGTGTATCAGACTTGGTTGAACCGTCCCCTGAAAGTGTGAAACCTGCTGTAGGTACGTATAGGACACAAGGATGTTTTCCTCTTAAGTGTATAAACGTCTAGTTATGGGGTCCACACGGGCCTTGAACTTGCCCTTTCCGCCTCGGCTTCCCTAGTGCTGGCACGCTACAATGACAACGTGGACTGCCACACCCAGCTGGCACCGCTATTTATAACAAGCAGAGAGTGCTTGCTTAGCATGCATGAGATCTCCAGCCCTTCGAGAATAAAAATAGGACCACGAGACGGCTCAGTGGGCAAATAAAGGTACTTGGCACCAAGCCTGAGCACCCAAGTCCATTCCCCAGAACCCAAGAGAGGAAGGAGGGAACTGATCCCACAAGTGGTCCTCAGATATTGGAGCACACACTATCTGAGTGTGCCATGGCAGCACACACGAAGTAAAATGTGATTAAAACATAAGAAAAAGAAAACACCAGAATATCCGTAAGTGACTCAATTGGTTAAAATAAATATTATATAAACCGTAAGAAATTACAACAACCTCCATATGCTGACATGATATTGGCATTTTCTTTAGAGAGTGCCTTTTTTTTTTTTTTTTTTTTTGGTTTTTTGAGACAGGGTTTCTCTGTGTAGCTTTGCGCCTTTCCTGGATCTCACTCTGTAGCCCAGGCTGGCCTCGAACTCACAGAGATCCGCCTGGCTCTGCCTCCCGAGTGCTGGGATTAAAGGCGTGCGCCACCACCGCCTGGCTTTTTTTTTTTTTTGTAGAAAGAGCCTTTTTAAAAAGACTTATTTGGAGGCTGGAGAGATGGCTCAGTGGTTGTGAGTACTTGGCTCTCTTGCAGAGGACCCAGGTTCGATTCCCAACACCCATATGACAGCACATACCTGCCTGAATCTGACACCCTCTTCTGGCCTCCTCAGACACTAGGCATGGAGGGGGTACACATTCACACATGTCAGTCAGCACAACACTCATATACATAAAGTAATAAAATAAACCTCAAAAAAATAAAAAGACTTCTTTGAAACCCAGGTGGTAGCATTTGGGAGGCAGGGGCAGGAAGGAGATTAGAAGTTCAAGGTCATCCTTGGCTACGTAGTGAATTTGAGGCCAGTCTGAGCTACATAAGACCCTGTCTCAAAACAAAATGAGCAAAACCAAAATTGCATGGAACAGTGTCTCTAAAACAGAATACGCCTCAATTATTTCCTCTGGTTATTCAGAGAAACCACAGACGGCAGTCGTAGAAACGGTTCTGAAAAATCCAACCTTTTATAAGAGAAATTTGTATGTATTATACACATCAGTAGCCGTTAGAAATACAGGCATGTCCCGCTTTCTTCCTAGGAGGAGCTTTTTCCCCAGGGAAGAGGACCACGTGATCTAGGCCAGTGACCACAGGTGACTGTCACCTGGGGCAGCTCATCTGTGTAACAGTCACTGTTTGCTGCTACCTCCAGCCCCTCACCTCTCCTAGACTGTCACCCCCCCTGGCCTCAGAAAGCCCTGTGGCTCTAAGCGCCATGTGAAGGTCAGCTGTGTGGCTGCTAGCTGAGTTTAATAACTTGTTTGCACATAAACGAGTTATTTGGAAATATGCATGCGTGTGTGTGTGTGTGTGTGTGTGTGTGTGTGTGTGTGTGTGTGTGTGTGTACGCGTGTGTGCGTGCACATGAGTGTCCTTGAGCATGCTCAGTGAGCACTCCACTGTTTCACTACATCTCCAGTCCACGAAATATCTTTCCAAAGAAGCCACTGCATGTGTGCGAAAGTCAGAGGACAATCTGTGGAAACTGGTTCTCCTTTGTCCCATTCAGGGTCCAAGGACTGAACTTCACAGGTGGGCTACTTAGCTAGTCAGGTTTGGCAGCAAGCACCTTCACCCGCTGAGTCATACCCTGTAAGTTTTTTAAATAAACATCTGAAGGAGAACAATCACGACCCCCTCACGCCACTTGATTCGGGTGAGGCCAGACCCCGGGCAAAGAAACATGGAGGCACCCTTTCATCTTCAAAGTTCTTTCAACGTCTTCAAGACAGAGCTTCACGGTGTCATTGAGGGGGCTTCCAGCTAATGGCTGCATCCCCACGTGGAGAGATTACATGGCAGAGTATGATAATGATAGCTCCATGTGTCGTGGGCCACGCTTTCTAAAATGCCCCCGGCACTTTCTCATGTACTTATCTTAGCCTAGAGGGTCTATAATTACTTCCTCTTCACAGGTGGGAAACCGAGTAGTCTATCTCCCCATCACAGCCCAACTGACACTCAAGTCACACATAGAGCCCAGAGGAGACTAACACGTCGGTAAGTCTAGAGTTCCCATTTCAGGTTTTACTCCGTAGGTGGTACCATTTAGAAAGATCACCTCCAAACCCTACACTTTATATGTAATGAACAGTCTAGAATGAGTTAAGAACCTCTTAGCGTGTGTTTCCCATCCTTTTTCCCTTTCAATGAAATGAAGGGTGTCTCCTCCCCTTTATTTGAGAGTCAAGTTCATGGGCTTGTGTCTACAAAGTAATTATGGGGAGCACAGTGCTTACTCCAGTTCCATGTGGGCAGACTTGGTCTCACTTCCTATAGAGACTGGAAGGGCTAAGTTAATGCCCATAATAGTCCCATGTGGATTAGTACAGAGCAAGCTGATGTCCCAAGCATATCTTGTCTTCTTAGAAAAAAGGCTATCGATTGCGACCAGAATAGCCAAATGTTTTTATGGTTGCCCCCACTGCTGTGGGAGGCCTTAATTGTTGGACTGTTGTCTTTAGTATTTAGTTATAGAGGGACATCCTTGAATACTTGATTACCACAAATGTTTGTTTGCTTTATTTTGATTGAAATAGCATCTCATGTAGCCCAGGCAGGCCTAGAATTGGCTATGTAGCTGAGACTAGCCTTAGATTCATGATTTCCTGTCTCTACCTCCCAGGCAGTGAATTATTATAGGTGTGCATCACCAGGCCCACTTACTCTGATAGTGTGAAAAAGAAACTTGACTTCCAAAGGAAATTCTCAACTTGTCTTTTGTTCTTTATGTAAACCACCTGGTTTTAGTGGAAAACTTTTAAATCGTATTTTGAATGGCAGTATAACGATTTCTTATCTGTACATCAAAGTTTTATTACAATAGGGCAAGATTTTTGCAAGTTGGATGTGAATACGTCATGTAATTATTAGAAATTACAAGGTAAACATTTTTTGATCCCACTGCAAATAGGTATTTTATCAAGCCTGAGCTGCAGCTCAGTTTTGCTTAGCATATACAAGGTTCTGGGTTTGATCCGAGGGGCCTTCAAGATGGCTCAGCTTGGTTCGTGTAAACCTGGTGATCTTGGTTTGGTCCTTTAAACCCACATTAAAAACAAAAAACTGGATACAATGGTGTTCCTTTATAATCCCAGCATTCCTGTGCAGGAGGGAGGTGGAGACAGGAGAATTGCCTGGATCCAGGGCCAGCTATCCTGGAGTGCGCAGCTGGCAGAAACAGCAGAGATCCCGCCTTCTCCGCAAGGTCCGGAACATCATCCTTTGGCCTCTGGAGAGCATGCTGTGGCATGTACATGCTCACACTCACATGCACACAAATGATACATAATAAAATTTAAAATAAAAACATACACATATAATAAATAATGTTGGGGCTTGGGGTTGGTTGGTTTGTGTTTGTTTTTACATTTTTATCATGTATTTTAGTTGGGGGTGACCTGTCACAGTGAAGAAGTAGGGATCAGAGGACAGCCCCTGAGAGCTGGTTCTCCCCTGTCACCGTGTGAGTCCTGGGCAGCCAGCTCAGGTCGTCAGGCCTGTCATCAAGGGCCTTCACCCACCATGTCGTCCCCACAGTCCAATAGGGAATATTCCTAATAGTGATTCCATAGAGCTTCCCACAGCTGTGCCGTGAAAATAGGCTATGTGTGAACAATTGAAGGGCTGGGGATGCAGCCCAGCAGGGGAGGCACAGGCTCTGGATTCGGCCTCCAGCACTGAATGAGCCAGGTGAGGTGGCGCGTGCTCGTCTTCCCAGCACTCTAAGGTAAGAACAGAAGGACCAGAAGTTCAAGGACACCCTGCTCTGTAGCAAGTTTGTTGGGTAACAGTTTCTCCCGAGATTGAAATAGTCCATCCTGCAGGGGAAGCTCCATAAGCTTTCCTTAAGCAGGAAGGCAAACAACTCAAAATGGCCTCAGGAAGTCCCTGAAACTGAACAGACTCACTAGATCCCCCTTTGCCAGAATAAGTAATAAAAGCCGAGAGTCCCACTCAGACACAGCCAAGCTGCAAAGAAGACTCTGACACCAGACCAAGGAGTCACTTGGAAAGGACACTCTCCAACCTGCTGAGCTGCCTGCAGGCTGTGCAGTGTGCTCCAGGTTCCCAGCTTTGTGAGCTCTCACCCACGCTGGGGTGGGCTTTGGTGATAAAGCTGTCTTTGAGTCATTTCTGCTCCTGTTAACTAACCTCTCATCGATACTCCTGTAAATAACCCCAATAAAACTCACTGGCTCACCAAGTTGGACTTTGGTGGTATCTGTACTTTGATCTGTTGTAGACTCCCTCACTGGGGAGAATAGATGTGTGTTGCATCTCCCCAATAAAGGTTTCGTCACACAACAAAGTTCAAGGCTAGCTTGGGCTAGAGAGTATGTGTCTCAAAACCAAAACAAACGAACAAGCAAACAAAATACCCAGAAGTATAATTAACAAGAAAATCCAGTGGTTCACTTTCCTACTCTGATCCTTAGAGCATCAAAAACCCAAATATAAAAAAAATATTCGCCAGGCGGTGGTGGTGCACGCCTTTAATCCCAGCACTCAGAAGGCAGAGCCAGGTGGATCTCTGTGAGTTCGAGGCCAGCCTGGTCTCCAAAGCAAGTTCCAGGAAAGGCACAAAGCTACACAGAGAAACCCTGTCTCGAAAAACCAAAAAAAAAAAACAAAAATTCTTACCGGGTGGTAGGCCTGCACGCCTTTAATCCCAGCACTCAGGAGACAGAAGCAGGCAGATCTCTGTGAGTTCGAGGCCAGCCTGGTCTACAGAGCAAGTTCCGGGACAGGCTCCAAAGCTACACAGAGAAACCCTGTCTCGAAACTCCTTCCCCGCCCCCCCCATACACAAAATATTCTCTTGTGATTTGCCATTGTCCTCTCTTTGTCCTCCCAATCTCGTGAGCAGAACTTGGAATAACACTCTTTCTAGATGTAGTCAGGTATGAATACATTTGGATGAGAATAGTGACCTGAAGACACGGCAGGGGTGTTAATTAGTTAATACCAAGTGTCTTAGTTAGAGTTTCTGTTGCTGTGAAGAGACACCATGACCACAGCAGCACGTATAAAGGAAAACATTGAATTGGGCTGGCTCACAGTTTCAGAGGGTCAGTCCATTATCATGATGGTGGCATGCAGGCAGACATGGTGCTGGAGAAGGAGAAGCCGAGAGTCCTACATCTTGATCCACAGGCAACAGGAAGTGAACTGTCACACTGGGCGTAGCTTGAGCGTAGGAAACCTCCAAGGCCGTTTCCACAGTGACACACTTCCTTCAACAAGCCACGCCTCCTAACAGTGCCACTCCCTTCGGGGGCCATTGTCTTTCAAACCACCACACCAAGAATCAGAGAAATGGGATCTTGAGAGATACTGAATTGCAAAACCAGTGTCCATGAAAGAGATTTAGCAACAACAAAAAGAAAACTGCTACCCTTTCTTCCTCCCTTCCTCCCTCCGTCCCTCCATTCATTCATTCATTCATTCATTCATTCATTCATTCATTCTTTTGTTGTTTGTTTGAAATGGGATTTCATGTAGTCCATCTGGCTTTGAACTCCCTGGGTAACCAAGGGTGTCCTTTAACTCCTGATCCTCCTGCCTCCATTTTGCAGGGTCTTAGATTATAGGCATGAGCCACCACCTCTGGCAATAATTTTTTTTATTTTTATTTTTTGTTGTTGTTGTTTGTTTGGGTGTTTTTTTTGTTTGTTTTTTTGCCGTTGCTGTTGCTATTTTTGTATTGTTTTTTCAAGGCAGGATCTTACTCTAGCCGCGGGTGACTCGCTCTGTAGCCTAGGCTGGCCTCAGACTCCTGCTAGTGACCCCCCTTCCATCTCAGCCTCCTGAATGCTCCGGTTAAAGGTGTGAAGTTGTGTTGGTCTCGTCTCTAGCTTCTTCAGTTACTTGGTGGGAGTGGGTAGGTAGGATCCTTCGAGCGAGCCCAGGGCCTGGCATCCTAATACAGAAGTCACAAGAATGGAAGAGCAGCAGCAGCCTGGGGAACACGGGTGAGATCCCAGTCTGTCTCATAAAGCATCCACAAGGGACACACAGAGGGCCACAGTGACACCACCCGGCTCAGACACGTGAATCCTGCGGATGGGTATCCACCGTCTAATCCAAGGTCTTTTAAATTGAATAGTGAACTTTACATTCCTCACGGGCATTCCCTGGCCAGGCAGCATGACATTTTACACATCTCTTGGTCACCCTGGGTCATTCTCAAGTTATTAGTCCCTAATTCCACACAGGCAGCTGCTGCTACGGCGACAGAAGAAAAAGTGGGGAGGTTCCATACAAAAACCAGACTTTAAAGTACAATACATGCTTCTCTGTCTGTCTGCCTGTCTGTGTGTGTGTGTGTGTGTGTGTGTGTGTGTGTGTATCGAATGTGTGTGTGCATGAGCGCCTGTGCTCATGCATGTGTGTACCATATACATGTTTGTGTGCACTCACATGGTTGTTTACCAGTGCTTGCCAGATGTGAACATTAGATGTGGTCTTCTGTCACTCTCCTCGTTTTTCTGAGATACGGTCTGTCACTGAATCTGGGGTTTGCTGGTGATGGCCAGCTGCACGCTCCCAGGATCCTCCTCTTTCTACCTCCCCGCTGCTGAGAGTGTGTGCCGCCAGGCTGGGCTTTCAATATGGGTACTGGGGCGCCGAACTCACGCCCTCATGTGTGTGGAACCATCTCCCCCAGCTTGCTGCTCCAATATTATTTTAAACGAAGAGAAAAGAAATTGGACTTAAAAGAGCACATGAACTTGGAGCTGGGACATTTCACTTACTAGCTGGGTACCTTTGGATACAGTATTTACTCTTCTTGAATCCATTCTTTTGTTATTTTACGAGAGAGGGTCTTCTATAACCCAGCCTGCATTCCTACTCAGGGTAGCTTTGAACTCTTGGTCCTTCTGTTTCTATTTCCCAAGAGCCGAGGTTGCAGATGTGTGCCACCATGCCTGGGTTTTTTGTTTCTTGTACGAGAATGAAAAGCCTTCGTTCATAAAATTCTAAAGTCGATCCCACAAGACAGAGGATGTGAAGGACACGAACACTCTGCCTGTGACAGCCAGAGCGCTGATGAAGCCCTGGGACAAGAGACTTCCTTCCCTCCCCCCCCTCAGCTTGCTGCATCTGGGTTGGGCGTTGTTCTGTGGAATCTCGAGCTTGAGGAAAAGCACACTAGTCCCCAGTTGCTTCTGGAGCCTAACGCCCAGTCAGCCTTATTCGTTTGAGGCTGGCCTCAAACTCACTTGACCTCCTGACCCCGAGATCTGGGGTTAGAGGTGTGCACACCTGTGTCCAGTCCACTCGGTCTTTATGGTCTCGGATCTTTCAAATCATCCAAGAAGTGTCCTGGTGTCCTTAGGCTGAGGTCTTAGCCTGTTGGAGAACTTGGTTTAAAAAATACTTGTGTTTTCCCAGAGGTATTAAGTGGCTGCAATGCTCCAGCCAACCTGTAGCCCCATTGCCCTGAAATTTGCCAAGGCTTTGATAGTCTTCATTAGAACTCTGTTGTCTATGTTGCTGCTCTAAGCCCCAAGGCGACAACTGACTTCTAAGGAGATGTCCTGTGACTTCCACATGCGTGTTATATCACATGCTCCTGAATTCACACATATAGTATATACACACATCATATATACAAAACAATAAATAGATAAATAAATAAAATAAGTGTAAAATAAAAGATCTAGTTTTGAAAACTCAATCACCAAATTTATGTTCCTGGTATGTGAAGGTGGGCCCTTTGGGAAGTAATTAGGATTAGATATGCTCATAAAGTTGGGTCCACCATGATGGCTTTTGTGACTTTGTAAGTAGAGGAAGAGAGACTTGAGTTAGCGTGTTTGCTGTCTGGCCCTGTGATGCCCTTTTTGCACAAGACAGACCTCACCGGATGCCAAGCAGGTGGTGGCGCCTTGTTCATAGACTTCCCAGAACAACAAGGCAAATAATCATCTAGTGTTCAGAAATCACCCCATCTCAGGTACTTTCTCATAGCAACAGCAAATGGACCAAAACAATACTTGGGTGCGTTTGGCACTAACGTTTCCTTTGGAATTCATGGGGTGGTCATAGCTGTGAAGACGTGGGATTGTTGAGAGGGGAGAAGGGGGGTGACAAACAGAATATTACGGCTGGAGAGACAGCTCGGCGCTTAGAAGAACTGGCTACTCCTCCAGAAAACCTGGGTTCAGCTACTAGCACCTACATGGCAGCTCACCTGTAACTCCAGTGGATCCAGGGGATGCACCACCATCTCCTGCCCTCTGTGGACATTGCATGCACACATGTGGTGCGCATCCATACATGCAGGCAAAAATACCCATACTCATAAAATAAAAATAAACAAAATTGTAAAAAACGAAACACTGACTTTCTCTTTTTCCTAAATCATTCTCTTTATCATTAATGTGTGGTTGATGTGCGGTCCCCTCATGCCATGGTGTACCTGTGGCCGTCAAGAGGACCGTTTTGTGCTCAGTTTGCTCTTTCCACCTATGCTTGGGTTCCAAGGACCACACCCTGGACATCAGGCTTACACAGCATGCTCCTTTACCTGCTGTCTTCCAGTCTTGATTTGTATCGAGCCGGGATTGTGTGTGGCATACTCTGGCCTCCCACCAGTCATATCGTCAAGGACGACCTTGAACTTCTCATCTGACCCCCACCTCCTAAGTGCTAGGATTGCAGGTGTGAGCCACCACACTTGGTTTAGGTAGTCCTAGGGATTCAACCTGGGGCTTCACGTGTGCTAGGGAAGTATTCCAAAACCAAGCGAGTACATTCTAGGCCTCTTCCTTTTTTTGTGTGGGGGAGGGGGTCTGGAAAAACACTTCTGAGAGGGTAAAATGTGGGAGGCAAGGCCAAGAGGAAATGAGAAAATGGGGGCTATAAGGTATGCAGGGCAAACTTTGCCCAACTCTGGTTTCCGTAAACGAAAGCCTTCACTCCAAGCCCTCCGGGCAAATGTGGGGACCAAAATTGTTCAAAGTTCCAGGTTTGTTAGCTGTTGGGGTAAGAGCTGTTGCAGGGAATGGGGTTTCTCTGTGTAGAACTACCCCGCAGAAGCCAGACGGGCATCCATGCCTGCCCCACCTGACTGTTTCTCTCCGAGTTCTGCGGAGACCCAGAGTCATAATCAGAGGAAGGAAACGCCCACCCGCCCGCCCGCCCGAGAGATCTGAGGCTTTTGTTGTTGTTGAGCACAGATGGTCTGAATTACCGCACGGCCTCAGCGCTCAGGGCTGTGAGTTACCTGGACACACTATTTCTAGATTGGAACTGTGCAGTTACATTTAAGCCACACAAGTGCCCGGAACAGCAGACGACAGACATGAAAACATGAATTGATTGGAAATAGATAGCACAGAAAAACCCACCATATGTGCCGAGTAAAACAAGATTCTGCCAGCAGGCTTTAAAAAAATAAATAAATAAAAATAACACAGGAAGTGGACAGGCTTGGGGACAGAAAATCAAGAGACTCCACTGCCAGGATCCGGTGGATTTGCTGGAGGGCAGAGTGGGGAAGAGGTTGTGCGGTGGGTTTGGGGCCAGCAAAAGTCACAAAGATGACTGCCGTCCTGGTTTTCTGCAAAGCCCAGATCCGGTTCTACCTGACACCGAACACTTGAGTAAACAGTGAGTCAAGAGAGAAAGTTCTTTTAATTCCAGAAAGAGTCCGAACAAAGCGGCTGTATTAGCCGCGCCAGCAGGTGGACTGGGTATCCTTCCTCCCAAACAAAGGGTCAGTATTTTAAGGCTGTGTAGTAGGTTCCTTCGATTCCTCCCATTGCCCCATGTAGAAGCAGGTGAGGCTGTCTCTCCAGCTCGGGCAACAGTGTGTTTTGTAAGGATTGCTCAAGACCTTCCACAGGAAGGGTGGAGCTCTGTACGACAAGTCCCCAGAATCAAACCAAGCCAAACCACACACCCCGCCCCGCTGCAAACCTCAGATCTCTCTGTCCACTTCCAGTCTTCCCATAGGAAAAGGAAGAAGGTAGCACACCTACAAACTGGCTATGGCCATGAGGAAATGGCTGTGGGGACAAGTCAACACGATGGCTCCACCTTCAGTCATTGACATAATGTGAAGCCCTCACGAGCCAGGAGCCAGTCAGTGCCCTGGGGCACCTGATTCCTGCCTAGAGAAATGCACAGGGGGTGCCGACTCCTGAGACTACTTGGAGGTGGGAGGGAGATTGTTGCAGATTTGTTTTGTTATTCAAGACAGGGTTCCTCTGTGTAACAGTCCTGGCTGTCCTGGAACTCGCTCTGTAGACCAGGCTATCCTTGAACGCAGAGATCCGCCTGCCTGGGATTAAAGACGTGCGCCACCACTGCCCGGTGATTTTATTTTTATTTGTTTGTTTGTTTGTTTGTTTATTGAGACAAGGGCTCAATATGCAGCCCAGTCTGGCCTCTTTTAATTGTATTTCTTATGTGTGTGCGTGGTCACCAGCAGGGCACACATGCCATGAAAATCAGAAGACAGTTCTCTGGAGTCAGTTCTCTCCTTCTACCTTATTTCTGAAGCAGGTCTCTCGCTGTTCCTGCTGCACTTTATAATTCAGGAGAGCCAGACTGTGAGGTTCCAGGTGATTCTCCTGCCTCTGCCCCCCTCCCCCATCTTGCCATAGGAGTTCTGACATGACAGATGTGTGCCACCACATCTGGCTTTTGACATGGGCTCCGGGAACCAAACTCAAGTTGTCAGGGTTTAGCAAGCTCAGTCTCACTGGCCCGGGCCTCGAACTTAAAAATTCTTTCTGTCTGGGTCTGCCAGCTCTGGGATTACAGGTGTGAGCTACCGCACCATGCTTTCTGTGTGAGTACCAAGTTTATAACAGGCGTTCTCTTTGGGCTGCCAACCAGCTCCAAATCAGGACATGGAGACTTATCATTAGTTATGAAGACTTGGCCATATTTTTTTGTTTGTTTGTTTTTGTGAGACAAGGTTTCTCTGTGTAGTTTTGGTGCCTGTCCTGGATCTCACTCTGTAGACCAGGCTGGCCTCGAACTCATAGAGATCCACCTGGCTCTGCCTCCTGAGTGCTGGGATTAAAGGTGTATGCCACCACTGCTGGGCCATTATCTTATGCTTGTTTCTTGCTAGCTCTTATAACTTAAATTAACCTGTTTCCCTTCATCTACATAAGCTGCCTGGATGGATGGATGGCCCCAATGTCTCCCTCTCTTTCTTTCTCATGCTCTTCTCTTCTCCTACTTGTTCTCTTTGCCTGCCAGCCCCGCCTATCCCTCTTCTGCCTAGCTATTGGCCGTTCAGCTTTTTATTAGACCAGTCAGGTGCCTTAGGCAGGCAAGGTGAAACAGATCTTTACATAATTAAACAATATGCAGCATAAACAAATGTAACATCTTTGCCTAGTTAAACAAATGCAACATTAACAAATTTAACACAACTTTCCCTAGTAAGGTAATAGTCCACAACACAAATTCACGGCATCAGTAGTGGCCTCCCAGGCCTGCGCCATGTCCATTATTCAAACATGACAGTACTAAGTGGCGGCAGGGGGTGGAGCTGCCTCCCTGCTTCATAGACGAGCAAAGCTTGAAAGACATGCTCACACACCATGGGGCCATGGGGCTGGGAACAGAAGACAGAATCCCTGATGTTGCATTTCTTAGCAGTGAGCTCTTCTCTACAAAGAGCGACTCATACTATGTTTCCAGAAGGAAAGTAAGATTTCTCAAGTGAGAAAAAAAAAAAAATCCCTTCTTGTTTTGATCTCTCATTAATGGAAAGATCACACAGCAATTTTAGGAGTCGGTTTGAAAAACGGAAAAAAAAAAAAGTCCTACTTTAAGGAAAGTCTTCAGTTTTTGTGAAATACCTTTCAGTCCCCCATCAGATTCACTCCTGGTTTCCACCATCACCATTGTCATGTGCCTGCCTGTCACCCTGTCCTTTACTTCCGGTAATGTCCTAGTACTCTTCGGTGTCCCTATACATCATTGCCATCACTGGAGTTGTTTGCGTTTCTGTCACATTTTTTTTTTTTACTTATAATTATGTATATACGTGTGCATCTGTGAATACAGGTACCCTCAGAATCCAGGGCATCAGAGTCGAGCTAGAGCTACAGGCAGTTACTGCTGAACCATCTCTCCAGCCCCCTTTCCCTTTTCTTGCTTATGTGTGTGTATGTATGTATGTATGTATGTGAGTACATAGATGTGTATTTGCATGAGTGTGAGGAGGTCTGAGGTTGACACTGAGTACCCTCCCTGGTAGCTCTCCATCTTACACACGGAGGCAAGGTTTCTTGTTGAATCTGGAGTCGCCATGTGGACGTGCCAGCTCGTTCCCTGTGTGTGGACCCCCTGCCTTGGCTTCCCACCCACACTACCGCCTCCTCCAGCTTTAGTGCAGGTTCGGGGGACCTAACCCTCTTGCCTGCATGGCAAGCCCTTTACCCGCAGAAACACTTTACCTCCTGGCCCTGCTTCTTGCATTTGGATAAAAGGTCTCATGTAACCCACTTTGGCTGGTCTGGAACTCCCTATGCGGCTGCAGATGACCTTACATTTCTGACCCTCCTGCCTTCTCCTCCTGAGTGCTGGCGTTACGGGTGTGGTGGCGCCACCACACCCAGTTTACGGGTCCTTGGGATCGGACCCAGTGCTTTCTGAGTGCTAGGCCAGCAGCCTACCCACTGAGTTCTATCCCCAGTCTCTCTTTTCTCTGTCTTTATCTTCTTCCTCTCCGGTGTTGGGAATTGAACCCCAGGCCTCATGCGTTGAAGGCAGACCTCGAGATCATTTCCAGTAGCTATACTTCAGACTTCTGTGTGAATCTGCTGGGATCTACCAACGCCCCTCCCAGTGTTGGTCATTTGCGTTGGTTATCAAGCAAGGCTTGATAACTTGATGCTTTCCCAGAGGCAAAGATTAAGTCAACTTCTCCCTCATATGAGAAGGAACAGTGTTATGGACCTTTAAGACAACCCGGCCAGCAAGATGGCTCCGAGGATACAGGAACATGTTGTTAAGCCTGAGTTCAATTCCCAGAGCCCACATGGCGGAAGGAGCAAACCAATTCCTGTAGGTTGTTCTTTGACCTTCGTACACCTATCATGTGAGAGCACATATACGCTGTCTCTGTCTCTGTCTCTGTCTCTCTGTCTCTCTGTCTCTCTCTGTCTCTCTCTGTCTCTCTCTCTCTCTCTCTCTCTCTCTCTCTCTCTCTCTCTCTCTCCCTCTCCCTCACACACAAATATATAAATTTTAAAAACAAGAATAACATTTTGAAAAGATACAACTTACAAATCAGCAGGAACTCAGCGGCTCACCTGTCTGACCAATTCTCACAAGCCAAGTCAATAAAACCCGTGTTTCTTCCTAACTGAACATGCTACGTGACTTGAGTTCCCCCCCCCCCAAAAAAAGTAATAGACACTCAACTCAGACAAAAGGGGGTGAATGATAGCTCCTTGTGTGGCCCCAGCTTTCTTAAGTTCAACAAAGCTTTCGTGGTCTCCTCCTCCTTCGGGCCACTAAGCCTTCTCTTATTATAACGACAGCTTGGGACTTTGACAACACTGACCCCACCTCTGAATACTGGTCATGATGAGTCCAAAGGGAATGTTTCCAAACCAAGCAAGATGTCTCTCGGGGGCAATAGGAAATGTGACCTAAGGGACCCACTGACCTGTAGTGCTTCCTGAGCCCTGGATGCTGGGGGAGCAGCTGTGCGGAGAAGAATTCTGTTCTCAAACTACCAATACCCGGGGCTGGAGAGATGGCTCAGCAGTTAAGAGCACTCGCTGCTTTTACAGAGGATGCAAGTTCAGCCCCCAGCATCCACATCACTCCAGTTGCAAGGGATCCAATGCCCTCTTCTGGCCTCTGTGGACACTGGATGCACATGGTACACTCAAATACATAAAGTGTGTAATTACGGCAAGAGTGTACCCCTCAGTGTTTACCTAAGGAAGGCAAGACCCTGAGTTCCATCTTCAAAACTTCCAAACGCTTTCTTTCTTTGTTTCTTTTTTTTTTTTTTTTTTTTTTGAGACAAGTTATCACTATGTAGCCTTGGCTGTCCTGGAACTCTCTCTGTAGACCAGGCTGGCCCTGCTTCTTGCATTTGGGATTAAAGGTATGCGTCACCACTGCCTGGCTAGTAAATCTTTTTAAAAATTGTATTTATTTATTTATTGTGTGTGTGTGTATGTGCGCATGCACACACGCACACATGCACGTGAAAATCAAAGGACAACCTCCAGGAGTCAAGCCTCGGTCTCCAGCTGGTGGCGCTGTCTGGGGAGGTTTAGACGGGGTGGCCTCGATGGAGGGAGTATGTCCTGGAGGTGGGATTTGAGAGTGTAGAGCCTCACCCTGTTTTCACTTTGTGCTCTCTCTTTCCCATTTGAGGTAAAACCTGTGGTCTCTTGGCTTCCTGCTCCTGCCGTCATGCCCGCTATTGGCTGCCAAGGTCGTGCCTGGTACTGACGGCCAAGCTTCCCACTATGATGGACTCTCGTCTCTCTGGAACCATCAGTCGAATCAATTTTCTCTTTCTAGGTCACCTTCGGTCATGTTGTTTCTTCCCAGCAACAGAAAAGTGACTGATACAGCCGCCCTTGTGTGAGAGTGTGAGCGCTCCAATCGCTCCCTCCACGTGCGTACCATTGCTTAGTAGCTTTAGTCTCCCGAGTATCACTCGTTCCGGTGATCCTATAATGATATCTCTCTATGGTTATTTTTTTCTTTTCTCTGTGATTTGAATTTGGAACCTCTGGACCTGATTTTCCAATATCGCTGAGAACATTTATTTTTTTTATTTTTATTTTTATTTTTTAAAGATTTATTTATTTATTACATATACAGCATGTATCCCTGCAGGCCAGAAGAGGGCACCAGATCTCATTACAGATGGTTGTGAGCCACCATGTGGTTGCTGGGAATTGAACTCAGGACCTCTGGAAGAGCAGTCAGTGCTCTTAACCGCTGAGCCATCTCTCCAGCCCCCGCTGAGAACATTTAAATGTATCCCTGCAGGCCAGAAGAGGGAACCACCATGTGGGTGCTGGGAAACGAACTCAGGACCTCTGGAAGAGCAGCCAGTGCTCCCAACCAGCTCTATGGTGAGCTTCAAGTCAAGGGAAGATTCTGTCTCAAAGGAGATGGGCAGTGTTCCTGAGGATGACACCCAAGGCTGTCTTCTGCCCCCCCCCCCACGTGACATACATGTGTACCCTCCCCCATACATACCAAAATAAAAAGAAAGACTGCTGTGGTTAGGAGAAGAACTCAGCGATAGGACAGCCTGGTTCGCATGAGGCGCTGGACTCCACACGTTAAGTATTCACACCTGGGAGACCAAGGAAAGCGTGGAAGTTCCAGGTTAACCTGGACTACATAGCAAGATCCGGCCTTTAAAAACAAGTCAGGTGTTGGGGGGTATTTGACCACATTGTGAACCAACTCTGAGTTTGGGTTCATTAAATAAAACCTGGGTCGAGAGGCAGAGCCAGCAATCAGTAGACAGGAAGTAGTCACAGAGAGTTAGAGGGAGTCCAGAAAATGGATAGAGAAACATGCAGGAAGTAGTGAGGAGGGACTTTTTTGGCGATCTCTTTGGTTTGGGACTGAAGGAGAGACTCTCTTGCCCAGGGGAGAGTCCTTCCCTATATAACCCAACCATTTTGGTTACATGGTCCTTTCTTCTACCCTTTACCCTCCTGGCCTCTTGGTCTGGCTCTCCCCTTCCCCCTTCTTCTCACGTGGCTCTTGGTCATGTCCACCCTGGACTCTTCCAGATGTCCCCGTGTCTGGTATCTGGAAGTCTAGGACCAAAGCACCAGGCTTGTAGGGTCCTGGTAAGGGCTCAGCCTCCTGGCTTAGAGAAAGCCATTGTCTCAGACACCTTCCTGTGAGAGGGAGGGTGGGGAGGGGGAGCGACCCAGTATCTCTTTAATTTTATTTGATGCTAGGGATCAAACTCAGGGCCCATGCGTGTTAAACACAACCTCTGCCACTGAGTTACCCCGAGCCCTGGCGTCATCATGAGGGGACCTGTTCCTCGTGACCCCACCTAACCTTAATTACCTGCCAAACGCTCAAACACTCTGACTTCAAACACTACCACATAGAGGGCTGGGGCCTCAGATAGGACACAGTCCATCCAGCCCACAGTGCAGTCCAATGAGAAGAAAACATCCGAGGAATAACCCACACGCTCAGATCTATGACTGGGAACTACATTCGCTGCTATGAAGGCAAAGTGCAGGGGGAGATCGCCACAGAACCCTCACTCACGGAAAGGGAAACTGACGCGTGGCCCTGTGACTTCTGGGCTCGAGTGGAAGAACCCCTGCCCCCTAGCCCTCAAAAACAATAGAGCCATGGATTGCTAGCATCAGCAAAAACACACACACACACAAAAATCACGGCTCTCCCTGGAGGGGAGGGGCCAAGCCTCAATAGCCGACAATAATAAGTAAGTGAATAAATAAATAAATAAATAAATGAATAAATGAATAAATAAATAAATAAAACCACCACTTGCCCTCACTGTCCTGACCTCAGGTTTGGAGATTATGTGTGTGTGTGTGTGTGTGTGTGTGTGTGTGTGTGTGTGTGTGTGTGTGTGTATGCCCAAGCACATGGGAATTGGAGGAGAGGCGGGTGGGCTGGGGGTGGAGGGGATGGCAGAGAAAGCCTCCAGGGTCTCCCCCACCAAACTGAGATGGGAGGGAGAGACAGTTGCCAGAGCAGAAGAGCTGCCCAGAAGCTTGGCGTGCCTTCCTCCCCTGACAGCCAAAAAGCACAGGTGTCTTAAGAAAGTGCAGCAGAGAGCAGAGAGAACTGAGCGGGAGGGACACCATTTGCCTGGAAGTCCCGCCCAGCCACTCCGAGCTGGCCCGACGGGACTGGCTTGCACTTCCTCTGTGTTGCCAGGTGACAGTGAAGCTTCCTCGGCTGGCTCACCGGCGTGGAGAGGGGAGCGCTTTCATTTCCTGGGGCCAGGTGGCCTCTTAAGCCCTGACTTTGAGGGCTGGCATTCCCTCGCCTTTGTCCAGGGCCCGCAGCATGCCTCGGTGAAGCGGAGAGCATGAAGAAGCTTAAGGACCGTTATTCCCTTTTCTGAGACATTGTCTCAAGTGTCCGCGGCTGCCCTCGAACTCCCCACATCACTAAGAATGATCTTGAGCTTCCGATCCTACTGCATGCCCCTCACCAGTGCTAGGGTTACAGGCTTGTGCCACCCTGTCTGTTTTATCCAGTGCCGGGGACGGAGCCCAAGGGCTTCCTGTATGCTAGGCAGACACTGGGTCAGCTGAATTATATTCCAGGTCCATGCTGTTGTTCTTTATTCGAGACAGGGCTTCTCTGTGTGGTTTTGGTGCCTGTCCTGGATCTCCCTCTGTAGCCCAGGCTGGCCTCGAACTCACAGAGATCCGCCTGCCTCTGCCTCCCGAGTGCTGGGATTAAAGGTGTGCACCACCGCTGCCGGCCCGGCTAAGGTATCAGATTCTCTGGGATTTTATTTACAGGTTGTTGTGAACCATCTGTCATGGTTGCTGGGAACTGAACCAGGTCCTTCGGGAGAGCAGTGCATGCTCTTACCCGCTGAGCCATCTCTCCGGCCCTCACACTGTTGTTCTTAAGGCTGTCTCTAGGCCCACTTCCACAGTGGGTTCAATCCGGAAGCCCAGTGTTCAAATACCGTCCGCTACACACCCACTTTGCTTCCCCATTCCCCTGCAGGCTCCCGGTGATGGGGCGGCTGCTACCGAACTTGAGAATCCTCTTGCCAATTTGGTCATCAGCAAAGGACTGCCCTAGAGCTGTGGCTAACCCCCAGCGGGTGCAGCACACTGACATAAACCGTTCTGTCGTCCACAAGTCTCTCGAGGGACAAATATTTACATGTGTCAGGAAAGCACTTCCAGATGATGTCATTGTGATGTTTCCTGAAAGTATCTCATTGGTGGGTTTCTAAGGAGTCGGGACACAGGCAGAGTTTAAAGCATAAAACCTTCAGTGAGGTCTTCTAAGTACTCATTTCTTATCTTCAAATTTTGGTAAGGTCTTATGTAGCCTAAGCCAGCCTCTTATTCACTACGTGGCTGATGATGACCTTGAACTTCTGACCACCCTGCCTCCTCCTGACAGCTGGGATGACTTGCGCACACCACTGTACTCACTTCGTGTGATGCTGGGGTTTGGACGAAGGGCTCGGTGCACACTGGGCAAGAACTCTACCCACTAAGCTACATGCCCGGGCAGTACATTGTTTCTAACCTGGCCCCTCGGTGGCCAGATGTCTTGAGACCCCAGGGTTAAGAGCCATTTCCAGTTCATGCTCTGAGGCACAAGAGCCCGCTTCACATGATTGTGACGGACCTGGCTGGGAAGACAGGAGCCTTGCTTGTTCTGTGCCACACAAGAGCCCTGTGAGAGATGCCACAGCGGGCGCGGATTCTAAGGCAGGGCGGGCAGATTTTTGGGAAGGCTGTTCATATACCGGAGGGAGCGGCGGGGGCGGTGGCAGGGGCGGGCAGCTCAGGGGCTCTCAGGAGGACAAATTTCCCCTTTGTTTCTAGCTTCTAGTCGGCAAGTTAAGCCAGCTACACCAATGGTGGCTGGACAAAGAAAGAGGCCAGTATGAGTAGATGTGAACATTCAAAAACCAGTTCAGAGACCGCCTTCTCCTCAGATCGCACAGTGGAAGGAAGAATTCATAAACCAGAAATGAGGTCGAGAATGGTGTTGAGTTCAGCCCTGATTTGTCCCTCGATATTACCATCTTGCCCAGATGAGAAACACAAAGGCATAAAGGAGAGAGGGCTGAGCCAAAACATCTGTCCTCCCACTGCGAGAACCACTGAACATCGGTTTTAGGATAGCACTGAATAAGCCTGCCCAGAAAAGAAATACGTGTGTAATCAGCCCTGTCCGCGCTTTAATTAAACCGACCATCTGTAAAGACGCAGTCTCTGCTTGGGGTTTTTGGTTTCAAAGGAAAGACAAAGTCCTGAAAGCTCTCCTCCCCAGCTGATGCACTTTGTGGGCCAAAGGCACAGAGTGCCGGAGACAAATTAGAAACAGCCATGACCAGAGTCGGAGTGAGCCCCGGCGATTGAGAGACCTACGGTGTAAGTGGAGGAAAGTCAAATGTGGTATATGTAAACCTGTGTTTTTAAATTTTATGTGAATTTTTGTATTTATTCGTGTGTGTGTGTATGCATGTGTGTGTGTGCGGGGTGTGTGTGTGCATGTGTGTGCGTATGTGTGTGGTGTGTGTGTGTGTGTGTGTGTGTGTGTGTGTGTGTGTGTGTGTGTGCTTGAAGAGGTCAGAGGGTAACTTGTAGGAGGTCCGTTCTCTGCTCTCACCCTTGGGGTCCCAGGGATCAAAGTCATGTGATAAGACTTGGCAGCAGGCAGCGTCACCCACATGGAGCCACCTTGCCTGCCCTAGACCCTGAGTTTTTAATGTGAAGATTATCCCTTAAAGATTTGAGCTGTTTGGAAAGATCCAGAAACACAATTTTATGCGAGGAACAATGGTCTTCAATGTATTCCGAGATAAGCCCACAGATTTCCATTTGGCACACTCTGTAAAGCACCTTTAGGGCTGGCCACACGGCTCAGTGAGTAAAGGCCCTTGCTGCCAAGGTGACAGCCGAAGGTCAAAGCCTGGGACCCTCATAGAAGAAAAGTCAACGCTCCAAAGTCATGACACGCATGCGCACATATAGACATGTGTAACACACACACACACACACACACACACACACACACACACACACACGTACAACATAATAAAAAATTTCTTTTTCTTTTTTCTTTTTTTGTTTATAGAGACAGGGTTTCTCTGTGTAGTTTTGGAGCCTGTCCTGGAACTCACTCTGTAGCCCACGCTGGCCTCGAACTCACAGAGATCCTCCTGGTTCTGCCTCCCGAGTGCTGGGATTAAAGGCATGCGCCACCACTGGCTGGCAATAAAAATTTCTTGTTACCTGTAGCCACCCTGAGACCCCCGAGTCTATGCCCTGAGAGTGAACAACGACGGGATGGAAGAACTGGCCGTGATGCTGGGTGGAGTCCTCCGCAGCCAGATGGGGAAGGGCCAGCGCCACGCTACACCGCAGGTGTACAGTTGTGCATTGCACAACACAGCAGGCTGGAGGCCAAGCAGGGGCTAGAATCCAGCCTGTGCCATGGCAGCCAAGCTGAGCCCCCAGGGCAGGCCTGTGTCTGCCAGAGAGGGAGCCTTGCTGCACCCTTGCCGAGAGCTGGACCCCACAGAGCACTGGAGGCTGCCCTGGCGACAGCAAAGGACGGGAGAGGCAGAGAGAGAGAAGCTGCCGTTTTATACACAACGACGCATCTGGGCCACTGGGTCCGCATTTCAGGGGACACGACCTTGTCTTAGCAAAATCCCTCTTGTGGGAGCAAAGCTCGGGCCTCAGCAGCTCTCCCCCTGACTCATTCTGAGACTTCCTAGTCGATGACTAGGAAGTAGCTACTTCAGGGGCCGAGTGTCTGGGTGCTCATGCTAATGAAGGGAGGATACAAGATTCAGAGTTTTCAGGAGAATGAATCCCTAAATGGACAGATGAGTGTGTCCACTGTCCCTGTTCTGGGGACAGGCAGGAAAGGAGTAAGGCCGAACCTCACCAAGCTGTGAGGGGAAGCGGCTATGGAAAGCGACCCTGTGTCACTCGAAATGGGCATGAATGATTCTCTCAGGGCCCTCTGAGGTGATGGAGAGAAGGAAAGCAAGCCAGGAGTTAAAAACGGCACATTCTGCCTGGTGTAATGGTGCACGCCTTTGATCCCAGCACTCAGGAGGCAGAGGTCAGGTGGATCTCTGTGTTTGAGGCCAGCCTGGGCTACAGAGCGAGCTCCAGAACAGCCAGGACATATTTTATGTAATACCTATTTTATACCCCTCCCCCACATACACGATTTTGGAACAGACACAGACGCCGATGTGTAGACACACACCCATGGACATGCTCGCAAGGGTCTGAGGAAAAGGCAAGAGAAATTATGCAGTGACGCTCTCTCAGCAGTCGGTTCCATTAGAGCAGGAGCTGCAATTCTGCCCTTCTGCTGAGCAGCTGCCTCTCTGGGGTGGAAGGCAGGAAGAGAGCCCTCCATGGCAGCCTCTGAAGCCCTTGACCTTTGGAGACCCTTTTCCCAAGCTAATAGCGCCATCAAGGACTCAGTGAGTCTGAGCTGTGGCTTGGTATGTCCTAAGTCCATGAGTTAGAAGTTCAAGTCCATGCTGTGGTAATGTGGGAGAGGTCTCGGTAGGAGGAGTCTGGGTCCTTTACACATGCCCACTTGCCCGTCTGTCTGCCTTCTATTGTGTGTGATGCAGCCTGAGCCCCACGACAGAGACGGACGTCCAGTGTTGTTTTTCCAGCAGCCGGATCCCAGAGTTAAAGTTCTTTTCTTTAGACACTATCTTATCTCAGATAATCTGCCACAGCCACAGAACATGGGTTGAGATCCTTTCCAGCAATGGCATTTTATAGCTGCAGGACCCAACACTGGCTATTACTGAGGATTGGTTAACTATTAGAGATGTCTCCAATTCAGGAGGTGGCCCAATGGGCCGGAGCAGTCCCTGGGGAAGCGAGGCTCCTTTCACGTTACAGCATGGAGAACTCTTAGCTCCACTCAGTGTGTGGAGAATGGCTGTGCCTGGCAGACTTAGGAGATGAGGGCTGTTACCTGGTCACAAAGAAAGGGAGGCTGGGGGTGTGTGTAGTGCAGAGTTGGGGGTGCAGAGTCTGCCTGTCACCGACTCTCCACCCAGGAAATGGTGGCTTGTGGTCCCTGGCGGGACATTCTGGCCATGTCTCTGTATCTGCTCTTATCCAGTCCCAGCTGGGACTGATAAAGGCAGGGCCAGGAGTCATGCTCTCAGGTTTAAGTCAGATGTCACCCAGGTTCTGCCCCGGGGGGAATTGCTGCCGTCACCAGGCGTCTGTCTCCGAGCTGCGCCTCTACAACAGGTCTCCTCTCTCCAGGCCTCTTTGAAATCCATCTGCTCAACACTTGCAAGGCCCAGCTGCTGCCCTACCCCTTCGGGCGGTGGGGAGGGAATCCATTATCCAGAAAGGCCGCTACAACCTGTGCCCCACATGCCTACGAAGCTGCTGCACTTAATGTGGACCTAAGCAACCCGACAACTGCCTTTTGCCCTCGGTCCCCACCTGGCAACATGGTAAACACGGTCTCAGCTATCAGGAGTCTAGGAACCCTACCCCTCTGGAGATAGGGACCAGCATGCATGGCAACTCCCATGACAGACGCCATGGGCGCAAGTGAACGTTTATCTGAGCTTTAGCGTTTAACATATAAAAATTGCGTTCATGCCGGGCGGTGGTGGCGCACGCCTTTAATCCCAGCACTCGGGAGGCAGAGCCAGGCGGATCTCTGTGAGTTCGAGGCCAGCCTGGTCTCCAAAGCGAGTACCAGGAAAGGCGCAAAGCTACACAGAGAAACCCTGTCTCGAAAAACCAAAAAAAAAAAAAAAAAAAAAAAAAAAAAAAAAAAAAAAAATTGCGTTCATGTGTGTGTGTGTTTGGTTTGTGTGTATATATGGGCACAGGCTACAGGATCAGGGTCGGAGGTCACAGGACAAACTTGTGGGGGTTCTGTTCTCTCCTTCCACTACGTAGTACCAGGGACTGAATTCGTTGCCAGGCTTGGCAGCAACCGCCCTAACCGGCCGAGCCACCTCACCAGCCCAACTGGACTTCAGCTATTCAATGAATGAATGAATGAAGCTGGGACTCACTAGGTAGCTCTGGCTGTCCTGGAACTCACTATGTAGACCAGGCTGGCCTGTGTCTGCCTCCTGAGTGCTGGTATTAAAGGCCTGGGCTATGATGACTGGCCCAGGACTTTAGTAGTATGCTTTTCACGCAGTAGCCTATGGTCTCCTTGCCTCGGTCTGAGAAACTTTGGGAGTGTCGTGTGTGGAACCCTCGATTCGTATCAGCTTTTAGAACTCTCAAGGTGGCTAATTGAGGATGTATTCACTGCTGGCTTGGCCCCCTTTCCGCCTGTGTTATTGATAATTTCAGCGATAAGCATGGTGACCGAAACGTTGGTGGGGACTCTAGCTCCTTCCAGACCCTTGCAGGACCCTGTGTCTGACTTACTAAGTGGCTGCTAGGTGGCAGGCTCTACTGGACCCTGAGTTTGGAAGCCACTGGCTTCGCTTCCAATAAGCTTTGTTCTGGAATGTGCTCCTTGGATGCTTCGCCACAGTGCCAACGTCAATGGATTAAATGATAAAATACAAAAATGTGAAGCAAGATGGTTCACATTCCTCGAAGGAAAAGGCAGAAATGTCTAGGATGGCGAGCATTCTTACAAAAGCTTTCTTCGTCTGTATTCTGAATACGGAGTTGCAGGATGCCCCCCCCCCCCCGCCCCGCCCCGCACGCCTCCCCACCACAACTGATGGTTGAGTTTAATCTCCAAAATCATTGGTTAATAGTCTAAATAAGGAAACTTAACCCCTAACTACTGAGTTCAAAGGTGGGGCCTTTGGAAAGAGATTCAATTACGTTAAGTCCTTCCGACCCATCCTGATGGCCTCTGAGGGAGAAGGTGTATTATTATCAGACAGACACTGAGACAGACATGCGTTCCTGCCACGATGTGACAAAGTCAAGGGGACTGTGACCATTTGTGCCTTCCGGATCCAAAGCTGTAGGTTAAATAGACCATGTAGCCGGCTGACTCAAATATGTTGTTATGTTGTTATGGTAACAAAATCTTACTAGTAAGTAAGTTCCATCCACAAAAACTCTCCCATCCCTTGGGTGTCAGGAATTGGTGCAAAAAGACAAGTGTGTCCTAACACACACTCTGAGGGATGCTGAGGGTTGTTCGCCGGGCCAAGCACTGAGCTACGCTCCCAACTCCGAAGCAAGATATTGTGTTTTCAGTCAGGTGCCAACCTTTTGTTTCTGGCTCTCAGAACTGCATGTTTTCATTTACAGTCTGCTTCCTCATGCAGAGTTTAACCTGAGTTCATTAAAACACGCCCCAAATATGGAGACATAATCAAGTTGTTTTCTTAAAGGAACTGTTTGTTTCTCCGTTGGAGGAGACCGTGAATAGGAATGTACTGGGGAAGGGATTCTTCCCTTCATGTCCCTCCACCCTGTGGAGTGCTTTCTCATCTTCCCTTAGTAAATCCATGTTCACATTGTTAAACATGTCAAAATGTAGTAGGAGAGAAGTATTTATTGACTCTAAGGGAATAAAAAAGGAAATAGGTGCTTTTTCCAGTAAAGTTAGAATAATAGCTATCAAGAGTCAGGGCCCTTCTGTTGTTGGCCTTGGAAACCACACATTCTTCATTCCCGAAGAGCAAACACTGTTCATCGGTTGAGAACTGAGAGTGTTAGGTCAGACCAGCAGCACAGGAGACGTAACGGAGCATCCGGGACACGATGCACCATGTTTCCGGGGAGAATGTTACAGACGACTGAAGTGAAGGACCTTGAGACTGAGCTCGCATACGTGAGGGACAGGGCAAGGTCAGCGGGCATCTGGTGACAGAGCGTGCAGTGTACACGCCAGAATCAGTACAAGAGACAAGCTCTAGAACTAGATCGTTAGGGGTGTGTGTGTACACAATGTGGTGTGTATGTGTGTGCATGTTTGTGTGTATGTGTGCATCTGTGTGTATGTGAGATGTAGCGTATATGTGTGTGCATGTTTATGTGTATGTATATGTATATGTGCTTCTGTGTGTGAGATGTTAGTGCATATGTGTGTGCATGTTTATGTGTATGTGTGTACATGTGTGTGTGATGAGGTGTATATGTGTGTGCTTGTGTGTGTACACGTACATGTGTATGTATTTGTGTGTGAGAGGGAGGGAGCTAGAGATCCCTCAGGGCCTTATTATGTTAAACAAGCACTCTACCACTGAGTTATAACCCACTTCTTACTTTAAGTTTTGAGACAGAGTTTCACCAAGTTACTCAGAACGGTCTCGACTCATTCTGTGGTTCAGGGCCACCTCAACCTCCGGAGTAGCTGGGATCACAGGCCTGTGACACCAGACCCAGCTCATAGGTCATCACTGTGGAATGTGCCCCAGAGGTTCACGTGTTAAAAGCTTGGTGCTGGGACATGGAGGACATTTGAAGGGTGGGGACCTAGCAGGAGCTGGTTAGTTAGGTCACTGGCAGATGCTACCCTTGGGGAAATGGAGACAGTCCTCACGGGACCCTGGAGTAGTAGCTACGAAAGAGGCTACAGCTCTTGTCTCCTGCTCTGGCTTCCCTTCACGTGATGTGTGTGGCCGTGACACTGTCTGCCTGCCTCCTGATTTACCAGGAGCTGGGACTGTCATGACTGTCTGCTAAGGACATCTGCTCTCTGACTTGTGCTCTGTCTCGTTCCCATTTTTCTTTGCTTCTTTCTTTTTCCAGCAGAAGGCATTAAAGCCAGGGGCTGTCACATGCTAAATGCATGCTCTGAGGCATACTTCTAAGCTTTCTTCTTTCTCTGTGTGTGTGTGTGTATGTGTGCTCCCAGACACCAGAAGAGGACATTGAATATCCTACTTTATCATTCTCTACCTTATTACCTTGAGACAGGGTCTCTCATGAAACCTACAGGGAAGCTGGGAGCCAACAAACCCCACCAGTCTTATTGTCTGTGCCCCGCAGAATGCTGGGGTCACTGGCAGGCACAATCTCTGCCCCACAGAATGCTGGGATCACTGGCATGCAGAGTCTCTGCCCCAGAGAATGCTGGGATCACTGGTATGCACAGTCTCTGCCCCGCGGAATGCTGGGATCACTGGCATGCACAGTCTCTGCCCCGCAGAATGCTAGGATCACTGGCATGCACAGTCTCTGCCCCGCAGAATGCTGGGATCACTGGCATGCACAGTCTCTGCCCCGCAGAATGCTGGGATCACTGGCATGCAGAGTCTCTGCCCCAGAGAATGCTGGGATCACTGGTATGCACAGTCTCTGCCCCGCGGAATGCTGGGATCACTGGCATGCACAGTCTCTGCCCCGCAGAATGCTGGGATCACTGGCATGCACAGTCTCTGCCCCGCAGAATGCTGGGATCACTGGCATGCACAAGGCCGTGCCCAGCTTTCTTAACATGCATGCTAGGAATGCAAACTGAGGGCCTCACGCTTGCTCAGCAAGTGCTCTTCTTACCCACTGAGCCGTTTTCCCAGCACACTAATCTCCTTTTTAAAAATAATTCCTTCATTAGAGGATGCCTCTGAGTGGGACACAGGATTTAATAACATGGGATTTAATAACTCTGGAGGACAAGTCCAACTTTTCAGAGCCTGGGGAAATAATTGGCAGGGCCGAGCGAAGTGGGAGTGCTTGTTGCCCTGGCAAATGAGAAGGAATTCAGAAGCCAAGAAAGATGGATGTGAGGATCCAGGGGGCGTGCTCTCCTTGAGGCCTTCAGGACTCAGCAGGGGCTCCAGTACCACTAACAAGCTTGGAGGTGGCTCTCCCTTCAGGTCAGGACCGATGATAGACTCGACAGTGATACGTTGGGCTCATTAATAACCACGGATAGGATGAGGCCCCAAAATAATAGAGACCGAGGTGGAGGGGCGTGCCACGGGAGTCTCAGGAGCCATGAGGCCACAACTGCTATTATTGACTAGTGTGGGCAGAGCGGCAAGGGGGCTTGACCCAAGGGACGTGAGAGAGAGTTAAGACTGTGTGGTATACCCAGGAGCAAGAATCATGGGTATTTAGAGAGCTGTGTAATATCTGTACCAGAGAAAAGTGGGAGGGAGATATTCTTCTAATAAAGAGCCGCATCCCTTCAAATCCCACTGACTGTCAGGGTGGCTGAGTTCCAAGGAGGAAGGCACATGGTCGAGTATCTATTGTAATCATGCTTACAGCCGTTCCGCAGACAGACCTTTAGGCATTTACTCAGGTAACTGGAGAGCAGAGGAGGGGAGGGCCTAGTCATTCCAAGGACTGTCGGACTAGGGAGTGAATGGGCTCGGTTCCTGCAGTCTGCCCCCACCTTTCTACGTTTACGGGCCTCCGACAAAGAATACTTGGCTACGTGTACATAGCAACCGTGGCCGGCCTTGAACTTCTGATCCTCCTGCCTCTCCCTCGAAGATGCAGAGATTATGGGCATGTGCCACCAAGGCTGAATGGACGTTGTTAAGACAGCACTTAACCAGCTGGGTCACACCTCTAGCCCTTCCTTCTTTTAAAGTTAATTAATTGGTTTTGGAAGTACGGGGGGGGGGGGGGGTTCGGTTTGGAGCCTCTCATGTGCTGGACAAATGTTCTACCGTGAAGCAACACCCCCACCCTCCCCTCTCCCCCTTTTAAAGCAGAACCTTCGCCCTTTAGAGTACCCATAGGAAAAGTGAAAAGAGAGAGGGAGGGAACATTAGCGGAGGACGGAGCCTAAATACAAAACTATGTTTATCTTTTCCTTATTTCATAAAAATCACTTAGCCTCGCTAAACCTTGATCTCATTTTTTTTTTTAAATTTATTGATTGATCTCAGTTGTAAACATCAGAAATATCTTGCTAAGGGTGAGCAATATGACTCAGTACCGAAAGGTGATGGCTGGCGACCTAAGGATGATCCCTGGAATCCTCATAAAAGTGAATGGAGAAAACCGACCCTACCAAACTGTCCTGGGAACTCCACATGCCACCCTCGCCCACCCCACCCCACCCCCGCTATGTACAAACACACACACACACACACACACACACACACACACACACACACACACACACAGAGAGAAAAATATTTAGAAACACCATGAACTTGCTGCAAGCGTGGACCAGAAGGCTATCTGAGCAGCACCCAGAGGCTTTCTGAATATTCACATTAGCGATGACAGAGATGTAGTCATGGCAGCGACATAAGCCTTAAATCTTTCCAGGGAAACTGACCAACAACGCAACCTAAGGAGTCGGTGTTAGAGCTCCCTCTGCTGGCACGGCCGTGAATACAACAGGCTGTCTAGTCTAAAAACAATTGGAACAGACCAAACAACTCCATCGTTTCTTACATCCTGCCCACCAAACCTGAAGCGGCTACATTTTTTTAATGGATTTTAAATTTTTATATGGATTTAACTTATTTAGTTTATTTTGGTTTTTCTTTTTCTTTTCTTTTCTTATTTTTTTTGAGATTAGATTTTGCTACTTTGTTCAGTCTGTCTTGAACCCAGGGTCTCAAGTGATCCTCCTAAGTGGGTAGACACCACTGTGCCTGGCCGTAATTTTTTTTTAAAAACTCTTATAAATTGGCCATAGTGAGGGGCACATGCTTTTAATTCCAGTATTCAGGAGGCAGCAGAAGCAGGCAGATCTCTTTGAGTTCAAGGCCAGCCTGGTGTACATACTGACTTCTAGGACAGACAGAGCTACACAGTGAGACACCCATCTCAAAAACAAAAACAAAACCAAACCAAGTAAATAAAAATGACTGTGCAGGAGACCACAGGTAAATTTAGAGTGAGGCAACCTTGTTTATGAATTGCTGGCAATGGTCTATGACAAGATGCATTCTGTTTATGAATTTATATTGTGTATAAAAAGCTGTGTGTTGGGAGAGGGTGACTAGAGACATAGGCCAGCGGTTAAGAGTGCATGTTGCCCCAGCACTCGGGAGGCAGAGCCAGGTGGATCTCTGTGAGTTCGAGGCCAGCCTGGTCTCCAAAGCGAGTACCAGGAAAGGCGCAAAGCTACACAGAGAAACCCTGTCTCGAAAAACTAAAAAAAAAAAAAAAAAAAAAAAAAAAAAGAGTGCATGTTGCTGTTGCAAAGGCCTGGAGTTCCAGTCTCGGCACCCACATGGCTCAGCTCACAACTGGCAGCTCCAGGGAGAGCCAATGTTTCAGGCTTCCAAGGCATCAGCACTCATATGGGCATAATCACACACATACACATAATTTAAAATAACACACATTTTTAAAAGGGATGAGAAGATCATCTCTGAATTAGAGGCCAGCCTGATCTACAGAGTGAGTTCCAGGACAGCCTGGGCTACACAGAGAAACAAAATTCTGTTTTTTTGGGGGGGAAAAAACAAAAAACAAAAAAATCAAAACAAAAAAACATACCCTGGTAAAGAAGCAATGGTAAAACCCAGAGTAGTTCAATCAAGTAGTTAAAAGTGTTAAAATGTGGAGGGTGTGTTTCCACACAGCACAGAGTGACATTAAGAGTGGCCGCAGTGGGATGAGGAGTGGAGACGAATCCACATTTTTCTGTCTATACAATTCCAGTTTTACAAAGAAGTGACTGTAAACAATGGACACTCACAAAAGGCAGGAATCAACGATGCTCAAGAATTCCTAGCCACATGGGAGACAACAGGGAATTTAAAGTTTTCTCAAACTTCGCTACATCGTCTGAATTTTCTGTAATACTTGTGTATTACTTTCGTAATAAAAAGATGTAGGCAATACAAAAGTCAGTCAGATTTGAGTTTCATAATCATCATGATATTGAATGTAGAAACTGAATACCAGGTTCCATTAAAATCTGAGGTTGGGGAATAATGAAATATGTTGGGGTGTTTTGTTATCATGTGTATCTGTGCATATGTAGGTACCTCTGTGTGTGTGTGTGTGTGTGTGTGTGTGTGTGTGTGTGTGTGTGTGTGAGAGAGAGAGAGAGAGAGAGAGAGAGAGATTGATTCACCTCTAGTGTTGTTCCTCAAGAGACATTATCTATCTATCTATCTACTATCTATCTGTAATCTATCAATCATCTATCTATCTATATATCTATCTATCAATCATCTATCTATTTATCTATAATCTATCTATCTACCTATCTATCTATCTATCTATCTACCTACCTATCTATCTATCTTGGAGACAGGGCCTCTTACTGGAACTCATCCAGTAGGCCAGGCTGGCCGGCCAGCGGTCTGTCTGTCTCCACCTCCTCAGCACTGGAATTAGAAGTGTGGGCCACAGTACCCTGCTCTTTTGACATGGGTTCTGGGGATCGAACTCATGTCTTTGTGCTTGCAAGGCAAAGACAAGCATTTTACTGATTGAACTTGCTCCTTCCCACTTTCTAAATATATCCCCCCCCCCCCCCCAGAAGTGCAGGCTGATCTCAACCTTGAACTTCCGATTCCCTGCCTCCTCCTCTCCAGTGCTGGGGTCACAGGTGTGTGCCACCATGTCCAGTTTAATTTTTTGTTTTTCTTTTATTTTGGGGGGACAGAGTCTTTCTCTTTAGCTCAGGCTGGCCTGAGATCTCACCATGTAACTCAGGCTGGCCTCAAACTTGTGACAAGTCTCCTGCCTCAGCCTCCTGTCTCGTGAGATTAAGGTATGGACCGCTGACGCATTTTTTTTTTTTTAATGTGGTTCCGGGATCAAACCCAGGGCCTCATGACTTGTACTAGCTTGAGCTACATTCCCATCCCTAAATACATTTTATTTTTAAAACTTATCTTTAGACTTATTTATTTTATCTTATAGGTGTCAGTGTTTTGCGTACACGTATGTACCGGCACCGCATCCATGCCTGGTACCTGAGGAGGCCGAAGAGGGCATTGCATTCCGTGGAACTGGAGATACAGAAGATTGTGGATCACCATGTGGGTACTGGGAATTGAACTCAAGAACCCTGCTAAAGCAACTAGTATTCTAAATCACTGAGCTATCTCGTCACACCCTCACAAAATACATTTTAAAGTAGGACTTATAGTTGAAAAGTGTTTCAACGGCGTAGTTGGTTAAAAATGTTTGCTATGTATACAAGAACCCGAATTTGGATTCCTAAGATTTATTTATTATGTATACAGTGTTCTGCCTGCATGTATGCCTGCAGGCCAGAAGAGGGCGCCAAATCTCATTACAGATGGTTGTGAGCCACCATGTGGTAGCTGGGAATTGAACTCAGGACCTCTGGAAGAGCAGTTGGTGCTCTTAACTGCTGAGCCATCTCTCCAGCCCCAATTTGGATTCCCAGAATCCATCGTCATATCAGGTATTTTCCATGAGTGCTGGTGAGCCACACTCGGGTTCTCTTGAGTACAGAGCGAGTGCTTTACCAACTTCGCCCTCTCCCCAATCCCCTACTCTAAAAACATCAATGTAATGTCTACAGCCTGCGACTATTGGTTACAGTTTTATAGAGAACAAAAGGAGAGGAGTTTCAAGTTTAATATTCTAGAGAAATGATCAATATTGAAGAAACTGAGAATACCACTTTTCCTGATTTGATCACTCCACTTGATATGCATGTAGTGAATTACAACACTCTGCCTTTTTTGGAGGTAGGGGGTGTTGAGACAGTCTCTTGACATAGCCCTGGCTGTCTTGGAACTTACTAGGTAAACCAGGCTGGCCTCGAACTCACACAGAGTCCTGCCTGCCTCTGCCTCCTGCCTGAGTGCTGGGACTCAAGGTGTGCACTACCACACCTGGCTGACTCTGTGCCCTTTAACGATTCACACATAGTATCTGCCAATCAAGGAAGTAAGGTAATTTGTGCAAGCGTGGGTCGTTCGGGGACCCTGTGAGAAGCTTCCTGGAGCATTTGTCTCAACGTTACACTTGCACTCAAGCCCATCAAGCATCTTTGCTGTCTCCTGAGCTCCTCAGAGAGCCTCTGTTATTCTCCGCTCCCTCCAGAGTCATCCTGAGAAGGTACCAGCTGCAACCCCAATCCACTCTTGTCTCGGTGAGAGAAGAGCGTCTCCTGAAGCTATTTGTTAGCTCATCCACTGCACTCATAAAACTCCTCATCCGTCACTGCTTAGAACGAAGCCATCCGGTTGCCAGGAGTGCTATTATTCATGCCCCTTACAGATTCCTCATGGGCCCCCTCTGCTCCTGCCAAGTGTAATTAAGCTGAGTGGGGACCTCCACATGTGAACCACACATGCAGAACAGACTCTTCAAAACAGCCGAGACTGTTCCGATCAAGAGTCGGTTTTGTGAGGAAGAAACAAGGGCTGAACTGTGTGTCTGGTCTTTTGTGCTCAGTGTTGGCCAGGGACCAGGAGGAGTCAGCTCCTTGGTTCCAAAGAATTTCATTTACGCATCGAAAGGAGGCTGAAGAGTGTTGTGTAATTTCAGACAAGATACTGAGAGATCATTTAAGGCCCAGCCTTTGGGAAAAAAATACCAGCTTTTTAATAAAAAAAGACTTATATGTCAGGAGAGAGGATGTTAAACAGTGAGTCTGCAGGGGAGCGGCCATCATTGCCTGTGGTACTTCCAGAATTTCAGCAACCATGGAGGACAGAGAGACCCCGGAGTGCTGGCAGGACCCAGCTGGGGCCCTTGAGGAAGCTGGCCCTCATTCCCACTAACTAGTCCCTGCTTCGGGTGTTTCATCTTTTTCATGTTTTCAGTTACTTTAGACATGCTTGATCTGAAACTATTAGGTGAAAGGTTGCAGACATCAGTAATTTCTAAGATTAAAAATTACTACTGTGGTTGTATTTTTGAGACAGGGTCTCCCTCTGCAATCTAAGCTGTTCTGGAACTCACTATATAGCCCAGGCTGACTTAGTTTTTTTTTTTTTTTCAAAAGGATTTATTTACTTATTATGTATACAGTGTTCTGCCTGTGTGCCAGATCTCATTACAGATGGTTGTGAGCCACCATGTGGTTGCTGGGAATTGAACTCAGGACCTCTGGAATAGCAGCCAGTGCTCTTAACCACTGAGCCATCTCTCCAGCCCCCCCCCCCCCCGGGGGCTGACTTCTAACCCATGGGGATCCTCCTGGCTCAGCCTCCTAAGTGATCGGATCATAATTATAAGGTTGAGTCCACTGTGCTGGCTGGTTTTATGTCAACTTGACACAAGCTAAAGTCATCAGAGGGGAGGGAGCCTCAACTGAGAAAATTTCTCCACGAGATCAGGCTGCAGGCAAGTCTGTAGGGCATTTTGTTAATCAGTGATTGATGAGGGAGGCCCAGCCCCTCGTGAGTAGGGCCATCCCTGGGCTGGTGGCCCTGGGCTCTATAGGAAAACAAGCTGAGCAAACCAAAGAGCAAGCCAATAAGCAGCTCCCCTCCACGGCCTGTGCATCAGCTCCTGCCTCCAGGTTCCTGCTCTGTTTGAGTTCCTGTCCTGGCTTCCTTTGATGTAAGCTAAATAAACTCTTTCCTGCCCAAGTTACTTTGGTCATGGTGTTTCGTTGTAACCATAGAAACCCTAACTAAGACACCCACCATGCCTGGCTTAAAGAGGTTATTCTAGTGGGTCCTTACTAGTCATTGTTAATCTGTTATTATGCTTAATTAATAAAAAAAAACTCTTTTGTGAGTATGCACATATAGAAAACATATATACGTAGGGTTTGGTACATCTTTGCAGTTCAAGGCATCCACTTTGGGAAGAGACTTGGAACAGACCCGTCACAGAGGAGGTGCATCTACTGTCCTAACTGAACAGGCACACAAGCAGGTGGACTCCCAGCATGAACTCATGCTCAGGTTCATCATCAGATGGTATGGTGGATAAAATGAGAAACGTCCTCCATAACTTCAGGCATTTGAATACTTGGTCCCCAACTGGTGGTGCAATTTGGCATGTGTAAGAGGTGGAGGCTTGCTGGAGGAGGTGTGTCACTGAAGGGGGCCTTTGACAGCTTAAAGACTTTAAAGTCACTTCAAGTTGGCTCTCTACTTCATGCTTATGTTCAAGAAAGGAGGCCTCAGTATCCAGTCGCTGCCGCCATTCCTGGGGCTTCCTGCCAAGCTTCCCCACCATGATAGACTAACCCTCCAGGACCATAAACCCAAATAAACCCTTTCCTCTTTACAGTGCCGTCACCATGTGTTTATAACAATAACAGAAAGGTCATGAATCCATAAGAAAAAACAGCCATCACACATTCAAATTCCATCTTCTAGCAGCATAGAAAACATGCTTCTCAAAATGACTGACCCTGAATATACAATCGATCGAGCAGATGAAAGCCTTGTGTTTTGTGTCGAGTCTGTTGGATAAGACTATTGGCATACGCTACATGTTATATCTACAGTTATAACCCAGAGTCGAGCTTCTGGTTCAGTGGGCCTTGAGGAAGAACATAATGATAAAGAATGAACATAGATTTGATCACCTGAGGCCACCTTAGTAAGCCACATGTTCTACCAGCATGAGGGACAGATGGCCTGACACTCAGGACGTTGCCCGAGCCGCTGACATCTCTGCTCACCTGGCTGTCCCTTTTGCGGGAGTGTCTTCCTTCAGAAGCGGACAAGCAGCGGGGCCACCTGCCGTGTGGTGGATCGTCCAGACGTAGCAGGTCTCGGCAGTGGGAGTGGCAGATGTATTTACCGTCTGAAAGAGAAAACACAACATGATTCCTGTGAAAATGAACAGGGCTCTCTATCCATTCCACAGGCAAAGGGAAATCCGAACCCCCTAGAGCAAAGCCATATCCAACTTAAAGTCATGAAAATCAAAGTGTTGGCCCTGTCTGTTCACAAGAAAATGCTGAACTGTTCCATTCTCCGCAACCTTGGCTTTCTATGAAATCCAGTCATAACTTTGTTGATTATCTTTTACAAAAGCAGGGTGTTGGGTTTGTTGGACAGTTGGTTTTTGAGACATAGTCTCATTCTGAAGCCTAGGTTGACTTCAAGCTCTTTTTTAAAAATGTATTTTATGTGTATGGGTGTCACATATATGTCTGTGTACCACGTGTGTGCCTGGTGCTCATGGAGGCCAGAAGAAGGCATCGGATTCCCTGGAGCTGGAGTTACAGATGGTTGTGAGGCATCCTAGGGGACCTCTGGAAAAGCAGCTAGAGCTCTTAACCACTGAGCCATCTCTCTGGGCCCTGACCCCAAAGCCCTTTATTGTCTTGCCTCCACCCCAACCCAAGCATTGGAATGACAGGTGTACGTAATCACATCTGATTCCCAATTTTTTAAAAAATGAAATAAGCCGGGCGGTGGTGGCACACGCCTTTAATCCCAGCACTCAGGAGGCAGAGGCAGGTGGGTCTCTGTGAGTTTGAGTCCAACCTGGGCTACCGAGTGAGTTCCAGGAAAGGTGCAAAAGCTACACAGAGAAACCCTGTCTCGAAAAACCATAAAAAAAAAAAAAAATAAACAAAATCACATAGCATGAACTTCACAGTTTAAACTGTGGTTTTTAGTACGTTTAAAATATTGTGCAACTATGGCCACTAACTATTATCCATGTCTGTCTTCCCAGAAAAACAAACAAACAAACAAACAAACATATGATTGGTAGGTACTTCCCATTCCCATTTCTGTAACAGCCATTAATTTATTTTTTTGTCTCTATGGATTTGCTTATCCTGGATATTTTATACAAATGAAACATGCTATGTGGCACTTTTTTTTTTTTTGGCTAACAACTTTGTCCCAGTAGAATATTTTTCAAGGTCTGTCTCCATCGTAGCCCAGCCAGCACTTCATGTGTTTGTGCAGATGAACAGTATTCTGTTATATGAATGGATCATAGTCTGATCATTCGCTTATCACGTGGCAGATCTGGGGTTGTTTCTTCTTTCTGCCTGTACGAGTTACCTCTCCTCAGCTGTGGTAAACCTACCCCCCTCCCATAACTGTGATTAAAAAATTAGACAATGATAGTAGAATACATGTGATATGAAAGGAGGAAATACGAGGGCTGAAAGGCTTAAGCAGGGGCGGAGGGTGGAGAGGAAGAGGTGTGAGGTATGTTCACTGCAGCTAAGGATGAGTGGGAAAGTCTATGTAAATCTACTTTGCAAGCTCATTTTAAAATACCATTAAAAAAAAAAAAAGAGTTTGAATACAGTTACCCTGCATGGTGGACAATACTTCCCCCAAAAGACATGGGTTAGTAAATGAAATTTTGGTGCCAGGAGAGAGATTCCTCGCTATGAGGTGTTGGTCAGGGATGCCCCAGAGGTCCCCCCAACAACATAGGCTATCAGCATTGTTCTTGGTTGCCCACCATAGCTAGACAGTAAGACCCTACTGCAGAAGACACAGAGGCTTTGGTTTCGGGACGTAGGGTAGGAGACTGGCATTGACTTGGAAACTTCCTCCCTGCTGGCTTGCTTTCCCAGAGATGCAAGGTGCCATGCAGAACGCTGGAAAGAGAAGATGCATAGGTGGACTCACCCAACAGGGGGCCTTCCGTGCTACAACACCAACCTGCCAGGCAAGAAGTACCCACGGATGGAGTAGAAGCATTCAGGTGATGGGGATGACCAACCGCTTCCTGATTGGATTCAAGGTCTGCTCCACAGGAGGGAGTTCAAGCCTGGTACCGTAAACCAGATCCAAAGCCCATGGCTCCCGAGGTCACAGACCCTAGTCGGGGAAACTACTGCTGCTGTTTTCCGACATGGACTTCTACATATTTGTATTTATACTCGTAACTGCCTCTCTCAACCTTGGTTAAAGAAACTTCTGCAAGGGGGCTGGAGAGATGGCTCAGAGGTTAAGAGCACAGGCCGCTCTTCCAGAGGTCCTGAGTTCAATTCCCAGCAACCACATGGTGGCTCACAACCACCTATAATGAGATATGGTGCCCTCTTCTGGCCTGCAGGCAGAACACTGTGTACATGTATACATAATAAACAAACAAACAAACAAACAAATAAACATTAAAAAAGAAAAGAAATTTCTCCAAAGGCAGTGACTGTTGGTTGAGCACTCTGCCCTAAGGGACATCCATCTCAACTTTGCCAAGGCTCAAAGAACATCACAGGAAAGGGGATGGAAAGAAAGGAAAGAAAGCTGGTGCATCGATGGGAAGGAGCGCTGTGAAACACTGTCTCCTGGGCGTGCCACAGCCTTGCACTCAAGAACTCACATGATCTGCACAAGATGAGGCCAGTCAACGGTCCAGCACTGATGGGAGAAGCTCATAAAGCAGCATCCAGCCACGGAGCTGCTGGCAGAGGATAGCTGACAGTGGGGGTGGGGGTGTTACTTTCCTTTGGGGATGTGGCCCAGAGTTGCCCGTTCTTGTGCAGGCAGCACTAATTGGATTCCGTGGGTTACGGGGAGGGAGGATGAGAAGGTCGGGGAGGGACAATTTAGAGGAGTGAGGGAGTAGGGGGAGGGCGGACTTGGGGGTGATTATGATCAATACATATCCTATACATGAATAAAATTGTTCAATAGAAATACCTGACCAGGCAGCTTAGGGAGGAAGGGTTTCCTGTGGCTTCCTGTTGAAAGGCACACATCCTGTCAGAACAGAAAAAGTACGGCAGCAGAGAGAGCAAGAGACGGCTGCGGATGCTTGCTGGCTGGCTTTTTTGTTTTGGTTTTTCGAGACAGGGTTTCTCTGTGTAGTTTTGCGTCTTTCCTGGAACTCACTCTGTAGCCCAGGCTGGCCTCGAACTCACAGAGATCCGCCTGGCTCTGCCTCCCGAGTGCTGGGATTAAAGGCGTGCGCCACCACCACCCAGCCTAGCTTTTGCTGTGGGATAATCCTCTTGCATACTGTAAAGATTTGTCACTTGAACTGGTTTAATAAAACACTCATTGGACAGTAGCCAGGCAGGAAGTATAGGTGGGTCTACCAAACTAAGGATGATGGGAAGAAGGAGGGTGGTGTCTGGAGTCACCAGACAGATGCAGAGGAAGCAAGATGAGACTGTTGTACTAAGAAAAGGTATCAAAGCCACGTGGCTAAACATAGATAAGAATTATGGGTTAAATGAAATGTAAGAGCTAGTTAGTAATAAGCCTGAGCTACCAGCTGAACATTTATAAGTAATATTAAGCCTCCAAGTCAGTTATTTGGGAAGTGGCTGCTGAGTGTTTGGGAACAGGCAGGTGGGAGAGAAACTTCTACAAGCTTTCTCTCTTTTCTTTTTGCAGGCTCTCTCTACATAGCCCTGGCTGTTTCAGAACTCACTGTATAGACTAGGCTGGCCTCAGACTCACAGAGATCTACCTGTCTCTGCCTCCTGAGTGCTGGGTTCAAAGGCATGTGCCACCACCGCCTGGCTGCCAGTTATGTATTCTTTTTTTGTTTTGTTGTTTTTTTTTTTGGTTTTTTTGAGACAGGGTTTCTCTGTGTAGCTTTGTGCCTTTTCCTGGATCTCGCTCTGTAGACCAGGCTGGCCTCGAACTCACAGAGATCCGCCTGGCTCTGCCTCCTGAGTGCTGGGATTAAAGGCGTGCACCACCACCGCCCGGCTTGTTTTGTTTTTTGAGACAGGGTTTCTCTCTGTAGTTTTGGTACCTGTCCTGCATCTCGCTCTGTAGACCAGGCTGGCCTCAAATTCACAGAGATCTGCCTGGCTCTGCCTCCCAAGTGCTGGGATTAAAGGGTGCACCACCACCGCCTGGCCAGTTATGCATTCTTAAATTCAGGCAAGCAGAGCCAGCCCCTACTTCAATCCTGGGATTGTGTAGACAGGGAAGTAGGCATGGACAGCAGACTGTCCCTACCCTTGGGAGGAGAAATGGCGGCCTAGGAAGGCTTGATTTCATCAAGATTACACCTGAGGTGAAGTGGTCTAGGCAGGGACTACCTGGGCTTGGGGAGGTACAGGATGGTCACCTTGTCCTCTGGCTATGGCGTCCTTCTTCATGAGGCTAGAGGAACATCCTCTCTCAGAGCTACCACCTCTTCCTCTAGATGTCATCCTTTGGGTAACCGGTCCGATCTCAGGGCCAACACAGGCCTCTCTTGTCTGAACTTTCCTCCCAGAGCAGATGGCAACTGCTTACCCAGAAGCCTCAGGGCTAACAACACATGTGGGGGTTGGGGTGGGGAGAACTACTGTTACAGTGCTGTTGACTGGCTTTAGACACACGGACAGGGTTATCACAGGACAGGTCCCCTTGTGCAAGGTCTCAAGCGTTCTAAAGGCTGAAGCTGGGGGCTGGAATAGAAACAGAGATAAACTGTTAGGCCCAAGGCCTGGGGATGTTAGAGTTCATCCACCCCCTAGAACTCTGAAAAATCAAATGTCTATTCAGTCAGTTAGTCGTATAAAACAGCATTATAAGAAAATATTCGTATAAAATAGCATTATATGCCAGGCGTGGTGGCGCACGCCTTTAATCCCAGCACTTGGGGAGGCAGAGGCAGGCAGATCTGTGAGTTTGAGGCCAGCCTGGTCTACAGAGTGAGATCCAGGACAGCCAGGGCTGTTACACAGACAAACTCTGTCTCAAAAAACAAAGAAAAGAAAAGAAAATTACATGATAAGTCAACTTTCATAAGTTAAGGAGACTGAAAACGAATGAATGAATGAATGAATGAATGAACGAACGAACGCACTCCAGGTAGCTAGAGACTCAGGTGCCAGTGGAATGAGCGGGAAGATGCTCTGTAAACAGCTGAGGAAGTGAGTCAGGAGTTCAGGAGGGAGAGCTGAATCCAACAGCATCCTGGGACCCCTCTATGGCTGAGGCGTGTGGGAGGCAGAGGTGTGACTGAGGTGGTCTGAGGGAATGCGGACCACCGGAAAAAGCAGTTTGCTGGTCATGTACGTGGCCTGGTTTTGAATTCTCCTCCCTCTTCTCACAGACTAGAATGTTTGCAGAGATTACCAATCCACTGGGAAAAACCATGCTAACGGGAGTATTTTTAATATTTATTTGTTTATTTATTTATTTTTTTTTTTTGTGTGTGTGTGTGTGTGTATGGGCATGCATGCGCATGTGCGCGCACGTGCACACATGTGGGAGCAAAGGTACCACAACTACATGGAAGTCGAAGAACGACCCCCAGAAGTCAGTTCTCGCCCTCCATCACGTGGGGTCAGGGGATGTCAAACTCGGACCCACAGGGAAGGAAGTCAAGACCAGTGAGCTTCAAGGGAACCATTGCAGGGCTAGAGAGATGGCTGAGCAGTTAAGAGTGCATGTTGCTCAGCCGGGCAGTGGTGGCGCACGCCTTTAATCCCAGCACTCGGGAGGCAGAGCCAGGCGGATCTCTGTGAGTTCGAGGCCAGCCTGGGCTACCAAGTGAGTTCCAGGACACAGGCGCAAAGCTACACAGAGAAACCCTGTCTCGAAAAACCAAAAAAAAAAAAAAAAAAAAAAAGAGTGCATGTTGCTCTTGCAGAGGACCTCAGTTCTGTTCCCACCACCCGTGCAGCGGCTCACAACCCCCCTAACTCCAGCTCCAGGAGATGTGTTATCGATTGGACACGCACTCGCACACAGATATAGACACACACACCTTTGGGAATAAAAATAGAGGGCTGGGGAGATGGAGGAAGAGTCAGGAGCGCCGGCTGCTCTTGCAAAAGACATGGGCTCGGCTCCCAGCACCTACATGGCAGCTCACAGCCATCTGGAACCCCAGTTCCAGGGGATCTGACGCCCCCTTCCGGCCTCCACAGGTACCAAGCACACACTTGGTGCCCATACATCCATACAACCGCTCACGCAGACATATAAAATAAAAATAAATTTAAGAATCACAATAAGCTGGGCGGTGGTGGCGCACGCCTTTAATCCCAGCACTCGGGAGGCAGAGCCAGGCGGATCTCTGTGAGTTCGAGGCCAGCCTGGGCTACCAAGTGAGTTAGTTCCAGGAAAGGCGCAAAGCTACACAGAGAAACCCTGTCTCGAAAAACCAAAAAAAAAAAAAAAAAAAAGAATGACAATAAATCTTTTTTTTTTTTTTTTTTTTTTTTTTTTTTTTTTAAAGAAAACAATTAGGTCAGTCATGCAAAGTGTGACAGCAGAGAAGAACAAGGGACCAGGTGCTGGGAGAGTCTAAGACACAGAAACTTGCCTTAAAAGGACATGAGAGAGAGGGGAGGAATTTGACTGTGTCTCCCTGGGCAACTCAGGAGAGACTAAGATGAGACCCTGCCCACAGAGAACGTAGATACTGCTGGGTTAGGAATTAGTAAAATATGGATGTTGCATCGGGCGGGAAAGGGCAAAGACTCTTTACCTGTTACCCCCACCCTGTGGACTAAGGTGGTAATTTGGTAGAATTCTGTGTTTAAACTCTGAGTAGAATAGGATATGCAATGCATTTTAATATCTTAGTTCACGCTATTCCCCTTCTAAAGCTACGAATGTACCTTAAAAAAAAAAAAAGATTAAATCGATCATTTTGCTATTTGCATCTGCTTACATGGATGTAAATAAACACGAATTGAGTTATCGAGCTGTGTGAGAGTCCACGTTTTTCTAAGAGGGGACTCTTTCATAACAAGAGGAAACGTTTTCTCCCTCACTCGAGATTAATTCTGATCTCTGTGATGTTGAGCCCACAGCAGACATCCCTCCTCCTCCTCCTAACATAACGCTTGCTTGCAGGAAGCAAACACAACCCCAAGCCAGTTGATCTTTCCTCGTACATGTCCTTTTGATAGAATGGGAATAGTCTTTTGAAGGAGCATTGAGTTTCAAGACAAAGGCACCATGGACTTCTTTATAAAGTTCATCTTTGCTAAAAGGCACTTCTTGCTTTGTGCTTTTGGGACAGAGCCTCGAACTTGCTTCATATGTAGCTGAGGATAACCTCGAACACCTGGTCCTCCCAACTCTACTTCCCAAGGGCCGGGTCTACAGAAATATACCACCATGCCCATTGATCATGGAGTGCTGGTAATCAAACCAGGATTTTCTACCAGCTAAGCTACAAGGCACTTTTGCGGGGGGGGGGGGGGGGGGGGGGGGGAGGGTTGGGGGGAGTTTGTAACACACACAAGCCTTGCTGAATGGGGATACATCTTATAATGAAAGGCATGCTGCAATATGATTGATAGCATTTTCCATGCTAACAGACATAAAATAATGGTGTTTATCAAAATTGATGGTGCTCGGCTGGGGACAAAGTTCAGTTGGTAGAGTACTTGTCTAGCATATACCAAAGTCCTGGATTTGACCCCAATGCCACATATACATGGCACAATGGTGCTTGCCTATAACCTCGACTGGCACTTGGAAGAGGCAGAGGGATCAGAAGTTCAAGGTCATCCTCGGAGGCCACCCTGAGATATATGACATGTCCTGTCTTTCTAAGGAAAAGAACGGTGCTGGGTGTGGTGGAGCACACCTTGAATCCCAGCACTTAGGAGACGGGCAGGTGGATCTCTGTGAGTTTGAAGCCAACTTGGTCTACGCAGTGAGACCCTGTCTCGAAAGAGAAACAACTACCACCACGAAACACTGGCGCCTTAGCTGTGACACCAGTCACGCTGTGCTTTCTACAAGGCAAGCTGTTCCAGACAGATGGACAAGAGCCTCTGACATCGGTAAGATGGTCACAAGGCAAACACACAGCCCAGACATTTGTCATACCTTAGTCTTAAGTCTGGCAGTTTGCTAGGTACACCAAGAAACAGCAGGTCATGGATCAAGGTCATAGGTGTCCTTTCTGAGACCGTTCCTCCCTCCCTTCTTCCCTCCTCCCTTGATCTCTCAACACACACACACACACACACACACACACACACACACACACACACACCCCGCACGCGCGCGCACACCTGCAAGACACTTCCGATCTTGCAGAGGCTCTACAAGTCTCGGGACCGGGCATCTACAAACCCTTCTTTTCCTCAGGATTTCATTTCTGTTAAAACTTCGTGGAACATCTGCTGATAATCAAGACCTTCCCCCTTTTTCTGAAAACCCAGGGAACCCCAGCCCCACCAGGCATTCTTCGGGAGATGCTGCGGCACCTGAATACACTCCCCCACCAGCCTTCCCCCAGTGCAGCTACCCAAACGTTCCCTCACTTGCTGAGAACCTGGAGTCACAGCCTGAGAGTTCTTGTGTCCTTTTAGGAAGAATCTGGACAGCAAAAACACATGTCCTTGGTATTTATAACTGGTCAAAATAACGCTGGAGTCAACGCCCCATCTGTTCCCGAGACTCAGACCCTCTGAGCCGTCCCGTCGGCTGGCTGCGGGGCTCAGCCTTTGTTCGACTCATGCAACGTTTGAAAGCACACTTGCTTACAAGAAACAAAGCTTCCTAGGGAAATGGCTCATAAACGGACTCAGATGGTGAGAAGCCCAAGCAGCAGGCCCGGCTGAAGTGTTCATCCCTGGCCCCCCAGAACCAGCTGGGTCTTGCAACATCAAAGGCATACGCAATTCAATTAACGTGGGTCCCTGATCCCTCCCAGCAGCCCCGGGGCCCTCAGACCTCTGAAAGGAGGCGAAAGCTTACCCGGCCTGTGAGTTTTCTTCACCTGAAAGTTGATTTTATCTGAGAGCTTATAAATCGCTGTCCCCATCTCTGAGCAGAGCCCAGCCCGGCTGAGTAGCGCTGAGTGACAGCTGAGGGTGACAGCCTGAGCCGGGGGGCCAGCCCCACTGACCTGTGTGACTCAGAGCCTACCAGGCAGGGGCCCGGCCTCACTCCAGTCCTGGCTCCCTGGATATTCTAACAGGCCACCAGCATGCCAGGCCACCCCTCCTCAGGGGCTGTCGGACTTTCCCACCTACATCCATAAACCACATTGGCAAAGGTTGAGAGACCCATGGTTTGATTAGAGGTGCCCCTTACATACGACTAGTTAGGAGATCTCTGAACTCACACACTTAGAGCTGGGTAGTGTTTGGCAACTTTGTAACCCACCCCGCCATGTACACACACCACTCTGTTTCACCATTTAATTTGTAACACGAGGAGAATAATAGTTCCCACTTGATTCAGTCTGTTTTATTTTGACGGTACCCCAGATTGAACCCTCCGAGCCTTGCATGTGCTAGAGGCTAGGAAAGTTCTCCAGCCCTCTTTAATTTTTTTCATGTTGAGACTGGGTCTACATTGCTAGACTAGCTTTGAACTTGCTCTGCAGTCCAGGAAGGCCTTGAACTTGGGCTTTTCCCGCCTCAAGTAGCTAAAACTACAGATCTGCACCACCAAGGTAGGGGTGTGTGTGTGTGTGTGTGTGTGTGTGTGTGTGTGTGTGCGTGTGTAGGTGCCCATAGAGGCCAGAATGGGGTGTTGGATCTCTTGGAGCTGGAGTTGCAGGTGCTTGTGAGCTGCCTGTGATGTGGATGCTGGGGTCCGAACTCCCATCTCCTGGATGAACTGCAAGGACTCTTCTCAACTATTGCACCATTTCTAGTCTCCTGAATTGTTTGTTTGTTTGGTTGGTTGGTTTTTCGAGACAGGGTTTCTCTATGTAACAGCCCTGGCTGTCCTGGAACTCGCTTTGTAGACTCGACTGTCCTGGAACTCAGAGATCTGCCTGCCTGTGCCTCCGGAGTGCTGGGATTGAAGGCTTCCTGACTAAGTCTTAACACATGTGAAAGTTGCATAGGTAGCTGATCCCAGCCCTGCAAGGGTGAGCCCTGATTTTAACGGAGTCTAAAGAAACCCCTATGTGCTGCTGGTTAAGAAAATTTGCACTCGTGACCAGGGCGGCTGACCGACCGGGGCACTAGCACCTGGATATTTCTGTATACTAGGAACTCCCACTTCACGTGATGAGTTGGATAATGGTCCTGGGGGACCCTATGGTAATAGTGAGGGGAGGAGAGGCTGGTCCAAGAGCTCCAGCCCAGCTGCCAAGTGCACAGGGTTTTCGTCCCGGATGCAGTGTGTAATTCGTGCCAGAGGAGGGCGCCGCTGAGTGCAGCCTGGCTCAGCATCCCGGAGCACCAGCAGCTGGCTCTCCTGTGGGTGAATCATTCCACCCGTGATTGCACTTTTCTACACCTCTGCCTTCTGCTGGCCACGAGGCAGTTTTCTCTCCCTTGCTTACTCCCCGAAGATGTTTTTAAATGTGAGGAAAGCGGATTTTACCAAAGCCGGATCCGCAGAGGGAGGCTGTGAGGATTTGGTCAAATCCCCCCAACCGCACAAAAATAGCTATTTTTTATTTTTTTCCTCAGCTGGCTCTGTCACTCAGTGGCAGCGTGATCTCCGGGTCTCAGTTGTCACTTCTTTGAGACTAGCGATGCGTCTACAGTAGCTCTGAGAGCCCTGGAAACTCTCCTTTTCTCTTGGATTTACCTTTCTGGAACATTAGCAATTTTAAGTTTATTTTTTTTTTTGTGGTCCTGGGAACTGAACGTAGGGTCTTTTTTTTTTTTTTTTTTTTTTTTTTTTTTTCCGTTTTTCGAGACAGGGTTTCTCTGTGTAGCTTTGCGCCTTTCCTGGGACTCGCTTGGTAGCCCAGGCTGGCCTCGAACTCACAGAGATCCACCTGGCTCTGCCTCCCAAGTGCTGGGATTAAAGGCGTGCGCCACCACCGCCCGGCCTGAACGTAGGGTCTTACATAAGCCGGGCAAGGTCTCTACCACAGAACTGTTTTTCAGCCCTAACGTTTCTCTGGAAACAAAACTAGAGAATTAGGAAGTGGCATTCAAACTTCCAAAGTTTGAAATAATGCTTCGTTGTTTTTTTTTTTTAATGTTCATTTTGGGAAAAATAGTAATTGATGATAGCGCTACAGTGTAAATGTGATTAATGTCACCGTGTCCTGCATTTAAAATGGTTAAAATGTGTAATTCCAGCTCTTAGGATATAGGCGGGGTAGGGGGTGGGGTGCGGAGGGTGGGGGGTGGATTGTGTCTGAGATCAGCCTTGGCTCTACAGACTTGTCTGTGTCTCTGTCTCTGTCTGTCTGCCTGTCTGTCTCTCTCTCTTTTTCTTTCAAAAGGGGGGTAAAATGGCAAATTTTATGCTATATCCACTATACACACTTTAACACAATAAAAACATCAAAGAGCAGTTTTCAACCCAATGTGGTATCACAAGCCTGTAATTCTAGCACTCAGGAGGTTGAAAAAAAGAGGGTCATGAGTTCAAGACCATCCTCAGCTACATAGTAGAATTCAGACTCTACCCGGACTACCTGAGACCCCATAACAACAAACCCAAACCAACCAAACCGAACCCCCAAACAACACATCCTGTGGTAGACTAGAGAGTGCAGAACGAAGTCCACACACATCGGTCACCTGACTTCAAATGCGGAAAGACAGTAGAGAAGGGCTGGTCCTTTTAACAGTTGGTCCTGAGACAGCAGTTCTGGTATCTACTGCTGCCCAGGGAACCAGCCTCCAGCAGGGGAGGGCTCAAAGGGAATCCACTAAGTAATAGGACTTTTTTTTTTTATCTGAGGAGGTTAGGGGGAAAGACACACTCTCTCTCTTGATCATTTCCTTCTCTATTCCTCTGTATTCCCCATCCTGTGTTCTGTATTCTCTTTTCTTACCTCCATCTAGAAATGCCCCTTCTGTCTCTCTAGATGTTTCCCTTCTCCTTCAAAGTCTCTTGATGCTCTCCTCCTAATTTTCTCATTCTTGATGTTTTCCTTCTAAGCCATTTTAACTCTATCTTTATTCTTTCCCTTACAGTTTATAAACTCCAACAAAATCTTTCAGGCAATATAACAATTACAGTGTAGCTGGAGTTTTCCTGCCTGACCCACAGTCAGGACAAATCTCTCTCACACGCCAGTCCCACGGCCGCTCAGACCCAACCGAGTAAACACAGAGACTTATATTGCTTACAAACTGTATGGCCGCAGCAGGCTTCTTGTTATCTAGTTCTTATATCTTTTTTTTTTTTTTTCTCGAGACAGGGTTTCTCTGTGTAGCTTTGCGCCTTTCCTGGAACTCGCTTTGTAGACCAGGCAGATCTCTGTGAGCTGGAGGCTGTGCTCCACCTTTAATCTGGGCCGCACCTTCTGCTGGCCGCACAATGCACACATGACCGGTTCCTGCTGTATGAGTCAGTTTCTCTCAAGTAGAAGTGCTCATGTCCAGTACCTGTCGTAGGAAGTGCTTTCTCTAGATACCATTTAGTTTTTCAACAAGCCTATCTGAATGTTACAGCCGAGGGGACTCAGAATGAGAAAGAAGAAGTGTCCCAGGTCAGTCTTGTGAGGCCACCAGGAGTCCCTCAGCTTGAGTCACCCCCACCTCCAGGACTTTGCTGTGAACCCCACTCCTGGCAGCAGGGATGATGTGAGGTGAGCATGTGCTGTCTCCCGACCTTTCTGTTGCAGGCTAACGGGAGGGCCCCTCTGCAGCTGATTCAAGCTTATTTCCGTCTCCTTGGGTCAGGCTCACAAAAGGATGTTCCCTTTTCAAAACATTTCAGATCACCTTTAAAGAACATCGTCAGAGCGGCAGGTTTGACGTGGAATAAAGAACTGGCCTAGTTAGAACAGAAACCCAAGTTCTCCTGGTCAGGCCTTCCTGACAACTCCCCTGTGGGACCTTCCAAAAACCTCTCCGGGTCCAGTTGCCTGAAGCAGGTTTCCTTAGATTGGTGTGTTCTGATGCTAACTGACGTTTGGGACACACTGGATTGGACAGGAAATAAGAGCTTCTAATTTAATATTAATTTCTTTTGTATAGATTGATTGATTGGTGTGCGTGTGCGTGTGTGTGCGCGCGCGCGCGCGCGCGCGCGCGCGCGTGTGTGTGCATGTGACAGCATTTGCATGGCAGTCAGAGGAACAGCTGGCTGCAGCAGGCAGTAGTTCGACCTCTCCTAGGGACCAGGCTTGAGTCGTGAGACTTGGTGGTAAACCGCTCAGGCAAACAGCAAACGGGGAAGAAAGGGTTTGCCTTAACCCTCAGTTCGGAGTTACAGCCTTTCCCTGCTGGGAAGCCGAGGCAGGCAGGAGCCGGAAGCAGAGAGAAATGACCGCATGCATGCTTCTAAGTGCTCCGCTCACTTTTCCTGCTCATACAGTCCACAGATGTCCTGATTTATCCTCTCCCTCTCTCCCTCTCTCCCTCTCTCCCTCTCTCCCTCTCTCCTTCTCTCTCTCTCTCTCTCTCACCCTCTCTCTTTCCTCTCTGTTTCTTTTTGTCAACTGGACACAAGCTAGAGTTATCTGCAAAGAGGGCACCTCAATTGAGAAACTGCCTCCATAAGCACGGCGGGTGGTGCCACCTCAAGCAAGCTGAGCTGCCAGGGAGCAGCACTCTTCTGGGGTCTCAGCTTCAGTCCCCTCTCCATGTAACTGCCTTGGCTTCCCTCAACCAATTGTGACCTGTCTTTTATTTATTAAACTAAAGATTTCCATGCTCTGCCCTTTCCTCCAATAACGCCCCACTAATGCTCCATTCAGACTCCTACATGGTCTTGATTATAATGTGTCCCTAGTCTCCTACAGTACCCAAGAGTTCCTGTCCTTCCTTGCCTTTTGGTCCCTTCATACTTTCTGAGGACTGATCATTTATTCACTAAAATATCTATTTTTTTTTAACATTAGGGCTTTCAATTTTGATGCACATGATGTTTTCTTACCATCATTATTATTATTATTATTATTAACTAATAATAATAATAAACTCTTCCCTCCCCAAATTGCTTTCAGTGTTTTTTTGTTGTTGTTGTTTTGTTTTTTTGTTGTTGTTTTGAGACAGGGTTTCTCTGTGTAGCTTTGGTGCCTGTCCTGGATCTCCCTCTGTAGCCCAGGCTGGCCTCGAACTCACAGAGATCCGCTTGCCTCTGCCTCCTGAGTGCTGGGATTAAAGGCGTGACCCACCTCCGCCCGGCCTCTTTCAGTGTTTTATCCCAGCACTAGAAATCCTAACAAGACAACCACCCAAACCCAGGGAATGGAGCCACTCACACGCCGAGTGGATCTTCCGGTTTGATCCATGCAGTTTAGAAAACCTGTTACAGGCATGCGCACAGGCCAACCTGAGCTAGATAAAACCTCTCATTGAGATTTGGTCCACAGGTGAGTCTACATTTTGTCAAGATGTCAATAAAAGCAAACCTCACACCCACCATGCCCAGGTTATGGGGTGCATTGGAGACCGAATTCAAGGCCTCAAGCACTTGCTACTCAAACACTCGACCACAAAGCTCCATCCCCAGCCCTCCTCACTTTATTTTTTATTCTGAGATGGGTCTGAGTTGCTCAGGCTGACCTTGAATTCTCTTTGTGGCCCAGGTAGGCCTTGAACTTGTAAACTTCCTGCCTCAGCCTCCTGAGGAGACCCCAGGCCCAGCCCCACCTTCCCTTCTGTGTATATCACAGTCTCAGTGAGATGGCCGATGATAGCCTTGATTCTCACATCTGTCCTGGCGGGAGGTCTGTGTGTTTCTGATCACCCCGGAAGCAACATAATAAACTCCAAAGCAGGCACAAGGGAAAAGGCAGAGGCAAAGGAACTCTAAGTCTGTAGGAATCTCACCCCATGCTCACACTGTTACCTGCTTGCCCATTTTCCTCTTCCAAACCAAGGCTCACCAGGACTCTACAGAGGCCAGACAGACAGGGATGCAAGGGGCGGAAAAGGAGAGGGAGCATGTGGGTGGCTGAGTCACGGATATATTACAGAAGTCAGGCCTGGGGCAGGTAAATGGCTCAGTGGTTAAGAACACTTGTTGCTCTTGCAGAGAACTTGGGATGGATTTCCAGCACATATATGGCAGCTCACAACCACCTGTAACTCCAGTTCCAAGGGATCCCTCTTCTGACCTCTAAGCATGCAGGCAAATTACCCATACACATACATTTAAAAAATAAAAAACAACAACAAAAAGCGTGTTTACTGCTCTGCAGAGGACCCAAGTTTCATTTCCAGCATCCACATCAGGTAGCTTAAAACCATCTGTTACTCCAGCTGTTGGGGACCTGACACCTGCTTCTGGCCTCCACAGGCACCTACACACACATGATGAGCGTACATACACTCAATCACAGACATACGAAATAAGTCTTTTTTCCCCTTTAAAAAACAAACAAGAGCCAGGCGGTGGTGGCGCACGCCTTTAATCCCAGCCCTCGGGAGGCAGAGGCAGGCTGATCTCTGAGTTCGAGGCCAGCCTGGTCTACAGAGCGAGTTCCAGGACATCCAGGGCTGCACAGAGAAACCCTGTATTGAAAAACTAAAACAAACCAAACCAAAAGGAAAAGTGGGTGGAGGGCAGTATGGCTGACGGATAGGATCCCAGGCGAGCCCCTTATAAGTACCTCCCCACCACCTTCTTCCTTTCTGGTAATTCAAGCTTGGGATGCAGGAAGGGAGGATGGGCTTCGGTGAGGGCACTTCACTGAGAGCATCTGCCCCTGTGGCAATCCTCCCTTCCTCCATGCATCCCAGAGGTCACCGTCCCTGATCACAGCCTCTCAGAACTCTGGCTCCCATGCCAGCCCGGAGCTGATCTTCACAGGCAATTCCTGCAGAAGGTTGATGTGCCTGGGGAGCCCAAAGACAGTTTTCTAGGACCTCAGGGACATCTTTATCTGCAGGGTGATGTTGGCACAAAGAAGTCCATTTGTTTCCCCCACAGCTGAGCAGAGAAAGGGGCTCCAGAGGCGGCAGAGCCATGGCCAACCTGAGGAGAGGCCTTGCTCTCTCTGGGATGAGCCAGTACCTGCCTCCCTGTTCCTCTCTCCTGTGCCATGAAGCCTGGATGTGGGAATTGTTACTTGTTTAGAAGCAACAGTCTTTCTGGTTCCCCAGAGTAGTGTGAGGGAGTGGTCACGGGCACAAAGATAATTCTCCCTTACCTCTCTATCCCATAAGCCACATTATCAAGATTATTTTACGGCATCAGATGTGGTGGTACGTGCTGAGGCAGGAGGATTCTGAGTTTGAGGCCGGTCTGGGCTGCATACCCTACCTCACAAACAACAGCCTGCCCCACCCCAGGAGACAGGTAAACATCTATACGCCCCAACTTCTTTAGCAGAAACCAAATAAGTGGGTAGTTTCCACAGCCTACAGGGTGGTTTCAGAGACGGGGTCGACTTACAGCTCCTTTGTTTCTTGTTTTGATCTGGTCCTGGTCCACAACTTCCATAGCCATCATCACAAAAAACCCTCAATCATCCTGGGGAAAAGCCTAAGAATTCAGATTGTACCGACCGCTTCAGAGTTGGTGTACTGGCTGGTTTTATGTCAGCTTGACACAAGCTAAAGCCATCTGAGAGGAGGGAACCTTGATTAAGAAAATGCCTCCATAAGATGGTGCTGTAGGCAAACCTGTAAGGCATTTTCTTAATTAGTGATCAATGGGGGAGGGTCCAGTCCGTGGTGGGTGGTGCCATCGCTGGGCTATGGTCCTGGGTTCTGTAAGAAAGCAGGCTGAGCAAGCCATGGGAAGCAAGCCAATAACCACACCCCTCCACGGCCTCAGCATCAGCTCCTGCCTCCAGGTTCCTGCCCTGCTTCAGTTCCTGTCTTGACTGTCTTTGATAATGAACAGTAATAAGGAAGTTATAAGCCACATAAACCCTTTTCTCCCCAACTTGCTTTGGTCATGGTGTTTCATCGAAGCAATAAGAACCCTCACTAACACAGTTGGCAACTTCAAAATGGCTAATGTCAAGAAGCTGGGGTTAGAAACACGAGTAATGTTTCTATGCTGCTGTGCGCGCGCTTTGAGCCTGGTGGGGAGGCTGGGGATGGACAAGGGATTAAACATTTTACCCATGCATCTCATCACCAAGGCCCACCATGGTGGCAGTGCCTGGCGGCTAAGGGCCCTTGAAGTTGGATCCCTGCCGACCCGCCCCTCCCCCCATGCCCCTCAGCAGGATCCCAGATGAAGCTTCATTGTGGGTTTGTTTGACATCTGGAGATCAGAAACGCCACTAAATTTCTGCTTTTTTATTTTATATGCCAAGGGAGGGGGGAGGAAGAGAGAGAGAGAGAGAGAGAGAGAGAGACAAAGGGGGGGGGAGAGACAGGGGGAGTGAGGTGGGCTGGTTCTGTGCCCGAAGACCTCTCCTCACCACAGGCTCTGTGGCATTTTTAAAGGGTGGCCTCCTTTGAGTTCTCTTGCCAGATCTGTCTGGATGAACGATGCGCAGGGCCTCTCCAAGGGTGTTTATTAATTGCCATGCTTCCTGGACTTCCAGAAAGTTGGCTGTTTTACTGAATGTCACTAGTGTGATGCTAGGGATTGAGCTCGGGGACTCACACCTGCTCTGCACATGCTTTACCACCGAGCTGGACCTCTGGCTCTAAGTTTGCTAGCTTCCAGTGTGTGCACGTGGTGTACACATGTGCACATGTTCATGTGTGAGTGTGTGTGAAGGCCAGGAGTTGACGTTAGGTGTCCTCTTCAGCGGCTCTCCACCCTATTTTTGAGACAGAACCTTTCAATGGAGCCTGAAGGTTACCAGTCTGGCTAGGCTGGCTGATCGGCACATCCAGGGGATGCTTCTTACCTCTACCCCTCCACCCTTGAGATGACAGGCATGGGCTGCCACCCCCAGCTTTTCCTTGGGTGTGGGAGACCTGAGCTCAGGTTCTCATGCTTGCGTAGCAAACCCTTTATGGAGTGAGCCACCTTCCTAATAATAAATAATGTTTAAAAATTGTTATTAGATTTATTCATTTTATTTTATGTGTGTTTCGCCTGCATATATGTAGGTGCGCCATGTGCGTGCTTGGGGCCCAGGGAGGGTGCTGCATGATCTGGGTGAGTTCCTTGTGTGGCCACCAGCTGGCTAGGAAGATTTTCTATTCGGCTTTAAGAGTCTGTGCGTTCCCTGAAGGAGTTACCTTGCGACAAGCCAACCATGTTAGTCAGAGTTTCAGTACAGACGATGGCAGCTACCCAGACAGTGGGTGACCATGTCACGAAAACCAGGCCAGAAGGTTCGTGGAAGGAGGAAGCACTATGGTTTTTCCTGTGTGCCTATTACAGGATCCACAACTCCTGTTTGACCCTCATAGCATCAGGTTCAGACTGTCAACATTAAGCTCGGCAGGTGGCGCACGCCTTTAACCCCAGCACTCGGGAGGCAGAGGCAGGCGGATCTCTGTGAGTTCAAGGCCAGCCTGGTCTACCGAGTGAGTTCCAGGACAGCCAGGACTACACAGAGAAACCCTGTCTAAAAACAAAACAAAAAACAAAAAACTGTCACCATTAAAAGAGACTTCCTACCTTCAGGTCTAGCCTAGGGAATCTGCCTACTTTTAGGGCCTTTGTGTGGACAGTGTACCTCCCAGGATTGAGGACATACTGCATGGGAAGAGGTGTAGGAGAAGGCAGACAGGAGCAGGAATGTCATAACTGGATTGAGACCCCTGTCTCAGCCTCCTAGAGGACGTGACCCCTCTCTCCCTGTCCTTTTCCAGTGGGTGAGATAACATCCCCATTGGAGGTCCTTCCTCAGTCCTGCCCACCCTGACTCCATCTCCCTGTTCCTTTGGGACCATAACTGGTACAGGGGCACAACTGCCCATCGCTATGGGGCTGGTCACAAACGTCAGAAGCATCACTCGGGTGTGGCAGCCAGAGGAGCGACATGGGGCCTAGCTCTTGGGTGTGTGGAGGGGTAGGTCTTTGCGTCCAGATCGGTCACACTGCGGGGCTTGTGTTTTGGTTGAGGTGCTCCAATCTCTAGTCTCCTGTGACTGTCCCTGCAAGTCATCCTCAGCAGAGTGCGCAGCACGTGGCTTAATCTCCCTGATGGCAAACCTTTCTTCAGAAAACCACACCTGGAGCTTTGGGGAGTCCTGGGTAACCCCTCTTTTCCCTTACTCTGAACAAGGCCATCTCTAGCTCCTGTAGCTGCTTGTAGACATCTCTGGCACCTGTAGACACTTGAACCTTCTCTATTCTAAGATTTTAATATAGACTCCTCAGAGTGTCTTAGCATTTCTATTGCTGTGAAGAGACACCATGACCACAGCAACTCTTGCAAAGGAAAACATTTAACTGGGGCTGGCTTACAGTTTCAGAGGTTTAGTCCGTCATCATCAGGATAGGAAGCATGGAGGCATGCAGGCAGACATGGTGCTGGAGAGGTAGCTGAGAGTTCTACCTCTGGATCCACAGGCAGCAGGAAGAGAGAGTGACACTGGGCCTGGATTGAGTGTTTGAAACCTCAAAGCCCACCCCCAGTGACACACTTCCTCTAACAAGGGCACACCTACTCTAACAAGGCACTTCTAATTGTGAGTGCCACTCCCTAGCGACCAACCATTCAAACCCTTGAGCCTATGGGGGCCATTCCTATTTCAACCACCCCACGGAGGCTGTACCTACATCTCTCTTGAGAATTCTCGTCCTTGGTAGGCTGGGACGACATCAACCCTCTCCTCCTCCTGAGGTCCCAATGACAAACCGAAGTTCGATTTCACCCTGGAGAACCAGTGAGTTTCTGAGGATTACTTACAGAGCATGGGGAAGGGTCACGGGCAGGAGCATGAGTGATTTTAAATCGCCCACACCGGAAGGTGCTCGCCCAGCATGGATGACGGTTTCCCACTGCCGAGCAGATGGAAACCCCCTTCAGTCTTCTCCCGTTCATATCCTCTAGTCCCTCCCCCAGGCCCCCAGGCCACAGGCAATCAGGGCAGAAATGCATACAACTGGTTGGGAGGAGTGGCTAAGTATCCAGCGGAAGGGGCTGAGGATCATCCCGGCTCCCTCGGTCGAGGAGGGACCGCCCACAGTCAACAAGGCCAGCCGTGATGATGGATTTCAAGCAGACACAGCTGAGCAGTTTGGCCGGGAGGAGGGCCCTGCCCAGCAATCCACCATCTTGTGTTCTTCACTCCTGTTTATTTCCAACGTCCTCTTCTTTTCAGTTATGACCTCAGGCCTTTTTATCTAGCAGAAATAGTAACAGAATCTGGGGAGCTAAACATCAAATTCTACTTCATTTATATTTAGGCTTTTTCTTTTCTTTTTTTTTTTTGGCTTTAAAGGACTTAAACATGAACTACTTTCCTACATGCACCATCATAACTAGAAATAGAAGATAACCTCTACTGAGTATATATTATGTGCGAGGCTCTGATGTATAAACACAGTATTCCTTTTAACTCAGTCTTCTCCGTCAGCCCTACAAGGCAGGTACTGTGAGCGAGGAACGTAGGAGGTGGTGGGCAGGCTTATGGGTCAAGGCAGCTTGGTTCTAGGACTCGAGTCCACAATGCCACTCGACCTAAATTCATGCCCTTGGGGTATAGTTCACAAAAACGTAAAGTACAGAATTGGGCTGGGAGGCGTTTTTTTCTTTTTTGAGAGAGTTTCTCTGTGTGGCTCTGGCTGTCCTGGAACTCACTCTATAGACCAGGCTGGCCTCTAATTCACGGAGATCCGCCTGCCTCTGCCTCCGGAGTGCTGGGGTTAAAAGTGTGTGCCACCATCACTTGGCCTGACGTGTATTTTCAGACCTGGGCATTCTAAGAGATCTTTGGTAATAGGATCAAATTAGGGTTCACCAAAAGCAAAGGATGTTTTTTTCTTCTTTTAAAATGAAACTGTCTCTAGTTTCAGAAGCTAGATCCCAAAGATTATAGAAAACGGCTATCCTTCTAGCTTTATGCTGTGTTCTCTCAGTCCCCCCCCCCCCCCCCCCCCCCCCCCCCCCCCCCCCCCCCCCCCCCCCCCCCCCCGAGATGACCTTGTCAATATTTTAAAAGAATTTAAGACCTCCATTTCTTCCCCACCTGGAGCAGGCTCCGTTTTGGTAAAAGAAAAAGAAAACGGGGTTTTAAGTTAAGCACTAGCTCAGAGCAACTTTCCTCCTCTTTGATTCCAGGGCGACCTGAATTTCTGGTTCATTGAGCAAGCTGGAGATCTGAAGAAGCAGGGAGAGAGCTGCCGAGCCTTTCTGATAGTCATGGTTTTTGTCAGACTCCCCACACAGCGTTCACACAGAGCGGTGACACCCGCAGGACACGGTAGCCTCAAATTCCCTTTCAGCCACCATGCCTGGAGGATGACCATGTTAGTCCTACATCCCCTCTTTGACACCCCCTGGCTTGTCCTTTGGACTCTGACCCTCGTCACTAGACACTGTATGGAGGTGCTCTTTCTGAAGAGTTTTATGTCGTCTCAAGGGAACCACTAGCTTAAGGCAACACTTGAGAATTTTCAGGTGCAGGCCTGACTTCCTTCATCAGTTACTTCCAGAGGAGTGACAGGATGCTGCGTATCCGCAGACTCAGCCCCCAACAGGCCTGTCCTGGACCACCAGTCCCTAGGAGTTAGCGCTGACAGTATACCTCCTAGTGCCATAGCCTTGGTCCCATTTGATTTGTGTGCTTCTCACCTTGGCAAGAACTTATCCTAGAGAAAAAGAATTTGACTAATTCTGGAGTCAAGAAATGTGTAAAAGAACAAGATTTTTCCAGGGCTGTTTTAGCCTTCAATTTTTTTGTTTTACAATGCTATAGAAACCATCATCATCATCGTCATTCCGAGACGCAGTTTCTCTGTATAGTTTTGGTGCCTGTCCTGAATCTCGCTCTGTAGACCAGGCTGGCCTCGAACTCACAGAGATCCGCCTGGCTCTGCCTCCCGAGTGCTGGGATTAAAGGCATGCGCCACCGCCGCCCGGCCCATCATCATCCTATTTTGTGGCAGAGTTTTACTACTGTACGGGGGCTGGCCCTGAACGTGGGGCTCTCCTGCCTTTGCCTCCTGAGTGTGCCACTGTATCTAGCCCTGCTGCATTATCCTCTCAGCAGACATCAATGCCTAACAGTCAGTCTTCATGCATTCTGCTTGAGTCAAAGGACACAAACTTGTCCCCTCTCCTTACACTTTTTGGTTCCTAAAATAGCCAGACCGACTATTTGAGCCATCCTTAAAATAACAAGGAAAGCCGCATGATAGGACAGCATGTTACCATGGCGACTGTTTGGGTCTGGTTGTCATGGAGGGAGAAATGAGAGAGTGGCTGTCTGTCATGCTTCTGGTTGTTAGTTAGGACCAGATGCTCTCCATCCCTATTCTGTTCTCAGTCCATGTTACGGATTTGGACTTTCAGTCCTGTGATAAATGGGACACAAATTCAGGTCCAACAAACGTGTAGAGGCAGGAGGGATGGCTCCACAGTTAAGAGTGCTTGCTGCTCTTCCAGAGGACCAGAGTTCAGTTCCCAGCAGCCATGTCAAATGACTCATAATTGCTGTAACTCCAGCTCCAGGGGACCTAAGCCTCTTGCCTCTGTGGGGACCTCACCCCCCAACATGTAAATAAAATATGGATTTGAAAAACTGTAAGTTTGGCGGGGCAGTGGTAGCATACGCCTTTAATCCCAGCACTCGGGAGGCAGAGGTAGGCGGATCTCTGTGAGTTTGAGGCCAGCCTGGTCTACAGAGGGAGTTCCGGAACAACACTGCCGTTACATAGAGAAATCCTGTCTCAGAAAAACAAAACAAGACAAAAACTGTAAGTTTAAGGCTTTTCGGGTAAATTGTTCTTTCAAAGTGATACAGGGAAGGGAATCTAGCTAAAATAACATACTTTGTTGTTGTTGACATTATTTTTTGAGACAGGACCTCATTATATAGCCCTGGTTGTCCTGGATCTCGATTTTTAGACCAGGCTGGCCTCAAACTCAAGAGATGTGCCTGCCTCTGCCTCCCGAGTACTGGGATTGAAGGTGTGTGTCCTCATGCCCGGCTTAAACAATATTCTTAAGCATTTCTTTAAATGTTTCGACAGTGTCTGCCCACAAACACTGCTTTTATTTACCGACACACCTACCTTGTGGGTATGTGTGGCATGGTGGCTGTGTGGCTGTCCAAGGACAACTGATGGGAGTCAGTCCTCTCCTTCTACCCGGGGACTGGGCCCAGAGAAGGCTTGGAATAAAGCATCTTAACCCACTGAGCCGTTCTGCTGACCCCGATATTCTCCTTGAGACAGGACCTGGCTTGTGTTGGCCCAGTGAGCGGCCTCAGCCTCTAGAACAGCAGGAACTGCAGGCACGTGCACCACTATGGCCGGCTTCAGTAAAGAAAGGGAGTGTGGGAGAAATCCTCCTTTGGCCGATGTCCTGAGACTCTTACTTCCACAGGGTGTGTGTGACACTGAAAACTCCTGTATAGCCCCACAATAATGTAAAATGCTAATGCATTTCAGTTCAGGGTAACAGTTGGTTGCACTGCTCCAGTGTCTTTTAGAGCTCGGAGGTCCTGTCTAACTGTCCTTCAACAATCTGTCAAACCCAAATCCAGGCCAATCAAAATCCTCATGGACAAACTTCTTGATAAGTCACTCCTTCCGCCTAGAACTCCAGGTAAGTTTCCCAAGGAAAACATTACCTTTCATTTTGTACAGCATGAAGTTTATAACAGGGACAGTGCTACCACCACATCCAATATTCTGAGAATAATTTCCCATCACCAGGAGCCTGGCTTCTTTTAGCATAACTTGTGGACTGAAGATGTGGCCTAGCGGGAGGATGTGGCCCAGTGGTGGGATGTGGCTCAATGCTGAGATGTCCAGTGGTGAGATGTCCAGTGGTGGGATATGGCTCAGTGGTGAGATGTCCAGTGGTGGGGTGTGGCTCAGTGGTAGGTCAATCAGTTTAAAAAACAGTAATACCTCATTTTGTTTCACTAACCAGAGACACAAAAAGCACACAAGCTTCTTACATTAAAATTGAGAAATTTATTCTGTCATGAAATAGTAAGCAGAATATTTCATGAAATAGTTAGCAGAATTAAAGTACAGAAATATACAGCTTAAAACAACTGAAATGATACTAGACTATGAATGACAATTACACATTTATGAGCAAAGGAAAAATGAATAATTTAAACAATGAATTCACTTTAAATTTTTTGCTCAAGAATTCACCTGAAATTAAATGTACGAGGAGAACTGAGACCTGGGCACCTTGTAAAGTGAAATAATGCCCTTTCATCCTCGCCAAAGGAGCTGACCCTGGGAAACAGTGGGTCGGCTCTGCTCCCCATCACCAAAGCCCGCCACTCCACCGTTCACAACTATCAGTCCTTTCTGATTTTGAAGGATGCCAATTTAAAAAATATCTTCCTTAGGCACCGAGCAATGGATTTCTCCAGCCTCACTTGGAGGACTGGGGACAGCATCCCAAAGCACTGGCTGGTCATGGCTTTCTTCTACAGCTCACTGAGGTCAATCTGCCTTGTGTACTTCAAATGTTGAAAGGCAAAATTACATCTCAACAGCAGCCAAAAATTTATATATATATATGTATTTTTTGTATTTACAAACTGTACATATTTACATGACCTCATCAAATACTGAATTGTAGAAATAAGAACCACCCAGAAAGGCGTTCATTTCGAGCCCCAGTGTTATCTTCTTGTGCAAACTAGAACTTCCCAGAGTCCCTGGAGAGCTAAAGACAGTCCACGTTGCGGAGGCCGCCGTCCATTGTTAAGGCCCCAAACCTGAAACACACAAGAGAAGAAAGACGATCTCAGCAGACCCGCTCATGTGCTCTCCAGGGTCCCCGTATTCTGGGGACTGAATTCAGGGTCCTCAGGCATGCTGGGCAAGAACTCTATCAATGAGTTGTACCCCAGTTCCTGGCATCCCAGCTCTCCAGAGAAGAATTACAGAATAGAGTTCAGAGGAACTCTTGTTGTTGTTGTTATTATTATTTAAGGGCACCCAGCTGGCGGTCAGAGGACAACTTTGGAGTCAGTTCTCTCCTTGCACCTTAATGTGGGTTTTGGGGACTGAACTCAGGTCACCAGGCCTGCACAGCAGGGGCCTTTATGTGCTGCACCATCTGGCTGGCCTAGGAACCGTTATTTTTAAATAACTGAAGCAACTGTGATCTGCTCTACTTCTCACTGAAAACGAGGGACATTATTACACGAAGGAATACAATCCAGTGGCTTGGGAAAGCTTAAAATAAAAACAAAGCTGGGCGGTGGTGGCATGTGTCTTTAACCCCAGCACTCAGGAGGCAGAGGCAGGTGGATCTCTGTAGTTCGAGGCCAGCCTGGGCTACAGAGTGAGTTCCAGGACACAGAGAAACCCTGTCTTATAAAACAAAACAAAAACAAAAACGAAACCATTTCGGGGCGGGGTGGGGGCGGGGGGCTAGAGAGAGCTCAGCAGTTAAAGAGAACTGGCTGTCGTCCAGAGGACCCTGGTTGATTCCCAGTACCAACATGGTGGCTCACAACCATCTGTAAGTCCAGTTCCAAGGAATTCCGTCCTTTCTCTGGCCTCCGGGAGCAGTCCTTGCATGTGATACATAGACATATAAGCAAGCAAAACATCCAAACACATAAAAATAATAAATACAATGTTCATGAAAATTACATGTATTTACCCATTGTGTGTGCACCCTGCACATGCCCTGCACACACACACCATGGTGCTCTCCTGGAGGTCAGAGGACCACTGTGGAAGGTAGGTCTTTCTACCATGTGGGTGGTCATGCTTGAGACAAGCGCCATTCCCTGACCTGGGGAAACTTTTTAGGAGGAAATGGGAAGTGATGTAATCACAATGTTACAAGAATTGGAGACTGTTTTCTAAGCGAGGGGTTAAGGTTTATAAGCTGAAGTACAGGGCTAAGAATGGCCTACTCCATGGAGAGTGAAGAATGGAACCTCGTTTACAGAATGTTATTTTGGGAGAGGGCAGTGACGCTGGTGCCCAGGTCAGGACCAAGACACCATCTTCCCCAAGGACACACGGATTCAGACGCACTCTCTAGACAACAGGGGCTTAGGATTTTTCCCCTTTTCTTCCTTCCTTTCTTTTTTTTTCTTTGAGACAGGATTTGTCTATGTAGCCCTGGTTGTCCTGGAACTTGCTCTGTAGATCAGGCTGGCCTCAAGCTCACAGAGACCCCTCTGTCCCTGCCTCTGAGTGCTGGGATGAAAGACATGTACCATCACATCTGGCTAGAAGTCTTCAAGGCAAGGTGGGGACATACTTATATCACTATTTCAGAAGACTATTCTGGTTGTAAACACCAGGCCTGTGGTTGTAGAACCAAGTCAGCAGGCTGAAACAGGAAGCCTTGTGGAGACTACCGAACTGGTCAAGGGGAAGAGGGAAGCGAGCCTTAAGACAATTCATATTTCTAAAGGGAGGAAGTGGTGTCCTGGAATAGCATGGGATGAAGGAGGGAAACTGAGTCAGAATGATTTCAGATATAAACTCCTAGAGGTAAAACCAGGATGTCCATGTACACATAGACTGTACAATATTCTCTGTTGCCTTGGCTTCCACTATGTTAAAATCTGAATCCTGAAATAATCTGAAACTTGAAACTTTTGAGTACTGACAAGTGGCCACAAAACGAAATGTCTATACCTGACCTCTTGTGACAAGTTGCATTTATGATGCAGGCACACCAAAACCCTACATAAAATCATTTTCAGCTCGTGTGTATGAGGAATGTATGAAACACCCTTAGGTGCTATGCCTATGTTTGGGCGCCATCTCCACATTTCATTATCTGGAAAAATCCAGGAGCCTCAAACACTTCTGGTTCCAAACATTTGACTCCTGTGACTGAGTGTGTGTGGGGGTGGAGGAGGAGTCGGGGAAAATTAGCAGCAAACGGCATTTGAGTACACAGTAAGCAACGATTAAGTCAAGGGAAGCTGAGGGATTCTGGCAGCTGGCACTGCAGGACAGTGAAGCCCTGGGTCTGCTGAGCACCAGCGAGCATCATGCATTCGCCCATGGGCACTGAGCAGGGCACGGCTCAGGTCTGGGACTGTGACATCATCAACTGCACAGTTTCCACTGAGAAGGCAGTTTTCTGCCTTCAGTTGAACTGTGGGAGGCATCTTCCAGTGCCGTGCCTCAGCACGGAGGTATCCCATCAGTATACTTTGAACCGTGCTGTGTTGAGATGAACAAGCACAGTTCTTAGAAGGTGACGTTGCTTTTCTCCTTGTAAACAAAAGGAGGTGTGCAGAGGGCTTCTAGGCCTCTTAGCACCCGTCAGAGCACTGCTGTCTTAGGGGAAACTCTGAACCCCCAAACTGGAAGACTCTTGTGAAGAGATCCTGTGCAGAGTCAAATAAGCAGGCGTAGTGGTGCACATCTTTAACCCCAGCACTCGGGAGGCAGAGAGGCAGGCGGATCTCTGTGAGTTCGAGGACAGCCAGAGCTACAAAGTGAGACCCTATCAAAAACAAAACAATGACAGCAAAAATCAACGCCAAAGGGTTTCACGAGTTCCTCATCCCACCCCTTTCTCACTACCGCACCTTCTGAGCAGAGAAAGACAGACAGACGGACGGACTGCAGTGTACCGACTCAGCTGCGCCCCACTCACCGTTCTAAAATATGATTGTTCTCAGCCAGCTCCTTCACCACTCCCTCCATCTCTTCCTTCAGTTTCTTCATCCTGGAGGGATAAAGCAGACCGTCAACCTCCTAGAATCGTGTTTGCATGGCTTTAGGTTTACAATCTAAGTAGGCAGGAAATGCCACCCAGCACAGTAAACATCAAGGATTTTGAAATGTGCGAACGAGATTTCAAGCTGAGATGAGAGCACGTGGCCCCACTCCAGTTTCCAACAGAGCCTCTCACCCGAGAGTCATCTCCACTAGCGTGTTAGAGCTGGGGTAGACCGGAGCCAGGGCGTGCTTGAGTCCACTGGAGGCCGCCAGCATTTTCTGAGGCAGAGTCTCCTGTAACTACAACAGAAAGCAAGTGTGTCAGTCACTGGGCAAGGCACAGAGTACCGATCAAGAGCACGTACAGCTTCAGGAAGGCCGGATCCCCAGCCCGCTCTGCAGGGAAACCGTGTGCATGCTGGGTAGTGCTCAAAACTATCAGTGCTAAGTACTGAAGAGCTCAGTACCCTCTAAAATAAATTTCCCTACAAACAATAAAAGATGAATTATCAAGTGTTTCTAGTTGTCCAACATCTGAAAGACAAAACATGGGTGATGGGCCAGTAGTACGGGTGTCTGCTGCCAGGCCTGCCAACCTGAGCTCCACCCTGGAGCTCACATGGTGGAGAAGAGACTCAACGCCCCAGAGTTGTCCTCTCGCATGCGCACGCACGCACGCACGCACGCACGCGCGCACGCACGCGCACACACACGCACGCACGCGCACACACACGCACACACACACACGAATCCATGCAGTACGCGTGAATGTTGCATGGAGGTGAACACAGACACGATGTCCCAGGTCTCTGGCAACAGTCATCAGAACTACACTGTCCTCTCGGGCAGCAAAGCTCTTCCCTGCTGCACTCAGGGACGTACCTCGTTAGTATAGTCTTGATACTTGGACACTTCCTCTTCAATATCGAAGCACTGATTGGTTAGAGATAACAGCTGTTTCCTGAGATGAAGCATCTTTCTGAAAACCAAGGGGAGTCCGTTAGCAAGCAGCCTGCTGGGACTCTCCTTCAACACGGCACACCCCGCACTGCACAGCCCCCTCCCGTCACCACGGCAGCCTCCTTACCGCATCCACTCTTCTGACTTATCCAGAAAGGCTTCATACTTTTTAACGCACTCATCTGTAAAGTGGGTCATTGCTTTTGTTGCATGGTAATACAGTTTTTGTCTGCAAATTAGAAGGAGCCAGAGGCTTAGCATAACCTCACTATTTCTACCTCCAACTGAAATACTTCAAGCCGGACATGGTGCACGCCTTTCACCCCAGCACTTGGGAGGCAGAGGCAGAAGGATCTCTGTGAGTTCGAGGCCAGCCTGGTCTACAGAGAGAGTTCCAGGACATCCAGGGCTACTACACAGAGAAACTCTTCAAATACACAAAGCTCATGTTCTCTTATGATTACTATGGACTGGAACTGGAGCACAGGCAGGGGTGAGTCACCTGACATGGGCACTGAATTCATCTCCTCTGGAAAAGCAGCCAGTGCTCTTAACCACCGAGCCACTGCCAGCCCCAAACACCCACCGGGTGGCGTTAGTTAAGAAGGCTGTGCTGGCCTCCGAGGGTCCTCCTGGCTGCCCTCTGTCAGCACAGCATGAGGCAGAACCAGCCGAGCCAGCAGACTGGGCCTTCCTCCTAGTCTTCTTCCTGTCCTAGGGATCTCCACACTAGGGACCAGTGAGCAGGCCTGAGCAATGTGCACCCACAGTGGAACTGTGCAGTGAATCCCAACTTTAAGAAGAATTCAAGATATTACAATGTAAGATGAAGTGCTAAACGGCCTTATTAATAAAAACTGGGAGCCAGATATTGGGGTGAAAAACTGAGAGACTAGAAAAGAAGAAGCCAGCCACGTTCTTACCACTTTGAGATCCTCAGCCAAAGAGACCTACTTTCTGTCTACCCACGCCTATATGCCTTTCTATTCTGCATCTCACTTCCTCTCTCTGCCCAGCTACATCACTTCCTGTCTGTCAGTACAGACCTCCAGACCTTTATGGTTAGTGCTGGGATTAAAGGTGTGTGTCACCACACCTGGCTCTGTTCCCAGGGTGGCCTTGAACTCAGAGAGATCCAGACAGGTCTCTGCCTCCCAAGTGATAGGATTAAAGGTGTGTGCCACCACTGTCTGGCCTCTATGTCTAATCTAGTGGTTGTTATGTTCTCTGACTCCCAGATAAGTTTTATTTGTTAGAACACAAATAAAATATCACCACATAAAAAACTAGCAGCAAAAAGAATCCATTTTAACTCAACCTGGATACTTACTTATCAAATTTGTGGATCTGTTCTTCGTTATAAGCTAGTCCTGAAAATGGAAAAAGCATACTTTCGTTAGTGTAGAGTTGAACATCACATGTGCTATTTCCTCCTTTGAGATGACTGCCTCAAAAAGGCTAAGAGTTCGAAGTGGGTATAAAAGCTTTGGGGCCCATGGGCTACATAAGACCCATCAACTCTTTAATTTGGTCAGTATGAAGTTATGATTTAAAAATAAAAACTGTCAACATTTAAGTCAGAATATTTTTTAATAAAGCTCATATCTCTAGCTCTTCTTTAAAAAGGAGGCCTGGGCAACACAGGGTGGCAGAGCAGGGCCCCTGTTTCAGAGGTGCTGCTGACTCGGTGTCCTCGGGCCCACCAGGCAGCCATGCCTGTGTGCTCCCTGCCTGGCCTCCAGAAGGTCTAGGGTTGATGACTTTAATTTAAGGTATGTACAAGGTTGGTTTAACAATAACTTCTAGGACATTGAACCTTTTTTCTGACACATCTCTACAGCAGCTGCACTTAAAAACACCGCACAGCAATGCAGCTGCTTGACACTACGCTGGCGCCTTAGAGGAACGAACAGCAAACGTTACTCACTGCGCTCTGCCTTGTCCTTTTTGAACTGATAGTAAATCTCTGTGATGCAATTTAACAGGACTTGTAGTTTTTCTACGCTATTTAAGGAAGAAAAACCCAAGTAAATTATTGGAATTGATACAACAAAAGAAAATGAACAGGAACAGAAATCACCCCCAGGCTGTAACCTACTTTCTGTCTTTTGGATGAGTGCCTTCCTGATGCGCCCAGGTGTCGGCCAGCAACCCCCCTGGAGACAACCTGCTGTCGATGTCCTGAAGACTGCTCTCTATTGTTCCCTGAGAACTGGAAAGCTAAAGAGAACAATGGATTAGGTCAGCAGGCCCAACCAGGAATGGTCATCAGAGCATGGAGGCTGTTCTAAGGTCTCTGCTGTTTTGTCTGTTTTCAGGTGAGGCTGATCCTGCTGCTGTTCACACACCACACAGGACACTCACAGACCCCTTTAATGCTGTTTGTGGTGGTGGTGTTGTTTGGGGGGTGGTAGGCATATGTGCTATTTTAAATTAGAATTCCTAGGCTAGGCATTCTTTCAAGGTAATGAGCTACATCTCCTCTCTGTGTCTCTGACTTTTAAATCATTTTCTCTCCTAAACATTTTTTCCAATGTTTTAAGTATCATTTAAAGTGTATAAATAAGTAAAGTGAAAGTTTTATTCATGGGACAGAGACTTGTAACATGTGATGCGTTCTGCCATTTTCATCCTCTTTAAAATGCCGCCAACTCCAAGGCACTAAACTACAAGCATTACCCCTCCGTGACTCATCCTTTGGAAAACTGTGGAAGAAACCACGAAGGCAGGGACACCCGTGCACACACGCACAGAGCACACACACACATGCACATAACCTGAAAATAATCTGTCCTTTTGAAAGGCCTTATGGAGCCCATCAGGAGTGTCCGGGTGAAGGGCAGCCTGGGAGTAGGTAATCAGCTCCCACAGTACGTAACTGTGTGGACTTCTGCACGAAGGAGAAATCCATTCCGACACCTTCTAGTTTGTGTTCAGCAATCTTGTGTCCTTACTGCCTTTTCTAGTTACAGAAATAACCCACTGCCTGAGGACTCCAAATCCTTTCCTTTTGAAAGAGATCTGATATTTCTGGATTGCAGTTATTTCTAAGCAAGTTTAAGCACCAATACTTGACTGCATGTGGAAAAACCACACTACGCACATCCATTATTACACAACAGCATTAAGGATTAAAACAAAGGGAAAAATGCAGAAAATGTGGGGTGGGAATACAGGAAGCATTTGGAAATAGTACAAAGAACTGAATGGCAGAAATAGTGTGTGCATATATCTAAGAATATATATAGAATAAGAAAAATCGTATATCTTATATATATATTGCTAAGAATATATATAGAATAAAATATAATCCCCCCCGCCCCCCCCCCCCACAGTCTCTAAAAACGGAAGAAGGAACTTTTTTCTCCATAGAAGCACCACTTTCTCAGGAAGTTCACACTAACTCTCACCTACCCTGAAACTGTCATAATTTGCCAATACTTACTCTCAACAGTTTGGTATGTATGTCTGAAATTTCACCCAACTCTGCTGCTTCTAGGTTGATTTTCATCAACTTTTCATATCTGCATGAAAAACACATCACCAGAAAATGAATGAGTGTAACAAATACAGATTTTTAGAGGTAGTTTATGAAGTGGATTTTATTATTATAATCATCTAATAAACAATTTACTCAAGGTCTCTATGTCGAGAGATTCTGAGAAACCTTTGCTGCCTTCCTAAAGAAGGCGCTCCCCACACAGACGCTCCCCTCTATCTGAGGTTTTTGCTTTATGTGACTCCAGGTACCAGTGGTCAATGGTGGTCAGAAAATAGTTTGTGGAAAATTCTTTTTTTTTTTTTGGTTTTTCGAGACAGGGTTTCTCTGTGTAGCTTTGCACCTTTCCTGGAACTCACTCGGTAGCCCAGGCTGGCCTCGAACTCACAGAGATCCGCCTGGCTCTGCCTCCCGAGTGCTGGGATTAAAGGCGTGCGTTACCACCACCCGGCAGGAAAATTCTTTTTTAACTTATTAATGTTTTGTGTGTGTGCATGCCACACCATGCATATGGAGGTCAAACTGTGGAGCTGGTTGTCTCTATGTGAGTTCACGTGGTGTGTGCGTGTACGAGGCATGGGCTGCACATGCCACAGCATGCATATGGAGGTCCGACTGTGGAACTGGTTGTCTCCTTCAGCTTTATGTGGGTTCTGGACAGTACTCAGGTCACCACACTTGGGCAGTAAGCACCTTTACCCACTCAATATCTCAGTGGTCCCCCCCAAGTTGTTTCTAAAATTCCAAAAATACCACCAAAAGGCTGTTCCAGCTTCTTACTCTCTGAGTTGATGGAGGTTTTGTATTTCCCGTTCAACTCTGCCTCCCAAGATAGGGAAGAGATGGTCCTACCTCCCACTGCCTCGCCACTCAGAAAAGGTGGGGGAAATGCCGTCAAAATGGTGATGCTAATTCCTAATGAGAAAGAAACCTGGTGTTTTCCCTGTTGAGACGGAGCAGCCACTGATCCAGGGCTGCTCTACGAACCAAACACTGGGCACACCGTGGCCCACCGTGCTGGGGATAATGAAGACAGAGCTCAGTCCCTGCTAGGACGGTATGTACTCACACTTTCACAGTCTTCTCAATGTTTCTGATGCAGAAGTCCAACGTGATGACGACTTCTGTCTTCTTGTGGACGGTCTCATTGTAGTCATCTCTCACCAGCTCACTGAAAACAGTGCTCTCCCGTTAGCTAAGTTCTGTTTTTGGACTACCACGAATTATACTGAAATTCTACTTCAAACATATTTCATAAATTTTAAATGCCAAACCACATTTTTTTAGGGTACCATTAAAAGCATATCTGTGTCAGATAATACTCTAGCCAGCCTGTTAACCTCTTGTAAATAGGCTTAATTAAAAAAAAAAAAAAAAAAAAAAAAAAAAAAGCATTTGTATGCTCTTCCACATTCTGGGCATTTATACTTTGCAGACTATCACTGGTTAGGTAAAATTTTAGAAATTTTAGAAATTAGGTTAAAGTTTAGAAACCCAAGGCATTAAAATTAAAGATAAAAAACTAATCTATAAGCATACAAACAAGTTGTGTAACGTTTATGTTATTAGGATTAATTTTCTCCTCAGAGCAGCACGTGCGATCTCCGAAGAGGGTGACACTGTGAATCACACCTAATGGAAGGGCTTCTGGACCACAGCAGCGAGGAGCAAACAAGGCCTAAAGTCTGTTTTTATGGCCTATCATTACTTCAGACAGAGAGGACATCATGTGGCCATGAAGCCTAACATACTGAGGACCCTTTCAAAGAAAATCTGATGTTGTGGCTGCATGAAAACGGTTTTTTTTAAACTTAAACTATAATAAATAAAACTAATAAAAACCATTGAACCACTGATCAGTGACAGAAAAACAGGAAAAAAGAAATGCTGTTTGTATTTGGCGCGTTTAGATTTCTTCTAGACATGCCAAGAACCAGTTTTGCCACTTAAGCCATCCCGGCACTAACCAAGCCATCCCGGCACTAACTAAGCCATCCCGGCACTAACCAAGCTATCCCGGCACTAAGCCATCTCCAACACAAAGCTTCTTAGTGGAGGCAGAAAACCAGGCTTAGAAAGGGAGCTATGACACGCTCCAAGTCGTCCCCAGCACAAGGTTGTGTGCTTTGTTAACACAACACTAGTCACAGAGAAGAAACCTAAAACATTAAGGGCCAGCTGAGGTGGCAAAATGCCTGTGGTCCCAGCTCTTGGGAGGTGGAGGCAGGAAGATCATGAATATGAGACCAGTCTGGGCTACACAGTGAGCCCCTGGCTCAAACACTAAGAGCCAGGAATAAGAATGATACAGAGTACATATGTGTCTGTGCAAGAATGAACGGGTGTAAGCATGCATGGGCTGTCACAAGCATTAGGTCCCCAGCAACTGCAGTGAGGTGAGCCAGGAAAGCATTCCCTGGTGTCCCTTGTCACCAAGTTACACTGCACATCTGCAGAATGCAGAGTCAACCACTGATGTGTACAGAAACAGCACAGTTCTCAAGGAGATCCATGTACTCTTACAGATGGAACGATGACCCTCAGGAACCACAGAAGGTTAAAGAGAGACCCTAGTCATACACATCTTCCGTGTGTGTGTGTGTGTGTGTGTGTGTGGTGGGGTGGTGGGGTAGGGTGGAAGCCAGGGGTCAACCAGTGTCCCTCCTCAAGTACCACCCACCTTTCTTTTTTCAGAAGGGTCTTCCCAATCAGGCTGGCTGGCCAGCGAGGCTGGGTGACCCATCCATCTGCCTTCTCAGGGGGGATCACAAGCTTGTGGACTGTGCCTCCACCTCCTATGTTTACAGAGGACAGTGGGTCCGAGGGCTGGGCTTGTCTTCATTTTTGCAAACCGAGCGCTTTCCACCTAAACTACACCCACAACCTCACGTTGTGTTTTTAAAGGAATTTTCTGTTTTAGAATAACTATAGTAAGCGATTAGGAAGAGAAATGTGTAGACTCTCAAGTCCTGTCAAGATGAGTATAAACCTGTAGGTGTGCATCCACATCCATGCAGCATCTAAAACAGTCAAGTCTACGGTGTGTTCATGATGGATAAGGTTGGGGACAGCTGAGCTACTGGGCATAGGACTTCTGAGGTGATGAAAGGGTTGCATCGCTCTGTGCCACACTGGAAGGCCCTGACTTGTACATTTTAAATGCATGAATTATATAGTGTATAAATTACAGTCCAATAATTCTGTTAAAAAGGAGTGTGTGTGTAAAAAGACAGGGAATGGAGGAAGACTGTGCAGGCTTCACCCTAGAAAACAGACTGCTTTAATGGTGTCACTGTCAAAGTCGAAGTTGTCCAAGGGAGCTAAAGAATCCTGTCAGGTCCTCTGAAAGAGGACTGTCCGCTTCACAGAGCTGGGTAGGTTTAAATCAGACTGTTCATCCCCATGTCTCACTAGGCTATTGAAGGAAATCAAAGATAATGAATGCCGACTGAGTGAAGGCAAATATGGCGTAGCAAAATCAGGTTGTGGCCCTAAGTGCCCGCAGTGGTAGAGGGTCAGTGGTGCGCGAGGGCCCCTGGTCTAGTGAGGTTTGTGGGAAGCAGGCTTTTCAGACTGCAGTCTCCTACTTACATCAACCACCGTATCCCCTTCCGCATTAATTCCTGATAGAGCAGCAAGGTACTGGCTATTCGAGAGGCGTAACACACGACCCCCGTCACTGCCTGAGGAAAAGAAGGGTGGTGTTTGGTGCTGACAGCGGACAAGGCAAGAGAAACTCTCACACAAAGGCGTTCAGGCTGCCTCATATCTGCATCAGGTAAATAAATGACCAATGTCTAAAGGCTAGGCAGCTGTAACTGGAATAAATATTTCAATTCTTGACATTATATAAACATCTTTTAACAGAGAGAATTTCCTCTCATTGAGTTCCAGAAAGGAAACTAGAATGTAAAACAATGTGGAATGGATAATACTTTCAATAGGAAAACTGTCTCCATTTCCCTCAGTCAGACAATAACACGTTGATTCCTTCCCTACTGATAAGTCAATCAAACACTAACCTTGGCCACGCTCGCATCACTGTCTAAGTCATAACGTGGATGGACTTTAGGGAGGGAAACTGAAATATGAACAGAGGAATAAAATTAGAAACCAAAGTGTTTGGAGGAATCACCGTATTCTTCCTACGACACGCAGAATGTCTCAACTAAACACACGGGAGACAATCCTCCACAGTCCTTTTCCTAACTTTAAAGGAAAGGCCGGAGAGAGGGCTCAGTGGGTCAGAGGGCCTGGCGTGCAACTGTGAGGCCTAAATTCAGATCCGGCACCCATGTCAGAAGCTGGGAGCAGCTATTTGTGCCTGTGACCCCAGCACTGAGGGGGTGGGGACTGGCGGATTCCCAGCCTAGCTGGAAAAAAAAAAAAAAGAAAGAAAGAAAGAAAATAAAGAGATCCAGGTTCAGTGAGAGATTTTGTCTCAAGAGGATAAGGCAGAGCTTACAGAGCACGACAGCCAACGACCTGCACACACACACACACACACACACACACACACGCATCACCCCACACCAGCATGAGACAATGCTCCTGCCCCAACAGCCACCTCCAATGTTTGTAAAGTTTCATTCCTTCCTTTTACTCTTAAAAACGAACAGGTTATGTGCACACGTGCTATGGCACAACGGAGAAGCCAGAGAACAACATTATAGAGTTGGTTCTCCCTTTCACTTTCACATGGCCTCTGGGACTGAACTGATCATGGGTGCCAGGCTTCCGGGATTAGCACCTTTACCCACCAAGCCGTCTTGCCAGCCTCATGAAAGAAAAAAAAAAAAAAAAAAGATTTATTTATTTATTATGTATACAGTGTTTGCCTGCATGTCTGCCCGCAAGCCAGCAGAGGGCACCAGATCTCATTACAGATGGTTGTGAGACACCCTGTGGATGCTGGGATTGAAGCCAGGTCCTCTGGAAGAGCAGCCAGTGCCCTTAACCTCTGAGCCATCTCTCCAGGTCCAAGCCTCATTTTTTTTGTTAAATATATTCTAATACAATGAACTCCACACTTGTCTTTCAATCTAAATTCAATACTGAAGTCTCAAAATGGATGCAAAATTCTGGGTAACTCTTTTTTTCCCTACCAGTAGAAGAAACAATTTAAAAAATTTCAAAGATGTAGATCTAATTTTTTCTTAACTTCTAAAGAATGGCAGAATGTCCTACATATACTAGATAGAATAAATATTTGCTGAACTTTATGATAGGAATGTAATTTTGGGAGTTATCAAAACACTAGAAGCAGTTACAGTAAAACATAACAAATTATCACTTCACAAAATGAAATACTGAAGTGAAACAGAAGAAAATTATGAGGCTTTTCAAGTTTGTAATCTTTATAAACTAAGTTATGAAATTTTAATATTTACAGAAAGTCTCACATTAAAATCAGTATCAACTCTATAAAAACGAGCAGCAGTCTTACAGTGACAGATGTTTGCTTTGTTAATGGCCAGTACTTACTTTTTTCATATATCAATCCTATGGTAGTTAGGGGTTCCCGGCTTACGACAAAAATCGGATTTTCCTCCGTGGTTTTAGGGAAATGCTGGGCTAGTCTTCCAAGTTCTAGAACTAAGCGTCGTCCTTCGTAGATAAGTTCTTGATTTGAAGAAACAATTTTGGTTTGCTTATAGACCAGTTCATGGAACACAGCAGCACTGTGTGGGGGAAAGTTAAAGGGAGATACAATGCTGGATGGAGTTAAAGGTAAAAGTTAAATGTTGCACCAGCAACAACCCATCTGTATGTATTCTAGGACTTGAACAGTTCTTCTAAGCACCGCCTCGCTCATATGGACACTAAAAACGTACTAAAATGGGAACCTCATATAACCTGACCCCATCATATATCTTTATGTTGAAGATCAAGTCACATAGCTATGCAGAACCAAGAACAGACCTGAAACACAATTATCAAACTTTTGTTAAACACACTAAGAAATTAGAGTATTTTCAAAATGATGTTTTCGGGGAAAAGATAAGTTCCCCCTGAACAGGTCCACAAGATCAAAGAAAGTTAGCAGTGTGGCGTGGCTCTGCCTCAAGCCACTGTTTGGTTGGATCAGGTTTGGATGCTATTTTAAGCTCAAGTGTATGTCCAGTAACAATGACATCAGTTGACTCAGGCTATAAAGAACCAAAATGTGACCAAAACAACCTAAGGTTACATTAGTATTGCTGCTTTATATTTTGTTCATTTTGTATTAGGTCTATTTATTAGATTATTAACATCTAAATATTTTGTGTAAACTATGTTCTTTTTCTTTTCAGTTTCTGGTGCTTGTGGTTGAAGTCAGGGCCTCATGCATGCAGACATTCTCCAATGAGCTAGCTACACCTCAATCCTTTTTTTCATGAATTAAAAACAACAACAACAACCCTTTTTTCTCTTCTATTTTAGCTTTTTCTTATACGTGTATGGGTGTTCTGCCGACATGTATGTCTATGCACCACAGGCAGGTCTGATACATTGGCAGAGGCCAGATGAGGGCATTAAATGCCCTGGAATCAAGAGTTCTAGATAATTGTGAGCTACTGTGTGGGTGTTGAAAATCAAACCTGGGTCCGTCCTCTTTAGTGCTCTTAACAACCAGGCTGAGTCTCCAAATCCCTTTCCATGAACCTCATGAGACAGCAAACTGTAATATAAATTCTGAACAGACTGAGGCACAAGGATTGAATCTGACTCTTTTTTTGGGGTGGAGGAGGCAGAGTAGTGGCTTTTTTTTTTTTTTTTTTTTTTGAGACAGGGTTTCTCTGTGTAGTTTTGGTGCCTGTCCTACATCTCGCTCTGTAGACCAGGCTGGCCTTGAACTTACAGACATCCACCTGGCTCTGCCTCCCGAGTGCTGGGGTTAAAGGCTGTGGTGGCTGTTTTTTGAGGCCAGGTTTCACTATATAGCACTGGCTGGCCGGGAACTCTCCATGTGGAGCAGGCTGGCTTTGAACTTGTGGTGATCCTCCTGCCCTATCTCCCAAACTGCACCAGCCCAGGCAGCTTCTTCATTCTGCTCTGACATCACTGTAGAGGACTCACAGACAGTTAGAAGAAGTAACCCGGGCAGATGTCTGGACCCTCCGCCCAGTCTCTCTCAGTCTTAGCGCCTTGCAACATAGTAAACTGCTGTGGGATGTTCTATATGGCAAATGTGTTGCTAATTAGTCAATAAATAAAACACTGATTGGCCATTGGCTAGGCAGGAAGTGTAGGCAGGACAAGGAGGAGAATAAAGCTGGGAAGTGGAAGGCTGAGTCAGAGAGACACTGCCCCAGCCGCCACCATGACAAACAGCATGTGAAGATGCCAGTAAGCCACGAGTCACGTGGCAAGGTATAGATTAATAGAAATGGATTAATTTAAGCTATAAGAACAGTTAGCAAGAAGCCTGCCACGGCCATACAGTTTGTAACCAATATAAGTCTCTGTGTTTACTTGGTTGGGTCTGATGGCTGTGGGACTGGCAGGTGAGAGAGATTTGTCCTGACTGTGGGCCAGGCAGGAAAACTCGAGCTACAGTAAACTGTCACCACTAAATATATTTACTTGGATACAATCCATGTAATTCCGTCCCCAGTTTTACACTCAGGTGAATATTTAGTCATATGTAGTCTTATTACATGGGGTTGTTTTTTTTTTTTTTTTTTTTTTTTTTGGTTTTTTGAGACAGGGTTTCTCTGTGTAGCTTTGCGCCTTTCCTGGAACTCACCTGGTAGTCCAGGCTGGCCTCGAACTCACAGAGATCCGCCTGGCTCTGCCTCCCGAGTGCTGGGATTAAAGGTGTGCGCCACCACCGCCCGGCCTGTTTTTTTTTGTTTTTTTAAATCACCTGTTTATTTTTATTTATGCAAAACAAATGTTGACTATTTATTCAGTATTCATAAAGTTTTCATGCTAATTATGTAAATAAATTTAGAAACTCCACTATATTTAAAACTTGGGCTTTTTTGTCTTGTTTTGGAGACAGGGTTTCTCTGTGTAATAGTCCTGACTGTCCTGGAACTTGCTCTGTAGACCAGGCCAGCCTCTGCCTCCCCAGTGTTGGGTTAATGGCGTGCTCCACCACTGCCTGCACTTCTGTTTTTAAAGAGGGTATACTTTCATAAAACAGCTCATTTTTACCAGTCCATGGTACTCGAAAGAAGTCATTGAATTAGCTCTGTCAAACTTGCAGTTTAAGTACAAAGTAACTTACCTGTGTATTTAAGAAAATTAATCCTTTTTACTTCCGATAAGTGATCAGGAATTTACTATGCATTTAAATGAAGTTTTCCCAATGAGACGTGGTGCTGCTGATGAAGATAAGGTGTCTTTCCATTTGCTCTCCTGGCTGAGGAGATGTTCATTACATTACACAATGCAGAGATAGGAGAAGAACACAGAGGCACTTACGTATTATAGCTATGAATATAAATCTTATGTGCTGTCATCTGTTGCAGGGAGAAAACGTGGATTATCATTCGGTGAAGTACATCACTAGTCTCTGCAAAGAACTGGTCAAAACCCCAGCACTTCTCTTGATCAGCTTCAAGGATGTTTGCAAGGACTGGGGTAAGCAGTGTCTGAAGACCCCTAAAACAGTATTTACAAAGTTACCCGAGAGAGCCACGGCACAGAGCCATAACAGCTACAAAGAGAACACAAGTCAAAGGAATTGCCTGTGGTTGAATGAGAATGGTCCCCACAGGCTCCCGTATGTGAAGGCTTAGTCACGTGTTCTCTGTGTTTTCTATCCCTCCCTCCCTCCCTCCCTCCCTCCCTCCCTCCCTCCCTCCCTCCCTCCCTCCCTCATTCCTGACTGACACATACAGGAAGAATGGCTAACTTTTTCTTTCTCAGTTCACTCACTTTAGTAAGTAAGTGGTTTTCGTTGTTTCCTAGAGGTATTTAAAATCTTTGCCATTTAACACAAATGAAAATCACGAACAGCACCTTTTCAAGTCTAGCAATTTTGAAGAAAGACTGCTATGCTGAAATCCGCTGCTGCGGATGAGGCTTGCTTTACTCCAGAAATAAGTCGTCTGTCTGGAACTCAGACCAGGACATCACTGACTCAGTAATATAATAACTAACCTTAAGTGTAATATTTCCTAAATCAAATATAACACGAACTGCTCTAACTGTAAAGTTCTGCTCACCAATACAACACATTTCTTTTGGCAAATCTAGTTACAGAACATGAGTTTACTTTCAGAAAATGTTTTTCAAAAAAGTAAAAAAATGAAACAGGGTAGTATCGCTATTTTTTTCCCCCATGAGTTGGAAGGTAGGGTGGTTGAGATAGTCTCATTGTCTAGTTCAGGATATCCTGAAACTCATTATGTAGCCCAGGATGGCTTCAAACTCACGGTGATCTTTCTGCCTCTGCCCCCCAAATGCTGGGGTTACAGACAGAAACTACCACCCAGCTTTTTTTTAGTAAGCTTTTTTTTTTTGTTTGTTTGTTTGTTTTGTTTTTGGTTTTTTTGAGTCAGGGTTTCTCTGTGTAGCCCCCTGGCTTTTCTGGAACTCACTCTGTAGACCAGGCTGGCCTTAAACTCACAGAGATCCGCCTGTCTCTGCCTCCTGAGTGCTGGGATTAAAGGCGTGCCCCACCACTGCCAGGAAAAACTTACTCCTAGTTACACCACTATTTGTGGTCCATCAGTATGAAAGTCAGCATAAAAGTCCTTAGGATGAGTCCTACATTGGAAAGCATTTCAGGACAAAGGAGAACCAATCTTAAAAACACAGGCCTGTATCCTCAGGAAATAATCCCCAAAGCTCAGAATGTTTACATCACCCCAAATGCAAAAAAAAAAACAACAAAAACACATGGTTCAACTTAATCAAAATAAAATTACACTAAAAAGCCAGCAGTGGTGGTCCATGCCTGTTATACCCTGCATGTGGGACGTAGAGAAAGGAGGATTATCAGTCGGGGCTACATACTGAGTTCAAGGCTAGCCTGGGCTACATAGCAAGACCCTGCCTCAAAATACAAACCGACAGAAATAACAAAGCCAGCCCAAAAATATGCTCAGATATTTGAACATGTTTATGATTTTTAGGCCATAAGGAGATTAAACATAAATGTCCAAAGTTGCGGACTGGGCGGGCCCCACTTACCGAGAAAGACTACAAGAAACCGGCATGTCTCCGCTCCAGTCGATTGGCCCGTTCTCTGCCTTCTGCACCCCAGATATCGCACCAGAAGGCTTCCCAGTGATTATCTTATACCTGGGAGGACAGCAGAATGAGACGAGCAGGTCATCACCACATAGCCGAGCAATGGACTCTGCAGAAGTATTTCCTCAGTGGCACCTACAATCTACCAGAGCAAACTTTGTGTTTGTGGCCACGGGATCCACCAAACAATCAAAATACTTGGAACGTGACTGATGGAAGCGGAACAGCAGTTGTAGGAATACTAGCTACATGTTATAACTAATTTTCATTTGGGAGCCCGGAGAGCAATGAACAGCATTTTGATGTTCACACCAAAACATTAATTTTTCCATCTGAAAAATGGGACAAACACACACACAAAAGCTTTGTCACTGAAATCACTAGACTATAAAAAAGCGCCTAATCTTTTTTTAACCTTATTATCACAGTCAAGCAGACGATAAAGTTACTGCAAAATGAGCCAGAGAATTACTTTTTTAAAGAGGGAGCTAAAACTATACATAGCACAGTATTGGAAAAATCCTCTGCACAGTCAAAAAGGACACCCACGTAGGGATAGATGTGCTAAAGTGAAAAGCCCAACTGATGACTGTGGTAGAAAACAGATGAGCAGAAGCCAGGCTGGCTGGGGAAGCAGGGGACAGTGAGGATGTGGTAAGTCAGGGCAGTGGGACTCTCGGTCTCACACGTGCTGTGCCTTTAAGAGTCCCGGTATCTGCACGAAAGCATTCAGCATCAGTTGCCAGTATCTGACAGCCAATGGACAGTATTTCCATCTGATCATTTTCAGTCTATCATCTAAACAAATGTGCTCCGAGCAAATCAATCTATTTTTTAAAAACTAGACCCAACCAGTAAGGCAGATGTAGACTACTACTTCCTCTATAGAAGCAGCCATAATTTCTGCCTCAAGAGATGTTTTAAAATAAAGAAATTGGCCAGGCGGTGGTGGCGCACGCCTTTAATCCCAGCACTCGGGAGGCAGAGCCAGGCGGATCTCTGAGTTCGAGGCCAGCCTGGTCTACAAACGGAGTTCCAAGACAGCCAGAGTTGTTATACAGAAAAACTCTGTCTAAAAAAAACCCAAATTAATGTGGAAAATAAGGTGTCCTCACATGTGCTGGATCCAATTATGAAGGAATAAATTAATGCAAAAAAGAAGTGCAGAGAACTAATGACAGCATTGATACGGTATGCAAATTCTTCAGAAGTCTAACTGTTCTAAGAGTCACATGCAAACCTTAATCCTGTGAAAACTCGATGCAGGAGTAACAAGGCCGTGACAGGACGGGTGGACCATGCACCAATACAGTCAGATGGTCACTAATAATGACAGTGCACAGCGTGTGCACAGAGGTGCATTTCTATACAGATAAAGACATCCGGAACACAGTCAACGGTCACTAATAATGGCAGTGCACAGCGTGTGCACAGAGGTGCATTTCTATACAGATAACGACATCCGGAATACATAACTGCCCACTGAGGGATCACACAGTGCCATGGAGTGGCCTTTGAGTCATGTTTCCTTTCTTACAACAGCACACTTTAATAGTTGTCACTGCTTTAAAAATGTACCTGTGAAAGCAGGAGTATGTAACTGTCAGGGACAACTACATTTAATGAGGAAACAAAGGAGACCTGGCCTTTGCTAAAGGAGGGTTTTAATAAAAAGGGCACTGTTGTAGAGCACGCTCAGGCTGACACCGCAACATCTTAGTGCAATTAGTGGACGCCTTCTCCGATGTACATACACATGGGGTATTTCCCTAACATGCATGCAAATGTCCAGGCTTTAGCAAAAGCATCTGAACTTGTTTTATTTACTTCCTTAAATCAACCAAAGGAAAAATATGCTTCATCCTCAACTTTCTGAGATGAAATAGAAGACTAATTTTACAATTGTGACTACTGTGAATCCCACACAGGTGGGTAAGCTGGGGATGGTGGGTAGACAGTTCCAGCATGCAGGGAGCTGCGGCTGTATGGCTTTGACTATTTTAACACAAACCTAGACACATGTGGGAAGAGGAAATCTTAACAGAGAAAATGCCTCTCTGTAACACTGGCCTACAGGCAAATCTGTAAGGGATTTTCTTGATTAACGATCAATAACAGAGGGTCTAGCCCACTGGGGGTGGTGTCAACCCTAGGCGGGTGGTCCCGAATGGTTAAGAAAGCAGGCTGAGCAAGCCACGAGGAGCAAGCCAGTGAGCAGCACCCGATGGCCTCTGCATCAGCTCCTGCCCACAGGTTCCTGCCTGGAGTTGTTGCCCCGACTTCCCAGGAGGATGGACTACAAGCTGTAAAAAAGGTGAAATAACCCTTTCCTCCCCAAGCTGCTCTTGGTCCTGGTGTTCATCACAGCAACAGAGACCCTAACACATACAGTGTACAGATGAATTACATAAGAAATTTCACTCCAGAAATTTCTCCATCTTTTCTTTGATTTTTTTTTTTTGGTTTACTATTAGTAATTTTGTGTATTGCTCATTTCTCCAATAATATGGCAGCATATAAATGCATACAACACTATGGGGCTGGAGAGATGGCTCAGCAGTTAAGGGCACCGACTACTCTCCCAGAGGACCTGGGTTCAGTTCTCAGCACCGACTCGACATCTCACAACCGTTTGTAACTTCAGTTCCAGGCATCTTCTGGCCTGTCAGGCACCAGGTACACAGACATACAGGCAGGAAAACACTTATACACATAAAATAAAAATTTTAAACTATATACTACACTACCGAAATGCTTTATCTCTGGATGGAACTTGCAACCACAGGGAAAAAAATTACTGCCAAAATGTAATTTTTTTTTACATTTTTTTTTGTTTTTTGAGACATGGTGTCTCTGTATAACAGCCCTGACTGTCCTGGAACTCACTTTGTAGACCAGGATGGCCTCAAGCTCGCTGAGATCCACCTGCCTATGTCTCCCAAGTGCTAGGATTAAAGGTGTGCACCACCACCGCCCAGCCCCAAATGTAATTTTTAAGATGGTCAATCAGTTCAATGGAAGGCAGGAATTAAATTTACTTGGTTCTGGGGCTAGAGAGAGGGCTCAGAGGTTAGGAGTACTGGCTTCTCTTCCAGAGGACCCAGGTTCAATTCCCAGCACCCACAAGGCAGCTCCTGTCTATAACTCTAGTTCCAGGAGATCCGACACCCTCACACAGGCATATATACTGGCAAAATCACCAGTGCACACGAAATAAAAATAAATAAAATTAAAAAAACAACAGCAAACAAACCATGACTTGGAAAACTATGCCAACACTCTTAGAAGGCTACATTCTTGGTAAAATCTAGGTAGCATCAAGTATCAGAAAAAGGCAATATTCATCAATTTCATTTCCTCAAACATATGGGGAAATAAGATAATATACATTAAAAAAGTTGTTTCTAATTTTAGATGGAGAAACCACTTACATTACTTCTTTATTCCTACGAGGCCCTTCAAATGGTCTAAATGGCAGTGATCCGGTAGCTGCATGATAAAACGTCACACCGATACTCCAAAGATCAACTGTAGCCCCGTATTTCTTCTGATGATCTTTTCGTAACACTGCTCTCTCATACATGTCAGGATGCTAGAACAGAAAAACACACCTGCCTCTCAAGCGCTGAGATCAAAGCTGTGAGTCACCACAAGTAGGACACCTCTGAGACTGTCCAGTAGAAAATGAGTCAGGAAGCAATTCCCAGTTCCCTTCTTACACACCATGTTCATCCGAACAGAAAATGGAATCTCTGTCATAAGGTTATGTAATATTTTTCAGACTTGTGACCAATAACCCCATGTGTAATGCATCTACCCGGCCGGTCATTAAAGTGACATTTCCGGTCACATGTGACTTACCAAATACTCTTCTGTGCCATACAGGGACACGAACTGCTCGTCGTCCTCCAGCTCTCTAGCGGCACCGAAGTCTGTGAGTTTGTACACAGACTGCCCGTCCTCCCCTATGACACGCATGATATTCCCTGGCTTGATGTCCCGGTGCACGATGCCGTTCTCCCGGAGGTGATTCATTCCACCCACTTCAGCAAGAGACACAAAACAAAGGGAATCGTAATGCAGGCCCCTGTTCGTATACACATCTCAAATTCACGGAGAGGATGCTCATAGTCACTCAAAACAAAGGGAATCGTAATGCAGGCCCCTGTTCGTATACACATCTCAAATTCACGGAGAGGATGCTCATAGTCACTCAAAACAAAGGGAATCGTAATGCAGGCCCCTGTTCGTATACACATCTCAAATTCACGGAGAGGATGCTCATAGTCACTCAAAACAAAGGGAATCGTAATGCAGGGCCCTGTTCGTATACACATCTCAAATTCACGGAGAGGGTACTCATAGTCACTCAAACTTAAGTCTTTGTATGAATTGGCTCAACGCCCTGTTATTCTAAGAAACAGATTCCCTCTCTACAAACACCCACAGGCACACGTACACACCCCGAGCACGAGTGTGCATACGTGTAATCTCATGTTAACCACAAGGAGTTTTAGATAAGAATTACGGACTATGGAAGTCTGCTGTCTCATAACTATTAGGTGAACGGAGCAAGAGTCTTAAGCGTAGGATGACTTACTTCTTGAACTACTTTTGGAGATGCAGAGAGAATAACAAAGGTCCCTTATACTTTTTATACTTTGCTGTTGCTGTTTTCGAGACAGGGCTTCTCTGTGTAACAGCCTGGTTGTTTTGGGACTTGCTTTGTAGACCAGGCTGGCTTCAAACCCACAGTGAGCGATCCTCTGAGTGCTGGGATAGAAGCTGTGTGCTACCACGTTCAGCTCTTGTTTTAGTTATTTTACTTTGGGGAAAATGTCACAAAAAATGAACTGGCTTCAACATATAAATCAGTAAAGCAGCAGCAAGGGGAGGGCACAGTGTGATCCCTGTTTCCATGGAGACGTGTCTATGATTAGTGCCAGTCAGTCTGTGTTCCTGAGAGCAAAGACTCTGACACTCTGGGGACAGGCAGGGCCACCAGCTGAGACCAAGGCACCCACCACATCCTGGCTCGTCAACACTTACTCCCTGCTTTCCAAGAAGGTGTCACTTCACTTGTCTTTTAAAAACTAACAGGATAATTGAAGCGTGCGTGCACATGTGTGCGCACATATATTTCTTATGACTGACCATTCATTTCTATCTGCTCAAAGCAGCTCTAGATCCATGAGCAGACACTCTCGAATTCTGTCCCCTAAGGACAGTCATTCACCGGCTTTTCGTCTCCACAGACAGACTGACCTGTGCACTTCTTGAGAGTGGGATTATGTGACACTGTAGCACTGACCTTCTGTCTCTACGGACAGACTAACTCTGTGCACTTCACGTGAATGGATTATAGGACACTGTGGCTCTGACCTTCTGTCTCGTGCTTCTCTCATTTTGTATTCTTTCAAGATTCACTCACATTTTAGCATGTGTCAAGATTTCATTTTTATTTTTCAATTAAAAACGTATTTTTTTTTCTATGTATGTTATGTATCTTAGTTAGGGTCTCTACTGCTGTGAAGAGACACAATGACTACAGCAACTCTTATAAAGGTAACTTTGTAACTTTAATTGGTAGGGGGCTGGCTTACAGTTCCAGAGGTTCAGTCCACTGTCATCATGGCCATGTGCAGACAGACATGGTGCTGGCTACATTTTGATCAGAAGGCGACAGGAAGTAGACTGTGACACTGAGAGAAGCTTAAAGCAAGAGACCTCAAAGCCCACTCCCACAGTGACACACTTCCTTCAACAAGGCCACGCCTCCCAATAGTGCCACTTCCTATGAGCTTACGGGGGCCAGCTACATTCAAACTACCACATTCCACTCCCTGGCTCCCATAAGCTTGTAACAATGTCATAATGCAAAATGCATTTAGTCCAACTTCACAAGTCCGCACAGTCTATCATAGTCTCAACAATACTGAAAAGTCCAAAGTCCAAAGTCTCTTCTGAGATTCATGCAATCTCTTCACTGTACTCCCCTATAAAATCAAAATCAGCTCACAGCCAATTACATTCAAACTACCAAGGTATGCATGGTTAGTTTTTGCCAACTCGACACAAACTGGAGTCACGTGGGAAGAGAGAGCCTCAGTTGGTAAACGGCTCCATCAGACTGACCTTTAGCCATGCCTGTGACATTTTCTGATTGCTGAGTGACATGGAAGGGCCCAGTTCACTGTGGGCAGGGCCACCCTGGGGCAGGCGGCCCTGGGAGGTATAAGGAAAGGAACTGAAAACGAGCCTGAGAGCAAGCCGGTCTGCAGTGTTCCTCTGCGGTTTCTGCTTCGGCTCCTGCCTTGACTTCCCTCAATGACAAACTGTGATCAGGAAGTGTCAGGCAAACAAACCCTTTCCTCCCCAGGTTGCTTCTGGTCATGTTTATCACAGCAGCAAAAACTAGAACAGTAAGCACGTGTGATGTGTGTGTGTGTGTGTGTGTGTGTGTGTGTGTGTGTGTGACTGCACGTTTCTTGTCTTAGAGAAGGGGTCTCATGGTAAGGGCTGGTCTTGAACCTGACAGGTAACAGAGGACAACCTTGTACTCCTGATCCTTCCATCTTTACCTCATAAATGCTGGGAACACAGACCTGCTCCACCACACGGGGCTTCATTCTTTTTATCAATGAGTAATATTCCATTACACGGTAAATGACATCTTAGTCCATTTGTCAGCTGATGGATATTTTTGTTGTCCTGATTTTATTTATTGGCCATTATGAGTAATGCTACAACATAGATGTGTAAAATTTTATGTGGATGTGTTTTTAATTATTGTGTAAGCCTGTTAGAATGGCTTCGGCATACAGTTATCTTATATTCAGTCTTTCGTGGAACTGTTAAACTGTTTTCTAGGGGTTGTATCACTGTACAGCCCTACAGTGATGCACAGCAGATCCCACTCTCCACTGCCAGTGCCTGTTCTCGATATTTGGCTTTGCCCATCTTCATGGGAAGAAGTGGTTTTTCATTACAACTTCCTCAGTGATTAATAATGTTGAGCCTTGTGTAACACACTCGTTGGCCGTCTCTCTAGCCTTCTTTTTTGACAAATGTCTGGTCAAATCCTTTGACAAATCTTAAACTGTATTTGGTAGGGTGTCTGGACAGGACATCTCACGTGTGATCTACAAACTCTTCTGTCCTATGGGCTCTCTTTTCAGTTACCATCTCAAAGAAGCTGGAGCTTTTACATTTTTACTTATTTTGTGCATGGGTGTTTTGCCCGCATGTGTATCTGTGCACCAAATGCATGCCTGGTGCCTGTGGAGGCCAGCACAAGGCATCAGATCCTGGGACTGGAGTAACAGATGCTGCTGGAACAGACCCTGGGCCTCTAAAAGAGCAGCCAGTAACCTTAGCAGATGAGCAGTCTCTCCAGCCCTGGAGTAAGTTTTTAATGCTGATAAAGTCAATTTGTCTAATTTTTCTTTTAGGCACTGTGCTTTTGGTGTGGTTTCTGAGAAAACATGTATAAAAGTCTTTCATTTTGAATATAGGAAATTAAACTTCATTTTATAATCTTTAAATAAAATACTATGAAACCATATAAATGAATATGTATAAAACCATATAAATAAACATACCCACATCTCGTAAAACAATTAAAAATTCTGATTCCGGTAGTCCATAGGCATTGGATGGCTCCTCTAAAACAGTGTATAAACTCCCACATGGACAAAATTCCATAATAAGTACTTTATGTCTTGTTGTCGTCTGGAAAACAAAGTCACTGAGTGAGAATCGACAGGAAACCATCAAATCTGACTGCAGGCAGCACTTGTCTACCTGACCTCACTCAGATGCAGAATGCGATGCAATGACGGAGCTATTGTGACTCCAGGACTAACAAATGCTATGTTTATATAATAAACAGCTTCCAGTTTCTATTAGACAAAGTGGATGGGCTGGAGAGACAGCTCAGCACTTACAAGCACTTGCTACTCTTCCAGAAGAACTAGATATAGTATATATAAACTAACGGGGAGTTAGTTTGAAAACAAATCACTTTGAAATCTAGCTAAACCTGAACCACAAGATCATGGTTGCACTGTTTAATGTTTTTGTTCAAATCATTTAGTTTCTTCTGTATAACAACATATTTAGGAAAATCTCCTTCTTATGACAAGCACTTCTACTTCAAGGAATGGAGTGCTGGCCTTAAAAAGCAATGGGTGAGCTGGAGATGGTTAAGAGCGCGTACTGCTCTTGCAGAGGACCCGAGATCCGTTTCCATCACCCACATCAGGCAATTCACGCCTGCCTGCACGTGCACTCCAGGGACCCAACGCCGTCTTCTGGCTTGCAAGGGACCTGCACCAGTAACGTACACTTATACACATAACTGAAAACAAAGTGTAAGGAGAATGAAGGAGAAACAAAACTGGGGGCAGAACAGCTGGGTCTCTCAGCAAAGCTCTGGTTGGCACATTTCCATCTCGGCCAATTAAAATGCGTCATCAATACAACAGCTTTATAAGGAAGAAGGAACCTCATCCAACTACATGGTATACAGTGATCAGATACTAATTTTAGCAATCTGCAATTCTGAGTAAGTCTTAAAATCTAGTATTCATTTTTGACTTTTGGTCCTTTAAAACATTTTTAACCCAGTCAGCCCCCAAATACTTCCTTAATGTATTTTATTTTCTCTGTTCAGTAGTCGTGAAAAGAAAAATAGTTATAAAACAAAAAGATCGATTGTTTTCTATGATAATTTGTGCCACTGTGTAGCCCGGGCTGGCCTGGAACTCGCTGTAGATCAGGCTGGCCTTGAACTGAGAGACCTCTTAGCTTCTGCTTCCTGAGTACTGGGAGGAGATGTGTGCTTCACCACGTTCAGCTAACTTTCCCTTCTGGAAATGACTTCTGGCCCTTGAAATCTGTTTGAAAGAAGTGTTTTTGATCCAGGACTTTAGCCAGTGGGTAGCTAATTATGTGATTTTTCTTTTCTTCTTAAAATTTGGATAAGGTATATTATAGTCCAGACTAGCCTCAAACTACCAGCAATCCTCCTGTCTCAGCTTCTTGAATGTTAAGATTACAAGTTTGGGCCCTCATGCCAGCCCTTTTTTTCTTTTTCTTTTTCTTTTTTTTTTTTTTTAATTGAGACACATTCTGACTACATAGCTCAGGCTAGCTTTGAATCCTTGCTTTTCCTGTCTCATTCTCCTAAATGCTTGGATTATAAGAGCATACCACTACACTCAGCTAACAATTTGATTTTATGGAGGGTTTAAGACACATCATATATATACTGATTTGGAGAAAGAGTAGAGACCAAAGGTCCACCATGCAGAACATGATGGAGCCTTATAAAAACATCTCACACTGCCAGGTAATTCCAGTGCTCTGGAGGCAGAGGCAGGCCGATCTTTGTGAATTCAAGGCCAGCCTGGGCTACAGAGTGAGTTCCAGGACAGCCAGGGCTACACAGAGAAACCCTATCTCAAAAAAAAAAAAAAAAAAAAAAAAAAAAAGAACAAACAAATAAAAACATCTCACACCAAAGGCTTGGGTGGTCTTTTGGAAGGTAACATGTTCATGTCTGGAACCAGCTCACAGTCTACCCTGCCCATGTCTATAACTTTGGCTGTTCTATTTTGTATCTTTGTGCTATTATACAGTAAAAAGTACAGTTCTTTTCTGAGTTCTGTGACTCACTATACATTCTAGCAAATTACCAAATGTCTAGGAACTCCTGCTATTTCTGGTCTGCACGAAGAGTTTGCCTCATAGATAGCTGCACTTGGGGCTGGTGTCTGAACTGAGGGCAGTGTCGTAGACTATGCTTTCTGCACTTTGAACAATTCCCTTGTAGTCGGGTGGCAGTGGCGCACGCCTTTAATCCCAGCACTCGGGAGGCAGAGGTAGGCGGACCTCTGTGAGTTGTAGGACAGCCTGGGCTACAGAGTGAGATCCAGGACAGGCTCCAAAGCTACACAGAGAAACCCTGTCTCAAAAACAAAGAAACAAAGAAACAAACAAAAAAAGAGAGAAAGAAAGAGAGAAAGAAAGAAAGAAAGAAAGAAAGAAAGAAAGAAAGAAAGAAAGAAAGAAAGAAAGAAAAAAGAAAAGAAAAGAAAAAAAAAGAAAAATCCCACAGCTTGGCAGTTCGGAAGGCACTCTGATTTTCTGCTGCTATTTTTGTTTTCTGAGACAAAGTCAGCCGTTACTCTGCATCCTAGGCTGGTCTGGCTTTTGCAGAAATTCTGACTCAGTGTCCCAAGTGCTAAGGTTACAGACATGCACCACTCTGCCTGGCTCTGTGCCGAGAACTCGGTCTTGGGGAGTTCTCAGCCAATACCGTTCTCTTCACTATACCACACATTTTAACTTATTCAGCTTTTCAATCACTACTATAATATCAGGATATCAATCCACATTTTAATGCATGAAACTATAATTTATATTTGATCAACCCTAATAAATCATTAGGAACGAACTGTAAGGAATATACAATAATATTTTAAGAGAAGATCTTTGTTGAATATTCATGTCTAAAAGCAAAAAGATCTTCACTTCATTATTTCTAGAATATTTCTTACTAATGATACAATTAATAAGTTTTTGCCATTTTTCCTAAAATCAATTCTTTTATAATTACGACTTTAATCTCTAAATTACTATGAATTTTACTCATTTATAAATTTATAAATTTATCAGTGTCTTTTTGTTTTATTGTAAAATATTTCATTTTTTATTTATGTGTATGTGTGTCTGGGTACCCACAAAGGCCAGCAGAGCGTACGGGATCTCCTGAAGCTGCGTCCGTCCCAGGTGGCTGTGAGCTGCCTGCCGTGGGTGCTGGGAACTGAACCCTGGTCCTCTGGAGGAGCAGCAAATTCTCTTCCTTGCTGAACCCTCTCTCCAGCCCTTGTTCGTTCTGTAACCATGTGAGTTTTCCTTGTTCCTCTTCCTTTTGTCACATGTAACACGAGTGATCCGATCTTACACCTCTCCTTCTTGGACCTTGCCTGGCTTCCCTTCTTGACTCTTTGTTTCTAGACTCTGCCTACTGAAATGTGGGGACAGAACTCTTGGGTACATGGTGTTTGTAACCTTCTGCTAGACCCTGTCTTCTGAGTGGGAGCCACGACATAACGGCAAGCTTGGATACTTACCTCCTCTTCAATAGCAAATAATTTGACAATGTTTTTGTGATTGAGTTTTTTTAACACTTCAAATTCTCTCATTTGAACATCCACTGGGCGAAGGAAGCTTATGTTATTAAATACTTTGACGGCATATAAATCACCAGTTTTCTACAAAATAAAGGAGAGGAAGGAGGAGTCAGTCACCAACATGCTACAGCATCTGTATTCTCGCAGCACACCACGCACCCTTCAGACCAAGCTCCCAGATCTAAAAGGTAAACGATTTGGAATTCTCCAAAGGTCACTGTTCTTGACATTACAAACAGAACTTACAAATGGTCCACTAGTGACAGAGAGAGTTATTCACGTAGCAGAGGTAACAACAGCTCTAGTGTCAAAAGGGAAACTTCCAGAGAAAATGAAACTCCAAGAATTTCCCAGAGCCAAACATTTGCAAAGAAGAAGAGATGGAAATTATACTCTACAAAACTCTTATCAACATTATCAAAGCAGTGCAATTCAGTTTTCAGCAACTTTTGTCACTAGCTATGATCACGTGTGTGCTGGGACTCCTGAGAACAGAGGTCAAGTGGACTTCCTGGCTGCATTACATCACTGCAGGTAAACGTGGACTTCCTAGTTGATCATGCCACCGCTGCCCGCACACCTGTCTTCAACTTCACCACCTAGACGTTGGGGTCGGGGGTCAGGGTGGCTGGTGCAGTTTGTGCCTTCATCAGCGACCTCCTGAGGAGCAAGGATCTACGGACATGGCATGCTGCAGTAGTCCTCTACCCCCTCTCCAGTACATGCACTAGCAGGACACACACACAGGGTTTCAGCAGTACAAAATCCACCTTGCTCTAAACTCACCCAGGCCCGCCCACTTCCTTCCAATCCTGGACCAGCCAGCTCCTCCCCGGTGGCCAGCTTCTCCTTGATTCCCAAGGCTGAATCTCCTCAAAGGCAGTTCTTCTTGGGGGTTCAAGCACGGCCTGCTTCAGGACACGCCAGGACCCCAGTAGGGCCTCTCCTTTGGACTGTGCTTCCCCTTCCCATAGATCCAGCTGTCTCCTCCTCTCACACAGAACATTATCTGTTAAAACTATCTGCTGCTGTTACTAATCTCACCTCTCACTATCAATATTGGAACCACCATCTCTAAACGACCCCCACTGCCCAAGTCACACCAAGTACAAAGAAATGCGTACTTCCTTCTAATTGTCTCAAACTCAGTCTAACATACGGCTTTTTCCTTACAAATGTTTGTTGCATTTACTATTTTACTATGTGGGTGTGTATGGGCATGGGCACACGGGTAGAGGTCAGAGGGCAGTATGCCTAGTCAATTTCCTTTCCACCACGTGTGACCTGAGGATCAAACTTAAGTTGTTACATTTGGTGGTAATTGCCTTGACCAGCTGAGCCAGACCAAACCGGAGGTTTCTAAGAGAAGAGAAAGAAGTGGGAACGATACAATATGTCAATACACACAATGTACCAACGCCCCAGGGTCATCAGGGTCAGCACTCCGGGAAGGTTTGTGAGGGAACTGGATCACGAGAATGCGCCATTTCCATTCAGTCACCTACACCACCATCGGCCACTTGCTGCCACAAGTCAGTTTTAAGAATAATGACCTGCAGGCTCTGCACACCCTTTCTTCAAGGCCCTTCTCTTCACCTTCACCGCCGTTATCATGCCCACAGACTCCATCCGCCTGATGACCTGGCTCGGAGACCCCAGGACCAACGGTGGTGAGAACTGACTCCCAAAAGGTGCCCTCTGGCCTCTGACATGTATGCTATGGCAATGTGCCTGCACACAATACCACACACTAATAAGTAAAACTGTCTTAAAGATTAAATGATCGATATATTTTTTAATAACAGTACATTGGAGAACACTGTGTCCAAAGCAGTACACAGGGTGACTGTCAGGATCAAAACATTTTTAAACAACCAAAGGGGAAGCGGGATTTTTTCAAAAGGATTTATCTTTACTTTTTTATTATTACATTTATTTTACGTGCATGGGTGTTTTGTCTGCATGTATGTCTGTGCACTATGTGTTTGTTGGTGTCCTTGAAGGGCAGAAGAAAGCATAAGATCTCCTGTAACTGGGTACAGACCCTGAGCTGCCATGTGGATGCTGGTAATCACACTGGGTCCTCTGAGAGCTAGAACCCTTCCCCACTAAGGCAGCTCTCCAGCCCAATCGCACTGTTTCTAAGCAGGGGTACGTGAGGGTCTGTGTGCAGGTATGTAAACACTGAGTGCAGGTGCTTGGAGGGTAGAGGCATCAGCTCCCCCTGGAGCCAGCTGACAGGGTGCTAGGAACTAGAGTCAGGTCCTCTGCAAGAGCAGTCTGTGTGCTTTTCAATACTGAGCCACCCTCCACCCTGCACCCCACATCCTGCTTTTTTAGTACAGTCTTAAATACTTGAAGTTACTACGAACAATCATTGGTTTCTGGAAATACATCTCTGGAGAGATTAATGATCAAATCATAAACTGGATCATAGAAACCTCTTAGGTGCGTTCTTATCCTCCTCAAATCTGTTATTTTTGGTTCCTAAAATATATTTTAAAAGTACATCTTTGTTTTTTGAGACAGGGTTTCTCTGTGTAACTTTTGGAGCCTATCCTGGAAATTGCTCTGTAGACCAGGCTGACCTTGAACTCACAGAGATCTGCCTGCCTCTGACTCCCGAGTGCTGGGATTATAGGCGTGGGTCGCCACCACCACAGCCCGGCCATCTTTGTTTTTTAAAGAACTTTATGCTGCCTTAGGGTACCTAGTCTTACCTCATCCATCCATTTATTCTTTCATCCAGTGAATATTTCAGAGCATCTACCATATCTAGGTGTTTATGCAAAGGATACCGAGTACCTAAGTAGGGAACAGGACCAGTACATAAACTATCTAGTAATGCCAGCACTTTAAACACATGTCAACCAAGTTATCATTACTGACTGTCATTTAGTTTCCGACTTAAATCCTTCCTAAAGGCACTTCCACACAAAATCAAACTTGGTTATAATGTAACAACTCCAGGCCACAAAGGAAGAAAGGAGGTAAGGTGTGTTTTCAACACTAAATTCTGTTACTGTTTCTTGGCACACAGCAAAAAAATAAAAAAAACAATTTCTAGCAAATACATATCGAAGCATGATCAAAGTGAACTTAAATAAGGACTCAGAGCCCCTGCAAAGTTCCAGAGTTAAGAGGAAACTGCTAAAAGTCATCCATACGACATTGATGATTCATTCTTTACGAGCCATACAGCTGTTTATAACCATATTCTCTCCCCAGAGGATCCAGTCCCTCACCCATGCGTGCTTGTCTCAATGGCAATCTCAAAGCTATGGGAAAACAGAAGAGCCTTCCCTACTAAAACATTCAGAGTTCCTGTGTCATTATTTGACCTATAAAAGGAATTCCCACTCTATTATTTTTCCAGCTTTCTGCACATGTATCTTCAATTTCTTCATTTTAAATTATCCTAGTAGTTATCTTTAATTTCATCCTCCAATACAGAATTCATCCAAATCATCCGGGCTCTTGACCTGATGCTGAGATCAATCCTTTTAATCTCACATCTACTTCTCCCAGAGCATACTGCCTCCCACTGGGACACAGCCTCTAACTCTGGGTTCCATGTTGAGAATCTCTTTTTACTCCAATCTACCTTGTAGGACGCTATTTTGTACTTTTTTTTTTTTCCAAGACAGGGTTTCTTTGTGTAACAAACAACCCTGGCTGTCCTGGAACTCCCTTTGTAGACCAGGCTGACCTCGAACTCACAGAGATCCGAACTCACATCGCCTCTGCCTTCCAAGTGCTGGGATTAAAGGTGTGTGAGTAGGATGTTATTTTAGAGACAGCATGAGCCCTTGGTTGAGCAAATGAAAATCACCTGTGGGCATCTGTCTGCCCCCCTATGCCTCCCGCTACCATATGTCACCATCGAGAAGTTAAGTAGGACAGTAGGAAACACTTTCCAATCAACTTCCAGTTTTTCCTATCCCATAAACTCACCACTGGATAGATGTGTTCACTGCCCCCAAACAAACTAAATCTTAAATAATCACAAAAATCATAAAGTCCTTTTTCTTTAGACCCTCCCTCCCCAAAGGAAGTCAGAATCACAAAGTCAAACGTTTTCATATACATGTGCTCATCGGAAGAAAATAAAGCGAGGCAAAGAGCGACCCACCTTGTGTCTTCCTCTGAAGACATTTGCAGTGGCCCCCTGGCCCAAGATATCAGACAAGAGCCACAAATGGTTGGACGTACTCTGCATCTTCTCGGCTTGCTCGGGCGCTTCTCCTCACGCTGAGGGGAGAGAAGAGATTTGCATGTAGGCTGGTAAGGAAATAACACCGCCAAGAAACAAACGTTAGCCACGTTTCATCTGAAGTGGGACTATGTATTATTTACTGCCAAGCAGGAGTGCGTGAACAGTCCAGTGTTAAAAATGTTTCTAACAATATTAGAGGACAAAACACTCTGTGGGCACTACAGAAAAAAGCCCACGATATTAAAACCACTGACACACATTCAATTGTTTTTGCTATGCTTTGGAGATGGCCTTTTACCGTATTTCCCAGCCTGGCCTTGAGCTCTCTACATAACCCTGCCTGCTTTTCTGCCTTGGCCTCCAGAATGATAGAATTACAAGTAGATCTGGCTTTTTTTTGGGGGGGGGTATGAGTGTATGGGTCTCTGTGTGTGATGCTGGAGGAGGTGGGAGAAGGTTGGACCCCCAGGAGCTGGAGTTAGAGGTAGTTGTGACCTGCTTGCTGTGGGTGCTGGGAGCTCCACTCCCATCCTGCACAAGAGCAGCAAGGGTTCTTCAACACTGAGCCGTATCTCCTATACCCCCATGTTGGGCTTTCTTTTCTTCATATATTCAATTTAGTTTCTATCTCAGAACAACAAAAAAAAAAATCTCTCCATTATCTAATATTGTCTTTGCCAATTAGAGTAATACTGACTACTTATCTCCTCCAACTGTTTTGAAAGATTAATAGATTAATCATTGATTTTTTTTGACACGGGGGGGGGGGGGGGGAGCTTATAGCCTACATTAGTCTTGAACCCGCAGTCTTCCTGCCTTCACCTCCCACATGCTCGGAGGCAAATTAAAGAAATTAGGCTAGCACAGATACTAACAGAAAGCAATCATGACTACGTAATAGTTCCATCATGCAAAATTTCATCTGCACAGAAACTGTAATTAAGAAGTCTAAAACTTATTATTCCTGAAAAGTCAGTAACTCCTCTGATGCTGTTTAAGGACGGGTTCCTGGGCCAGTGAAATGGTTCAGTGGGCAAAGGGGCTTGCTGCCACACCAGACAACCCAAGTTCAGTCCCTGGCACCCATGTGGCAGAGGGAAAGGACTATCTGTGCCACAACAGGCATGAGCCCCCCCCCCAATAAATAAAATGTAAAAAAAAAAAACCACTGAAAAGCAGCCATTTCCCTAACTTCTAAATAGACAGGTATACACACACCAAGTACATATTCCCAAGTCTTAAGAAGTACCAGTAGCAGACGTGTCCTTTGAACACAGGAAAGCTGTGCAACTGAAAAAAAGGGCACTCACATTAGACACATCGGACTCCTCCAAGTCTGCTCTAAGTTTGGACCACAAAAATCTTACAGTCCATTTCCGGTCAGTTAGAATTTCAGTCTTCCAAGGATGGTTAGGAACATAGACAATGGCCAAGGGTCCAAGTTTCACCAATCTCTTAATATACTAGCTATCTTTATAATTTTATCACCTATGCAATTTAGATAAATAATTGCCCATCCAATCTATTTGAAGTAAGCAATAAGAATAATACTCACTAGCCAGATGTCCTGCATGTATGTGTGTGTGAATAAGACTCGCTTTTCATAAATAATAAATGCATTTACCAATTACTGCATTTCATTCAAGAGATGGTAAACCCAAATATGTAATGGAAAACCTTCCCTAGCTGATGTTACATTGTTGCTGTCAGATAACTACATGACAGTATCATCGAGTACTTATGTGTAGCTAGTGGATAATTAAAAACACACTTGGCTAAGATACCTGCTTTCTACCTACCAATGTAAAAAGATGGGTCCACGACAGTGATGGTTTGAAACTTTCTTCCAATAACCCCCTCCTGACTAAAACATGACTCAGCACACCCACCCGACGCTTGCTATTAAGTCTCCCCAAATTTTGATAAGCGTGTAAACTGGCATTCAACAAGTACAATACCGGCGACACTGTCGTCAGTCTACTTCCTTTAATTGTTTAAAACGAAAGTTACCAGGGATAAAACAGGTTTGGTGGCAATGGTGTACGGACAAAGTTGCTGGATTTCCAAACTCAAGTCAACCATTTGTTCGATAGATAGTAGAGGTTCCAGAGTGGGGAAAAGGTCGGGTTTTGATGATGCATTTGACAGTTCTCGGGGAGAACCTGTCTTGGGACGACTGGCAGAAAACACCAGGGGAATGCATTAGGCAAATCAACCCACAAGCTAGGTGGAAGAGGAACAAGAAAACATGGGAATTTGCATTTTTTTTTTTTGCCCGTGCACAAAAAAAACCCCCAAAAACAAAAAAACCCCGTCTCGTGCTGGCAGCCTCGGGTGAGTCAACCTTTGCGACGGTCTGTTCGGCGGCTGCCAGTCCATTTAAACCCTGGTGTGTGTCAGCTGGGCCAAGGGTGGGAGCGGCGAGCCAACTCCGGGCTGGGCGGGCGGGCGGGCAGCCCTTCTGCCCGGGTGGCCAGGGCCCAGGCGGGGCGAGCGCGCGGCTGCGGGACCCCTCCGGGCCGCGGCCCTGCTCTGACGCAGCATCTCGCCTCCCCGACCCCCGGGGCGCGCCGGCCCGCTCCGCCCGAGCCCGCCCGACCCCTCTTACCCAGCCGAGTCCCTTCTCCGGCGCGCACGGCCCGCGGCTCCGGGGCCTGCTCGCGCCCCAGGCTACTTCCGGCTTCGCCAGCCCCGGCCGCGGAGCACGTGACCGACGGCGGCGGCGGCGGCGGCGGGGGGGGGGCGCGCCTGCGCGTGCGCACTCCCGCGGGCCTATGGGGCCGCGGCGGCCGAGCATCTCTCTCTCTCTCTCCCCGGAGGCTGCTGCAGTCAGCGGTGCGGGACGGCGCCTGCCCCGCGGGCGGAGGTCAGGAACTCTCTGCACCGCAGAGTGAGGGCGGCGAGCTGGCGACGCCCACAGTCTCAGGTGCGCAGGATGCCGGCCGCCGAGGACTTTCGCAGAGGGTTGGATTGGGGGCCGGGGGGGGGGGGGGGTTGTGTTTAAACATCACTTGGCTTGCATGAGCAAGAAGCGGTTCATAATGTCCATTCTGCTCTTGAAACTGGGAGTGCTGGAGAGTTTAAGCACTGAACTTGACAACTTAACCCAGTACTATGATTAGGTCCTGCTCAAGGCAGACTCCAGTGGATCCTAGGTGTGACTTCTGAGCAGGGAAAGGAAGGGGGTGGGTCCCAGAGCAGATCTACACCGATGGACCAGGTTAAGGGCAAAGGCTTCCACTGGAACAGACCAAGGGCTGAAGTCTCCACCCACTCCTGACCTGAAACTCTCTAGGCCTGTTTTCATCACATGAAAAATGGAGATTTAAAAAAAAAAAAAAGAAGCCCAATCCAAGGAGTTCTTAGAAAGAAAGTTATTTTATTAGAATTTTAAACAGTTTAGGCAATGAAATCATTCTAACAGTAAATGCACTTTCTGCTTACAATTAAAACCTATTTCAGTTCTGATAATGACATGAGTGACAGGTCCCTCCAAGTCAGAAAAACCCACAGCTCAAAAATTATGGAGGAAATAGGACTAAGCCAAAGGACTTCCCATGTTTACCACATAAGTGATACACATTAAAATACCACATAGTACTTTCTTCAAAAGTCAAGCCACTGGTGAGCCCATTAGCAAGCATGGAGACTGAAACAAAACGGTTTGGGCACCACAAAACCCATGTCTTCCACCTCTGTCTTCTCACCTGTAACAAGTGAGACTGACTCTTGAGACAATTATTTGGGTGCTTGCTCTTAAAAATAAGGTACCTAATGATGGGACAGTTTCCTGTCATGACGGTAACCTCCAGGAATGAAGATGAGCATTCTTATACATGATTACATTGACATGAAGTTCCTGACTTCTACACTCTGATTCCCCCAGCCTGATCCCGAAGGTCTAAACACACGTTACTCTATTGTGGGGCTTTAAAGAGCCATGGACGGACTCAATAGTACAGTAATACAAGCTAATACTGAGACCTATGTTTTAATTCATTGAATTCTTAACAAGTTATGAGGTAGCTACCATTATTTCCCCCATTTCTGAGGGGGAAACCAAGGCAGGAAGAAATCATTTAACTTGCTCAAGGTCCTAAACTCAGTTACTGGTGTAAGTGGCGTTGGAACCTACTTAACTTGGGTCCAGAGTCCACAGTATACAGGTCTTGTTCACTACTATGTATGCTAGTCACTACAATACCTTGTGCAATCACTGTTGCAACAGAAGCTATTACACCTCACAGTGCACAGGAAAATAGCAAAGAAACACCCAGTTTTGCTTGTCTTTTTTGTTTTTGAAACCGAGTCTCACTCTGGCCCAGACTGGCCTTGGCCTCCTCTGAATGGTGTGATTATAAGCATGAGCCACCAAACCTGCCCCACTTACCTATTTTTTTTTTTTTTACAAAAAAATCATTATTTATTGAAGTATTATATACTTCACTAATCTATTTTTATCATTCAGTAGAACTATTCTTAGCTGCCCATTTTACTGCCTTTATTTTATAATAGAAGGAAAATGCTGACTATCTCTTGTGGAGTTAAAATCAGAAAAAGATCCATGTGCATAATTCAGAGTAAATCTAGGGCTCCGCAGGTCAGTGCTTTCTGAACAAGAGTGAGGACTGAATTTGGATATCCAGAACCCACATAAAAGCTGGTACAGTCACCATCTGCAACCTGAGGACTAGCACACAGAGACAGGAAGTCTGCTGGCCAGCCAACCTCGCTGAGACACTGCGCTCCAGGTTCAGTGGAAGACACTCTCAAAAAAGGTTCTTATCCACCTAACCCCCAACACACACACAGATGTACGTAGGTACACACACACACACATTCCAGGCCATTCACGTGTCACAAATCCACGGACAACACACACACACACACACACACACACACACACACACACATCCCTCCTGAAATCTTTTTGTCTGCTCCCTGTTCTGTGGTAGTAGGGACCGAACTCAGGTTCTCAAGCAAGTGCTCTACCACTCACTAAGTACTATACCCCCAACTTCTCAGAAAGCCATCAGGGTTCTACCTGCTATACTTTTAGGCAGGTTCTCATGTAGCCCAGGCTTGCCTTAAGCTCACGATGTAGCAGAGGACAGCCTGGGACCTCTGATCTCTTCCCTATTTCCCCCTCTACTTTTATGCAGTGCTGGGTATGGAACCTGGGACTCGGCACGCTTGGGAGTTAGACCCGGGCCTTACCTGGGCCTTTAAAACTGAAACTGCATGTCTATGGCGATGCTGCTGTAGTTCTGTCCTTTTCTAAGGTTCCCACTGCACCCACACCTCTTCTTCCAGCTCTTCCTATAGCAACAGCAGTCCTTGTAGTAATGAAGCAGTGACTGACTACAAAGTCATCAACACACAGGTGGTCAGACCTGGTGGGTGATTCACACCTTTAATCCTAGCAGCTGGGAGGCAGAGACAGCAGAGCTCTGAATTTGAGGCCAGCCTGGTCTAATATAGCGAGACCCAGTCTCAAGACAAAAACAAACAAACAAATCTAAGTGTACTTACTGTGCTCTAAGTACACCTAATTCATAGACAAACACTGGGATTTATAATCCTATCATAGATTCATGGAGCCAGTTTCTAGTGCATTTAAAAAAGACTAACTTAACAGACCTAAGCTGAGTGACCTTTAGGGGCGTAGTCAGTGAACTGAGGCATCCACATTCATCTCTGCAAACCTTGAGGTGGAAATCAGAGTGACTCAGGTGGGGAAATGAGGCTATTTGTAAGAATTCCGGAGAAGACTTGGTATATTTCACTATGTAAAATTTATTTTTTTATAAAAAATGTGTAACACCAGCACCTACTTTTAAACTGACTAATTTAGGAACCCATTCTCTTATAGAATACACATTGGCATTAAAACAGTTTCAAGAAATGTAACGGCTATCTACAGAAAATTATGTTTTGATTGTTACCCCATAGTTTATGTGTGTGCACACATAAAACTGAACATTTCCAACTTTACATTCAATTGTTAGTCAGTTTCCCACTGCTATAGTTTTTCTTATAAAGAACTTTAAAGTTTCATATAAAGAAAAAAATTAAGGTACTAGGATAAATCTATGTCTTTAACAGCATTTTTACATAAACAATTTAAACTGGCATGCAGGCAACTTTTCTTGTTGTCACATACCTGTATTTAGGGAAAATTACACCCATTTTACAGAAAATCCCACATACACAGCAATAAGCTCAAAACAACGTTAAAAGAAGGTGTGATGGCACACAAAACTGCTTCTTTATAAATTATGAACCAGAATTCCTGGTCTTGACACAGGACAGGGAATCCAGTCCTCAGGGCTTCGCTCTCTGGAAGAACACCTGGAAAACAGCATTGAAACAGCGTGTCAGGCAGACAGCTCTGGGAGGCTTCTGAAGGCTAGTCGCCCCTGGTAACATTGAAACAGCGTGTCAGGCAGGACAGCTCTGGGAGGCTTCCGAAGGCTAGTCGCCCCTGGTAACAAACACTATTGCCAGGAGCAATGGCAGTCAGGAGACAGCTTTTGGCAGCTTTTTATTTACTGGGAAAATTAACAGTGGAATACTAAATTCAAGGAAGAAAAAAAGTCAAAGATAAGACAGAAATATTAAGTCTTAAAAGATTTACTATGTATTTGGTGATTTAAAAGCTATTTCCAGTTCAACGTTTGAGACAAAAGCGTGGACTAGAAGTCATGCTAAGCACTGCCCAGCAATGCAGTACATCCGCAGTGATGTCACTGACTGAGTGCTGGAGATGGTAATGGCAGGCTGGGAGCTCATGGAGAAGGATCGTATTCATCATCATATTCCTAAGATCTAGATAGCTGGGTTCACCCGACAACCTAAGTGAGAGAGGATGGGCACGGTGACTCACACTGGAGATCCTAAGAGTTGGGAGGCCAAGGCAGGAAGACAGTGAATTCTAAGCTAGCCTGGGCTACATAAGAGATCCTGTCTCAAAATAAACCAAAACCAAAAAGTGCTAAGAATGACCACTGAATGAGCAAGAGAAAGCCTTCCTAGAAGGCTGTCTTAGTTAGCTTTAACTGTCAAGTTGACACAGCCTAGAGCCCCCAGAGAAGGAGTCTTGATTGAGGGACTTCCCAGATCACACTGGCCCATGGGACACTGTCCTGACTGTTAACTGATAGAGGCTGGACCACCCAACCGTGGGCAACGCCAATCCCTGGGTAGATGGTCTTAGACTGTGTAAGAAAACTAGCTACTCATTAGCCTGGGACGAGCCAGCAGGCCGTGGTCCTCCATGATTTCTGCTTCAAGTTCCTGTCCTGAATGCCCTCCCGATGACCTGTGACCTGTAAACTCTTCCTCCACTAAGCTGCCCTTGGCCATGGTATTTGTCCCATCACCAGGAAGAAACTAGAACAGAGCATGGCCAAGGCAAGCAGAGACCAGCACAGAATTCCTGGTGGAGGGCCAGGAATAAGGCAGAGTTGAAGAACAGCAAAGACGATTCTTACAGGAGACATAAAAACCCGGTCTGACATCAGACTATGAAAACAACTGAGACCCCAGATGAGCAGCATGAACTTGTCTTAGGAAACAGTACTTCCAGAAAGAACAATGGATGAAGGAACACTTGATAGCCCAGCCAGGCTGTCACAGAGGAGGAACACTGAGTGAGATAGCGTAAGCCGTCCAAGGGAGCAGGGAGGAATCGGTACAGTGATCAGCCAGCCAGGCAGAAGAAAACGCGAACACTGAGACGCGGCTCTCCGTCACTGAGGAGCTGAGCCAAGCCCGTCAGTGCAGTGCATGTGAACAACACCCGAGACAAGCCTTCTGCAGCGCCCGGGACTTCCTCTTCCTACCCAGGAGGGCTCATTTTCACAGGCGCTTTCCTTCTTTTCCCCCAGTGTTAAGAAAGTTAAAAAACAAAAAATGTTTCCTTTACGCTAATAACTGATGAGGGACAATGTCAGAATTGAACAGGATAGCAAATGCTTTTGACTTATAAATTCTCTTTAGTTTAGTTTGTGCTATTTTTTCTGATGCTAGGCAAGTGTTCTACTACTGACCTATATCTCCTATAGCTCTTGACTTCAGAATTCTACTAAGTGGAGCCAGGGAACCAACCACTCACTCATAACTTGTTACCAGAAATGTAGCACACAGGGCTTTGCTTTTCAGTCTGTGCACGGGAAGTACCAAGTATACGCGAGAACCAGTTCTGGTTCTGGCACAGTGACTGCGCTCCTTGAGCAGGGAACTCACCCGTACTGGTACCTGCAGCACCATCTGGTGTCTGGACATAAAAAACAGCTGTAAGCAGGAAAAAGTAACCTCCACCTGTTCTCTCTGTTTAGAAAGGGTCTCACTATGTAGCGGAGGCTGACCACTAACCAACCTGTGATCCTCCTGCCTCCATCTTCCAAGTGCAGGGATTACTAGTATACACCACCCATTGAGGTGTTTAATTTTATTTATTTATAAATTTAATGCTTTTTGAATGTAAAACACAGCCTTCTTGGCCAGATCCAAAGGGTATCCCTTTTGTTTGCTCTACATCCAAATGTTTCAAAATAAACTATAAGTGAGTGGTTTGTGCTTCTGTATTTTCAGATCCTTTCAACTTAATGAGCAACTGTTCACAAAATTTCTTTTCTTTCCATCTTCTAATACCCATTTAATTACATCATAAAACTATAAAACAACAAGAAAACCCAAACCCAGGCATTTTTATACCATATGTTCAGGCTCTTTAGACAATTAGTATAAATATCTAATTATCTTTTTCAATAGCTTAGTTCAAAGAGGATTCACAAAAACTTCTGCAATTACATCTTCCTAGGGCAAAGAGACCCCAAAGTGAGTGAGTCAGTCAAACTGCACCCTCAAACGTTACCTCGCTGTATAAAGATGGGGACTTTCTCCAAATACCTACCTTAAGGTAATTTTTAAAAACTTTAGCATCAGGCTGCTGAAGCGCTTGACAGAACTCCTGGGGGGACAAGGAGGGAAGAGAAATAGGAAATCCATTTAATGCAAGCCCACAGCATCCTTTTTGTTTTAAATTGAGGGCAATGAACACAAACACAGCTTCGCATGCACAGTACATGTTAACCTCGTGTATGGCAGCTTGCACAGGCTGTCTCAGCCTGCAGAAACGAACGCCCATGCCTACTGACCCACCCCACCTCGCTTCTCTCCCCCACAGCTCCCATTCTGCTCTCGGCTGTGATAAGTCAGTCCTACTACTCTGGACCTCTGGTGTCAGCGGATCATGGAGTGTTTGTTTTTTTCTGCCTAACTTAGCACAGTGTCCCCTATGTGGTAGCATAGGACAAGATTTCTTTCTTCAAGGCTGAATAATACCACTGCAGGGATATACCACACTTTCTTCACCCTGTCTCCTAACAATGGGCAGTAATATTACTTCAAATCCACTCTAGTCCTATTACAGCTCATCAAAATCAAGTCAACCAATTCTTACTCCCAAAGGTTATATACGAGATGTTCAAACATTACACCCAGACACATTTTCTTTTATTTTCTCTGGGTCACCAGGGAGGAAGAAATCAAAACCAGTGTGTTATCTCCGACTTGGTAGGATGGTCACCAGCAAACGAACCAACCAAACCCCCAAAGCCGGGCACAACGGTTCATGATATTCCAGAACCCGAGAAAGAAGGCTGCTCGAGCCCAGGAGTCCAAGGGAAACACAAGACCCTGTCTCAAAAGGAAAGAAAAAGAGGAGGAGGAGGAGGAGGAGGAGGAAGAGAAGAAGAAAAACAGAAAGCATGAAGTAACGGCACAGTAACACATGAATGACAGTGTGGCTGCTTAGGAGAGGGAGTGAAAGGGTTTTGATTTGAGGCCAGCATCTCATCACATACAAACAAACTCCCAACACAAGACAAAGTCAGTCAGCAAGGATATGGAGAAACCCTAACGTGAACACTGTTAGTGAGAACACACATACTGTTAGTGAGAATACACAATGACGCACACTTAGTGAGAGTATACAACAACACACACACTGTTAGTGAGAATACACATGGCATCTGGTGTGCTTTAAGTGTTGTTTTTAGCCGGGCGGTGGTGGCTCACGCCTTTAATCCCAGCACTCGGGAGGCAGAGGCAGGCGGATCTCTGTGAGTTCGAGGCCAGCCTGGGCTACCAAGTGAGTTCCAGGAGAGGCGCAAAGCTACCCAGAGAAACCCTGTCTCGAAAAACCAAAAAAAAAAAAAAAAAAAAAGTGTTGTTTTTAAACAAACTAGGGATTGACCCTTGGGCCTCGCAAGCATTCTAAGCACATACTACCTTACCTAAGTCTAGTGCAGTATAAAGGCTATGAAAACTTTCCAATAAACTACCAGCAATCTTACTTTGGGGTCTCTATCGAGAAGAACTGAGCTCAGCATCTTTAGACAAGATTAGCACTCAGCTCATGTGCACTGTGGTACAACAGCGAGCTGTAGAGACGACCTAAATGCTCACTGATGGATTGATGAACAAAGTGTGGTTCATTTACAGAACAGACCATTGGCAATCTACTGTAAAAAAGGAAACCTTGGAACCAGGGAGATGGTTGGTGAGGTAATTCTGTGCAAACAGAAGGGCCTGATTTGATCCCCAGCATCCCCATTAAAAGGCAGGCACGGTGGCACAAGCTTGTAGTCCCAGTGTCGGTGAGGCAAAGGCAGGAGGGTCTCGGACCTGCTGGGCAGCCAGCCTAGTTCAACTGGTGAGCTGCAGGTCCCAGTAAAGAGACCCTGTCTCAAAAACAAGGTGGAGGCTCTCAAGGAATGATACCCAAGGTTGACCTCTGGTGTCCACAACAAACACACACACACACACACACACACACACACACACGTTTTAAGCTAGAATTTTCACCTCAAAACGACTTCCGACTTCAACACGAAAACCTTGACACAAACCCCAGCAGAAGTTCTTTTCTTTTTCCCTCCCCTGTTTCCTCTCTCTTCTCTTTGCCATGCATGTCAGGGTTTGAACCCAGGGTCTTGCACATGGTAGGCAAGCAAGCAAAGCATGCTCCACTGCAGTGCATGCCTGCCATCCAGGGTCTTCAGGTGCTTCGATCACTTGTCGGCAGCCTACAGAATGGCTTCTTTTTTCTTTTGTTTGCTTTGCACACAGACTTCATCGGCAGCCCCAGCAGAGCCAGAACTCCCTGGATAATCTGGGGCAGGTTCAAACTCATGACAGTCCTCCTGCCCTCGTCTCCAAAGTGGAGGAATTACATGCATGGGCTGCCATGACCGCCTGAATGCTTGCTTTTCAAAAGCACAAAAGACTCTAGGGTTGGAAAAGAAAGCAACTGTAATGAACTCTGATTTTTAAAAGGTGTATCTGTTTTTATGTAGATGGGCTTCCATGAGTTTGTGTGCACCACAAGCCCTTAGGGGCCAGAAGAGGGCACTGGAGCCCCTGGAGGTGGAGTCACAGGTGGTTGGGAGCTGACGCGTGGGTGCTGAGAACCGACCTGAGTACTATCCAAGAGCAGCCAGTGCTCTTGACCACTGAGCCCCATGAATTCTGATCTTTAAAATACTTAGTTCTGTAGCAAAACTTAGTGTCTTCCTAAGGAAGGACAAAAGTGGCACTACCCAATCATTATTAATTTCACAACAGTGACACACACAAATATTTCTAAGTATCTCCAACCTGTATGACATGGAAATATATGGGAAATCAGGTTGGGGGGTTCCTCAGAACCCAGTAAAAAGCTAAGTGTGGGGTTGGGGATTTAGCTCAGTGGTAGAGCGCTTGCCTACCAAGCGCAAGGCCCTGGGTTCGGTCCTCAGCTCCGGGGGGAGTGGGGGAGCTAAGTGTGATGGCACACCCCTGTAACCCCAGCACTGCGGAGGTAGCAACAAGAGGAGACCTGTGCTTCAGACCAGCCACTCTAGCACAATGTCGAGCCAACAAACGATGTCTCAAAGGAGGCAGATGGTGTCCTGAGCATGGCGCCTGAAGCTGCCCTCCAGCCGCCGCAACCCCCCCCTCCATGTGCACACATGCACAGAGAAAAGGAAAACGTCATTTCTATTAGGTACGGTTACAGACAATGTTACTATTACTGTGACCTATCATTTACTGAATGGCAGGAAATTAAATTTGTATTGGATGTTAGTAGAATAAAAACATAAAATTGCTCCCATTCAATTTCATGGATTATTTTAGTCTAGGTTCCAGGCTATTGACAGCAAAACAAGCTATTGCCATACGGCTTTCGTGAACTAAAATTTAGATTTGAAGTACACACTCACATTTACTTATTTAATGAAATTTCAAGCAAAATCTGTTAGGAGAGCTCTTACCTGAATTATTTCTGGAGCGACTTGTAAGGAGGGCAGGTATTCCTGTTGAAGATACTGAACACATTCGGGGCCCTGCAGATGAAGAGACAACCCAGTCATCTTCTTGCTGGGCGCTAATAACGCTCAAGAGGTTAGACCAACACACCTACACTTCACAGACAATACAGTATTAGGATAAGAACAGACCGCCTTGATTAGAAACCCAGGAGACACTTTGACACTGCTTCCCTTTAGCAATGTATTCCTGAGAGAACAGCTATAAAAAAAACTGAACAAATTCAATACGTAAGAGCAGCAGTGAACTTCATGTCTTGTGGTAACTTGTGTGTGAATGTCCTAGAGGCCAGAGGTTGGTGCCGGGGTCTCCATACACTGCTCTCCACCTTATTTTTCAGGCAGGGTCTCTCATTAAGTCTGGAGTGTCCGGTGGGGCTGCATCCCCACCCCAGCACTGAGGTTACAGATGTGCACGTCTGGCCATTTCGTGGGTGCTGAGGACCTAACACGGTCCCCCTGCTTGCACAGTAAGCATCTGACGGACTGAGCCGTCTTCCCTGGCCTGCACTTGATAACTTTTAAGGACTTTAGTAGGTTGATGGTTTACCTGAAAGCAAATCACTAAACAAAATCAGTGGTCCACACCTAGCATTTGGGAAGCTGAGGATCGCTCTGAGCATGAAGTCAGCCTGGCTACGGAGTAAGACTATTTCAAAACGAACCATACCTTTCCACTTTAACATCCGGATTTTTTATATTTTTCTGTTTACTATTATTAGTACTTCTCAATCACAGGATTCCTTTATCTTTCTTTCTACCTTTACTCCTGGCCCTCTATCTAAATGGGCCCAGGTCTCAACTTACTGACCCTTCGGAGGAACTGTCATCTCCGGGGAGCGAACACTACATTGGTTCTGAAAGGTTTCTCACTTCTCTTCTCACCCCCCCCCCACCCCTTTTCCAAATGTCCACATTCAAGCACAGCTTCTAAGCACCTATCCCGACTGCACTCTTCAGCTATGGCTTCTGCCCATAAGCTTACGTCTGATCTCCACCAGATCCCCCGTGGAACACCTGCTGTCCCCACACACACACCTTGCTTTGTCTGGAAAGCCAGTTCCACCAACGTATACTCGTCTTAAGGCCTATCAGACAAAGGCCCTTTTCCTATTGCCTGCTCATTGTTCAGTCAGGCAGCTTCAGTCCTAGACTTTTTAGGTTTTGTGTTTGGTTTTTTTTTTGTATTTTGAGTATCTTTTTGGTATTTTGTAACAGTTCTGGCTGTCCTGGAACTCACTTTTGTAGTCCAGGCTGGCCTCGAACCTGCCTCTGCCTCCCTAGTGCCAGGATTAAAGGCGTGCACCACCACCGCCCAACTATACTATTTTATATACCCATTAAAATACTCATTTAAATCACTATTTATTGTGATTTATTATTTGTCACATTTTTTTTTTAATTTTATCCTGGCACGATCGGACACTGGATGGCCTGGGAATTGAACCTGGTTCCCTTGGAACAGTCAGTCAGTGCTCTTAACCACTGAGCCATCTCTCTCCCTATGCAGTTTTCCCTTGATTCTGAAATATCGGGTCTTCATTTTTACACATTTTTTCACCACCCTACCTAGGGGTAGCACAAGTCTAGAGGAAATGCCGTTGGACTAAAACCTTCTTTCCGCCTTCCATCAGAAGGAAAGACTCAAGCTCAGAGAAGCAAAGACCATGGAATGGGCCACTCTGCAGCTAACTGTAGCTCAGGAAATGCTGCTCTGTGCTGGGCCACAGAAGCTGGAAATAGCAATGTTAAAAGGAAAAAGTACTTATTTTTAAATGTTGGCACCTAATTCAAGTTATCCGAAAATACCCAAAGTCACTTATGATTTATCCATGACTAGACTGACAAGAAAGGACTTGGTATTTATGAGTAATGGACGTCTCTAATCATTTAAACCTGCGACCCCTGCACGTGAGGGAGAGGCTGAGGCAGAAGGACCGCTAGCAGTTCATGCCAGGCCGGGTTACAGTGTGAAATCCTGTCTCAGCTAACAATAAAAAGTAAATCAATTTGCCAGACACAAGCCTTTAATCCCAGCACATGGGAGGCAGAGGCAGGAGAATCTCTGAGTTCAAGGGCAGTCAGGACTATTACACAGAGAAACCCTGTCTTGAAAAAGCAAATATACACAGATATATACATATGCACACATAAATCAATCAAAGGCTGGAGTAATAGCGCAGCTGGCAAAGCACTTGGGTAAACGTGAGGATGGGCTCCACCCCCAAGCCCCACCTCGGTTACAAAAGCCTGAGTGCTGAGGGACGCTTATAACCCCAGTGCTAGGGAGGCCAAACAGCGGTTCCCTGGGATGCCCTGCCAGCCTAGCCTAATAGTGACAGAAAGCATCACCTTGACCTCTGGCCGGCACAGGCACACGTGCCCCTCCCCACAGGCAGCCTCTGGCTGTACAGAAGTTGAACACGGAAATGACCCTGTGCCCCACAATGTGAAGGGCGGTAACAGTCACTGCTTTCATTCAGGCCTTTCCACACATCCACAAATCAGTACTGAAGTCACCTTCCATAAAACACAGTTTTCCAGGTGATGAGTCAGAGCCAGCTGAAAGCACAGCAGATAGGGCTAACCATGAGGGAAGGAGCAGGGAGTGTAAGGGAGGCTCACCCGTCTGAGGTGGATGGTTTTCAGCGTCACAGCACACTCGGAAAGCGCCTGTAAAATGTGAGTGTAAATGTTAACAGGGCAGTTCTCCCTTACAAAACCACACTTTCATCCCCCACCTCCAAGCTACTGCAAGGAAAACACACACAGCTTCGTGCCTGCAGGGAGTCAAGAATGGTAAAGGAAGTAGGCCACACAGAAGAAAGCAAAAGACGAACCCCTGGGGGCCGGGGGAGGGCTCAGGGGTTAGGAGCACCGGCTGCTCTTCCTGGGAACCAGGGTTTGATTCCCAGCACCCACACGGTGGTGTCTGTGACTCCAGTCCCAGGGGATCTGACTCCCGCTTCTGGCCTCTGGGGGCGCTAGGCATGCACATGGCACATAGACATCCATGGACACAAAATACCCACAGACATAAAAGAAAAAGAAAAAACTACAAACTATATGTAGTCCTAATGCAGTAGCATGGCTTTTACCCAGCCATTCGAAAAGGGAGAAAACAGCTCTCCCACATGAAGCACTCTGAAAATGAGATCTGGGACCCAGCACACAGAAAGAGAACAGCCATTCCTGCTCGTCACGGCAGGGGAAGCCGCAGAGTAGATGTCTGTGCATCATGGCACAGACATACAGCCCCACACTCTGGAGGCAGAGGCAAGAGACTGCCCACGAGTCTGAGGACAGTCTGGTGTGCAGTGAGACCCTGGCCAGCTACGGCTACACAGCATATCCTATGCCATAAACAAAGTGAGGGGAAGGGAAGGGGGAAACTGAGGAGAGAAGGGGCGAGGAGGAGAGAGTGAGGAAGAAGAGGAGGGATGCGGCTTGGCAGTAAAGCGCCTGCCAAATGTGTGACATCCTTATCTGTCCCCAGAACAGGAAAAGTAACTCGATGAATCCTACTTTGAAGTCGTTATGTCGATATAAAAACAACCCGTGAAACAATCCGCCTGTCATTAGAGAAGCGTCTAGAGATCTGCACGTGTAGACAGACTCTGAGGTGCTTACCAACACTGTCTGCGCGTCAGCCAGGTCGAAGGTCTGCTTTAGAGGAGCTAGGAAACATGCAGGGACAATGTGCTTATAAACGAAATCAGCGAATCCCACTGGTCCGTCTTTACCTCCTGTCAAGAGAATCCAAATAAATGTTCATCTTGTTTAAAAAGAGAGTCAATCAGTCCACGTAAAGGGGAAAAAAAAAAAAAAAAAAAAAAAAAAACCAATCCCCGGTTCCTGCTTCTATCTGGATCAGAGTTCCATTTCAGTTCTAACCATTTCATTTTAACAGTCCCATGAAGCAGGCTGGGGATGAAGGTCGACAGATAGTTATCAGGCTGGAGGTGTAGCTCACCGTGGGGCCACTTAATTAAGAGTATGCACGGGGGGTGGGGGGGGGAGGTCAGGATAAAACCTCAAAACAAAATAAAAACAGCAGGTTCCTCTCACCCCAGAGCTCCACCAGCTTTGAGAGGATGATGAAACACGTCTTCTGTGCAATCGGATCCGGATACTCAACGGCTCCCTGGATAACGGTCACCAGCACCCGTTCTACATTCTCCGCACCTGAGGAGAAAAACCAGACTGTAATTTCAAAAGCAAAAACACTACCTGAAGCATTCATTTCAAAATATACAGTATGTCAAAACATGCCTAGAGCGTTGATAAAATCCCTTCACTGCTTTTATTAACTAGGCACCTCAATTCTAAGGACTGAGAAGCCAGGATTCCTTTAATATCTTGCTCTGCTGATTTTGTGTGTGTGTTTTTTTTTAGGGGAGGACCTTGCCAAGTAGACCAGGCTGACCTCAAACTCACTGATGTGTAGCTGCCTTTGCCTCACCAATTTTGGAATTAAAGGCTCTATGTGATGGTCTGAATGAGAATGGACACCACATGCTCATGTATTTGAATGCTTGGTCCCCAGCTGGTGGAAGTGTTTAGGAAGGACTAGGAGGTGTGGCCTTGTTGGTGGAGGCGTGTCACTGGGCGTGGCAGGCTGCGAGGTTTCAAAAGCCCACGGTATTCTCAGTGAACTCTCTCTACCATGTGCCTAAGCTCTCACTACTGCTCCAGAGCCATGCCTGCCTGTGGTCACACCCCTGCCATGATGGTCACAGACTCACCCTCTGAAACTGTAAACAACAACAAGGTCTTTATTTGTTGTCTTAATCATGGTGTCTCACCACAGCAATGGAAAAGCAGCTGAGACACTCACCATGCCCAGCTTACCCCTCTTCCCTTGTGAGGAAAAGTCTCAAGAGTTGCCCAGACTGGCCCTGAATACTGTGCAGCCAGGAAGGCTTGGCACTTACTTGGCTGTCCTGCCTCAGCCCCCCAGATAACTGTGATTACAAGCCTTCTTCACCATGGTTGGCTGCTGTGGGATGATCTGTATGTCAAATGTGTTGCTGATTGGTCAATAAATAAATCACTGATTGGCAGTGGCCAGGCAGGAAGTGTAGGCGGGACTAACAGAGAGGAGAATTGAGAGAACAGGAAGCTGGGTGAGGGAGACACTGCCAGCCGCCATCAGGACAAGGAAGATGTAAATTACCGGTAAGCCACAAGCCACGTGGCAAGGTATAGATTAATAGAAATGGATTAATTTAAGCTGTAAGAACAGCTAGCAAGAAGCCTGCCACGGCCATACAGTTTGTAATCAATATAAGTCTCTGTGTTTACTTGGTCGGGTTTGAGTGGCTGTGGGACTGGCAGGTGAGAGAGATTTGTCCTGACTGTGGGCCAGGCAGGAAAACTCCAGCTACAGTTGGCCAGTGCTATCCTCAATTTCAAGATGGCAAACGGGCCAGTCGGACTCAACTGTCAGGCCGATTCTGGCACACGTTCACTATACTACTTACTAGCAATTAAAGAATACAGGGAAGGAGAAACTGGCTACAGATTAACTTCAAGGTGCTCTACACGCTTGTAACTCATTTCTATTCCAAAGTACTCAACACTCTTGGGGCCACCAGACCACCTCCTCACAAGTTCGCTGTTCACGTCCACTCACCGTGGAGCTCAGGGGTCCGGCTGTGACAGGGACCTAGGCGGACACATTGGTGTGCACGTGCGCGGCGTGCATCCTTACCTTGATTTGCGATCACCTCGCTCATTCCGCTGCCAGTGACGGTTTGCAGGAAGGCGAAGTAACTCCTGCGCAGCATCTGCTTCTCTAAGGCGGCCGACTGGTCGTTTTCTTCTGCTGGCCGCAGCAGCACTTCAAAAATGGCATGAAGCAGGGGCATGAACATCTGCTGTAGAAATGGGGACACCTGAATCTGGAAAGAAGAGCAGCTGTTACTGACCTCAGAAGCGATGAAGAAAAGCAACGGGGTGCTCTGGAAAGAGGGTGTTTAAAAAGCTCTTCGCTTTCTACGGAGGATATTTACAAACTTAATCAATGTATAAACATATGCACTACCCAAAGACTCAAGATTAAATTCAACACGTATGGGGCTGGAGAGATGGTTAAGAGCACTGGCCGCTCTTCTAGAGGACCTGGTTCTGCTCCCAGCACCCACATGAGGCTCTCAACCATCAGTAACTCCCATTCCAAGGAATCTGACGCCCTCTTCTGGTTTCTCCAGGCAATGCACACACATGGTGCACAGACATGCGTTCAGGCCAAACACCACACACATAAAAGTCAATCTTAGGAAGTTCAACTTGAGCTGGGCGGTGGTGGTGCACGCCTTTAAACCCAGCACTCGGGCCAGGCGGATCTCTGTGACTTCAAGGCCAGCCTGGTCTACAGAGCGAGATCCACAACAGGCAACAAAACTATACAGAGAAACCCTGTCTTGGAAAAACCTTTTGGAAGTTCAACTTGTATCTTAGAATTTTGGTTGTGGGCCAGCAAGATGGTACAGTAGGTAAAGGCGCTTACTGTGCAAGCCTGGTGACCTGAGTTCAATCCCCAGAACCCATGAAAAGACAGAAGGAGAAAACTGACTCCACAGTGCTGGACTCGGATCTCTACACACCTACACATATGCATGCACACACGCACGCACACTCTAATAAAAGTTAAAAAACAAATGAAAGAAATTGAAATGAAATAATAAGTGTTCATAATCAAAGTTGGCCAAGGAATTTTTTTAAATTTAAATTTTTAAGGGAAAAAATTCTAAGTAATGAATTTTGTAAAATAAAACTAACATGTGACTTCCATTAGTTAAGTTCCTTATCCTATCTGGGCTCCAGTTTCCTCTTCTAGAAGGCAAAATTCTTACTACTGAGGGTTATTTTGAGGAGTACAGAGCAACATCCACAAACATTCAGGGCAGACTCTGAACCTAGCAAGCCTTGTGCCATTCTCCCTAGCCAGTTCATACCTGTTTCATGCCCTGGGTTACTTCTAGCCTCTTGTCCCAGCACCCGAGTCCCACTTAGAGCTCAGCACTAGATTTACTTGCTCTTCCTGGTACTTTTCTCCCGCTACAGTGACTAACGCTTTTATTAAAGCATCTACTCAGGGGGCTGGAGAGACGGCTTAGTGATAAAGAACACTTTCAGTCCTTTTCCTAGCACACAATTCCACGCCCTGGACCTCCACTTCCAGATGATCCACCACTGTCTTCTAACCTCTTCAGGCACCAGGCATGCACACGGTGCACCTACTTACATGCAGGCAAAACACTCATACACATAAAAAAGTACTGTTTTTCAACCTAGAAACCTCCTTCGCCTTACCTGTGTGGCAGACAGCAGACTATTGGGAATGTTAGACACGCCATGACCCATGTGACCAGGCAACTCAGGGTCATTTACTAGGTAAAGGTGGGGCTGAGGGGGGGGGGGGCCTGGTCTGCAAAGAGCTTCCTGCACACACATGAGAACCTGAGTCTGAATCTCCAGACCCCGGTAATGAGAAGCTGGGCACAGTGGTGTACCCGAAGATGGGGGAGGACTGCCAGTGTCTACCCAAAAGCCGGTGTAGCTCCATCAATGAGCTCCAAGTTCAGAGAGAGACCACGGATCAAACACTAATGTGGAAGGTGATGGAGGCCGACCTCTGGCCTCCACATCTGTGAGTCACCCCACCTCCACAACACACAGTAAGGAGGACAGACCCAGAAGGTATGTGAGGATGCAGACCTAATTTTTAAGTCACAAGTCTCAGCACTGGGAGAGCTTGCGGTACCTTGAACTTGGCCGTAATCTGGTTGATGAGTGGAATGAATTCCTGGAGGTCTTTCGCTTCACAGTCTTTGAGCATGTGTTCTGAGGCAGACGGGATGAAGGGAAGCACTTCTTCCTCTAGGCAAATGATCATTCGGTGAAGGAAAGTTCGAACTCCACTTCTGAGAATGTCCTTTTGTACAGGGCAGCTGAGGGCTGGCAGGAAGGTCTGTAAACAGTCCAGATACACCTGGGAGCAGCCACACTGCTTCACAGTCTGCTTGTTGCTGAAAGCCTTGCTGGTTCGACTGCATGACCAAAACCAGACAGGCAGGGTTAGTTCATCCTTCCCAGTTTAGAGTGCACAGCAGGACGGTGCACAGCAGCAGAGTGCACAGCAGGACGATGCACACCAGCAGAGTGCACACCAGCATGATGCACACCAGCAGAGTGCACACCAGCGCGGTGCACACCAGCAGGGTGCATACCAGCGCGATGCACACCAGCAGAGTGCACAGCAGCAGAGTGCACACCAGCACGATGCACACCAGCAGAGTGCACACCAGCACGATGCACACCAGCAGAGTGCACACCAGCACGATGCACACCAGCAGAGTGCACAGCAGCAGGGTGCACAGCAGCACGGTGCACACCAGCACGATGCATACCAGCAGAGTGCACACCAGCAGGGTGCACATCAGCGCGGTGCACACCAGCACGATGCATACCAGCAGAGTGCACACCAGCAGAGTGCACACCAGCAGGGTGCACATCAGCGCGGTGCACACCAGCACGATGCACAGCAGCAGAGTGCACAGCAGCAGAGTGCACAGCAGCAGGGTGCACAGCAGCATGGTGCACACCAGCAGAGTGCACACCAGCACGGTGCACACCAGCACAGTGCACACCAGCACGACGCACAGCAGACGGCAAGCTGCCAGCACTAGACTCCCGTTCTTTCCTCCGCCAGAATCACTTCCCTCCGTAGTTAATGGTCATGTGGAAATGACTGCTTCCAGATGTCATCACAGAACACGTTAAATAAACTAAGCAAATAAGATGTAGTTAACATAATCTGAGTCTGTCTATCTGCTTCTCTAAAATCTGATAAAGTCTTCAGAAAAAAACGTACTTACTACGACTAAGCCATCGGGTAATCATACGTATCACTCACTAAATTTAGAAAACAACCCAACCCCACTCACAGCCCAGTTACTCCTGTCACCCAGGGCCTGGCTATGCGCTGAAATGCGCTGAAGTGTACAGTGTACAACTTCCCGTATAACTTACCAGCAATCACTCCAATTTTCATGCTCTTAAAAATGTAGGTAAAGAAGTAAACGGCCGCTTGGTGTCTTTGGGACACAATGTTACAGCTAAGGAGTCTCGGGACTTCTCCTGAAGGCACCAATACTAAGCCACGATGTCGCAGTATGCTGCTGGTACACAGACACCTGGGCTAACCTGAAGCACAGGACTGACTGACACTCAAGTCAGAAGCTGGAGAACTAAGACAGTCTTCATGGTAAAATACAGCCAGCAGATGACCTGCCCTCTTTGTTAGCCACAGTTTAGACAATCGGAGGAACTCAGCTCTGAAAACAGTTAAGTGTACCCATGCTACAAAGGTCCACAGCAGAGGTTCGGCCTACGTAGACACACACTTTAATTTTAACTGCAATGGGGCTCACCTGGCAAATCCAACCGCATGGTTGAGGCTGTCCGCCAGAGATGCCTGCCTTTCCTCATCCTGAGCCATCATCAGCTTCTCCAACAGAACCTTAAACCTCTCCATGAGCGGCGTCAGGAGGTCCTTCATTAGGGCCTGCTTGTGTTCCGCGGGGTAGTCGCCATTGACGATCAGGGCGCCAGCTGTTTCGTAAATGAAGAGCTGATCATCGCTGCTCAGCAAGGACTGGAGACCGTTCTCCTAGGCGGGAAGTCCGTCTTAACTGAGGGTTCACATTTAGTGCCTCTCATTTACTCAATCAAGAACAAGCACGAGAGATAGGAAATATAATCCACCACATCAGCTCATATACCGGGCATTTATAAAAAATGAAATTTCCGCCAGGCAGTGGTGGTGCACGCCTTTAATCCCAGCACTCGGGAGGCAGAGGCAGGCCAACTTCACGGCCAGCCTGGTCTACAAAGTGAGTTCTAGGACAGCCAGGGCTGTTACACAGAGGACGCCTGTCTTGAAAAACCAATATTTATAAAATAAATAAAAATAAAACAAAGACCACATGTAAATCAAACTGTACTTATAAACTATCTCAACTTCAATCCTTTTAGTTAGTGACACTGACAGAATGTTTTAGACCCTAAGTCTGAAGACAAAAACTTCAATGTTAAGTGGCCCTGGGAATGAGAAATACGATCACATTAGAGACTAATTTAAAGGCTGAATTTCTTCTCTCCTCCATGAAATATGTCGGCTGCATTTAACAGTCCAGAGAAATCAGAACATACTCCACGCGGCCGAATTCCTATTATGCTTGTCATCCAAACAATCTTGATAAAGAGATCCAAATAAACTCTGTGCACACACCTCCCCTCCCCTAGTTAGAGACAGGGTGAAGCTGGTTATGATGGCACAGGCAGTCTCGATATCCGGGGAAGACACGCAGAGGATACTTACAGGGGGAGAAAGGGCCAACAAGTCTTGGATTCTATTCAAAATCTCCTCAATGAAAGGATTCATCTGTTTACTGAATGAGATCAAAAGGAAAACCACGGGTAAGTGATGTGCTCACAAGCTGCTGAAATATAAACCCCTTTAAAAGGGAAGGAACTAGGGCTCAGTTTTATGCTAGCCAATCTGATCACTAAAATTAGCTTAAGAGCAATTTAAAAAGTCCACCTGCTCTGCAGTGATACATTACCAAGACGATGGCACTATTTATCCCCCCCCCCCGCCCCCCGTACTTATACAGATACTGTATATGATAGGTTATGTTAAAAACGTACTTTTGGGCTGGGCATCACAGGGCAAGCCTATAATCCCATACTTGGGAGGTAGACAGAGGCAATGGAATCCGTTTGCCATCTCCAGGACCAAGCAAATAAACAAAAAACATGCACCCTGGCCTAGGGAGATGGCCCAGCCATCTTGAATTAAGAATGAGAAAAAAAAAAAAAAAAAAAAAAAAAAAAAAAAAAAAAGCCGGGCGGTGGTGGTGCACGCCTTTAATCCCAGCACTCGGGAGGCAGAGCCAGGTGGATCTCTATGAGTTCGAGGCCAGCCTGGGCTACCAAGTGAGTCCCAGGAAAGGCGCAAAGCTACACAGAGAAACCCTGTCTCGAAAAACCAGAAAAAAAAAAAAAAAGAATGAAATGCATTTGCTGTGCAAACCCGAAGACTTCAATTTGACACCTCGATCCCACATGGGAAAGCTCAACTCCCACGTACTTCAAACACCCACTCAATAATAATATACAGAATCTACAAAACAATAGAGTAATACACAAACTTGCATCAAAGTACGCAAACAAGCCATCTGTTAGTGCTGAATACAGCAATAGCCAGTCAGCAGGGAAGGAAGCCAGAGCACGACCACTCAATGCTCCTGTCAGTGGGGGAGAGGCCGCTTCAACTCTCAGCTGCCTCCAAGCGCATACTTCACGACCAGCCCTGGCTGGAAGCCACACTTACTTGAGAGATTTGACAAATCTGGAGAACAGGTAAGCGGTTCTGCTCCGGACTTTAGCGCTGGAATGCCACAGACCCCTGTGATCTAAGAAAGCCATCTACAGAAAGAGACACTGATCATTTCTGGTCTGATTCAAGGATTTCACTGTCATACTGCAGTTTTTGCTCACATCAAACTGTACTTGTTGGGCAGGACCTGGCATACAGGAGGAAAGTTCCATCACACACAGGGAGGCTCTTAAGGACTTGGTTTACATAGAACTGTCACCCAGCTTTAGTCAGAGGAAAGTCACAGAGAACAATCTCATCATTGAAGCGGGAGGGAGGTGCGCACTTACTAGTACACTTGGAATGTGCTGAGGTTCAACTGTGAAGAACTTTTCATATCGAACAACAGTTTCAAAGAACTCCAGTGTCACAGACGTGTGCTGGTAGGAACTCACTCCTGACGTTACCAACTGGAAAGGGGGAAAAAATGAAGAAACCCATTTTTGTTACCTGCAACCTCCAAAGTCCCTCCGTAAAGACATCCAAGCTCTAGCGACGATGACGGCCCTGGAGCTTATGGCACGGAGTGAAGGGTGCTCAGTGTACCTACCGTTCGCATCATGTCCTGCAAAGCACTAGCTTTGGAAACGTCACCTGAGAAGTGCGCACCGTGGGACACGGGGAGAGCTTCCGCCAGCATGTACAGCAGCCTCACTGCCACCTCCACCTCCATGAAGCGTGTGGTCTGCCAGTTCCTGCCAAGGCATCAGAGTGTCTGTCTGTCTGTCTGTGAGACCTCAACATAAACTTTGTATATGACTCTCGACACTCGGGACAGTGACGCACCCACAAAATGGCTCGGCCACTGGTGAGGTGCCCACACTCCTGTAACCAACCCCAATAAAACTCACTGGTTACCAAGACAGCGGAAGAGGACCAGGGGAAGTAACAGCATGGGAGGGGAAAACGGCTGGACTACATTAAGTGCATGTATGGAAATACCATAATGAAACCCATTATTAAGTATAACTGACATGCTAATAAAAAACCATTTTTAAAAATCTCTGGAATGATTAAAAAGTCAAACTACTCTTTTTTTTGCCAAGCAATGTAATCTATACACAGAGGTAGACACAAGATAAATTACAGAAGCGACACTGTTTCCAGAGGCGTAAGGAGGATGGCCAGTCACAGCAGGAGCGGGAAGAGCTTACTCTAAGGGCAGAACTTACTGCAGTGTGGCACTGAACACCCTGCGGACAGAAGCCAGCACTAACTCTGGTGACACCTGAGCGAGCCTGTCCAGCAGCAACTTCAGCTGTTTTCTATATTCTACAAACATGGCCTCATCTTCACCCTGCGACACAAGTGGAAAGCATCAAGATGGCGCAGTGGTTAGGAGCACCTGCAGCCAGAGCCTGACAGCTGCACTCCTCACCCACAGCCCAGGGCGGGAGGAGGGAACCGACCTCACCGCCACACCCTGGCCCACCCTCACATACTGATAAATAAACGTCAGTTACCTCGCACCTTTTATCTTTGGATAGAAAAAATCACAAATCCCTTCCTGCTCACTAATTTGCTGTGGGATGTTCTGTATGGCCCTCTATAATGAGATCTGGTGCCCTCTTCTGGCCGGCAGGTGGAACATAATAAATACATAAATCTTAAAATAAAAGTCAGCTGCTGTGGGATGATCTGTATGGCAAATGTGTTGCTGATTGGTCAATAAATAAAACACTGATTGGCCATTGGCTAGGCAGGAAGTATAGGCGGGACAAGGAGGAGAATAAAGCTGGGAAGTGGAAGGCTGAGTCAGAGAGACACTGCCAGCCGCCATGATGAGAAACAGCATGTGAAGATGCCGGTAAGCCACGCGCCATGTGGCAAGGTATAGATTAATAGAAATGGATTAATTTAAGCTGTAAGAACAGTTAGCAAGAAGCCTGCCACAGCCATACAGTTTGCAACCAATATAAGTCTCTGTGTTTACTTGGTCGGGTCTGAGAGGCTGTGGGACTGGCGGGTGACAGAGATTTGTCTTGACTGTGGGCCAGGCAGGAAAACTCTAGCAACACTAATTAGAAATTCTAAAAAACACCTTAGTCATCAAAGGCCTGGGGCACACACAGCCTACAGAGCGGACAGGGCTGAGAGAACACAGCCAGTATGGGCGCACATGAGGCTTACACTTGCCTAGTGTCTTCATTCACCTTTTATTCCCCCAAAGGGCCAACAGTGTTACGATTGGGGCTGATGTGTTGGTTATTATCACCATCATCCTTTGAGAGTGCGTGCGAGTGCGCACGCACACGCATGTGCACACACACATACCCCTAAGCAAGCACCCGATGGCCCTATAGTTAGTGGGAAGTGACCCTCTCATGACCTGGACACACTTCTAAATGAACAAGTCCAGTTAAGCCTCATTCTCACCCTCCTCCATTGAGCCTCAAGCTACCACTGAGCTATATCCCAAATCCCGTAAATTATTTATTCTAGTAAGAGATTTTCTATTCATTTTACATACCAACCACAGATTCCCCTGTCCTCCCTCCTCCCGCACAAAATTTTTTTAGAAAAGAACATTCTTTTTTGTTTGTTTGAGACAGGTTCTCCCTTTGTAACCCAGGATGTAGCCCAGGCTGGCTCAACAGTTACAGCAATATTCTTGCCTAAGGCTGCCAACTGCTGGGATTTCAGGCATATGCCACCAAGCCCAGATTACAAGATTTTCTAAGTAAGTGTATGAGCATTCGAGCATGCGTGTGTGTGCAGACAAGAGGCCAATCTCAGGCATTGGCTTCAGGGGTTATTCACCTTGTGTGTGAGACAAGTTCTCCCATTGAGACCTGGGACTCAATGCCTAGGCCAAGCTGGCTGGCCAGAGTACCCCAGGGGTTCACGGTGTTTGCCTTCCCAGCTCAGGACTACAAGCACACACCAAAAAATGCAGCTGTCTACAGCCACCAAATGCAGATCCTAATTTTTATACAGCAAGCACGTTACCAACTGAGTCACCTCTCCAATCCCTTAGATAGTGAAGGATTCGGGTCTCTATGAGTGTTACTCACAACTGACATTAACATAAATTACTACATCAGTATAAACACGATTGATTTAAAACACTATTTCTTGTTTTAAAAGGCTCTGAAACTAAAAAAATATTAATTTGATACAAACAAACAATAAAATTAAAACCAGTTTTTCTTTGACGCAAAATTCCTTACTTCATTTTCAAAGTTATATTCTTCATCATAAGTCAATTTTTTCATAACAGCCAACATGATTGCCTAAAATTAATAATGAAATAACATTTGTTAATTGTTCTTTTTAATCTGGAAGTTGAGCTACATTTCAAGGTAGATTTCAGACAAAGAACTGATCAGTCTTAGAAGGGCATCTCTGTTATACACTCCAAGGCTCAGGGACTCTCCTGAAGAGGAGAAGCATGACAAGGAGTGGGGTGCTGTGTACAAATCTGAGCTACAACCATCTGTCCTGGAGGGAGGGTACCTGAGACTCAGGAAACACACAACTCACAAGCCCCTCCCTCCCAGGGCTACACACTCATGGGGGGCTGCTGGGAATGACTCCTCCACTGTGGCTTCTGGGAGTTAGCACCTGTAGCTGGGCTCTTCAATGACGCAGCTGCCTCTGCTCTGGTGACTAACCCCTCACCCACAGTCAGCTAAAGAACCCCAGTAAACTCACTGATTTGGGGGAAGAAAATCTACCCTTGGTTTCAAGAAACCACTCACCTCTATATTAGCTTTTTGCTGGTCCGAGAGCACTGGAAGCTTCGAATAAAAAGCAAACAATAATTTATTGGTTAAATGAACAATAATTTATTTTTAATGTTCTACTTGGTTACCGAAGTAGTTTTCTAAGCAATTAATATCTTCTAAAACATACACACAGGAGATGGTGGTACGATTATGGGGCAGAGCATTTTCCCAGCATGTACAAGTCCCTGGGTCCAATCTCCAGCATAAGAAAATAAAATATGCCGGGCGGTGGTGGCGCACGCCTTTTAATCCCAGCACACGGAAGGCAGAGGCAGGAGGATCTCTGTGAGTTCGAGGCCAGCCTGGTCTACAAAGTGAGTTCCAGGAAAGGCGCAAAACTACAGAGAAACCCTGTCTCGAAAAACAAAAAAAAAAAAAAAAGAAAAGAAAATATACAAATTTCTGCTGAGTAGTATGATAGCAAATCTATAGTTAATGTGTTCCTAACTTCAGATGTAGTAATTCCATGTCTAGTAAATAACTTGACACACAGGCAATAAGAAGATTGATTTAAGTTGTTTATCATGCATTTATAAAGAATTAAGCTTTACAGCAGTGAAGGATGTTTTTGTTGTTTTGAGACAGGGTCTTAGCATGTAGCTATGGTTGGCCTGGAACTCACTATAAAGACCAGGCTGGGCCGGGCGGTGGTGGCGCACGCCTTTTAATCCCAGCACTCGGGAGGCAGAGGCAGGCGGATCTCTGTGAGTTGGAGGCCAGCCTGGTCTACAAAGTGAGTTCCAGGAAAGGCGCAAAACTACACAGAGAAACCCTGTCTCGAAAAACCAAAAAAAAAAAAAAGACCAGGCTGGCCTTGAACTCACAGAGATCTGCCTCTGTCTCACCAACAGCTGAGACTAAAGGCATGCATGACCATGCTCAGCTTCTTAAAACAAAGATCACAGCTTACAAAATCCTAAAAACCCTTAAATTCTGCATGCAAAATGTCACACTTCTAAGAGTGAAGGAAGCCTGGGGCTCAGGGATGGAGAACGTCTGGCCCACTCCTGGTTCTGGGTCCAGTCTCCAGCACTGCAAACAGAACCTAACAATGACGGACGACATGGCGGGGAGAATGCGCAGCCAGTACAGAGTCTGCTGCACAAGCCTGAGGACCCTAACTCAGATCCCCACCATCTGTGCGAGCCAAGCACGGCGGCACACGTGGGGAGCAGGATGGGTGGGTGCAGACGGACTCTGGGGTTCCCTGACCAGTCAGCCGACAGCCAGTGAGCTCCAGGTTCACCAAGGGCCTGACTCAAAATGAAGGTGGAGAAATGAAGGAGGACAACCCTCTCTGACTTCTGGTCTTTACACATGCACACGCACAAGCACAGGCACACGGACAAATGCACGCGCACAGGCATGTGGACACACACACAAATGAAGAAAGCTATACCCTCTTGCAAAAGTTACTTTAAGCTTGAATGAGTCAATCAACCCAATATAAACCAGACCTGAAAATGCTGTCATGATCAGTCTACTCAGCTATCGACCCCGAGTACAACAGCATCAACTGGCCGAGCAGAACGTGCTATGGATAAACGGTGATCAACACTCTCAAACTGGGTCCGAGGCACACACACTCCAGAGGAAGGGGAGTCACTGCAGGTACTGTACCCCAGACCAAGACCGAGGCTGGGGAAGTCATGAGAGAGAGGAAGCCACGGCTGCTGTGCCCTCAAATCACCTTCTAAATAACTTAATCACCTTTGGGCTACATTTCTTAAGTTAAAAAAAAACTAAAAAAAGAAATACAGTAATTAACAGAATATACACACACACATATATAAACCAGAATTATGAGTATTTTCTTATTTTCAATTTTCAACAGCTCTTTATAAATCTACTAGACAAAAAGAACAAAACAATGACTCACCTGTTTCAAAATATGAAGATAATCGTAACAAAATCCAATAATGTTAGAGGAGATATCATCATCCTCATGAACTAGCAGCTGTAACATAAGTGGTACTTTTGTCTCGATCGCTTCAAGTGCCTCTTGTGCATTCTTGACAGCCCCATTCTTAATTAATTTAGTCCAGCTAACTATTAATGACTGTCCCATTCCATTGACCAGCTTAGAAAATCTGGCCACAAAGTCCAAGTCTTCTTCCTATGAGCAATGAGCAAAGACCACAGTTACAACCACCCACGTTGGGGAAAAGGCAGACCTCTGACCTGCAGCATGAATGCAGTGCCCATCAGGGTTCAATCTTTAAAAAATGGTTATGTAATCTGTGGCATGGAGGGTTAGTGTGGGCGTCTAGGTGCCATCCTCAGAGGTCAGTCTCCTCCACCGGGGGTTTCAGGAATGAAACTCAGGTCATAAGGATCTCAAGGTAAGAGTTTTTATCTGCTGAGCATTCTGCTGGCCCTCAGGGCTCAATGTCAAGACAGTAGCTACCAATTTCATCATTATGACAGGAAAATTATCAGAATTTGAATTCTTCTGCTACCATTATTATCCAATAGTACTCTAAGAGCAACTATGTTTTGTTTTTTAATTAAAGAACTATTTTGTATGTTTGGTGTTTCGCCTGCACATACATCTGTGCAACATGTGTGCCTGGTGCTCAGAGAGGCCAGAAGAGGGCAGTGGATCCCAGAACCGTAGTTATGGCCTCTGCCAGAGCAGCCAGTGTTCTTAACCACGCATTTCTTCATTCCTGCCAGTTATTTTCATGATGACAGTCCTGTGGATATTACCAACTTTGAAAAAAAAAAAAAAAAAAAAAAAAGGAAAAAAAGAGCTTTCATAAAAGAGACGTTTTAGAATCGTCTTCCCCAACTGTTCATGAATATTTCTATGAGGTCAACGCTGTCACACTGCATGTGTAACTGTAACAGTCCTGTCTGGAACTGTGAGATTTAGGCCTCAACTTGCCTACACAGACACAAAGCTGCTATTACAGTTGCCTGCTTCAGTCACTGCCATCGGTACAGGCAGACCCTGGTTATTTCACTAGCTATCTATAAGCTGTTCTCCCACAGACGGAGGCTCTACTTTTACTATTTTAGATTTCCTTTTCTTAAAAACCCCGGATATTAAATAAATAAGACAGTTAAAGTAACAGAACTACCTTCGGTGCATGAAGAAGGAACCCACTAAAGCCACATTACTGAAATTATCACCAATACAAAGATATCACAGGGCCAGGCAGGGCTCCACCAAGGCTGACAACCTGAGTTCTACCCTCAGACCCTCCTGGTAGGAGAGAACTGACTCTGGAGGTTGTCCTCTGAGCCCCCTCCCCATGTGCGCTGTGCTGCACGCATGTGTACACACACACACACACACACACACACACACACACACACACACACTAAAGAAATGTAATAAAGAACTCAAAGCAGTCTTAGAGACGCTTTCCCTCAGCTGCAGCTAAATCTGAAATGCCGCCCCGGGTGCAGGTGCGGCTCGGTGACAGTGCTGGCAGGAGCGGAGAGAGGGCTCAGGGCTGCGGGACCACTGTCCGCTCTTCCAGAGGACCTGCCCCCACATGGCCGCTTAGAACCACCCGCAGCTCCAGTCTCGGGAGCTCTGACCCCCTCTTTTGTGGGCACTAGGCACACAAGTGATGCACGGACAGACATGCAGACAAACACGCATACACATAAAATAAAAATGTGAAAAACTATTTTAAAATTCAAGTCTACGGTGAAAACGAAACTTATGGTTACTAGGTCTAACCTGGGTCAAACAGTCAAATGCACTATGGTGTAACTGGTGTATTATTTCCTGTCATTCAGGGCATGATCAACACTGCAAACCTGCAGAATGCATGCACCATTCTGACTGTAAAGTATCAGAATGGGTACTGCCAAGTGTGCAAGGAAAACACTACAGTTGTTAGTGGGGCCTCTCAGAACATGGTGGTTTACCATCATCAGTTCAAGGACATCCCCAAACCCAGAGGGAAACCGCGTTCAGCCTCTGTGACAGCTTCCAGAGCTCACACGTAAGAACTGCACCAACCTGGTCAATGCTGAAGAACCCAGCCGTCTGCAACACCTGACACAAGGACTGTACTAGCTTCATCTTATCCACAGGGTCCATCCCTTTATTCACAATTTCAAACAGACAGTCGCATGCTTCTTCCCGCAGAACTTCTACTGACATGTGACCTAGCAGCATATTTATAAACCTGGGGGTGGAGAAATCAAGACCGTAACATTTTCAGTTCACCGGTTTTCCACCCCGACTCTGACAAGTTCAGTTTAAACATGATCGGCATCCGCACCTATCATTGGCTATAAGGGACAAGTCTATCCAAGAGACGTAAGCCCCGACGACTTCAAGGCACTGGCACAGCACTTCTGAGTTAGTGTACTGGTAACTGTGTAAGATCTGGTACCACGACTCCACCAGACTTGGAATGCACTGTTCTCTCATTGTGTCTTTGATCAGAGTATTCCTGCGCGCCTCCTGCAAACAGAACACAAAGACAAGGGAGATTATGACAGCCAAGTGCAGCTGCACACAGTGATTTCCTCTGCACCAAACTCCAGGCTCGTTAAACAGTCCCTGCCATGGCTTCCTATTTATCTGCTCTAAAATTACATCCTGTGATTCTCTGTGTTTCCTTTTTCCGTTCTGTTCCGTGGTGCCAGACTTAATTCATTAAATACAAAGTATAAATAAGCATTGCTTAGAAATTTCAAGAATGTGAAATGATTTCTAAACAGTAGACAAAACTGATACTTAAGCTATTTAGAAAAAAACAGCTATGACTTAAATGTACAGTATCCTTTAAGTTTATGAATCTTTTAGTTACAATTGTCTTAAACTATTACATGAAAGTAAAGCTATTTCCAGTGGGGTTTTTGTCTTTTTGTTCATGAGACAGGGTTGTCAATATGTAACTCAGGATGGCCCTCCTACCCTAGTTACCCAAGTGCTAGAAACAGCCAGTTACATTTCCCACTCTTTACTAATTACTTCTATGTTGAAGGGATAGAGATCAAATCCCGGGCCTCCTGCACACTGTGCAACGTCTCTCTTAGTTCACAAGCACTTCACATTACCATAGCCTTAGGAATAAGGCTCGACTAAGGATGTCCCTCAGCTGCAAAGATTCCCTGGCAGTGATAAAACACTGTATTCAATTACTAGCACTACTTAACAACAAACCAACCAACCAACCAACCAAACAACAAAAACAAAGGCAAGAGAGATGTCTAGATGCATAAAGACCAGGATAGAGGGCTTGGGCGCCACGCCTGGCTGAGACCACGAGACCGCACGCTGACCTACACACTCATAAGCTACTGCTTTTCACTTGTTCAGAAGCATTCAGTATGGATGGCATTTCACGGAACTATGAGAAAATAAGGTGTACTTCCCTGGTGACACGGTGGCTTAGTTTTAAAAATCCAATGTAATGCTCTAATTTCAATCTTCAGTGGTGGGAGAGGTTAAATTTCATTGTCAGCAAATTCAAGATGCTAGGGACATTTGAAGTTTAAGAAGATGCGAAAGGCTGGGCTGGGTGGGGTTGGGGGCGGCAGCGAACAAACAAAAAGAAATGTAACAGACCAGACTCCCTGTCCTCACCGTATGTATGCTCACCTTCCCTACAAAGCATACGTTAAGAACCCAGTCAGTGCCAAGTGACTTGCCTCTGATGTGTGAACCACATCCCGGTCCACCAACTCTGAATCGATGGCCATGAGGATGCGCAGGTACAGATCCACTCCCCTGGGGTTCAGGTCCACGACTGAGAGAATGTCAAAGAAAAACTTGGGCCATTTGGTGAGATACTCCGTAACAAAAAGCAAGGCGAAGACCTGGGCTGCTTTATTCCGTATAAAGGTCTTCTCTGGCTGGGGATTCAGCATCTGGCAAACAGAAAAATCCACAAAATTAGAGCCAAACTATTCAAAAGCACATTATTTTTTTCTACTTATCATTAGCTGGCAAAAACTCACTCAAATTTCAATATTGCCCAGATTGGCGGCAGCACAGCAAACTGCAAATTTACCCATGAGTGCAAGGGACCGGTCACATGACGAGCAAGTGAATTAATGGCTGCCTCTTAGACTGGGAGACAGAGGCAGGTGAATCTCTGTGAGTCCCAGGCCAGCCTGGTCTACAAATTGAGTTCCAGGACAACCAGGGCTACACAGAGAAACCCTGTCTCAAAAATTTTTTTTTATTTTCCCACAGCGTTGGGCATAAATCTGTATACTACTCAAACATTCTCTCTTTCTTTTTTTGGGGGGGGGGCAGGGAGCAGGGAGCTGTTTGCCTCTTTGGAGTCAGGGTCTTCCTATGTAGCTCAGGTTGGCCTCACTCAGAGGGATCCACCTGGCTTTCTGCCTCTGTGGGATCAAAGGTTTGAGCCACCAGGCCCAGCCTAGGCCTTGTTTTTATGTGACAAGGTCTACTAACAGCTCAAGTTGGCCTTTAAAACTTGTTCAAACTCCAGGCTGGCCTCCAAATAACAATCTTCCTCCCTCTGCCTGCTGGTATTGAGACACAGGTGTGAACCAAGGGTTATTAAGCTTCATGTACAGAATTTCTTTTCTTTTTCTTTTTCTTTCTTTCTTTTTTTTTTTTTTGGCTACAAGGTTTCCCTATGTAGCACTGGCTGTCCTGGAACTCACTCTGTAGCCCAGGTGGCCGCCTGCCTCTGCCTCCTGCGTGCTGGGATTAAAGACGTGCACCACCACCGCCCGGCTAAATAAAATTACTTTTTAAAACTAAAGTTTCAGCCATGTGTGGTGGTGGGTACCTTTAATCCTGGCAGTTGGGAGGCAGAGGAAAGCGTACCAGGTCAACCAGGGCTACATAGTGAGACCCTTTCTCAAAAAAGAGAAAAGTTTTCACAATGTTATGGCAAGTAGAGCAGTTTTGGTTATTAATACAATCTTAAGTTACTGTTTCTGCCCGTGATCTTCAAGACCAGCACTTTAAATATAAAAGAGGGAACAGCTGATTGACTGAGGCACCGAATGAAATGAACGATTTTACCTGAGCTTGCAGCCACGACAGGAGTGTCCCCCTGATGAGCTGCTGCTGGGCTGTGCTGAGTTCTGAGTACCTGTTAAAGAGGGAACAGTGACTACATTTGCTGCATGCGGCGGCGGCGGCGAACGTAAATCTCATCTATCAAAAGGGAGAGTTTTGCACTGCAGGTGTCCATTAACACAGTTGTAAAGAACACACAGATGAGTGGGTCAGACAGGCTACAGTCAGTGACCTCAGATTTGTGGCTCAGTTCACGCTCAAACAAATGACAGCTATGTGATTTTTTTTTTTTTTTAAACCAACCATGCATTGAGGTCTGTGGTCTACAGAATAAGCCTGCAGACTGGCTAGCTCAGTCTAAATAAATCAAAACACATACGTAGCCCAGATATAATTTCTACCCTGGTAGTTTACTATCTGTATTTTGGTTTCCTCAAGGACGGAATAACAAATTAAAATATGCCTGTCTCAACAAATCTTTGAGATTAAAAACAATGAAAAGGCTTACTTGTATTTAACTTGATGTTCTAATACTTGGAAGCAGAAAAATTTTATGTGATCATCACTGAAAAAGAAAAAAAAAATTAGATAATCAGAGAATAACTGGAAAACAATGGCAAAATACCAGTAACAACGGTGAGGTTTCTAACACTAGGCTTTTGCCTGGCTTTCTACTTACCAATCATATCTAACTCATTTATAGTATTGTCTTTTTTGTTTTATGGCACTGGGTACCTAACTCAGGGCCTCATGAATTTCAGGCAAAGGCTTTACCCATCAGCCACAGGCCCAAGCCCTGAGTTAAACAGGTTCAAAGAGCTCTAAATACAATTCACAACACATGGCAATCCCATTACATTTAATAAGCAACATAACCACGTGTTCTAATACACACCCCAAACACAGTACTTTGTGAGTGGAGGCCATTGCCCCAAACTCTAACGTGCAGAGTCAAAGCTCTGGGAACAATTTCTGTACTTTACTTTAGAATGACCAGGAAGATCAAGATGGCAAATAGCGGGCAGCAAGAAACTGACGAAATCAGAGGTGCCGCCGTCGCCTACCTGAAACTTAACCATTATTAATTAGTCAGTCCTCTTACAGGCAAATACAAAATAAACAGGGTAGGATGGCTCAGTCCACCCTCAAAGTTCACACAAGAAACTGAACCACAAATAAACCCACCTTTGTAAGATGGGAGGGGAAAAAAATCTATTTCTAACTCCCCTAAAGGGGATACAGCCAACAATTGTTGACAAAATTCCTTTAGAGTCCAGGAATCTGCTCAGTCCAAACAGCGGTGCATGAGACAGGCTTTGTGCGGGACACTGTTTCCTATTTAAAGAGCAGTCCAAGCAGAAATGCAGACACTCTAAGATGTTCAAGAAAAAGAAACCTCAGTAAACCCAACTACGCTGCACCCACACAGGGTGCCACACAGGACTACGGGCCCAGCACTCCAGCCAGAGGGCCATCACTAAAGCCTCCTGCTCCCAGCAGCAGGCTGCTGTGTCCCGCTAGCTAACAGCTTCCCACAAGCCTCACTACGCCAGGTTGTCTTCTTTAATAAGAAACTAACTTAAATAATGACGAAATGAGCATACAAGTTTCTATTTCTACGAAACTGCGTTTGCTGCTTTAGAAAGACTACCCACAAGGCCACATTGCAGGGGAGAGCCTTTTCACATATGGTACGTGGCCTCAGGAATCAGAGGGGAAGAGCTGGAGGGAAGTATTTCGAGACCTGCTTTCACCCTTCCTGAATTCTCCTCAGAGGCCCACGCTGGGAACTGTACAAGGTAGACTATGAGCATCACCCTAAGACTGCAATGAGTACTAATGACAAGACCTTGGTCCCAACACCAATAGTGACTGAATGTTGAGATACTCCAAGTGAAGGCTTAGATTAAGATACAGATCATCATTAACGATCACCTCCTTCACCAACTTCCAACCATAAGACAATGACATATTTAGTGTAGCCTCTTCCAGTGAAGACTGGCTATCAGGCACACAATACACATAAAGAAAGGGTAGTTTGGGCTGGAGAGATGGCTCAGTGGTTAAGAGCACTGACTGCTCTTCCAGTGGACCCGAGTTCAATTCCCAGCACCCACATGGCAGCTCACAACCATCTGTAACTCCAGGACCCAACACCCTCACACAGGCATACATACAAGCAAAACCCCAACAAAATAAAAATACATTTTAAAAAGGATAGTTTGACTGAAAAATCAATTCTGGATTGGCTTAAAAAAATTGGTTTGCTATTTTTCTTTTTTCATGCTACTAACAGTTTTCAAAAGGGTAAGTCACAAAATGGTTTTATAAAAATACTTTCCAAAACAAAACTTAAAATGTTTCATGTTCATAGACATGTCAGTCCTTCCAGACAATATAGAGAATCTGTCTTAATTACCTGTATGTCTTCTGTGCGAGAGCCTCTGCACACACCTGCCAGGCATCTGGGGAAATCTTTAACTGCTCAAAATAAGCCAGGGCCTGAAAGATTGCAAAACAAAGCAACAGAGTTGATACTGAATTCTGATGCTCTACTCATACTAAACAAAGGCTGGAGTGAACCAATAATCAACAACGATTTGGGTTTAATACATCAGCTAAAACACCTAATCCAGGCTTCTGAATATGTGCAAAGTCCAGATGGTTCATTCCTAAGAATAGATCAGTGACCAGTTATCAGTTAGACACTTAAAACAGTTTCCTTCAGTAAAGGAGCTGGTGCAAGATGGCCCTGCAGACATCACTGGGTTATGAGATGACAGAGAAGAAGTGCCTAAGTGTTTTATCAAGTGCAATAATATTAAGGTATATACAACCATAGAAGGGCCTATGAAGAGTGCTCGGAGCACACGTGGCCTCCTACCACAGGTAAATGCTAAATAAAACAACACAGAGCTTTCCGGCCAACAACTAACCTAGGATGGGCAGGAGGGTAGCAGGTGAGAGGGGAGGGTGGTGGTGCACATCTTGGGAGGCAAGTACAGATGGTCTGGCTTCACAGTTGCTATCTGAAGTGGAGGGCGGTCTTGGGAGACCTGACCCGAATCCTTGGTAATGTCAAGTTTCTACAAAACCCACGACTACCACTGGGAACATTTCAAGAGCCAGGACAGTGGACAAATGCAGTCACTTATACACGCTGCTAATATTTCACTCACCATAAAGGGAGGGGGTTCATCAGCTAAGACTCTCACTAGCAGTGTTTCCTCTGAACAACAGCAAGGCCCAGGGATGCAGCTCCGGTGATGGAGTACTTGCCTGGAATAAGAGCCCTGGGCTAAATCCTAGGCACCACACACACAGGTGTGGCGGTGCTTGTCTGTTATCTAAGTACTCAAGAGGTGTGGGTGGGAGGAGCAAAGTTCAAGGGCATCCTCAGCTACACAGCAACTTTGAGGCTAGCCTGGGCTACATGAGACCCTGTCTCAGAAAAATTAAATGAAAGGTTTTAAGCCAAAGCTGGGGAAGAGGGAGGAAATAACCAGGACTCTTTCCGTTTCTGTCTCTGTTAAGATGGCGCAGCAGGAAGGAGGCGCCTGAGTTCAATTCCCGGAACCCGGGTCAAGATGGAAAGAAAAGAGCGGCTCCGTGCAAGCCCCGAGGCCCTCACTCCCCACCCACACCACACACGCCGCACACGCCCGTACACGCCTGCACGCTGGCTCATTCATTAATTTTTAAAGTGTTGAATGCTGGAACTTAAAAGTTAACAGAATCCAGGAGGCGGTGGCGCACACCTTTAACCCCAGCACTTGGGAGGCAGAGGCAGGCGGATCTGGAGGCCAGCGTGGTCTACAGAGCTAGTTCCAGAACAAACAGGGCCACAGATTAACCCTGTCTTGAAAAACACAAACAAACAAAATTAACAGAATTCAAAAAGAATATATTAAAAAATACGGATAGGAACTGGACATGGTGACTCACACCTACAATCGCACGACTCAAAAAACAAAAAAGTTGGAGGCCACCCTGGGTTACAGTGTGAGCTTCAGTCTCACACAAAGGACAAAAACAGCGAACAGGAGTGCCAGAAATGGTGGTGCACACCGAAAATCCCAGAACTTGGGAGGCCGAGGCAGGGAAATCAGAAGTGCCATGCCATCCTCAACTACATGGCTACTCCACTGCTAGCTCAGGCTACATTCTGTCTTCTGTTTCAGACAAAACAAAAATAACAGAGCTAGCAAGATGCCTCAGTGTGTGAGTTTGGATTCCTAGAGCCCACATGGTGGAGAAAGAGGAAACAGACTTTTACAAGTTGTCCTCCGAACACAAACATGTACATCATGGCAGGTTCACGATGCTCTCACCCCACCAATAAATACATGTAAAACCCTAGGCTCCCTTCCAATACCCCAGCCCAACCAGTCCAACAAACAGAGCAAAGCAGAAGAAGGGGGCCAGGGAGATTGCCCAGCAGGTCAAAAGTGCTTCCTGTGTGAGCTGAGATCCCGGAAGCCACAGCAAAGTGGGAAGAGAGAGAGATGATTCTCCACAAGGTTGTCCTCTCATCACACCGACACCTATGCCGTGGGCACACTAATAACAGAATGTCTTCAAACAAGAAAGGCTAGTATGGTGGACTGGGGCAGTACCTCCAGCAGCCTGGAAGCTGAAGCAGGTGGACGGTTGTGAGTTCAAGGTGAACCTGAGCTACATGGTGAGTACCAGGTCAGTCTAGAAAACACAGCAAGACACCGCCTCAAACAAACGGAACAAGGCTTACAAGATCGCTCGGATGAAAACCCTACACAGTGAAGGTTGGTCTCACAAACAAAACCCAAACCATTACAAAAAACTAGCGTAAAGCTCAGGAGTAGAGCCCTTGCCTAGGTTCAAATCCCAGGTAACAGCGGAAACAGAAAGTCACCGAAAAGAACTCTTAAAAATTGTGAAGAGGGCCGGGCTGTGGTGGCGCATGCCTTTAATCCCAGCACTCAGGAGGCAGAGGCAGGTGGATCTCTATGAGTTCGAGCCCAGCCTGGTCTACAGAGTAAGATCCAGGACAGCCAAATCTACACAGAGAAACTCTATCTTGAAAAAACTAGAATTGTGAAGAGGACCAAAAGCCAGAGGCTCTGAACCAGACCAACAGCTCCTTGCAATGAACAACTGCAAGTCAAGCTGCGTGGACAAAGGGGTATACTTCCTGACACACTGCAGTTCCCAATGCCAACAAGACAAACGAAGAGCTGATGGAGAGGTGGAGAAGACGGAGGAGCAAAGTGGTTTAATTAATATTTTAAAATTTTTCTTGGGGGGGGATTGCTACAAGGGTGAAGGGCAGATATGGGGGGACTGGGAAATGAGAGGGATTGGGGTACACGATGTGAAATTCCCCAAGAATCAATAAAAATTATGATTAAACAATTATGATAAGGATGCTAAAGTGTCACTCTTCACAATTGATGGTTTCTGTCAGGTGTAGGTAGGGAAGGACTAGTTTTCTTTAAGGGGCTGGCCCAGGAGTGTGAGCATGCCAGTGAGTACATGGGCAACACAAACTGGGCTTTTTTTCTTTTTGGGGGGGACCTGGGAGGAATGGGAAGTGAGTGTGCTGGGGTTCATGATTCGAAAATCCCAGATAATCAATAAAAATATTATAAAAACAAACAAACCCCACAATCACCTGACACTTATAAAACAGCCAAAAGCTTTTAATTATAATCAGCATGCAACATCAAGGTAGGATAAAGGTCAGACAATGTCTCAGCTATTTTGAAAGCAGGTGGCTTAAATGTCCATGAAAATAAAACCATTTATATACAAAAAGCCTGGACTTCTAGGTTTTTAATGTTCCAATACTGACTTCTAGATTCCTATTATTTGCCATATTTGGAGAGCTAGTTCCTTTTTTTATCAGCAGAGGCATATATCTTATCATATCATACACTACTTGGGAGGTTTTTGTTCATTTGTTTTTTTAAACCACTTTAAAAGAAATCTCTACTACTTAAAAGCAGAACGAGACTATAATGCTTAGTGAGGCTGCTGACTTTAGCTCATTTACAGCAAGTTCCCTTCTTTGCTACAAGGAGTAGGAAGAAAGAAAAACTCCCCCTTTCCTCTGATCATAAACTTCAGAACACTCACATCTTTAAAAATTAATTAAAGGCCTGTTCTTTTAGTGTCTTCTTTTATCATTCAGTTAAAGTCCTTATTAGATTTATAAGCTACACTATTAGGTTTAATTGCTTACATTTACCCGAATATACCAGCATCTCCTAATGAATTTCTTGTCACAAAATCGTTTCATGTAACTTAAGGTGTGGCATATGAAAACTGCTTATTTCCAGTCTGCAAAGACTAAACAACAAGGAGGCTAGCTGTCACCCACACACGAGCAAAGCAACTTACAGTCCAAGGCGAGCAAGGGTAAAGTAGAATATGCACTACGCTAGTGCAAAAGTTCTCTACCTTTTTAACTGGGTGACAACTTTGCAACAAAAGAAGTGACGGATGTTGCACAGGACCTGCCCTCACAGGCCGGTTGGTCGGCTTCAGTCAGTTTCCGCACTCTGGCTCAGGCAACTTAACAAAAACCAATCACAACACTTGATGTTTCAATATTCAGAACATACTCACCTCAAATCTGTCGGTCCTATTATGTTTACCAAGTCAGATGTGTTTTCGGTTTAAATCCTCCCATGTACATTTGTGATAGCATGCTTTTAAAAACGACTAAATCGATGGACTTACCCTTTGTCTAAAGTCTGAATCAGCATTTGGATTTAGCCCTAAAAGAGCCTGTTCATCCATGTCTGCTGTTATTCCTGGAGTTTTCCGATCACAACAGACGTGGCTTCTAATCCCACAGAAGAATCCACACTCATCTGCACACAGAAAACAAAAGACGATTATCTGGAATATAAGAAGTGGCTGAAAAGACACAGCTCTGTAGAGGCAAAGTCCACGCTGAGGTCAAGGGAGCCCATGTCTCACCAGAACAGAGTGGACCCTGTGGCGCACACCAGTGTCTAGTTTTGCACAGTTTAAACAAGGATGCCATTAAGGCTCTCAGGTGGTACTGTCCTGCAAAGCTCGCCAGCCAAGTACGGAAAGTAACTCTTGTAGAAGGATGCATGCAGCGTTGGGACTCGTCTGCAGCATAATGTGTGCCTGGGGAGAATAATATCTATATGCCCTTGGTTTAGTGCGGTAAGAATTTCCCTGCTCTCAGATATGACCATAAAACATCTTTTAAAGCCATTAGAATGGGTCCGGCACCCACTTAGAATGGCTCACCTCAGGGTTTAATACCCTTACTGGAGGTCTACCAGTAGGGCATGAGAAGTAAAGAGGAAGGGCTAGAGTGAAGAACCAGTCATTTAGTGTTGGAACAATGAGCTAATTCTGCCTTTTACAGGTCTCTGCTCTTGCCAGCCAATTCTAGAAATGTATTTCATAAATGACTTCCCTCCCTCAGAACTCCCCCATCCCACACCAGCTTTCCTCTCCCCGACATCCCCGGAAAGCAATCTACTTCACAATACAGAGTCTAACATTCTCACACCAGAACATGGTACGCTCCCAAAGGCAGCTAGTTCTTCCATACACAACATGCTTTTCTGCATACACATGGAACAAACTCCAGACAGTGTGAACGCTGTTCTCAGGGGAGGAGAGTTTGCTAGTAAAGGGCTTCCTGCACCTGACTCCCCAGCACCCACGGAAAAGCTAGGTGTGGCAGAACTGGGGAGGTGGGGAGAAAACACTTGGCAGACTCTCAAAGCTTTCTGGACAGCTCCTCTAGCCAAACTGGTGAGCTCCAGGTTCAGGAAGACCCTGTCTCAAAAAAAAAAAGGGTGTACAAGGTGGGAGACAGGAGAGTAAACAGAATGCATTACGTACCTATATGAAATTGCCAAAAAACAAGTTCAACAGTGAAAATCAGCGGAGGAAAATCAATGGAAGCAATATAGACCTCTGGCTTCTAACTGCACACATATGAGCACACACAGACACACCAAACACACATGACATTTTCTGGAACACAGTGAAGTTAAGGAAATTAGGCCTTACATTCCTATTACAAAGCTATAAAGCTTCTTTATTTATCTACTTTTAATTATTAGAACTCAAGTGAACTTAAAGACACCAAGAGACAAACGGAGGTCCTATGCAGCCTTTTAGGAACGGTAAGGCCCGGGCCAGGATGCAGGATCCCTATACTTTCCTGTTTTCTGTGGTCCTTTTGGAATCAAAATCAGAATATAAGCTGAGAGCCTTGGGAATAAAGGCCAGCCTCTTCTCTCACCACTCACAGCAAACCTGCAGACCACAGCAAGGCAACTTAAATCCCTGACTGCCCACGGGACTAAGATCCAAACACTTCTAAACAGCCAACCCCTACCATTCCGCACGGTACTCAGCAAGGCCAGCAACACCCTATTTACACAGCCGCTCTCAAGTGGCATTCTACTCGACTTTGTGCGCATGGCTCTTTTCAGCTATGTGGGCAAACCCTGCGAGGCCTTCCAATGTCAGTTGACAAATCACCTCATGCAATAATCCGGCTCTGACCTCTGCTGTCTGACCCGACCAGGCTGGACTAGGTACCCCTTCCAAGCTCCGCCAGCCAGTTTTCCCTCACTAACCGTCAAGAACAAGGACTGTGAAATATGCATCACTACGTTCCTGGGAGTTAAAAAGGCAGGTTTGGGCCGGGCGGTGGTGGCGCATACCTTTAATCCCAGCACTCGGGAGGCAGAGCCAGGCGGATCTCTGTGAGTTCGAGGCCAGCCTGGACTACCAAGTGAGTTCCAGGAAAGGCGCAAAGCTACACAGAGAAACCCTGTCTCGAAAAACCAAAAAAAAAAAAAAAAAAAAAAAAAAGGCAGGTTTGGGGTTTTAAAAGTTCTGGGTTTGGAAGCTGGGAGATGGCTCGGGGTAAAGGCTCTTGATTCCCTAGAGTCACAATGGTAAAAGAGAGAACTGACTGCTCTGTGTGTCCACACACACACACACACACACACACACACACACACACACACACACACACGTATATATGTGTATATGTAAGATAAATACATACGTGTAATTCTTTATGTCCAAGATTTATATTCCAATCTTGTCATTAAAAAAACAAAAAGCAGCTGGGGCAGTGGTGGCTCATGTCTTTAGTGCCAGCACTGGGGAGGCAGAGGCAGGAGGATCTCTGGGAGTTCAGCCTGGTCTACAGAAAGTTTCAGGACAGCCAACCTGAGAAACTGCCTTGAAAAACCAAAAAAACAGACAAAACAAAACAAAACCCAGTCATTAGTCAAGGTAGCACACATCTTTTAAACTCATTGCTCTAGGAGGTAGAGGCAGAGGATCTGTGACTTCAAAGCCAGCCTGGTATATCTACATACAGATTATCCGGCTAGCCAGAGCTAGAGTGAGATTTTGTCTCAAAAAGAAAACAATAATTGAGGCTACAGAGACAACAAAAGTATGCATTCCTTTCTACCAGAGGAAAAGAGGCAAAGTCCTCAAGACTACAGTGTAGGCAGAGCATGCCTCTAATAGCTAGCTTATAAGTTTAGAGGTAGGCACACAGGATGAACTATCTGAAGCATTCTTAAACTAGAATGGTATTTTGAACAGATGGGAAAGCAAAATGGTTCCACCAGGAAAAGTAAAGTAGTATTCCTCTTATAAATGCTCAGAGAGAAAAGTCAGTTTAAGAATTTCTGTAAACTCCTGATTGAGAAACCTCCAAAAACTTCATTTCCATCCTCCACTTCTTTGAGAAAAACTGCTTTAAGTTTTGCCATTTCACTCTAATCTTGACAAGGAAAAAAAAAAAAAGGCCCCACGGAAACACATGATCGACAAAAAAGCTCTAAGCCAACTTGTTACAGTTGTCCATAGGGAAGGAATCCCTCACCAACACTCGCCATCTACACACTTGGAGAAAGCACTAGGGTGATCAACATAAAATGTTCACTTATCTGTGAATAAGACATTGAAAAGCTACAGCTAATGTTAAAAAGGTAACAACTTCTTAATAAAGACTGGACGCTGATCCACAGAGCCTGGCAGGCTTAAACATTGTTACAGTATGGTAAACATTTTATACACCCTGCAAAGGTGGGTGAAACGGGGGGTGTATAAAATGTTCATCATACTGTAACACAAGAAATATACTTTAAACTATGAAGCCGTAATTCTTCCTTAGCCATCAGGTCAAAAATCGAACAACGTGGAAAATTCCTCCACACCTACTTAAGCCCGTTTGAGACTGACTTAATCTTTCCAGCCTTTTTAAACAGTCAAGTTGACAAGTCGCTTTAATACAACGTAACTTCCCCCAGCAACAACTAATGAAGGCTTTCCAAAAGTACTCGTTTTTCAGGTTACAGGGGAAACATCACGCTTCTCCACCACTGCTGCAAGGCTGTAAAGAAGCAAGGACGGGGAGAGAAGGGCTGTCGCTGCTGGCAAATTACTACGCAGAAAGATCACTCCCCCCCCCCCCCTCCTATGGGTCCCGGGGTGGGGAGCCTATCAACTTGAGGTCTCTACGGTTGAAATTGGTGGGACGCACTCCAAAACTATCACAAATGGGGTTGGGGGGTGGGGGGTGGGGAGGGAGCCTCCGAGGCCGGCCTCGCCCCCTATCCTTCGCCCCGATCCCTCCCTGGGCGAAGCCTCGTGGCCACTCGGGTGATGAAACACCCGGCAACCGGCAGCCACGCAGTCGGGACGTGGTCGCCGCCGCCACCGCCACCGCTCGTCCGTCCTCCCCCAAGCCCAACCAAGCCCGGCTCGCCCGGCTCGCCCGGCCCCCCCCGCAAGGGTCCCCGGCCCGCCACCCCCAGCCTCCTCCAGTCACCATCACTCCTCCAGTCTCTCTTCCTCGCCGGCACTCCCGAGGGCCGGCCGGCCGCCGGGAGCGGCGCCGCACGCAGGGAGGACGGCGAGCGGTCCTCGTCCCTTGTCGTCGCCGCCGCCGCCGCCGCCGTAGTCCTCCGCTGCAAGCCGCCGCAGCGCTATAGCGCCCGAGCTGGCCCGGGCCGCGCTCGCCTCGGCGCTCGGCGTCGTCCCCGGGTCGCCTGCTCCTCTGCGTGGCGCGGAGCGGAGCGGAGCGGGGCGGGCAGGTTGGCTAAAGCCGGCGGGCGGGGTCGGCGGCCTCGGAAGAAGGAAAACTGCGCAAGGGCCCGCTACCAACGCCGCCGCCGCCGCCGCCGCCGCCGCCGCCGCCGCCGCTGAGTCAGCGCGAGGCACGCCCCCCGCGTCGTGCCGCGCGGGCCAGCGCCAGCAGCAGCCCCAGCAGCCCCAGCAGCAGCAGCAGCTTCATGGGAAGAGTGCAAGACCGGCCCGCCCGCGGGCTGGGCCTTCCCGCCGCCGCCGCCACCGCCGCCCCCCCCACGGGGGACTACAACTCCCAGCGTGCAGCGCGCGCGCGCAAGCGACGCTCCTCCTCCCAGGCGGCGGGCCGCACACACGTGCTCCCTGGAGCTCGCAGGGGGGGTGGGGTTTGGGTGGGGGCGTGGTCGGCGGGGCTCGCGGTGCGTGTCGGGAGAGCGCATCCGGTCCTCCTCCTCCTCCTCCTCCTCCTCCTGCTCCTCCTCCTCGCCGCCGGTTCCTGATGCGCTCTAGGCTTTTAAAGGACCGGCCACGTTGGGCCCTGCCTGAGGGCAAGCGGCTTGAAGTAGCATCCACGTCTTCCAGAAAGGACTGGTCAGGCGGTGGATGGCTTAGAGTACTGATGAGCTCCTGCGATTGGAACGCGTGGATGGGAAGGTTTAGACCACGTGTTGTGTCACATGTTGAATGCCTTTCCGGGGTCCCACGTGTCAAGCAAGAGACCAGAAGCTTGAGGATCTGGGGAGTGCTGACAGCTTTTTAAAATTCGCTGCGTTTTTACTTACTTGGTTTGCTTTTCGATGCAGGATCACACTCCAAAGCCCAGGCTGGTCACTTTTTTTTTTAAACCTAACCCAGTCTGGCCTAAACTCTAGCAGTCCCAAGTCCTCGGAATTACAGGCATGGGCATGCCCAGTTTAGATGTTACTAATTTTGCCCACGAAGAGAAAAGCATTCCGAGTGATGGTGGCGCACGGCTTTAATCCCAGCAACCGGGAGGCAGAGGCAGGCGGATCTCTGTGAGTTAGAAGCCAGCCTGGGCTACAGAGTCAGTTCCAGGACAGCCAGGACTACACAAGAGGAACCTTGTCTCGAAAACCAAAACAACAAAAAACAAAATGTTCATAACAAGCCTAGCCAGGCGGTGGTGGCACGCGCCTTTAATCCCAGCACTCGGGAGGCAGAGGCAAGGCGGATCTCTGAGTTTGAGGCCAGCCTGGTCTACAGAGCGAGTTCCAGGACAGCCAGGGCTGTTACACAGAGAGACCCTTTAAGGCGCACCCCTCTCTAAAGAAAGATATTAATCCCAGAGGAAACAACACAGTGAATTCAACATTTAGATTTTATTTTGTTTTTTAGAGACAGGGTCTCACTATGTAGATCTGGCTGTCCTGGAACTCACTCTGTAGCCCAGGCTAGCCTGGAACTCAAGAGATCGCCTGCCTCTGCCTCCCAAGCGCTGAGATTAAAGGTGTGTGCCACCACACCTAGCTCAACATTTAGATTAAATACCTGATTGTTCAGGACATACGGAATACAGGCTGGATGCAGTCAGAGACTCTCATGAAGAACGAACAGGCCTGGCCTGTTCTGCAAGCCTGTGATCCAAGCTGCTTGGGAAGCTGGGGCAGGAGGATCTCGAATTCAAGGCCAGCCAGGGCAAAATAGCTATACTGTATCTTAAAAGGTACATCCACCACCTTTAACTTCAATCCCTAGCACAGCGGTTCTCAACCTGTGAGTCTCGACCAATGTGGGGAGGGGGTTGAATGACTCTTTTCACAGGGGTCACCTAAGACCATTGGAAGACACATACTACATTATGACTCATAAAAGTAGCAAAATTACAGTTATGAAGTAGCAATGAAAATAACTGCATGGTTGACATCAGCACATGAGGAGCTGTATTAAAGGGTCACAGCGATAGCAAGGTTGAGCACTACAAAATAGAGCTAACAAAACTTGGGAGTGGAGTGAGGAGGGGAATGGAAGAAGCAGAGTAAAATTGGTGCAACCATTTAACAGCTACATTTATTTATCAATGTCACTAAAATTCTTTTCCAGGGGGAGTCTTAAGCAAAGCCTACTGCCTCTTCTTAAGGGGGTGGTGGTGGATGGCTCACACCTTTAATCCCAGCATTTGGGAGGTAGAGCATGTTTTATACACCGGACACACTTCTAAGTGTTTATACATTCATGAATCCTCAACCACTGTATGGAGGTAGGTACTGTTATTTTATTTTTAAGTTACTTTATTTTTATTTGTATGTATGTATTGCATGTAGGAGCCTGAGGAGGCCAGAAGAGGGCGAGGGATCCTTTTGAGCTGAAGGTCCAGGCAGTTGGGAGCAACCTGTTAGGGTGCTGGAACCAAACTTGGGTCCCCTGGAAGAGCAATAAGTACTCAAGTACACCTCTCCAGCTCTATTCCTGATTTTGTAGATGAAGACGTTCATAATAGAGGTTGAATAACAGATACGTGCTTCAAATTATAGCCCGCTCTTAGGAGTTCATCAGCCCTTGGCTCTCGTGCGGGTCCATTTTGTCAGGAGGTATTAAAGAACTGTACTATTGTAAACATGCTCAGAGGTCTTGTTCTTACAACAGTGAAACTTTTTTTTTTTTTTTTAACTGTACCACATCTTCCCATCCATTTTGTTTATAGAGACCGGGTTATAGCTGGGTACCGCAGGCTAGCCCCTCCTGTCTCAGCTGGGATTACCATGCTCTGCCCCTGCCTCCCTCTTCTTTCAGTTGCAGGAGTACTTGAAAGGATACAGTCACCCCTTCACTGTCTTTTCTTACGTGTTCCTCTTTAGTCACGTGTTCCTCTTTAGAAGAGCTAGAATCACCGGCACCGTTACATTCACAGATGAAGAAACCCGCTCTAAAGTCCTTGCTCAGAAAAAGTAAACAGGAACTTGATAGTCTGGCCTCTTGATTCAGAATTTCTTTTCTTTTTCTTTCTTTTTTTTTTTTCCGAGACAGGGTTTCTCTGTGTAGCTTTGTGCCTTTCCTGGAACTCACTTGGTAGCCCAGGCTGGCCTCGAACTCACAGAGATCCGCCTGGCTCTGCCTCCCGAGTGCTGGGATTAAAGGCGTGCGCCACCACCGCCCGGCGATTCAGAATTTCTTGACTCTAGCAAACCCTGTTTGACCCCCCAGCTTTACTTTTGTAGTGACTTCTCCCCAGTCACTCTACAGAAGTGCATCAGTGTCACCAACTGGGTTAGTCAGGGTTCTCTGAAGGAGCAGAGGTGACAGGGTGAATATACATTATTACATAGAAAGCGTAGGTATACATACATGTATATATACAGGTAGACATAAAGGGGACTTACAGGCTGTGGTCCAGCTCGTCCATCGATGGCTGTCTTCAACAGAAAGGCCAAGAATCAGTAGCTGGATGTCTCAGCAGTCCCGACCTGGTGCTGGAGTACCTGGGAATTCCTAGAGAGCTGCTGGTCTTCCGTGGGTTCTATGATCGTAGAAGGAATGTCTCAGCCACAGGATACGTTAGCTCACTGGCAAGACTAGGGCAAGCAGGCGGAAAAGCGAACGCCTCCTTCTTCCAAGTCCTTTTATGAGGGGCTGCCACCAAAAGGTGTGGCCCAGATTTTGGGTGGGTCTTCCCAACCTCAGAGGATCCAATCAGGAAAATCCCCCCCCACCCCCACCACCAAGGCTGCTTGGGTTTTAGTTGATTTCAGATCAGCCCAGTTGACAACCAGATTAGTATCACACCAACTCAAAATGGCCTGTTTTCTTAGTTTATATGTTTCTTTCAACTACTCTATCGACTATTTCTTTCACCCTTGAAAGTCTCTTTACTCATTATTTCTGGCACCGTGATTTTAGGTTCCTTTGCCTTCTTTGACTACTGCACTCTGTTTTCTTCAGACACACTCCTAATTCATTTGATTTTCTTTTGTGTATGTGTGCCCCTTCAGTAGTTACCCATTTCCATACTTCCACATTTGATGCTTGGCTGGTTCCTACAGTTAGTTCTATGCTTTTTGGTTTTTTGTGAGGCGACCTCTCACTTGGTAGTACAGGCTGTCCTAGGACTCTCTGTGTAGCCTTTGTGGGGAGGCCCTGCACCCATGTGACCTCCTTCCCTTCTTCTGTGTCCCAAGTCCTAGGATTACGGGCCTTAGCCACCATGCCACACACTGGTTCTGTGGGATACTTCTAAATGTTCTGCACCCACAATTAACCATCCATGCCTCCCAAATGCGGATGTTAGAACTCCTTGTGGTGGTATTGGATTTGATGGGGCTTTGGGAAGGTAGTTAGAGCGTAAGGGTGAAGCTCCCTCATGATACACAAAAGCTGGATTTCCTCCCACCACTGGAGCTTAGGAGAAAACTGTTCTGAGCTGGATTTTAGGCGGTGGTGGCACATGCCTTTTCTCTCAGCACTCCAGAGGCAGAGGCAGGGGGATCTCTGTGAGTCCAAAGCCAGCCTAGTCTACAGAATGAGTTCTGGGACAGTCAGGGCTACACAGAGAAACCCTGTCTTGAAAAACCGAAAAAGACAAAGCTTCAGAATGCCGTTCCCCAGTGACACTGGATCTGATAATACCTTCATCTTGGACTTGCAGACTCTTCGGGATATGTTTGTTATTTAACCCTCTCAGTCCACAGCAGTGTGTGATGGCAGCCCACAATGACTAAGGCAGTGTCTCATTCTTCATACAATGTATCTTCATGTAGTGCTGGTTGGTAATTGTTTATCTCTGTGAACGTCTCAACACATCACAGTGCCCTTACAGTCATTCTTTTTGTGGGGACTAACAACTTTTTTTCTTCTTTGATACAGGGCTTCATTCACAGACAGGGAAACTGAGGTGGGCTGGAATTTACAGTGTTATGCTCATAAACTTCTGTGCTTTCAAGTTATCAATCAAGTAACCCTGGAGGGAGGCCCACCACTCTATTTTGATGGTAGTCAGTGACTGTGCCTTTTGAGGTTAGCCCCACACAGGTAACGCCCCATTCTTCTGGTAGAAATGTTTATCAAATGCTGGATGGCTCAGAATCTGTACCAAACGTGTCTTGAGTTTGGATGGGCTTAGAAGATAAGAAGTAAGTGCTTATCGCGGTATTTGGGTTAGCTACCCATGGAAAGATTAGAAGAACATAGGGGAACGTGAACACTTCCGTGTCCGTGGTGCTCTCTGGTCCTCACTTCCGCTCCTTGACAGGCAGAGTAGGTGTCAGCAGGTGCATTTCTCATGTGATGGAACTCAGGCTCCGCAAGGTTAAGTCATTTTTTTTCCCCCTAAAAATCTCACAGATCGTGAGCAACAGGGTTAGTAATTAGATTAGTAATCTAATCCAATCCTCCTGGCTCCAGATCAGTAAGCTTTCCTTGGTGGTTAACCCCATCCCTGCAGGCTGAATTTTGCTGTTTCCCTGGCAACCAGGTAGAACACTGAGTACCTGGAAACCATGACATTGTCTTCTCTGTGAGTCGCCAGGCTTAAATGAGGTCATCACCAGTCCCATTTTTTTGTGTGCTTCCTTTTAAGGTTTGTGAGGTTCGTGTCTTGGTCACCAAAAGCTGATTGATTCCTCATGGTTTTTTTTGGCACATACAGCAAGTGCACTGCCATTCTGGTCATGGTCCAGCCATCCTGTTTGTCTTGGTCCTGGGAAGTGGGCATAAAACAAGAACCCCGGAGACAGAACAGTGGTCTGAAGGGAGGCTTTTCCCCTTGGTCTTCAGTTTCCACCTCTTTTGTTAGTCATTTGCCACCGAGCTGCTGTTGTGGGGGTAACTATCAGGCACAGGTGAAGAAGGTGTGCCTTTCTATTGGCTTCAAGTGGCAGACAGCCATTATCAATGGGTCTGTAACCCATGGCTGTCCATAGGAGTCAGGTCAACTCTAGGGACACTCGGGTGCTCAGGCCATTTGAGATTCTGCCAGCAGGTGGCACTTGTTCCCTACTCTTACCAAATACAGTCTGTTTACTTATTACTGCTTTGTTTAACTAGGCTTAAGCACTTCTCCTTCCCTATTGTAGTGGGCTAGCCCACGATATCTGGTTATACATTGCAATACATTTCTACTCCTCTCCCTCCGTGGATTTGAAATGGTTTACATATTCAGTATATAATAGTAAAATATGAAAGGAAGGGGACTGTCACGGTGAGGAACATCCGATTTTATTAAGGTCTGTTTGTAGACAGGGATAATATGGTTTTCATTGTGTCTTTCCCGTATATTTATTTTTGGGACAGGGTCTTGCTGTGCACTCCTGAACCCACTAGATCAACAAAGACAGACCTCCAGCTTATGGCCTTATCAGGCCTCAGTCTCTGGAATGCTTGGCCTGCAGTATGGGCCACCCGGCTCCATCCTCGGGTCTTCGGATGAACGGGAAGGAGGGGAGAGATGGCTTTTCTAGGATCTGAAATAAAGACGGAAGTGCACACCTATGGCAAGTTTCTGTTCTGCTTCTCTTCTCGCTAACCTAATGTACTGCGCTCTTCCCGACCGGCTCTTCATCTCTAGGGCTACATAATCCACATCCTTGGTCCCATCAGCTTCAATTTCCAGAGGGCCCTTCAACCGTGCATTCATTTTCCGTATGGTTCTCGGGAACACAGGTGCATGGCTTTGATGGGCCTGCGTTATCGGAGCAATCTGTGGGTCCCTTTGAGACAGAGTCCAGCTTCTGAGACAAAGTTGGAAAGGCAGTGTTATGGTCATTTCTAGGCAGTGTACTGGTCAAATGTGAAATCTGTCATTACAGGATTCTCAAATCGGTAAAACTCCATGCTTCAGGTTTCTCTGTAACAGGAAATGGGATTAAAACTGGCCTCTATTATCAATGGAGTTTGTATGGGACCATGTAGCTCAGTAGCTGGACGGGGTTGGGGGGTGAGAGGGGGGACTAACTATTCCTTCCCTTGAGTGGTTCTCGCTTGTCAATCAACCCTTCGAGAGAGACCTTGGTCTTGCCCCGCCCATCGCCGTGTAGGGTGCGGACAAAGATCAGGGGCGGGATCGGGCGGGGCAGGGGGCTCGGAAACCAGACGGCGGAGCGGGTTCCCCGAGCCCCGGGGTCGGCTCCCTGCGTCCCGGCGCGGTGGTGGCGGAGGCGGCTGGCGCTCGGCTTTGTGGCGCGCGCGGGTTCCACCGGGTGTCGTGGAGGCGCAGGCACCGGGGGCACTCTGCCTGGCCGCGGGTGCCGCATGGCATGGCCAGCCCCGCGCGGTCCGGCTTCCCGGCGCGCACGAACAGCCGTCTGGACGCGTTCCTGCGGCGGCACCTGCCGCCCGAGGTCTACGACGCCGTCCGCGCCTACGAGCCGTGCATCGTGGTGTCCGACGCCGAGAAGCACACGTTCAGGTACGTGGTGCTTAGCGACCGGCTCATCTACCTGACGGAGAACCCGCCCAAGTCCATCCGGAGGGTCGTGGCTCTGCGGGACGTCGTGGCCATTGACCTGGTGAGGATCGCGGGCGGGCAGGCTCCTTCCCGGGCTCTCGCATCCCTCCTCCTGCACCAGAGAAAGGAGGAACACCTTCCCCGTCCCGCCCACCACTTCCCCACCTCTTATTGTCAGTGAATGCAGCTGCGCGGGAAAGCTGGTGATGGAGGTAGAATTTCAAATAACGATGTCCCCCCACTTTCCCATCCTGTCCACACCCTGCTTCCCCCGTTGGGCAACAGATCTGACAACTGATCCCTCTATAGAAACACGCCCTCACGCCAGCCTCTTGTTCATTAATCACCCAGTCTGTGCAGTGCGTGTGGGAGGGACCGCAGCTCACACCCGCGCAAACAAATGCGGCCAGTTTAGTGCTGCCGGGCCTTGTTTACTTTCTAGCCGCTCAGGGTTAGTTAACGTGTGACTGGTCCAGAATAAGTGAGGGAAGGAAGGAATTTTCGTGATGTGCAGAGGATGCTTGCTCCGGTCAGGCTGCCACTTGATCCAAACTGGATGGGGAAGCTTCCTGGAAGGAGTGTCCTCAGAGCCGAGTCTCCGGAGATACAATCTGGCTGAGCTTGCCCTAGTTTCTAGTGTTGCCACTGTATCCCTGTCCTCTGGGAGGAGGCTGACTGTAAGAACCAGCAGCCGATTGGAGGCCCATCTCCCCCATCCACCCCCCCCACCCCGTTTCCCCTCCCGCTCCTGGTCTCTAGTCTGCTCTGCTTTCCAGGTGTTTCTTCCTTCTCCACTGGGACAGGTGTCTCGCCTCCTTTTACTCTCGCTTGCTCAGTCTGTGGCCCCGAGGGAGAAGTTGGCGACGCTCCTGATGGAGCTGTTTTGCCTAGCGAATCGTAACGGTTTCAACATATTTCTAAGAAAATAATGAAATTAGATGAAGTGGGTGTTTTTTGTTTTTTGAAGTTCAGATTTCCCTTATCAGCTGTGGTCACATTTGTTTCTTTAAAACTTTTATTTAATACTCTTTTATCTTGTGTGCACATGTGTATGTTTGTGAGTGTGTGTGTCACGGCGAGAATATAGAGGTCAGGGGACAGCTAGTGGAAGTCAGTTCTCTCATCTTGTGGGTCCTGGGCTCGAACTCAGGTGTTCAGTCTTGGCATTAAGCGCCCTTAGCTGTTGAGCTACCTTATCAGCTCTATCTTCTTCTCCTTCTCCTTCTCCTTCTTCTTCTTCTCCTCCTCCTCCTCCTTCTTCTTCCTCTCTCCCCCTCCTCCTCCCCCTTCTTCTTCTCCTCCTCCTCCTCCTCCTTCTCCTTCTTCCTCCTCCTCCTCCTCCTCCCCCCTCCTCTTCTTCTTCTTTGAGTAAAAGAAACAAATCTTTGCCATTATTTCCAGTTTTTTGAGCTAATTTAAAATTTTAAATTGCCTTTACATTTTTTATGGAACAGCCCAGCCAGAATGCAGAAGAATATTAATGCATGATGACTAAGTTCAATCTCCCATTTTGCAAGCAAGATGAAACAACTCCCCAAAGTAAACAACCAAACCTCCCAGAAGAAAATGTAACATGTGTATGTGGGCTGCACGGATCTCAGATTTCAACAGTTAGTAGGGTCATTCATTGTCCCTCTTGAGTATTGTGGGTTAGCGTTGGAAACTGTGAAAGCAATTCCTCCCCGAAGATAATCACAGTCCAAATCTGTAACTATGGTTATAGCACATGACAAGGGAACTGAGACTGCCACTCATCTGACTTTAAAACAGGAGTCTGAACCGGGCTTGGTGACCCATGCCTGTAACTCCAGCATTCCAGAGATAGAGGCAGGAGGATCATGAGTTTGGGGCTAGCCTGGAGTACAGAACAAGACCTTGTTGAAAAAGTAGATAAACAGGGGCTGGAGAGATGAGTGCTTACTGCTCTTCCAGAGGACCGGAGTCAGTTCCCAACACCCGCATCCCACAGTCCACAACCTCCTGTAACTCCGGCTCCAGGGTATCCGAAGCACTGTACATATATATGCATACCCTTCCTCTCACATATACACATAATTGAATCCTTTTTTTTAAAAATAAATGAATAAAATTAGATCAATAAGTAGTATCCTGGCAGGCCCAATGTAAGTGAAAGAGGGAGAGGCAGCCTGAGGAAGACCCGACCCGCCATTGTTAGTTTCAGAGGAAGAAGGGGTTGGGAGCGTGGGGAAGGAGGACAGCATGGAGAAGCTGAAAACATCAAGGAGACAGACTTCCCTAGGGGGCCTCTCGAAGGCGTACAGTCCTGCCAGTGCCTTGCTGTGAGCTCGTGCTTGTCTCTATTGCTGGGGACCAAATGCAGTCCTTCCTTGTGCAGCCCAGGCAAGTGCTCTTCCACTGAGCTCCACTGACTGATCCCCACAAGGCTGGGGCTCCTGACTGGACGTCTCACCTCCAGAACTGCAAGGAAGTAGATTTGTGTTGCTAAACACCAGCCTGTCTGTGGCAATGTGTTATATCGGCCATACACACCATAGGCAACCGATTAAGCAGTGTATTCCTTATGGCACTTCAAGTGAGTGAGCTGTTAAGATTCTTCTTCTTGAGAAATAACCCAGATTTTATAAGATAGTTCTCCAATTATTATGGTCTAGAAACTTGCACTAGATGCCATAGGTTTCCCCTCTAAAATTTATTTTGGTTTTTCAAGACAGCGTTTCTTTGTGTAGTCCTGACTGTCCTGGAACTCGATCTGTAGACCAGGCTGGCCTCGAACTCGCAGAGATCCGCCTGCCTCTCTGCCTCCTGAGTGCTGGGATTGAAGGCCTACATCACTACCGCCTGGCAATGTATTTTATTTTTAATTATTCTTATGTCTGCACATGAGAGCAGGTGATTGTGGAGTCCAGAGACTTTGGATCCTGCTGGAGTTACGGGTGGTTTCGAGCTGCCCGGCGTGGGCCCTGGGAACTGAGTGTGGTTTCCTGCAAGAGCAGGCTGTGCTCTTAACCTCTGAGTCAGTTTTCTAGCTCCTGACTCCATAGGTTGAATGAAAAATGCCCATCACAGAATTGCTTTACCTGATACCAATGTGCCTGGCTAATATAAAATGTATAGAATTTTCTCAATTTTTTTTTTTTTTTTAAAAAAGAAAAGGTCTCACTGATTTGTCCTGGCCAGCCTGGAACTTGCTATGTAGGGCTTGCTATTGTAGGCTGGCAGTCAGTTCCAGAGGTCTGCCTGCCGCTGTCTCCCACGGGCAGAGGCATGCACCACCACACCATGTTCGAGTTTTCCAGGTTTTAAAAATTTAACATTTTTATTAGTTCTTTGAGAATTTCATAGTCCTTAACTTCTTGTAATATGCGCAGTCACCCTCTGAGTCATGTCAAGGCAGTCACACTGTGACATAAAGTCACTGCCAAGCAGCTTGAGAACCAGCCCTTCTCTCCCGAAAGCTAAAGTGGTCCCCTCTCTCCTCGCTCCGGGGCCACTTTTTCTGCGTCCTTACTGTTGTCCCCAGACTTCTCACCTTACTCTACAAGCTTGTCTTCTGGTTATTTAATGTCTGCTTGTCTTGGGTTCCCTGTGTGCCTTTGTCCTTCTGTCACAGGGACATCTGTAATTCCCAGAGCAAGCTACCCTCATGCTTCTGGGCCCCAGCTCTCCCTGTTCGCTGTGTGGCTGGACGCTTTCTGTGAATTTTTTTTTTAGTTTCTCAAGACAGGGTTTCTCTATGTATCTGCCATGGCTGTCCTGGATCTCGCTCTGTAGACCAGGCTGGCCTCGAACTCACAGAGATCCGCCTGCCTCTGCCTCCCGAGAGCTGGGATTAAAGGCGTGCACCACCACTGCCCAGCATTTTCTATGAATCTAAGGTGTAGTTATACTTCAGGGAAAACCAAAAACAAAAAACAACCAGCCAACCAAACAACAACCCTGCAAGCAGGTAGATGAAATCCCATTTTCTCTTCTAAAGAAGAGGAAAAAAAAAAAAAAAAGATGGAGGCAGCAGCTACAAAATGTTAGATCAGAAATCTGCACATGTTTTGGAGAGGGTGAAATTTCTCTTTTAGAAAAAAAAAACAGTTTAAATGCACTTAAGGTCTTTACAGGTATTTGGTATGGCTTATTTCAAAGTTTCCTGGAAAGTTTGGGCAAGCCTGTCTAAAGTGCTGATTAAAAGCTATTTGTTTTGTTTTGTTTTGTTTTGAGACAGGGTTTCTTTGTGTAACAGTACTGACTGACCTGGAACTCACTTTGTAGACCAGGCTGGCCTTGAACTCACTGAGTTCTGCCTGCCTCTGCCTCCCAAGTGCTGGGATTAAAGACGTGCGCCACCATCGTCCAGCAACAGCTACTTTTGAAGGCATTCTCTAGAGTTCTGTGTTGTACAGACTATGCAATTTGTTAAAATATCTCTAAGGCTAGACACATTATTTTTCTTTATGTTTTATTTTTATTTATTGGTGGGGGTCCCCAGGAGGCCAGAAGAGGATGTCAGAATCCCTGGAGCTGGGGTTATAGGAAGTTGCCATCTTTCAGTGTGGGTGCTGGGAATCAAACTTGATTTTTCCATAAGAGCCTCAGGTATTCTTAAGCACTGAACCATCCTTTTAGCCCCTAGATAATTTTAAAAATATTTAAATACCAAAAATATTGCCGGGCAGTGGTGGTGCACGCCTTTAATCCCAGCACTCGGGAGGCAGAGCCAGGCGGATCTCTGTGAGTTCGAGGCCAGCCTGGACTACCAAGTGAGTTCCAGGAAAGGCGCAAAGCTACACAGAGAAACCCTGTCTCGAAAAACCAAAAAAAAAAAAAAAAAAAAAAAAAATTTAAATACCAAAAATATTACTTAATGAAAATAAATACCTGTGTGTGTGCTCACATGCTGTGGAATAATACTCTTGGACACTGTAAGGATTTTGTTACTCTAATTGGTTTAATAAAACACTAGTTGGCCCGTAGCCAGGCAGGAAGTATAGGTGGATGGCCAAACTAAGGATGATGGGAAGGAGAAGGGCGGAGTCAGGAGTCACCAGCCAGAGGCAGAGGGTGAACATGCCATGCTAATAAAGGTACCGTCATGTGGCAAAGCTAAATAGAAATATAGATTAACTTAAAATGTAAGAGCTAGTTAGTAACAAGCCTGAGCTATTGGCTGAGCATTTATAATTAATATAAGCCTCTGTGTGGTAATTTGGGAAGCAGCTGCTAGGTATTTGGGAATAGGCAGTCGGGACAGGAAAACATCCATCTGTGTGTGCGCGTGCTGAGTGCATGGACCTGTGTGTGCACAGGGAGGCCAGAAGGATGCATCGGATGTCTTCCTGTATCACTTCCTGTCTGCTCCTCTGAGGTATGGTCCCTTCTAGAACTTGGAGCTCATGTCTCAGCAACCTCTGGAGACCCTCCTGTGTGTGGCACATTTTTTAAAATGACAAATAAAGCCACAGAGATCTATAACTCCCCCACGAATTCATTCTTCTTCAAAGCTAGCGAGGAAAATTCTGCCGACCTCAGCAGCCCTTGCCCCTCCTCCCTTTCGGCCTTTCACTCTTGCCCCATGACTCTGTGCCCTGCAGTGGTCCCGGGCTCCAGCAATGAGAATAAAGGATGACGGCACGTACGTATGAAACCGCCACGATGAAACCCAGTATTTTATATACTAACTAACAAAATAATTAAAAAAACAAAAAAAACTAACATGCGTATCAGTTCAAAAAGACTGGGGCTAAAAGTGGGACTGGAGAGATGGTTCAGTGGCTGAGCGCACTGGCTGCTCTTGCAGAGAACCTGAGTTTCGTTTTCAGTATCCATGTGCTCCCAACTACCCTGTAACTCCAGCTTCAGGGAATTCTATGCACCTTTCTGACCTCTGCTGGCACCTGCCCTTATGTGCTCACACATACACACACACACACACACACACACACACACACACACACACACACGTACACACACTCACAGATACAAACACATACCCACAGATACCTCCACACAGACACAGACACACATCCACAAATACCTACAGACACCCACAGATACGCACACACAAACACACACCCGCAGACACCCCCCCACACACAGAGAGACACAGATACACACACATATACACCTTAAAAACAACAGTGGAGATGCACACACACACATACCCACCCCCCACACCCCACACACACACACGCACAAAGTGAAGATGCACACAGACAGACAGACACACCCACACAAGCACACACACATACCCCTCCACACACACATACCCCACACACACACACACACACACAAAGTGGAGATGCACACAGCAGACAGACAGACACACCCACACGAGCACACACACATTAAAAACCATGAAGAGGAGAGGGATGTGTTTTAACAAAACACCATTGCTATTTATTGAATAATCTTGTAGTATAAATGGTTTCTCGGATAATCCTATAGTGTAAATGGCCTCTGTGGCCTGTTGTGTTTTTCGTAGGAACCAGAATAAATAGAGGAAGAATTGAGAACAAGAAGAGAAAACGTGTCCCGGTGCAGAATTGTGAAAACAACTCACATTAAACTTGCCCTTAGTGTGGGGAATTTATTTCCCCCAAATAAGAAGGTGTTGTGTTCAATGAGATCAATTTTTTTTTCAGATTGACGATTACCCAGAATTTTTGAATTCTCCAGATAGAGAAATCAACCAGCACATTCGTATTGTCTACTCTTCAACGGTCTTGAAAAAAGAGTGTGGAAAACCCAGAGGTGTGGGGAAATTCCTGTTTCCACTTCACCACAGCAATGTGAACCAAAAAGGTATGTAGTCCATGACATAAGAAAAAAAATCAGGGCTAGAGAGATGGCTCAGTGGTTAAGAGCACTGTCTGTTCTTCCAGAGGACCTGAGTTCAATTCCCAGCAACCACATGGTGACTCACAACCATCTGTAATGAGATCTGACGCCCTCTTCTGGCCTGCAGTCATACATGCTGTATACATAATAAATCTTACCAAAAAAAAAAGAAAAAGAAAAAAAAATCAGCTGCCTTTTTTTTCTTTTTTGAGACAAAGCTTCTCTACCTTTTGACACCCACAGAATTTAAAAGTATAGCGGGTAAAGAGAAGGCTCATGAACTTGGGTCTAGACTATCCACTGGCCATCCTTTGAGTCTTGGGCCTCCCACCAGGAAGGGATGGTCATTTAACATAAGTCAAGCTCCTGTTTAAAAAAAGTACAAAAACAAAAGAGAGAAATTGCTGCTCGTGTGTCCCCAGCAGTAGTTACAGAGGTAAAACAAGTTGTGTTAGAACCTTTTTTTCGAGACAGACTTTCTCTGTGTAGTTTTGGCGCCTGTCCTGGATTTTGCTCTGTAGACCAGGCTGGCCTCGAACTCACAGATATCTGCCTGGCTCTGCCTCCCGAGTGCTGGGATTAAAGGCATGAGCCACCACCACCTGGCTTTGTTAGAGCTTTACTAAACAGAGACTTAGTATCTAGGACAGAGATTAACTCTGTCTGTGGTATGGACAAGGGGGATTTATAACCAAGAATCAGGATGGGATCATTGGATAGAAAACTATTAAGAAGAAGCATCCAAGTCATGGGCATTCAGCCAATTTGACCAGTCAGGGGCGGTCAGCTAATTTGACCAATCAGGATTCTTGCTGAAGGCAGGCTGGGGCGGTCAGACATTACCTGGGGAAATATGGAAGATAGGGAATCAAATCAGATACACAGAATGACCAAAGATAGAAGATGAAGGATTCTGGGATTCTTAGTTTTGAGATAGTTTTTGCTGTATAGCTCAGGTTTGTGGTTGAGAGTACTTGCTGTTCTTACAGAGGACCAGGGTTCGGTTCCCAGCACCCACAGGTGGCTTGCAGCCATCCATAACTCTGGTTCCAAGGGATCCATTGCCCTCCTCTGACCTCCATGGGCATCAGACAGAGAGGTGGTGCATATACATACATGCAGGCAAAACACTCATGCACATTAAGTAAGTAAGTAAATAAATAATAAAAATGATTGCATCCTTAGCACAGGAGGAGACACTGGAAAAGGAGGTCTGAGGTGACCCGTGGATAAGCCCTCCTTTGAGCACCCAAGTAGAGCAACCTATTCACTGTCCATAGACTCCACTCCGAGTCAGCAGGAGAGCCTTCCAGAGTGTCGGGCGGCTACACAGTGGAAGGAAGTCGGATGATGTTTTTCCCTTTAATGGACCAGCCGCTCTGCGCACGGATAGCTACAGCATGGAGACTGTTTGTCCCAGGCATAATTAGCAGGGTAATGAAACCCCTGGTGGCTCACCAGGTCTCTTGTCACACTAATTAGGGTATCGAACTGGTGTTGCTTGCCTTAAACGCATATTCCACCTGCCTATAAGCACTGTTTTCTTGGCTCTTTTTCAGTATGGGTAGGAATGTGAAAACATATTGAAAGAACACGATGAAGTGGGGTGAAGTTCAGTGAAACTGAAGTGCCTGGAAACTTGGCAGACGATATTAAACAGTGAAGAAATGATGTTGTGTACTTGTGCGTGGCTAATCACAGAGTCCCTCTGTCATCTCTTCTTTACTTTTGCCCCCGAAGATATTATCTGACACATTTTTCGGCAAGCTGGCCTCTGCCTCCTGAGTGCTGGGATTAGAGGCATGAGCCACCATCACTCCTGGCCCCATCTGACATTTTTGTGCAGATGTCCTTTGAAACATCATCCTACCACCACAAGAAGAGATGATACACATTAAAAGATAAAAACCATTTATCAGGCTAACATGGATGTTCTCTGCATTTTCTGTTGTCCTGTACACTGTCTGCTTCGGGTATTCCTATATTGTAGGACCCCATGGTTCACCTCCTGTAGGACTCTGTGGTTCACCTCTTAGATGCTGTTATGTGGTCCTCTCTAAACAGCTGTGTGAAAACAGTCATTACCAAAGTCTTTCATGTTAAGGATGATGTCATTCATGCCAAGAGAAGCAGCAAGCATTAACTACTGAGAAGTTAAAGATAATCATTAGGACTGACGCCAACCTCTTGGGGGAAAGCCCGGGGAGTATTTTTATCATATGGCAAAGGTGTCCACTCTCCAGTCACCTTGATTATCTGAACAAAGGAAACTCCAAGTACAGATAATCTGTAGTAAAAATTTTCGGTTTAAATCATTACTCATGGTTGTTAGGCCCAGCTTTTTCTGGGGGTACAGAGAAAAAGCAGTTTTGCCTTACGAGCATGCCTGTGTCCCTGTGTGGACCACAGTCAGCATTTGGAATTTTCTGTGTTTAGACTCAGAGTGGTTATTAAACTTGGCATGTCAGCTTTCCTTTACTGACCCAGTTCATCTGAGATGAAGGAACTCTAAGGCAAGGCTTAGTTTGGTGCACGCTCTCTGTCCAGGGCCAGCTGATCCTCGTGTTTTGGGCCTTGGCATGGCGGCCTGGGGTGAAAGGGATCATGGTAGAGCAAGTTCAGGCCTGTCCAGAAGGGTAGAGAAAGGTAGGAAGGGGTTCAGGTCCCGGTATCCCCTTCATGGGCACGCTCTCATTTATTTCTTCCCAGTCCCCACCTTGTGAGAATTCTACCACCTTCCAGCAGTGATGCGGGCTTGGGCGTCAGCCCTTGGGAGACAGTGCAGCCCAAACTATAGCAAACTCCGCAGGAACAAATCCTCTGGTAACAGAGATGATGAACCCTTCCGAAGTTCTGGAACAGACTGGACCAAGGATTACTTAGTTTCGGGTACATTCTAGAGCAGCATCAGCAGCAAAACTTACTGCAGTCATGGACATACTTTACATAGAGTTGAACTATGTCTGACACTGCCATATTTGGCTATCAAAGGTGAAGACTATTGAGTAACTGAATTTTGATTAGGGTTTAAACAGCTCCATGTGACTAGTGGTTCCCTGACATAGCTCTAGAACCACAGAGGGCATCACGGAGACTTCAAATAAAAAAACAAAACAAAACAAAACAAAACAAAAAAAAACCAGACTCACCCCCAAAGCAGGGTGAAATATAATTTAATGAAATGGAGCAGAATGAAGTGTGGTGGCTCATGCCTGTGGTCCCAGCACCTGGGAGGTGGAGGCAGGAGGATCAGGAAGTAAAGGTAACCCTTATCTGCATAGTGAGTCTGAGGCAGGCCTCAGCAACCTGAAGCTCTGTCTCAAAAAAAGAAAAGCATGGGCTGGAGAGGTGGCTCAGCAGGTAAGAGCACTGACTGTCCTTCCAGAGGACCCAGGTTCAATTCCCAGCACCCACATGGCAGCTCACAACTGTCTGTGACTCCAGTTCTAGAGGATCTGACACCTTCACACCAATGCATATAAAATGAAAGCTAATTCAATTATTTAAAAAGAAAGAAAAAACCCAAAAGCAAGCAACAAAACAATACAAAAACGAAAAGAAAAAAAAAAGAAAAATCCACATCCAGTGTGGTAGCACATGCCTCTAACCCAGCACTTGGGAGACAGGCAGGGCAATCATTGCAAGTTCCAGGCCATCCTGGTCTACATAGCAAGTTCCAGGCCAGCCTGGACTACATAGTTAAACAAGAACAAAAGAAAGAGAAATGGAACCAAAAATTTATATGCGTCTATATTTGTACACACACACACACACACACACACACACACACACACACACACATGCTCGCGCTCACACACACGTGTATGCAAGCTAAAACCTGGGACATTTCCTAAAGCTCGTGATATGGGAAAGATCTAAAATGGGAACCAGGCTATGCGGACTCTCCCAGGTTTGATGGGAAGTTTTTACGTCAGCTTGAACGGCTTCACAGGAAGAGGATTTTTTTTTTCAGTATGATAAATCTCTTGCAACAGAGAAAGCACATTTGCCGTCCTGTGGTCCGCCCTGCTTTCTGTGAAAATATGGCAGAGCACTTAAGGGGAAGGACTCATTTGTCTTACAGTCCCAGGCTACGGTCCATCACTGGGAAAGCGAGGGCAGGAACTGGAAGCCGGGAGCCACACCCACAGGCAAAGGGCAGAGAGAAGGTGCATGCACGCATGCCCATGTTCAAATTAACTTTTCCTCTTTTAAGTCCAGGACCCAGACCCAGGGCATGATGCCACCCACAGTGGGAGCGTCTTCCCACGTCAGTTAACGTATCGAGACAATTTCCTGCAGACATTCTCACAGGCCACCCTGAGACTTCTTTTCCAGGTGATTCTGTGTCCAGTTGACAGTCAAAACTAGCCATGAGAGAGTCTCTTCTAAAAAGTGTCTTTAGTGTGTTTGTGTGTGTGTGTGTGTGTGTGTGTGTGTGTGTGTGTGTGTGTGTGTTGGGACTTCTTTGTACAAGTCTGTGTGTGTGGTATATGTACATGTTTCTGTGGGCGTATGCATGTGTATACATACATGTTGAGGCCAGAGATCTATATCCAGTGTTGTGGAATATTATTTTAACTAGGCAAAGATGTGTTACATTTTTTTTTCTTTTCTTTTTCGAGACAGGGTTTCTCTGTGTAGCTTTGGAGCCTGTCCTGAGTCTCACTCTGTAGACCAGGCTGGCCTCGAACTCACAAAGATTAGCCTGGTTCTGCCTCCCGAGTGCTGGGATTAAAGGTGTGCGCCACCACTGTCCAGCTATGTGTTACATTTGTTCATGCTGCAGAATATTACTTTAATTGTGTAAAGATGTGTTACTTTTGTTTATGCTGCATTTGTTTAACAATGTAAGGATGTGTGTTTGATGATGTAAAGATGTGTTGCATCTGTTTCACCTTGCCTGCCTAAGGCACCTGATTGGTTTAATAAAGAGCTTGGTTTAATAAAAAAAAAAATTAGCTAGGGAGAGGAGAGATGGGCGGGGCTGGCAGGCAGAGAGAATAAATAGGAGGAGAAATCTAGGCTTGAGAAGAAAAGAGGAACGAGAAAAGAAGAATGAGAGAAGAAGGAAGAGGAGAGGATGGCGGAGATGCCTGGGGCAAGAAGCCAGGCAGACACCAGCCAGCCAGCCACTGAGAAGCAGTGAAAGTAAGATATACTGAAGGAAGAAAGGTACTAAGCCCCTAGGCAAAATGCAAAAGAGAAACAGGTTAATTAATTAATTTTTATCTATTTATTTATTTTTGTTTTTCAAGACAGGGTTTCTCTGTGTAGTTTTGGTGCCTGTTCTGGATCTCGCTCTGTAAACCTCGAACTCACTGAGATTCACCTGGCTCTGCCTCCCGAGTGCTGGGATTAAACATGTGCGCCACCACTGCCCAGCTAGAAACAGGTTAATTTAAATTAAAAGAGAAATGTGCCTAAGCTAGGTCGAGCATTCAAAAGTAATAATAACTCGCTGTGTCATGATTTGGGAGGTGGTTGGTGCCCTAAAAGAAAACGCCTGGTATGTATTGGGTGTCTTCTTGGTTTCTCTCCACCTTGTTTTTTGAGACAGTGCCTCTCACTGGACCTGGAGTTCACCGATTCAGCTAAGCTGGCTAGCCGATGAGTTCCAGGGATCCTCCCCACAACCCCCATCCCGGTGCTGGGGTCACAGACACATGCCACACCCCAAACTCTTACATGGGTGCTGGGGATTTTGATCTCAGGTTCTTGTGTGGCAGGCCCTTTGCTGACTGAGCCGTCTCCCAGCCCCCTGAAGAACGTTTTCAGCTGGGTGGGACTACGAACATCCCATGCAAAATCCACTGGGCTAGCTGACCGAAGACTTGGCCCCTAAGCCATTTGCCCTGCAGAGGATTTGTCTGTCGATCTTGCCTTTACCCACAGACTTGGGTCCCTGATGTCTAGATCAGGCGTTCCACCAACCACAGAAGCAGACCGACTTCTACCTCACTTCCGGGTAGAGAGTGCAGTCTCCTGTCCCTGTTACAAACGAAGACTTCGAGCCAACAGGCAGTGACAGCGGCACTGGGGTTGTGTCAACCTTGAATGACATTGGGTCCTCATGAACTCAAATTGTTGAATTAATGACCATTCCTTTTTTTTGTTTGTTTGTTTTTAAGTCAAGCAAGAGAATAATGGACCTACCTTTTGGAGAAGAAAAGACCCCAGGAGTCGGAACAAATCCTTTCTCAGGTGAGATTAACTTGCTGATCAAAACTGACATGGCAGTATACTTTAAAAAAATACATACATATATATATATGTGTGTGTGTGTGTGTGTGTGTATATATAGTATGTGTGGTGTGTGTGCATGTGTGTGAATGTGAGCATGCAACTGCACGCATGCAAGTTTGTGCGCGTATGCAAGTGCATGCATGAGAGAGTGTGTGTGCATGAGTGTGTGCATGCGTGAGAGTGCATGCCAGTGCATGCGTGTACATGCTAGTGTGTGCACGGAATACACCACAGTGTGCACGTGGGAGGCCAGAGGGTACCTTGCAAGAGTAGGCTCTCACCTACATTTCTTTTTTTTTTTTTTTGGTTTTTCGAGACAGGGTTTCTCAGTGTAGTTTTGGTGCCTGTCCTGGATCTTGCTTTGTAGACCAGGCTGGCCTCGAACTCACAGAGATCTGCCTGCCTCTTCCTCCCAAGTGCTGGGATTAAAGGCGTGTGCCACCACCCTGCTCTCCTACATTTCTTGGTTGCTAGTTGGTTAAATTTAGGTCCTTTGCCTTGTTGGTTGTTACCTTCCCCTGCTGAGCCATCTCACTGGCCCTCAATTAAAAAAAAAATACATTTTTCTCCTACTTGCTCTAGGTTCATTTTGTGTATCTCATATATACGGCAATGAAGAAAAATATCTTGAGAAGACTTTCCCAAATTAAAATCTAGTTAGTTAAAATAGCACAATATGATATTTTTCATTATCATGGAATATATAGACATCACAATGTCACTTTAATAGATTAAAGTTGAATTAAAAATAAGTATTGACCTTGAACTCTGTGTAGAGCAAAATGTTAGGACTTGTAATATTTCTTGTGGTTTTGCTTTTTCTTTTTGAGTCAGGGTCTCATACAGCCAAGGCTGGCCTCTAACTCGCTATGGAACTAGGGATGGCCTTGAACCCCTGATTCCCTTGTCTTGACCTCACTAGCGTGTGGATTGCAGGCCCCAGCTACCACACCTTTTTTTTTTTTAAGATTTATTTATTTATTTATTTATTTATTTATTATGGATACAGCATTCTGCCTACATGTATGCTTGCAGGCCAGAAGAGGGTACCAGATCTCATTATGGATGGTTGTGAGCCACCATGTGGTTGCTGGGAATTGAACTCAGGACCTCTGAAAGAACAGCCAGTGCTCTTAACCACTGAGCCATCTCTCCAGCCCTACCACACCTTTTTAATAAATGTCGTGATGCTGGGAATCAAACCCTGGGCTTTGTGGATCTGAAGCAAGTACTCTTCCAAGTGGCCTCCATCCTGAGCCCCGAGCCCTATAACGGATCCAAAGGCAAGTGAGGCATAGTTCTTGCCCTTGAGAAGTCTAACCAGGTTTCATCACGTCTGCCTGGAAGTTAATGCAGTAGTAAATATGTGACGTGCTCCAGATGAGGCGATGCAACTTGTCTAAGAGATTTAAAGAGGGGAAAAATTACACTGAGCTGTGGGGAAAGGTCAGGATTCCAGGTGACAGTTGGTAATGGGATAGTTCCTCAGGAGATAGGGCCGTCAAGGAGAGTGGATGTGAGGACCGGGGCAGATAATACATGGAATGTGAATTAGGCTCTGGTGACTCATCCGGATTGTCAACTTGACCCATCAGGGAAGAGACCTCAACTCAAGAACTTCCTTCATCAGATGGGCCTGTGGGCATGTCTGTGGGGGCAATTTCTTGGTTGCTAGTTGGTGCAGGAAGGCCACTCCACTGTGGGGGGTGCCGTCCCCAGGCAGGTGGTGGGCAGGCCTGGGCTGTGTAGGAAAGCGAGCTTCCTACACAGATGAATGGATGAGGTTGTTCAGTAAGCAACATTCCTCCATGGTTTCTGTTTCAGGCTCCTGCCCACAATTCCCAGCGAAGGGCTTGTTCCCTTCAAGTGTGAACCAAATGAGCCCTTTCCTCCCCTTAGTCACTCGTGGTCATAGTATTTATCACAGCAGTAGAAAAGAAAACTAATCCAGGGTATCAGCAAGCAGTCCTGCGTGGCCTCAAAATAGAACATGATGGTAAAATTGGGCTCATAGTTTGGAAGGCCTTTTTTTTATTTGTTTTTTTGATTTGTGTGTGTGTGTGTGTGTGTTTTCATGGAGGCTAGAAGAGGTTATGAGATACTGACTCCATTGAACATGAAGGAAATGTCAGTGTGCATTTTAAAAAGATACTCTCTTTTCATAACTTGAAGTATAATACTATCACACAATGGGGTGTCTAGATCAGAAAAAAGGGGAGTGCTGAATTCTAAGAGCTTCCCATGCAGAGATAGATGGGCACAAGGAGAATTTGTGTGGTAGGAAATTCACATTAACACGCAGTGACCTCCTGCCTGGGGAGTGTTGGAAGCCTGTGGTCTGCAGGGCAGGTTCTTTCTCATTTCATTTTCCGTCCTGGGTTGAACCACAGGCTCTCCAAGTGTTCTTCTGTTTTAGGTAGGGTTGCTATTGCAGTAATGAAACACCATGACCTAAAAAAAAAACAACTTAGTGCCTTAGTCAATATTCTGTTGCTGTGAAGAGACATCATTGGCCACCACAACTCTGATCAAGGGAAGCATTTAACTGGGGCTGGCTTACAGTTGAAGAGATTTAGTCCATTATCGTCATGGCGGGAAGCATGGTGGCATGCAGGCAGACATGTGCTGGAGAAGGAGCTGAGAGTTCTACCTCCGGATCTGTAGGCAGCAAGAAGAGATGTTATAGGGTACCTAAAGAGAAAAACTCTGGAAAGGCCTGAGTAAGTCAAATGGAGTCTTTTCTATCCACCGGTGAGTAGGACTCTCTCAGGCAGATGAAGCTGCAGATGAAGCAGTTGGTTTGAATTTTTAAGAGCAAAACCCCACAATTTTGAGTATACAAGAGGCAAGCATTGGTTATGGAAGTGGAAAGATTACAGTTAAATGGCCAGGCAGTTCACCTTTAGCTCAGGGTCCCACTGGATGGAAATTTAGGGCTGGTCCAGAGACCAACTTGCCCACGATGGTTTTAGCACTTAAAGTATTCTTAGAAATATTTTCGTGAGGTGGTATAATGGTAAGGGAGGTCCTCCCCAGGACACAGTCAGACATCAAAGGGGTGTGCACAAAGGAGATTTAGTACCTTAGAGGAGCAAGTTGGGGTGGGGGTGGGGCTGCAGAGGTGGACAGCAGGCAAGCAGGAAAAGCTGGGTTTTTAAGGAGAAAAAGGGGCAGTCTGTCTAAGGTGAGTTAGTAAGTTCTGGTAGGATGTATTAGCTAAATAATGACCCTCTGATCGTTGGACCCTGGTGTTTTGTCTCAGTAATGAGTCACTGGCCAAGCAGGGAATGGACCTTGGTGGCTAGCTCTGGGGATGTAATCTAATGAAACCCTGTCTCCAAAAAAAAAAAAAAAAAAGGAATTTATTGAAATAACAGGAGGTGACTTGTGCAATTCAACACTCACACAAAAGGTAGGAATGTAGAGAGACAGGGATAGCGTTCTCTCATCTGTTGATCTAGTCAAACATGTCCTAGTTATTGGCTTTCGTGTTCACTCTTGGGTGAGCAATGCTGAGCAAAATCAGCCGGGGTTAGAATTGAACCCTAGTGATTCAGGAAAGGAGAGAAGAAAACCAGGGGTTGGGGGTTGGTACAGGGGGCTCTGGGTGTGTGGGGCACAGTACTCTGCTCTGATGTTCCCTGGTCAGCCTCATTTTTCTCTCACTGGATCCTGTATCCTTCATAGGGCAGCGACGTTTGAAACGCACATTTTCCAGCCCCCACTAGTGGACATAAGCCTATTCCCATTTTGCATTAAAATTTGCAAATCCCAGGGAGGGTTTGTGACTATCCCACTGGGATAGCTGGCTGAGATCTACACAGCATAGTCCGGGGACCAGAGGCTCTGAAAACACGACAGCTTGCGTGTGCCACATGTGGAATCGGGCAGTCTCTAAATAAAGGGCGTGGGGACAAAGTTGTCTATTTTCTGAGTGTGCTCTAGTAGTGTCATCTCCGTAATTAAACATCAGGATCAGAGACAAAAGGCAGGCTGGATGAAAACACTAATTAGAAGGACGGAGGATGCACACAGGTACAGAACTCTGCAGCACCTCTCAGATGTAGGCTGAAGCCTAATTATGAGAAGCTGCCGGTCAGAAGGATGCTACTATCTTGGGACATCAGTGCGATCACTTTCAGGATAGTAATAAACAACAGGCCTTCAAGCCCCCAGGGGATGGAAAACAGACTAGATTAGTGTGTGGGGTTCTCTTTCCTTAGGATAACATCATTAGTGGATAGTTCCATGTATTTGTAGATCTTACAAAAGAAAACACAGGAAGGTATTTTATTTTTATTTATTTATTTTTTTTATTTTTTGGTTTTTCGAGACAGGGTTTCTCTGTGTAGCTTTGCGCCTTTTCCTGGAACTCACTTGGTAGCCCAGGCTGGCCTCGAACTCACAGAGATCCGCCTGGCTCTGCCTCCCGAGTGCTGGGATTAAAGGCGTGCGCCACCACCAGCCCGGCTTATTTTTAAAAAATTCACTTGTGTATGAGTGAGCCTTTTTTTGTAGGGGTGTGTCCTTGCACGGGTGGAGGCCAGGGGAGGATGTCAGATGTCCTCCTTCGAAACAGAGTCTCTCACTTCACCTGGAGCTAAGTTGGCGGCCAGCGAGCCTCAGGGATCTTCCTGTCTCTGTCCCCACCTCCTGAGGTTCTGGGGACCCTCCTGTCTCTGTCTCCCAGCTCCTGATGCTCTGGGGATCTTCCTGTCTCTGTCTACCTCCTGAGGTTCTGGGGACCCTCCTGTCTCTGTCTATTTCCTGGGGCTCTGGGACCCTCCTGTCTCTGTCTACCTCCTGGGGTTCTGGAGACCCCTCCTGTCTCTGTCTACCTCCTGGGGTTCTGGGGACCCTCCTGTCTCTGTCCCCACCTCCTGGGGTTCTGGGGACCCTCCTGTCTCTGTCCCCACCTCCTGGGGTTCTGGGGACCCTCCTGTCTCTGTCCACACCTCCTGGGGTTCTGGGGACCCTCCTGTCTCTGTCCCACACCTCCTGGGGTTCTGGGGACCCTCCTGTCTCTGTCCCACACCTCCTGAGGGTCTGGGGACCCTCCTGTCTCTGTCCCACAGCTCCTGGGGTTCTGGGAGTTTTAACTCTGGTCTCCATGTCTGTGCAGCAAGCATTCCTATCTTCTGAGCCATATCCTTGGCTTTTTTTTTTTTTTTTTTTTTTTTTTTAAGGTAAAGTATCTTCTGGCCTGGTTAAGAGTTTTGTAAACCTGGGAGTCGGGGACGAAAACTGAGCTCTCCCATTGTTTGTTAACAGAATCTTGGATTGTTTAGCAGCTCAGGTTAGAGCATCTACCTTCCTGGCCGTTGTTTCTAGAGATGCCATTTGAACAGGTCTGTAAGCTGAAGGCGTGTGGATGACATCATGTGGCTCACACGTTTAAAGGCAGACTCTCCACATTTGGAACATATGACGTGTGACACATGATTTCATGTGATGTAGTAGCAGCAATATAGACTGTGGGTTTTTTTTTACTTTCTTTTCTTTTTTTTTTTTTTTTTTTTTGGTTTTTCGAGACAAGGTTTCTCTGTGTAGCTTTGGAGCCTTTCCTGGAACTCATTCTGTAGCCCAGACTGGCCTCGAACTCACAGAGATCCACCTGGCTCTGCCTCCCAAGTGCTGAGATTAAAGGCATGTGCCGCTGCCGCCACCACCACCACCACCACCTGGCTGACTGTGGGTTTCTTACACATAGGCTTTGGATATGTACTTCAGACTTAAATGACAGTATGTCTCACATAGATGGGCATCTTGATGGTGCGGCTCCACAGACCGAGGAACTTGAACATCCAGGGCACAAACCCCATGCATGCAGAGATGCTCTGCCTTCTTTCTGCTGTATCCATATTTGCTTCCTTCCCAAGACTCCATTGCAAGCACATCCTCCTTGAACTGAACAAACATTACAAAGCAAGAAAGAAGGGAATCATGTTGTTAGGGCAGCACTCACTGGAGAGATGGCTCAGTGGTAGGAAGGCTTGCTGCCCTTGCAGAAAACTGGAGTTTGGTTCCCAGCGTTGGTGTTGGGTGGCTCACAACTGCCTGTGACTCGAGCTCCTGTGGTTCCAGTACCACCGTAGGGCCTCTGGGGGTACCCACACACATGTGCACATCCACACACATCAGTAAACATAGAATCAGCCTGTTAAAATAGGAATGACTAGCACTGTCTCCCTTTCTTCTTGACGATCCTAACGTCCTTTTCTTTATTCCGAGTATTCCCAGTGATGGCAAGCATTTTGGAGACGGGCTTTTTCTTTTTTCTTTCATATATACTGGATTTCCATAGTATTGTGGTAGTACATTATTAATCCAGGAGACAAAGACTCAGTCGTCGCTGGAATCCGGTCACTATGAATGCCAAACACTCAGCCGTGTTTGCTCACCTCAGTGTATGTTCCCGGCAGCTGCTTGACCCTCACTTTGAAACTCAATGCCTTGTACACACCCTCAGTATTTCCTGTGCTGCAGCGTTACCCAAGAGAAACTTCTTTGTGACCATTTCATAACCGCCACATGGATGTTGTTATTGAGTTAAAATGGCTGCTGCCTAAATTTTAAACAAGTAACTGTAGCCACAGACTTTCAGGTTCGGAGAGGGAGTCGGAGATTGGAACTTAGAACAGTCAATAGCACCATACAGATAAGAATGGATGCTGTTTGTTTAAAATTACCCTAAGACACGGGCTGGAGAGAGGGTTCAGCAGTTGAGAGCACTGGCTGCCCTTGCAGAAGATGCAGATTTCATTCCCATCATCCACATGGCAGCTAGGAACTGTCTGGATCTCCAGTGCCAAAGGATCTGATGCCCCCTTCTGGCCTACGCTAGGCACACGTGTGATGCACAGATAGATATGTAGGCAGAACACCTATGTACATATGTATTAAAATAAAATAAAAGACTAAGGGCTGGAGAGATGGTTCAGTGGTTAAGAGCACTGGCTGCTCTTCCAGAGGTCCTGAGTTCAATCCTAGCACCCGCATGGTAGCTCACAACCATCTGTAATGAGATCTGGTGCCCTCTTCTGGCCTGTGGACATACATGCAGACAGAACACTGTATACATAATAAATAAATAAATAAATAAATAAATAAATAAATAAATAAATAATCTTTTAAAAAATACAAAACAAACAAACAAAACAAACAAAACCCCAAACCTAATCTTAGAACTAATAATAAAAAAAGTACCTTTCCAGTTTGGTGGAGGTTCTCATCCTATGAGAGAGAAAGGCACCCTGGCTATAAAAAGGTCAACCATGGGCTGAAGACATAAAGGGTACTGTTAACAGCTGGCACTTAAGATTCCAGTGTTCCAAACACTTTGTAGGTATTTCCCTATCTATTCCTTACAGAAACCCTTGTGATTGGTGCCACCATTGCCACCTTTTTTTTAAATTAGGGGTTCAGGGCCAACTAATGGTTCAATTGCCAAAATTATCACCTTAATATTTTTATTTGTGTGTGTGTGTGTTGTTGTGTGTATACCCATGTATGTACAGTGCCTGTGGACACCAGAAAAGGGCTTAGGATCATTAAGCTGGAATTCCAGGTGGTTGTAAGCCATCAGGTCAGTGTGAATGCTCGGAACAGATCTCTGGTCTCCTGCAAGAGCAACAGGTAGCTCTTAACGACTGCCGAGCTGTCTCCCCAAACCCCCCAAAATTTAAAGACATAGTTGGCTGCTTTTACTTGTGATTCTAGAACCAACCACCACCTCATTCTATGAAGTAAAATTATTCTGATGAACGGAGCGGAGAAAGGTGAGTTTTAAGGCGGAAAAAGACCAAAGAAAGCAGACACAGAAAACGAAGTCTGCCCTGGTCTTCACAGCGTCTGAGGCGGGAGAAAGCAGAAGGCTGTCCTCCGATGCTGAGTGAGGTCGAGTTTGGTTTCAAGGCACTTGGCACAAGCGACTCCATTCCGGCCTCTGCTGGAGCCTCACACGGGAGGGTAGTTCCACACAGCGCCTGCCCTTCATGTAACCATGTGTGGGAGGGCCAGGACCCCCTTGGGTCTCACGGGATGACATTCCATCCTGTGGCTCTCTCTGTCTCTCAGCTTTTCTTGCTTATTTGCTCTGTGGCAGAGTACAGAAAATGGGGTGGGGTCAAGACTGGAGGCCGTAGATGGTGGGACACTGATTCTGAGGAAAGGGGCTGATATGATCAGGCCTTACTAAGACATCAGAAGACTGAGAGTTAAAGCATCAAAAGTGAAAACCCTCTCTCTATATCTGTATTTGCATTTTTCCTTTCCAGGATCCATTCACAGTTACAATGAAAGAACAATCAGGTCGAACTAAAATGAAAAGGTCCTTTCAGTACAAGTATTGAGTCTCCAAGAAGGCCCAAAGTTTCCATCATAAAAAAAAAATGCCATTGCAGGGCATGGTAGTGCAGAGGCAGGGGGATCCCAGGGAGTTCAAGGCCAGCCTGGCCTACATAGCGAGCTCCAGGCTAACCAGGGCTACATAGTGAGACCCTGTCTCAAAAACCAAAATAACAACAGAAACTGAAATCCAATAAAGCGCTTCTTGGTATGTGTGGTGGTTTGAAAGATAATGACCCCCAAAGAGAGTGGCACTATTAGGAGGTGTGGCCTTGTTAGAGGAAGTGTGTCACTGTAGAGGCAGGCTTTGAGGTCTCATATGCTCAAGATACTGTCCAGTGTCTCAGAACATTTTCTGTGCCTGTGAGTCAAGACATAAGAACTCTCAGCTCCTTCTCCAGCACCATGTCTGCCTGCATGCTGCCATGCTTCCCGCCATGCTGAAAACGGACTGAACCTCTGAAATTGTAAGCCACCCCAATTAAACGTTTTATAAGAGTTGCCGTGGCCATGGTGTCTCTTCACGGCAATAGGAACCCCAACTAAGACGGTATGACATCGGTAGGGTTTTTATTTCTGAAAGCAAAAGAGTGCACTAAGACAGCCACGTCGTATTTCCATTCATCAGTAGCAATAGTAAGTGCATTAGTTACCTTTTCCATTTCTGTGAAGAAACACTTGACAGAAATGACGTAAGGAAGGGTTTGTTGTCACTTGTGGTTTTAGACCTTTCGGCCCACTGTGGAGGGAAAGACTCGGCAATGTGGCTCAGTCTTTGGCATTGCGTTTAGGTGGCTGCTCACATTGTGGTAGACGGGGGAACAGAAAAGCAGGCCAGAACCAAGGCCAGGTGTGGCTTCCAAAGGCCTACCTCTGGGACCTACTTCTGACATCCAGGCCCCATGGCCAACAGGCTCTACAGCCTTCAAAATGACGTCCTAGCCGGGGAGTAAGCACTCAGTGCGACACTTCAGATTCAACCCAGCACAGCGAGTGAGGTCTGGTCACTCCCTGCTCGTGACGGGCATTATTGCATTGACATGGAGTTAGTTGCTTTCAGAGTCACGGGCTGCCCAAACTGGCAGCTGGATTCTCTTGCTTCCTCACCGTTAAACTCCAAGTATCTCATTTGGTATTCGTTTCTACCCACAGGTCCCACCAGGCGAACAGCATGCCACTCAAGGACTCAACACCCTGTCCTTCAGACCTCAAGCAGCTGTCCCTTCCTGGCCAAGGCGCCTCTCGGCCTTTACCTACTCTTGCCAGGACTTTTCAGTCCCCGGCAGCTACTGGCGAGGCTGCCTGCTTGCCGCTGCCAAACACCGAACAGCAGGAGCCTCCAGATTGCAAAGACACCCCAGGAGAAATTCCCCTCAGGTTTGATGGGAACAGAAATGAGTGTCGCTTAAGAAATTCTCTCCCAGCTTCTCCTTCGCACAGCAGCTCCAGCGTAGAGAAGGAGGAGTCGGAGCTCCACCTGTATGTTATTTCCGAAACCTCATCAATATTTCTGCACTTAAAGAGTTCGTGGAACAACTACATTATAGTAAGTGCCCTCACACGGTAGCCTTTTTTTGTTTTTGTTTTTGTTTTTGTTTTCGAGACAGGGTTTCTCTGTGTAGCCCTGGCTGTCCTGGAACTCACTCTGTAGACCAGACTGACCTCAAACTCACAGAGATCCACCTGGCTCTGCCTCCTGAGTGCTGGGATTAAAGGTGTGCGTCACCACCGCCCAGCCACAAGGTACCCTTGACCTCAGTGTGTTTGCTTTTCGGGGGGGGGGGGGGGGGGGGGGGAGGGGGATGGTGGCGGGATGGTGTGTGTGGCAAACATGCTTTCCTGTTCTCTCTCTCTACTTGGGGGATTTAGCCTTGGAATTTAATGATTGTCGTAAAAGATAGGAATGCACCAGAGAAGTAGAGAGCTTTTCTTCAGGTGTTTGCAATAAGTTGAAATGCTTATTGATGAATAATGTCTTGGGGACTGGAGAGTTGGCTTGGCAGTTCCGAGCACTGCTGTTCTTGCCGAGGGCCTGGGTTTAATTCCCAGCACCCACATGGCAGCTCACAACCATCTGTAGCTCCAGACCCAGGAGATCTGATGCCCTCTTCTGGCCTCCTTGGGAACCAGGCATGCATGTGGTATACGTATATATACATGCAGGCAAACAGACATACATATGAGAG